>NW_017617112.1:1415153-2090153 GCF_001879475.1 Ipomoea nil | reverse complement strand
AAAAAAAGGAAAAATATATATTACGATTATAAACATAAAAAGAATAAAAATCAAAATATATAAGTATTTATATGAATATTATGAAACATATACTAAAATTTGACGATAGAAAAATTTGCTTTGTTTATATATTTAGGGAGAATTAGAGAAAGTTAGCGATTACAAATTCATAGAAAAAAATAAAAATTAATATAAACAAGCAATAATGAAGTAAAAATAATATTATTTCGAATTTTTAGATGAAGATTGTAAAGTTTAGGAGAGAGAAAAATTGGTAGAGTTTAGGTATGAGGAAAATATAGGATAATGAAGAAAAAAATAATTTTATTGAATTTAGATAGGTTTATAAAGTTTAAATAGAGAGAAAAAAATAGAGTTTAAATACAGAGAGAAAATATTCAAAGTTGTTAGAAAGAAAATTTTGAAATCTTGGATTGATGGTTGGATTCCACTATTTATATTTGAGAATGAAAAGTCTCCAAAACTCTTAAAATTTAAAAGTCTACAAAAGTTCATAACTTTTTGAATACTACATGACTTTTAAAGACTCTTTAAAAGTCTTAATCGAATACCACACGACAGTCTTTAAAAAGTCTTAATCGAATACCACATGACTTTTAAAGACTCTTTAAAAATCTTGATTAATACCACCTGACTTTTAAAGACTCTTTAAAAGTTTGAATTGAATAACTCCAAACTTTTAAAGTTCATAAAAGTCTTTAAAACTTTATGAAAGTCATGATTAAATACACTCCCTAAATCTCAAACTTTTGGTAGTAGATTAACTACCCTGCCTTATGATGTAAAGAGTGACAGAAGCTTTTATTATTTAAAATTTGATTACTGTCGTACTTATACAACAAAGCTTTTAGTATACAAAATTTATATATTTAAAAATTATACTAAAAATATGATTAAACACACAAAAACTAAAGAAAATAAATAAAACAAAACAAAAAATGGTTTAACCAATAAATAATAAATATAAAAATGTGACAGAGAAAGTATGTGATAAAAGAAAAGTAGAAAACTGTTATCTTACATGTAAAAAAACAAAACAAAACAATCCTGAAGTAATAGTAATACAAAGCTAGTGAAGATACTCCAAAAAGAGAAAGCACAGGCAGAAGTTCAGTAGCTAACTTTAATTTATTCTCCAAAGCCACATAACCCACATTCTCACAACAGCTTTCAATTATACAAACATTATTTGATCCAAATTGGCAACACAATCAATTTATGCAGCTTTCCAGGCAGACAGAGGCGGGGTATCAGATTCTTTCCAAGTGTTCATGCCAGGCGGGTATCGGTCGCCCTTGACAGCCGAGGCAATGCATTCGAGCTCAGAGATGTCGTCGGCTGTGAGTTTCACAGAAAATGCTCCAATGTTTTGGTTGAAGTTTTCGATCCTAGTGGTTCCCGGGATGGGGCAGACATCGTTCCCCTGGTGATGCAGCCATGCCAGGGCTAGCTGTGAAGGGGTGCATCCCTTTTGTTGTGCCAACTTGTTGATCCTCTCATACAACTTCTTGTTCTCCTCAGCATTCTCGCCATGGAACCTTGGCAGATACTGCAAAAATCAAGCGCTTATTACTATGTCAAAAAGTTATAACTTGTATGAAGGCATAAAACTTTATTTTGTTATACACTGTCACGTTTTTAAGAGGCAGGGTGCTGGATTTGACAAACCTGTCTGGTATCGCCTTCTGAGAAGTTCTCGAGCAGCTTTGAACCGGATGACAAGAATCCTCGTCCCAGTGGACTATATGCTACAATTCCAATTCCAAGCTCTCTGAACCAATATGTTAGAATTTTACATTTATAAAACATGAAACTTAATTAGCAGAAGAGATAGATAGATAGGATGGTGCACCTGCAAGTAGGTATAATTTCTTCTTCCACATCTCTTGCCCACAGAGACCACTCTATCTGCACAGCTGTTATAGGATGAACAGCATGTGCTCTTCTGATTGTTGCAGCTGAAGCTTCCGATAGGCCTATGTATTTGATTTTACCTTCTTCGACCAATTTCTTAAGCTCTCCCATCTTCAGAAAAGTTGAAGAAAAGATAAGGAAATGCTTAATAAAGAGACTCAAAAGTAGAGCATTCAAAGCGGACTGACAAGTCAAGCAGTAGTATTTGAAAAAAGAGACCAAGTTTTGAAACTGAACAACATAAGATCTCATACCGTTACTTCAATAGGGACACGAGTATCAACACGGTGCTGATAGTAGAGGTCGATGCAGTCAAGCTCAAGCCTTTTCAAGCTTGCCTCACAAGCAGCTCTTACAAATTCTGGATCCCCACGAATGTCAATGCCCCCTTCCCCAAAAGAGTATGCAAACTTTGTTGCCAATTGTACCTTTTCTCTTACCCCTCCTTTCAAAGCCTACAAAACATACACACATGTATTATTCCATTATTTCAATACCAACATTATGGACATTTATGCTAAAAGCTATAACTAATAACGAAGTCATAACTTTATTTCTTTATACTGTCATACACTTTTGAGACTCAAGATGCTGGACTTGACTTTTTACCAGCCTTCGCCCGACATTTCCTCTATCACATAATGCTGAACTTGCCTTTACCGGCATCCGCACAACAGTTTGGATGGTGATGAAAAAGTGAAACCCATGTATACATACCTTGCCAAGGAGGATTTCATTGGTGTGCGGGCCATACATATCGGAGGTGTCGAGCAAGGTGACGCCGGAATGAATGGCGTGGTGAATGAGTTTGATCATATCTTCATCGGGCTTGGGCGGGCCATAGAAGGAGGACATCCCCATACAGCCCAGACCCTGCGCAGATACTTCCAGGCCCTGCGAACCCAGCTTCATCCTCGGTACATTTGTTGCCATTGTAGTTTAATTAGTATGCAAGCTTCACTTACAGAAACAGTTGTCTTCCCCTTTCTTTGAGCTGTGTGAAGTATAAAAGATGGAGTGATTGTTGGAAGGGGTGCGTTTGGGCAGCGAAATATAAAGATCAAGACCCGCCATGCCAATCCCCAGCGTTGAAAGGCTCCCCGGCCGCGTCAGCCGCCTATCTGGAAGCTAGCCTGGAAAGTTAGAAAGGAATCTAATACAACCCTCCATCATCCAGAAGAAGAAGAAGAAGAAATACTTTCTAATGTGAACAGAATGGAGGGGAAGACCGAAGACCGCCTTTCAAAAAAGATGGTATACACATTGCAATATGCATTATTATATTATTAAAAGGAAATGAATAAAACTACTAAAAAGATGGTGTACATATTGCAATATGCATTATTATATTATTAAAAGAAAATGAATTGAACTACTAAAAAGATGGTGTACAGCAATATGCATTCTTTTTAGAATTCATTTACAATTTTAGTAAATTTTGTATTTATTTTAATAATTAATTTTGTTTTGGACTTTTAGTTAATAGATTATATTAGACCATCACTAGATGAGAACGGTATAAAATTGTATTGAATGAACTATTTAACAATTATACAGACTAGGAAAATATATATGAGGAATTATAGAGAGTCTAGGATAGGGAATAGGAATCATAGGGAAACTAGGATAGAGAGTCATAATGTGACTCAAATACATGGAGTCCTAATACTAGTCCTAATACTCCTCCTCAAGCACATGATATGCTAGTAACATGTAGCTTATCTCTAAGAAAAGAAATATAGGACTAAGGCAAAATTTTTGTGAATATGTCTGCAAGTTGATCTTTTGTTGAGAAAATGAAATTGACTTGAATATCTCCAGTAGCAACTTTATCTCGAACAAAGTGATAATCTATCTCAACGTGCTTGGTACGAGCATGAAAGATGGGATTTGCACACATATAAGTAGCACCAAGATTATCCCACCATAGTTTAGGGACAGAGATACCTGGAACTTTGATCTCACGCAGTAGTGAAACGATCCAAGTTATTTCAGCACAAACATTTGCAAGAGCTTTATGATACGAACCCGTATCAAGCCGGCACCGCTTTGAGTGGGTGCAGACTCCAAAGATGGAATTAGGGGAGGGGAAAAATCAGAGAGAGAGAGGGAGAGATAGAGAGAGAGAGATTTCAGAGAAGGAAGATGAGAGTAGAGAAGGAAAAGATAATAATAATTCGCATGTCTTTCCCCCTAGCATGCAGGGTGATTATATACTAAGTTACTCCTATTATGCTTAGGACTATGATTCCTAATTAATATGATATAATAATGTATTAGGACTAAACTAATGTATCCTATTACGAATAAAATTAGTCTAACAAATGTAATCAACCATCCATGCCGGTTTCCTTCGTTTTCTCCTTGGCATAGTAGCATGGGTTGTTTCTTTTCTTTTTCCCAATTCTTGATTTTTCACCTTCTTCTACTGTGGATATACTCGTATCACTCCCCTTCCCTTCGACGACCACCTTGTCCTCAAGGTGGAGATTCGGGTACCATCGTTCCATTTCCTCGGCAGCTTCCCAAGTGGCGTTTTCTGGACTACTATCTAACCATTGCACTAAGACTTGGCGTTGTATTTTTCCATTTTTTAGAACATTCTGTTCCCCACAGAGTGCTAGTAGAGCTGAAATTGGTGATCGGCCCACAATTTGTTCTGGTAATTGGACCTCTATATTTTCTTCAGTTCCTATGTGTTTCTTGAGTTGTGAGACATGGAATACTGAATGAATTCTTGCTTGTGGTAGTAGCTCGAGGCGGTATGCAACTTCCCATATTTTTTCCAAGATGTTGAATTGACCATAATAGCGTCGTGCTAGTTTAGAGTTTCTACGTGCTATTGATATCTGTCTATATAGTTGTAGACGAAGCCAAACCTTATCTCCTACTGAAAATTTCATTTTGCTTTTTTTTTTGGCATTGGCTTTTTGGGCCATGCGATGCTGAGCTTCCCGAAGATTGTGTTTCAGCGGCCTTATCAATCTGTCACGATCCAACAATAATTCATCTAGTGCTTGCACTGTTGGTGTGTCTTTTGTATACAGTGCTAAGGTGGGTGGTGGTCTTGTATTGCCGCAAAATTCTGCCAATCTCAAGTATGACGTCCAATTGGTTGGTTTGATGTGAGTAAAAGTCCTTAAGTATTGCTCTAATACTCGATTCATTACTTCTGTATGCCCGTCAGTCTGTGGATGGTATAATGTGCTTCTCTTCAGTGTTGTGCCACTTAGTGTGACCTTCAAAGTATGTAACTTTAATTGCTCAGCAATTTTGGGTTGCACAAAGTTGTGGGTGCTGCCACTATCTATTAAAATCTGTAACTTTCGGCCATTAACTTCTCCCAAAAGTTTAAGTGATCTGGGATTAACTAGGCCTGCCAATGAGTTTAGACTGGAAATATCTCATGTGATTATGTCATCTTGCTCATGCACTATGGTTTCTTCTTCTAAGATTGGATCTTCTGTGGTTTGCTGTGTCAATTTTGACAATTTTCCTTGGGAATCCTCAAAACGAGACTCGCCGAACCGCTTTGTGATATTCTGTAAAAATTCCTTCCATGTAGTTAACATTCCATTCCTTTTCATCCATTGATACCACCCAGAAGCAATCCCTTCCATTGTGAATCCTGATATTCGCAATCGCTGTGTGCCGGGTGTATCATAAAAATCAAAATATTCTTGAATTCTAAATATCCAACCATGAGGGTCTGAGCCATCAAAGCGAGGTAACTCAAGTTTCATATGAAATCGTTGAGTCCCTTGGCCACTCTCCGGTTGCAAAGATGGTTGTAGATGATTATCAGGTGGAGGCCCTAAAATTCCATGTGTTTGAGGTTGCACTGCTGCATTTTTATTTGTTGTTACCATCGTTTCCAACCGTGACACGGAGGTAATGAGTTGTTGAATGAGTTGGTGATTTGTAACAGTTTGTCTATCATAATTTTTTTTGAAATTCTGCAATTGCCTGCTCCCAAGGACGAGTTGTTGATGTGGATTGGTTGTCTGACATAATGAAGTAGGATTACAGTTTTGAGTGTGTAAAAGAACAAGAAAGATGAGTTCGATGCAATGAAATCACCAATTGATACGAACCCGTATCAAGCCGGCACCGCTTTGAGTGGGTGCAGACTCCAAAGATGGAATTAGGGGAGGGGAAAAATCAGAGAGAGAGAGGGAGAGATAGAGAGAGAGAGATTTCAGAGAAGGAAGATGAGAGTAGAGAAGGAAAAGATAATAATAATTCGCATGTCTTTCCCCCTAGCATGCAGGGTGATTATATACTAAGTTACTCCTATTATGCTTAGGACTATGATTCGTAATTAATATGATATAATAATGTATTAGGACTAAACTAATGTATCCTATTACGAATAAAATTAGTCTAACAAATGTAATCAACCATCCATGCCGGTTTCCTTCGTTTTCTCCTTGGCATAGTAGCATGGGTTGTTTCTTTTCTTTTTCCCAATTCTTGATTTTCACCTTCTTCTACTGTGGATATACTCGTATCACTTTATATTCAGCCTCAGTAGAAGATCTAGCCACAATTCTTTGTTTCTTGCAGACCTAGGACACAAGATTTGAGCCAAGAAACACAGCAAAGCCACTTGTAGATTTTCGGTCTTCCGGACAGCCAACCTAGTCAAAATCAGAGAAGTCATGAATTTCCCTTGAAGATGACTTTCTAACTCGTAAACCAAAAGTAACAGTTCCTTTAACATACCTCAAAACTCTTTTTAATTGTTCCCAGTGTGAAACTATAGGAGCATGCATGTGTTGACATAACTGATTGACTGAAAAGGAAAGATCAGGACAAGTGACAGTTAAATATTGTAATGCACCAGCCAAACTTCTGTACTGTGTAGGATCATCGTACAATGTTGTATCAATGACCACGGTTTTCGAAGTAGAAATAAGAGTAGATAGTTCTTTACATTCTGCCATTCCAGCACGTTTTAGAATGTCATTCATGTATCTCTGTTGTGAAAGCAAAATTCCATCATTGCATTTAACCGTCTCAATTCCAAGAAAAATCCAAATTCACCAATTAAGATCTCTAATTTTGAATGCAGTAGAAAGTTTTGACACTAACTGAGTAACTAGATCCTGATTTACTTCCGATCATAAGTACATCATCCACATAAACTAATAGATATACACAATCAGATCCATGTGAGTAGTAAAACAATGATACATTCATTTTTTATGCTTCAAAGCCAATAGATAGTAAGAAGGGGTGGAAACGATTAAACCAAGCCCTAGGTGCCTGTTTTAATCCGTAAAGAGACCTTTTTAGCAGCAAATTTGATTTGGATACTGAGCATCAATATAACCAGGTGGTTGCTTCATGTACACAATTTCAGATAGATTTTTATTTTAAAAAGGCATTATGAACATCAAGTTGCCTAACAATCCACCCAGATGATAAAGCCAAAGAAAGAAGTAACCTGACAGTAGTTGGCTTGACCACTGGACTAAAAGAAATCTTGCCTAGGCACCTGATTGAACTATTTTGCTACTAGTCTTGTCTTATGTCTCTCAATGGAGCCGTCTGCCTTTTTGTTTTGTACGAAAAAACACACTTACATCCAATAATATTCATACTTGTATGTGATGGTACTAGAGACCATGTTTGATTCTGAAAGAGGACATTAAATTCCTGATCCATGGCTTCACACCATTCCGGGTACTTAACTGCCTAAGTGTAACAAGTGGGATCTGAAGGACAAACCTGAACCGTTAAAGTTGACGGTGGAGCCCGAGATCAACTCCGAGTGCTCATCACGTGAGTCCGGACGGTGGACTTCACGGATTTGCCCTGAGGTCGGCCACGAGGCCGTGCAGTAGGCTGGACATGTTGGTCATGCGGCTCGTGCTCGGGCAGGCTGGCTGGCACGTTGGCGGTGTGCAGCGGCGAAGGCAGTGCAGTTGTGTCACCGCTAGGTGCGACATTGGTGCTGCCGTGAGACTGCTCAGGCGAGGCAGCGACGGTAGCACTTGGACAGAGAACCGATTCAGCCCACGAATAAGTCTGTACCGATTGAGAAGCCTGCAATTTATTTTGAGTAGCAAAGGCATATACTGCCTCATCAAACCTTACATGCCTGCACACATAAATCTTGTTAGTCGGTAAGTCCATGCACCTATACCCCCGAAACGACTCAGGATAACCTAGGAAGACATATGGAGATGACCGATATGACATTTTGTGACGATTGTATGGTCTGAGATACGGGTAACATAGACACCCAAAGACACGAAGAAAAGAGTATGAAGGATGGGAGTTGTGCAATTTTAAATGAGGACTAGAGTTATTTAACACAACGGATGACATTTTGTTGATTAAATAAACTGCAGTTTCAAAAGCAAAATTTCAGAATTTATATGGAACAGATGCACGGGCTAGGAGAGCTAAACCTGTTTCAACTATGTATCTATATTTTCTTTCGACACGATCGTTTTGGTCATGAGTGTATGCACATGACTGCCTATGATTAATGCCTAGTTGCACACACAAAGAATGTAATTTCTTATATTCAGCTCCTAGATCAGATTGAATGGATTAGATCAAGTGTGACCCCTACTAGAAAAGAAAGAAATGGAGGGAGTATGGCAGGGAGCCTGCCCCTATGGATTCAAAGGAAAAAATGACCAAGACTATCAGAAGAAATCGCATTATAATGCACCGGTGATGGGGTGTGGAGCCAACAGGACAGACGTGAGAGAACCACCTAATATCAATAGGGGTCCAAGTATAAAAGTCAACTTGGGCCACCTTGTTGAGTGCACCGCCAAGCCAAGAAATGCTCCAATCAAAGTCCTCAATATGAATGAAATGGTGAAATATACCATTCCCCCACTTCGGGCATCATAGAAGTTGGTGGTGTATGCCGTTTTTTATTTACGGTACCACGCCCTTGAAAGCTCGGCTTAGAAGATGGGCATAATTAACGTACCACCTACAATAATTAGAAAGTGAATTAAATCTCCCACTAACACTTAAAAGGAGATTTTTGAGGTGTGTCTCAGTCTCAGACAATGCCCTTACGCCTAATGGCATATGCCCTTGTCTCGGAAAAAAGGGCATATGACTTGTGCATGCAAGGCCCTAGCCCCTCACATGCGCATTGCACGCACATCGCACGCGCATCGCACGGGTAATTGAGCAATTATTTGACTTGTCCATGCAAGGCACGTGTAAGCCATGTACCTTAGGGCAGCTTGAGAGAGAATTTTAATGTTTTGGGATACCTAATTAGCATATGCTAATGTGTGGGATTAGTGTAACGTTTTCCTATTATATCATTATTATAATATTAGCATATCCTAACTTTATGTAAGTAACACTTTAATATGTAATTTTGATAAATTAAAGATGCTGTGACTACTCTTTAATTGACAAAAAAACATAATCACATTGACAAAGGTATTCAAAGCCTAACAAACAAATTAAACCAAAACATGATAGACAATCATTAGGTATACTCCCAGAAAAATTGGTCGATGCGAAGCTCGGTTAAAAACCAACTCCTCAGACAGAGTAGTGTCGCAAGGGGACTAGTAGCAACATGAATTTTAAGCCAGAGTCATAGAACTAGTATTTCTCCCCAAAAAAGTTCCCTAATTCATGTGTTCTCACATTTGAAGTAAAATCGTTTTAGAGATCTAAATAATGTAGATTCATCTATGGGCAATGTTGAAAAAATCACTAGGTGCCCTCTAGACGCCTGGGGACCGCCTAGGCGGGCGCATAAGAGGTCGACCGCCTAGGCCGATTAATTGATAATCGGCGCCTAGGCGCGATTTTTACAACACTGCCTATGGGTAAGGCTTTGAATAAGATAAACTACGAATATTTATGTACTTTATACGCTTTAAGATCTTTAAAAGAGCATGAGCGGAGTAATAACTGAAGAGTAAGAATATGCTTAATCTAACCTTAAAAGACACTAAATTCACTTAAAAGACTCTAAATTATGTATAATAAGCAATTAATTCAGACCTAAAAGGCTCTAACTTTATTCCTAATGAACATGCTTTAAGGTGGACACGATTCCACAACATAACGATTGATAAAAAAACAATGACCGGCATAAAAATACATTTAAAATTTAAAAAGATGATTTAAAACAACATACCTAAAATCTGTTGCGAATATCCGCTCATCAGTCCTCCAAGTGCAGCAACAAATCATCAAAATTTTGGAAAAAAAAAAAGTGAGATCTATTAATCAACAACAAAAACATAATAATAATAGTTGTGTGATGGAGAGAGGATAGGGGCTAAGAGAGCTGAGGGAGATCAGAGCTGTGTGATTTTGTTTTATAATGTGATCTTTGTTTGAATTTGAGCAAATAATTATTTAATTACACGTGCGATGCACACATAAAATTTTTTATTATATATTTAGATAATAAAATTAAAAGATTTTGTTTTTATATATAATATAAATTTTAAATGTAATTTATTTTAATTTTGTTATAATTAAACTTTATGTATTTTCATTTATAATTAATCTATGTTCAATATTAGACTTGTTTTAATCTTTTTGATGAAATCTTTCAAATGATATAATTTATTTTAATAATATAAAATTTATATTTAACAATAAAACAAAATATACAAATACAGTAAAACTAAACCAAGGACATAAAATGAATTACAACTAAAAGTATGAGGCAAAATGGGAAAAGAAAAAGAGCACCAGATTTTTCTTCTTTTTCTTCTTCAAAAAAGAAGGGTACCAGATTCGGTGCTGACGATGGCGCTGCATTGTTCACGTTGCGTCAAAAATTGACGATTCGCCGTGTCGAATGGAGCCAAATCCCACCATTTTTTTGTCGTTTTGGTGCTTTGGCGCCTTCATTGGAGATGCTCTTAGCCCAATTTTGTTTGTGCTAGCCCAAACTTAAGTTCAATTGTAGCCCATTTTTCTTGTTCTTTCTTCTGGTCAATAGCAATCGACGACCGAGATACAATGAACAAATCAGAGCATTGAATTGAACAGTCGGCGTTGGAAGAAATGGTCTTCAAATGGCGTTCCTCGGTTCTAGTTCTTCTGCGAAATCGATGCCATGAGTTGGGATTGCGTAAGCGGAGAAGCAGTTGGGATTGGAGCGCTATAAATAGAGTTCATTTGAAGGTTGTTCATCATCAATTCACTACAGAGCAATTCCGGAGGCACAGTCTATTCTGATTCAACAGCAATTTCCGTTCTCAACAACATAAAATTGGTTCGGCGGTGGAGATTTTCAATAGGCGGCGGAAGTTCGTGTGTGGGTTCATCATATATCTCACGGCAACTATTCCTTTTCTTTACAGCTGTTCGCTGGAAAATATTTGAAGGGAAATGGAATTGAAATTCTATGGAAAATAAATTCTAGGAAAATTGATTCAATTGTTTGGTTGGTGAAAATGAAATTACTGGGAATATGAATTTCATTGTTTGGTTGGGTTTAGAAAGATAAGGAATAATAAATATAAAGACCAATATGTCCTTAAAAAGATGAATGAATAAATAAGTGACTATGTAATAAAGAAATTTTCATAAGGGTAAAATGGTACACCCATGTTATTTTTCTTCCCAATGTTTGTGGAAAACAAAATTCCACCCCTTTGCAAAGAATTCATTTTCCTTAACTTTGAGGAATCCATTTTCCAATGGAAAATGTTTTCCATCCAACCAAACAACATAAATCAACATTTTCCTTCACTTTGAAGAAAACATTTTCCATGGAAAATGTTTTCCATCCAACCAAACACCCCCTTAGTCTTTATTATTTTTACTAGTTTTTTACGCGCATTGTGCGATTTGGATAATGCCCAATATTTTTTTTTAAATAAGTATTTTAAAGTATATCAAGGCAAGATTATATTGGAATTGTCCATGCATTGATAATTGAATGTTAATTTTACATATTTAAATAGGCAATTCTAAATTTACAAATGCAAGATAATATAGTCAAGATTGATTATAATTGTTAATAAAATAATTGTATAGGTATGGTTGAAATCAAATACGGGATATAAGGGAGAGCAAATAAAAATTTGGGCATAAAATATTAAATATATACATAATATTTAAGAGCTAACTGCTGATTGCCAAACAAAGACATTGCGAAATAGTTTCCCACCTCAATTTGTTGTGTGATTTAAATACTCTTTTTGTCAATAAATTTCCCAAATAGTTAATATGATTGGCTTAATTATATTTTTTTATTTTTTAAAAACAATTATTATTATTATTAAATATATATATATATATATATATATATATATATATATATATATATATATATATATATATATATACACACACTTAGGTCATTTTACATGTTAATCTAAACGGCTAATTTTTCAAATATCTTTTTACTAACCGTTGATATAACTCGTTGGATAAATTCTCTAATATAATCCGCTAACGCTAACCGCTAACAGATGAATACTCTCTTTGTCAACAAATCCCTCAAGTAGTTAATATGATTGACTTTATTAATTATATTTTTTTAATTTTTTCATGGTATTAATAAAATACTTGGTAAGTAAATATATATCATTATTTTGTATTATAACTTTGACATTTAATTAAAAATAGTGCACAAAAAAGATAATAGACAATGTAGTGAATATAATCAATTGATGAATTTGAATGTAAAGAATTTTTACATTGGAGAAATATAAAGACAATATAACTAATAAAATTATTTCTCTTAATTAATTTATTGATAATGAATAACTTTTTTTTTAATAAAGAAATTGTAGGGATAATGTAGCGAATATAATCAATTGATGAATTTGAATGTAAAGAATTTTTATATTTGAGAAAAATAAATACAATATAACTAATGAAATTATTTCTCTTATTTAATTTATTGATAATGAATAATTTTTTTTGAGTAAAGATATTGTAGACACATAATTCTAAATAAAAGAAATGCATATGTATTATTTTTTGTTGTAACTACTAAATTATTATTTAATTTAATAAGAGCGAAATAGAGTACTATTTATGCCAACTTTGATTGGGATAAGGTTCGAACCTAAGACCTTTCTTATTGAAATCAATGAGTAAGTTAACGGTGAACTAATAGAAATTAATGAAAAAAAATAATATTTAACGGAAAAGTTAATGAATAATCATATTCATTAAGGATAAATTAGAAAATCCTAAGAAAAAATTAAAATCTGATCAATCTGAGTCATTCATTTGATTAAAAAATTTGACCGTCATTTTTTCTATCCATTATAGATCTAATTCTTTTGGACTCTTATTAGTATAGTAGATAGTTTACTTTAATTTGAAGGAGGGTGCTTTGTGAGTTGATTACTGCAATGAAGATTTTGTATTGATGTGTTTTAATTCGCCAATTGTCTTAAATTTTGTCTTGCGATATTATTTTGCTGATTAATTGTATTATTGGGAGGCCAACTTTGATACAATTAATTAATTTAAGAGGATTTTAGAGTAAACACTATATACCTAATAATTTCATGCTCTGTGAGATAAAAAAAAAAATATAAATGATTTGGTTATCTTACTTGAATTCTTAAACCTGGGTATTCCATAAGTTCGTCTATGCTTAATGGATCTTGACTGTTTGAATAAATGTCTTAAACACGAATGGTTAAGGCACGGTACTTATAGTCTTCATATTAAAGAAAAAGAATGAACCCTTAGTTTGGTTTTGCAAGACTAATAATGGTAGTTGATTCATGTTTCTAAGCTTTTCAATTATTTTACATTTAAGTTGATCTTTATTATTGGTATTTGTTTCTAGCACTTAAAATGCTAATTTAATTGTTTTAATTTCAAGTCTATAAATTGCATTGTTACAATTTCCTGTGGGTTCGACTCTTGCTTTTGCAGTGTATTACTACAGTGATCCGTGCATTTGCGAGGACATAATTAAAATTGTCCATCAATTTTTGGCGTCATTGATGGATAATTTTAATTATGTCATCGCAAGTGCACGAGTCCATTGTAGTTTAGCGTGCAAAGCACAGGTTGATCCCACAGTGAATTGTCACAATGCAATTTACAGATTTAAAATTAAAACAATTAAATTAACAATTTAAAGTGCTAGAAACGAATATCAAAGATAAGAATCAACTCAAGTGCAAGATAATTAAATTAAATTAAAATTCATGAAACTAAGCAAATGAATCACTTGGAACCATAAAAGCAAATAACAAAACCTAGAAACATGAATTAGAAAGCATTATTAATTCATCAATTAAGGGTTCGTTCTTTTTTCAAAAATGACAACTTCGTATGGCGTCCAATCTAACAGTTCATATACAAAAGACATTTATTTAAAATGTTAAACTTATTAAGCAATGAAGAACTTAAATACTCGATTTATGAACCTAATAAATAATTTAATAAGACAACTAAATTATTTTATTTAAATCAAATTATATTTCAGAGCTAGGAATTAGTAGACATGGTGTTTTTACCCACAAATTCCCTCATATCAATTCAATTATATCATTCTAAAGTTGGCACCTTCTAACATAATTAATCAAAAAGAATTAAGATCAAAAGAGAAAACTTAATGCGATTGGCAATATTAAAACAGTCAATGCAAAATATTCATAGTTAATAGTCCAATGTTCCCAGAGAAATTAAACTAGCAGTGAATTATGAAATTTGCATCAATTAAATCACAAACCTTCATCTCTCAACACTAATCATAAAACAAATTAATAATTATAGAAAGTAAAGGGAATGAAGAATTGCCGTATGAAGGTTGTTGCGGCGACCGGAAGAATAGCTATCGCCCCCAATCTGCTGCGTCAAGGAGTTCTGATGCCAAACGTGCTTGCTGGGTATTACTGAGTTGTTTATTTGGTTCCTAAAACCGAATACTTCGTAACTTCTTCTATACTTAATGGGTCTTGACTGTTCGAATAAATGTCTGTAAGCATACGGATGGTTAAGGCACATAAGTACGTGACTTACAGAATATAATTATATTAAAGAAAACGAACACTTAATTTGGTTGGCAAGTTGAAAATTTGCAAGACTAGTAATGGTAGTTGATTCATGTTTTTAATCTTTTTCAATTTGATTGTTAATTTGATATTTTGGTTCTCTTTTCTGAGTTCTCACAATTATTTTGCATTTAAATTGATCTTTATTATTGATATTTGTTTCTAGCACTTTAAAATGTTAATTTAATCATTTTAATTTCAAGTCTATAAATTAGATTGTTACAATTTCTTGTAGGTTCGACCATTGCTTTTGCAGACTATTACTACAGTGATTCGTGCACTTGCGAGGACATAATTAAAATTGTCCGTCAATTTTTGACAAATTGATTGACAATTTTAATATAATTATATCCTCGCAAATGCACGAATCACTGTAGTAATACACTGCAAAAGCAAGGATCGATCCCATAGTGAATTGTAACAATGCAATTCACAAATTTGAAATTAGAACAATTAAATTAACAGTTTAAAGTGATAAGAAACAAATATCAAAGATAAAAATCAACTCAAGTGCAAGATAATTAAATTAAAATTCAGAAAGCTAAGTAAATGAATCACTAGGAACCAAAAAATCAAATTGAGAAAACTTAGAGCAACATGAATCAGAAACCATTACTAATTTTACACTTTATGTTAACATTACCAATCAATTAAGGATTGGTTCTTCTATCAAAAATAACAATTTTGTATGACGTCCAAAGTTAATTCATATACTTAAGACATTAATTTAAATAATTAGAACCCATTAAGCAAAGAAGAACTTACGAAATACCCGATTTATGAACATAATAAATAATTTAATAAGACAACTAAATTATTTATCAACTTATCTTTCAGATCATGGAATTAATAGGCATGGTGTTTACTCTACAAATTCCATCAAATTAGTTCAATTGTATCATGCTAAAGTTGGCCACCTTATAACATAATTAATCAAAAAGAATTAAGATCAAAAGACGAAATTTAATTCGATTGGCAATATTAAAATTCAAATTGATGCAAAATATTCATGGTTAATAGTCCATGTTCCCAGAGAAATTATACTAGCAATGAATTGTGAAATTTGCATCAATTAAATCACAAAGCTTCATCTCTCAACACTAATCATAAAACAAATTAATAATTATAGAAAGTAAAGGGAATGAAGAACCGTATGAAGGTTGTTCCTTCAAATGTATTCTTCTTAGCTGCTGCCACCTGGATTAATTCGCTGCAGTTTTCGTAGGAGATTTGCGCCGACCGGAAGAACAGCTGTCGCCCCCAATATGCTGCCTCAAGGAGTTCTGATGCCAATCGTGATTGCTGCTGCGCCGGACGAGATACGTACTGCCTCAACCGTCGGACGGAAATCGCCGTCGGAACCACAAACCAGAGTCAAAGCTGTTGGTTCAGGGTAAAAATTGATGGCTGGTGATGAAGATTTGGCCTCCCTTTTATAATGCCCGGCCTAACTGCTCCTCCGTAATCCCATAACAAATTCCGCTCTATCTTCTGGTCACAATACTAGGCGCAAGGAGCGGCTTCTATAGATTAGCTCTTCACCACTTCTTTTCAGTTTATTTCGCGAACCTTGTGGTTGTCTCGCAATCCCCATCGTCAAAGCTTCAACAATAGATTAGACCTTCAATGCGGTTGCGAAAATGGCGTAGACGAAGTGTAATCTGCTAACCTTGGGCCCACATATAATAAATATGGACATTAATCTTAAGACCATTCACAATTGTGGAGTTATTTTGCGGGATTTAATGAATTTTGTAAATGTGATTATGAAAGAAAATATGAGAGGGAAGAGGAAAAAAAAAAAAACCTAAATTAATATTTTTAAAAATTAATATAAAATTATATTGCGCGCCACCGAGCGCGTGCAATGCCTTCACTGTGCGTGAAACGCGCACAGCAGTCAAGTTTTTTTTTTTTTTTTTTTTTTAGCTTAGCTTTCATTTTACTTTTTCTTGATCCGCCCCTTGCAGAAGAACCCCTTCCCTCTCTCTCCTATATTATTTCTCTTATTTGGCATTAGCTTTTCTGACATTATTCTTCAAATAATCTTTGATATTCGTGCTCTAATTGACAAAGTAGATTTTTTCATATTAAGTTATAAAAAATAGAAAAACATAATTAAGTAGATAAAAATATAAACTTTATTAAAAATGAAATACACAATTAGTAAAAATACGGTAAAAAGACCACTAAAATCTATTAAATTATAAATATAAAATGTACTCAACAAGCGCCAACCCTTTAAGGAAGAGGGTCATCAATTATATATTTAGCATGACAATATACCTTCCTAACTCTTTAAAAAAGTTACATTTTTAATTCTAGAGTAACAAAAATATTAAACTTTATTAAAATTTTACTTAGTATATGAATGTTTTAAAATTTTATTATCTTTGTTCTTTAATTTATAACATTATTAGTTTTTGTATTTAATCTGCAAAATAGAAATTTGACAAAATTCTTCGCTAAATTTTTCATTTTCAATCGTGGCACATCGTTCATTTTTTCCCTACATGGCCCTATTAAAGAATAAAATTAAAAAGTACTAAAATACACATGTACTAAGTAAAATTTTAATAAAGTTTGATGGTTTTGTTGTTAGAGGTTAAAACTGTAACTGTTTTGAGGAGTTAGGGGTGTATATTATATCTATAACGGTGAAAAATTAAGGACTATAACCGCTAGCAAGGAATAATTGAGAGACTAAATTTGTAACTTTCCCAATTTATAAAATACGCATGCATGTACTAAGTAAAATTTTATTTGAGTTTAACAGTTTTGTTCAATCACTCAATCAGGAATTAAAATTTTAACTTTTTTAAGGAGTTAGGTTAATATATTGCAACGGTAAAAGTTAGGAATTAAAACAACTAACAAGGAATAATTGATGGACTAAAAATACATTTTTCTAATTATATATTTGATAGTGTAACTTGTTGAATGTTGAGTATGATTCATGAGGATATCAATTACTTAATATAGTATAGGACTATTTTGTTAAAATAAAATAAATTAAATAGAAATAAAATAAGAATTTAATTATCAAATTTATGTGAAACTACAATAGATGTTTTATTAGTAGCAAGAGGCATTTGGAAAAAGACACTGTAATATATTAGATGTGAAAACAACATTCCTCAAGTAATAGTAATACAGAGCTACTGAAGATACTCCAAAAAGAGAAACCACAGGCAGAAGTTCATCAGTAGCTAATTTTATTCTCAAAACCCGAATAGCCCACACTCTCATAACACCTTTCACTCATACAAACACTATTCGATCCAACGTTCACCAAGCCCAGGAGCGCAGCATATAATTATGCCCCCGCGTTCCATGCTGACACGGGCGGGGTATCTGATTCTTTCCAAGTGTTCATGCCAGGCGGGTATCGGTCACCCTTGACAGCTGAGGCAATGCATTCGAGCTCAGAGACATCGTCGGCTGTCAGCTTCACAGACAAAGCCCCGATGTTTTGGTTGAAGTTCTCAATCCTAGTGGTTCCCGGGATGGGAACGACATCGTTCCCTTGGTGATGCAGCCAGGCCAGAGCAAGCTGGGAAGGGGTGCATCCCTTTTGTTCTGCCAATTTGTTGATCCTCTCGTACAATGTCGCATTGTGCTCAGCGTTCTCACCCCCGAACCTCGGGAGCATCTGCAAAATTTATACCAATTTGAGAATGCAAACTAGCAATAAATAGCTAACAGATGTTGTGCAGCATTGTTCAATCTAGAAACTGACAAACCTTTCTGATATCGCCTTCTGAGAAGTTCTCGACCAGCTTTGCACCCGAGGACAAGAATCCTCGCCCTAGTGGACTATATGCTACAATTCCAATTCCAAGCTCTCTGCAAGTGGGTATAATTTCTTCTTCCACATCTCTTGCCCACAGAGACCACTCTATCTGCACAGCTGTTATAGGATGAACAGCATGTGCTCTTCTGATTGTTGCAGCTGAAGCCTCCGATAGGCCTATGTATTTGATTTTCCCTTCTTCGACCAATTTCTTAAGCTCTCCCATCTTCATAATAAAGTTGAAAAAAAGGGATAAGAATGTGCTTGATTTACCCATTGGGCAGTGTTGAGATCCATCAATTGGTATCAGAGCGACAGAGCCAAGGTCACAAGTTCGAAGGGTGGGAAGGGGAGTTTAGCGGGATGTGATTAAATGATTAATGTCCACTTACTTATATGTTGTTATTATCCAATCTCATCAGTTTATTAACCCAATTATACTACATCATATGGAGCTGGAGCAAACAGATTCTTGAAATTATTAACGAAGTCCTACAATTATAAGATATGCAGAGATTAATTTTTTCACATTACATAATTGCAGTCTTACCATTCATATAACAGACTAACAGAGGAGCCACCTTAACTAATTAATGATGTTCCTATATTCTGAGAAAATTTGTTCCAAATTTTGACAGAAACACAGTTATATACATGCAGAGGAACATAACACTATCTTTGCAATCAATCCATGGGAGTTCATTGCAGTTTGTACCACTTTTCGACTTTAAAGATCATCATATACTCTTAACAAAGCGTAAATTGGGAAGAGAGGATCATACCGTTATTTCGATAGGGACACGAGTATCAACACGATGCTGATAGTAGAGGTCGATGCAGTCGACCTCAAGCCTTTTCAAGCTTGCCTCACAGGCAGCTCTTACATATTCGGGATCCCCACGAATGTCGATGCCCCCTTCGCCAAAAGAGTATGCAAACTTTGTTGCCAATTGTACCTTTTCTCTTACCCCTCCTTTCAAAGCCTGCAAAAACATACACACATTCCATGATTTCAAATGCCAACCATTATAACCACCATCAATACTTTGTTATGTTTACATTCTCAACTTTGTTGGTGAAGGGTAGTGGATCAACTATCTAAATTTAATTCTCAACAGTACACCAAAGGGGGCATATTCACATAACACAATGGAATATACAGATTCACTATTTCAAATTTCTCCCTTCTCTCCACAATCCAACCCACACAAAATCATAACTTTTTGGGTGACGAGGGAATATGCAGTCACTATCCAAGGGCTAAAGGTGCAGCCACTACCAAGGGTCTTACCTTATAATCATAACCAGACTATAATGAGGTAAATTAGTCTAGATTGTTCATAGCTCGATCAAACTAAGAATGTCAATAAGTTGCTTCAGTTAAGAATCAAACTTGTAACCTTATGAAATATGTGGAGGAATTACCCAAATACCTACCAAACAACCCATCGAACTGGTTCTCAATCTGTCACGTACTAAAGATCGAGTCTCACCAGCGACAGCATAGAGCAACTCCTCAAAATGAGAGGTTGCCCCATGTCCTACAAAAATCTAGCCTCTTTGATCAATTGAGCCCCCTACAATTTTGTAGGACCGGAGTGTGGGAGCACTTGGTGCGAGCGATTCCATAGTAAAAATAACACAAGAGTTGAAAGTGATGGAGAGAGATGAGAAAGTGAAACCCATATATACATACCTTGCCAAGGAGGATTTCGTTGGTGTGCGGGCCATACATATCGGATGTGTCTAGCAAGGTGACGCCGGAATGAATGGCGTGGTGAATGAGGTTGATCATATCTTCATCGGGCTTGGGCGGGCCGTAGAAGCAGGACATCCCCATACACCCCAGACCCTGCGCAGATACTTCAAGGCCCTGCGAACCCAGCTTGATCCTCGGCACATTTGTTGCCATTGTAGTCTAGTATAGTATAGTATGCAAACCTCACTAACTGTTTTCTTCCCCTTTTTTGGAGCAGTGCCAAGTAAAGATGGAGTGATTGTTGGGAGTGGTGGGTTTGGGCAGCCAAATATAAAGAGATCCCCAGCCCGCCAGCTTTGAAAGGCGGCCATGGCGGTGGAAAAATTAATCCCCGTGTCAGCCTATCGGGAAGGCTGGAAAAGTAGAAACGTGACAAAAGCGGAATATATATAAAATATTGTACGCCAGTCAAGTGCCCAAAGAAGACCAATAAACTATGCTACAGCTTGAGAGAACTACTTCGACTAGATCACAAGTCTTATGACGGCATCGAATTTTAGTCTCCTCCCGTGTGGTGAGAAAGTATGCATGAACAATACTATATTATAATACAGTCAATACTATTAAAAAAAATATTGATTTCTTATTTTTTTAATAGATTAAGAAAAATTTCTATAGGCAGATAATATATTAAAAGAGAATTTAGATGCAACATGAAATTCCATTCCATGTTACTTAATAATTATATATTGTAAGAAACTAAGAAACTACCAATCCTCTCTCCGGCTGCGTTGCCACTTGCTAGAGCTGGCCTCTAAGAATTTGCCATCAAAGGAATCTAATACAAATCCTCCATCCACATATACTATAGGGAAAACATTACGCCACTTTTGACTTCATGGTATCACTTTTAAAATTTTGACTGATAATTTAAAATAAATTTAGATCATTAATTATTTATAATATTGCGCTTTTAATACTTAATGTTATATAATTGTCAAACTCTATTGATATATAAGATTGCTTTTATTATTTAGAATTAATATTCACTATTAGAAATAATGTTCTCATAGAGAGAGTGAAACTTAATTTAAGTATAAATATTGATTCTAAATGACAAAAAATAACCTCATAAAAAGAGTTTGTTAAAGGAATTTGATAATAATTAATATAGTAATATGGACGAAAAGTGCAATGGGCAATTAAAAAACTAAATATGTTCAAATCAATTAATAGCGATCAAATTTCAAAAAATGAAATAATGCATGGGCGAAAAGTGTGGTTTTCCCTATATTAAATTTTCAAAAATGAAATATATAGATCTTATTAACTAATACTATGTTAAATATTATAAAAATACATCATACATTGCTTGGTCAAGTTTTATCGTACTAAAAGAGTATATAAAATGGAACTATTAGAGTATAATATTATATTATACACAAAAACTCAATGAACTTTAATTACTTAGCAATTAGCAAACCGTTTGGGACCTGCAGATTAGTGACTAATTTGATATGAAGGTGTGAAATTTTTTATTTTTTATTTTTTGGATCTAGAAGGAGAAGAATTATTTTCAAATTGATTGATGAGTAGAACTACTAAAGATAGTTCACATTGTGATATACATTATTATAAAAAAAAAAAAAAAGAACATAAACAATAACAATAGTGGGAAAGTGGAAGATAAGGAAGTTGGATAAGGGAAATGAATCCGACAAGGTTAACATATAATAAGATTATAAGTGGCATTTTTCTATCTCTTAAGTTTCAATATTTTAATTTATAGATTCTAGAAGTTTTGTTTTTTCCAAGGTACGTCTTCCGTGATAAATGGTTGTCAAACCCGACAAATTATTTGGGTAATACGAATTTAGGTGTAAAAATACACAATTTATTGAATATTGAGTTTTTTACACTTTTAGTCTTAGGACTATGGTGTCACTAATAACTTTGATCCACGACTTTTAAAATTTGTAGAATTGTTCCACGACTATGACTTTCTTAGCAAATTTGGTCCTTCTGGTGCATTTTTCGTTCAATTTTTGCCAGAAAATTTTACTTCCCATTTTAACATGGGTAATATTGTCTTTTCTATCTCACAAACTAATGACATAAATAAATAAATTAAACACATCTAGTGGTACAATGATTGAAATTAAAAGTCACCCAATTGCAATTCCACTTTCCGTTTCACTCTCCTCGCTAAACGCCAAATTTTTTAGTTGTTTATTTATTTATTTATTTATGTCATTAGTTTGTGAGATGGAAAAGACAATATTACCCCTGTTAAAATAGGTAGTAAAATTTTTCGACAAAAGTTGAACGAAAAATGTACCGAAAGGACCAAATTTGCTAAGAAAGTCATAGTCGTGGACCAATTCTACAAGTTTTAAAAGTCGTGGATCAAAGTTGTTAGTAACGCCATAGTCGTGGAACCAAAAGTACAAAAAACTCATTGAATATTCATATAAACATGAAAGTAATGACTTTACATACCCCTCTCTCTCATTTGGTCATGCCCTATGTGTCTGTATCACTTAAAATATTTCAAATAGAGCTTTTTAATGATATATTTTTATGCATTAATTTCGTTTGTACAAGAAGAAAAAGAGAAAATAAATTTAAGTTGAAAAAATATTAATTAGAAAAATAGTGTTAAGTGTATACAGCAATTTGCACCCTAATCTATGACATAATTATGAAAAAAGGTACAAATATGTCATTCAACTATTTGGAAAATAGTAACTAAGTCACCTAACTCGAATAAGTTTCAAATAAGTCCACGAAATCTACAAAATATTGTAATTAGCATTTTTAACAGGTAACTTGCAGGTTGATGCTTACTAAGATTGTCACGTGAATTTTTTTTTTTTGACACCTGGATTTGTTGTCTACCTTGCACTTCTTCTTCCTGATTTTCTCTTGGGTTTATGTTCGTTCGTGTTATAATAATAATATTATTATTATTATTAAACCAAGCAAGTAATTAGTAATTAGTTAATTTGTTAGAAATAATGAAAGTAATGAGTGTGTGTCATGCATTGTATGTGAAGAGTGGCCTATATTATAGCAGTAGTACATGGAGCATTAGCTTCCTAATTATTAGCTTTCTTTTAGTATAAATATGTGGTTTTTGTTCATTTGTTAATCATCCCAGCAATAAACATTATCTGTTTATTCCTCACTCTCTCTCTTCTCAAATATATATTATAGATATATTATATTATATTTAATATATATTATTTTAAATATATTATATTTAATATATCTAACATTTAATATCAGAGTCAGTCAACCTTTCAACCCCGAGATATTTTTCGTAGTGAATTATGGCAGCAAATTTCAATATTGTATGGTCGGGTCCCAAATTGGACGGGAAACTCGATTACAATTATTGGCAAATTATGATGTCCACACATTTGAAAGCTCAAAATCTTTGGAGCTTTGTTGATCCCGGTCTACCCGAAGGAGCTGATGCAACCCAAACACGGCGAGATCAGTTGGCCTTGGGACAGATTCACCAAGGTGTTCATTACTCCATTTTTGGGCAATTAGCTCGTGCTCAAACAGCAAAGCAAGCTTGGGACATCTTAAAGGTGTCAAACAAAGGAGTCGTTTGGGCACTGAAGTCTAAGTTGCAGTTGTTGAGAAGGTTGTACGACAATTGTGAGATGACCTCTACAGAAACAGTAGATGCGTATTTCACTCGTCTTATTGATATGGTGAATAAGATGAGGCTATATGGAGATACAATTGAAGATGGTGCAGTGGTTGAAAAAGTTCTTCGAACTATGCCGATGAAGTATGACCATGTGGTGGCTTCGATCACAGAGTCACACAAAACTGAGCTCTTATCAATTGCAGAGCTGAAAGGTATGGTAGAAAGTCATATTGACAGAATTGCGTCAAAATCGGAACCACTAGCAGAAGAAGCTTTGAAAAGTCAAGTCACCCTTAATGTGACTGGCACTAGTCAAAGAGGTGGAGGATCTGGTAGAGGTCGTGGAAGAGGAAGAGGAGGTTCCAGTGGAAGAGGACGTGGTAACTTCAACCAAGGAGGAGGACGTGGTAACTCCAACCAAGGAAGATGTGGAGGTAATACCAAACAAGGTAAATTTCCATTTCATTGCTACAATTGTGGAAAGTATGGACACAAGATTGCAGATTGTTGGTATAATGAGGACAATCGTGGAAATCAAGCAAACATTGCTGAAAATACTGCTAAAAAGTCTGGTGAGAATTCTGAAACCTTACTTTTGGCCAATGATAGTTTTTCTGTAGATAAGAACATATGGTTCTTGGATACTGGGTGTAGTAACCATATGTGTGGGCAGAAAGAATTGTTTTCTGAACTGGATGAATCAGTCCGGTCTAAAGTGACATTTGGCAATTAGTCAAAAGTGCCAATTTTGGGAAAAGGTAAAATCTCTATTCAGTTGAAGGATGTTACTCACAATTTTATATCCGATGTGTTCTATGTTCCTGAACTACACCAAAATTTGTTGAGTATGGATCAGTTGTCAGAAAAAAGGATATAAGATAAATATTACTCAGGGGTGTTGTACCATTGCAGATACTAAGGGAGTCTTGATTGCAAAGGTAAATATGTCCCAAAATCGACTATTTCCTTTGAAAATTAAGCATACTCTCCTTGCTTGCTTTAATTCTGAAGTTTGTGATGATAATTGGTTATGGAATATGCGGTTTGGGCATTTTTATTTCTCTAGATTAAACTATCTTGTGAGAAAGGAACTTGTTTCTGATTTACCTGTTGTGAATGTCCCTGATCGTATCTGTGAGATTTGTGTGATTGGGAAGAAGCATAGAGATCCCTTTCCCGTGGGCAAGTCAAGGAGAGCTACAAAACAGTTGGAGATTGTTCACTCAGACCTGTGTTTGTTGGAGGTTCCCTCACATGGAGGTTGTAAGTACTTTATTACTTTCATTGATGATTTCAGTAGGAAAACATGGGTTTACTTTCTGAAGCAAAAGTCTGAAACATGTGATGTTTTTAAACAATTTAGGGCTTTTGTTGAAAAGCAAAGTGGTTATGAGATTAAAATCTTGAGAACTGATAGAGGTACAGAATATATTGCTTGTGATAATTTTCTGAAAGAAAAGGGTATTCAGCACCAAATAATAGCTAGATACACTCCACAACAAAATGGAGTGGCTGAGAGGAAGAATAGGTCTATCATGGATATGGTAAGGTGCATGTTGAAATCCAAGAATCTGCCTAAGCCTTTTTGGGCAGAAGCTGTTGCTTGTGCTGTCTATGTGTTGAATAGGTGTCCAACTAAAAGTGTCCGTGATAAGACACCCGAAGAAGCTTGGAGTGGGAGAAAACCCTCTATCAAATATCTCAAGATTTTTGGATGTTTGGCATATGCACATGTGTCAGATCCGTTGAGAAAGAAGTTGGATGATAAAGGTGAGAAGTGTGTATTCATTGGTTATAGTGACGCTTCAAAGGCTTATAAACTATACAATCCTGAAACTAAAAAGGTTGTTATAAGTCGGGATGTCACTTTTGATGAATATGGTGTCTGGGATTGGTTAGCTAAAGATGAAAGTTCAGTTGTTATTCCTGTTGTTGAAAATATTGTTGATGAGCAACCGATTCCAGATAATGTCCAGTCTCCTTCACAACCAGAGTCGTCAGTTCGACGATCCCAGCGCGAGCGCCACTTACCAGCTCGCTTGCAGGATTATGTTTTGGGTCATGATAATGACCTGTCTGATGAAGAGATTGTTCAATCTGCTCTCTTTGCAGATTGTGATCCTTTATCTTTTGAGGAGGTTGCTACAGAAACTCATTGGCTTAATGCGATGGATGAGGAGATACGTGCCATTGAAAAGAATGGTATCTGGGAGTTAACAGATTTACCTCCTGGAAAGAAGCCAATTGGAGTAAAGTGGGTTTACAGAACGAAATACAAGTCAAATGGAGAAATTGACTGTTTTAAGGCACGGTTGGTAGCAAAAGGTTACAAGCAGAAACCAGGTATTGATTATTTTGAGGTTTTTGCTCCTGTAAGTAGACTTGATACAGTTCGAATGGTTATTTCTCTTGCTGCTCAAAATGATTGGAAATTGCATCAAATGGATGTCAAGTCTGCCTTTTTGAATGGTTTTCTTGAAGAAGAAATATATGTTGAGCAACCTGCAGGATTTCTGAAGAAAGGGGAGGAAAATAAAGTGTACAGGTTGAGAAAAACCTTATATGGCTTAAAGCAAGCGTCTAGGGCGTGGTATGATTACATTGACTCATATTTTGTTGAAAGTGGTTTTATGAGATGTCCTCATGAACACACTTTGTATGTCAAATGCACGGATTCTGGTGATATTGTTCTAATCTGTCTGTATGTTGATGATATGGTTTTTACTAGAAATAACTTGAGTCTAATGTCAGAATTAAGGGAGGCACTCATTAAGAGGTTTGAAATGACTGATATGGGCCTTATGTCTTACTTTCTTAGCCTTGAGGTTGTTCAGATGAATGGTGGAATCTTTATTTCACAAAAGAAGTATGCTGCTGATATTTTGAAAAAGTTCAAAATAGAAAACTCTAAACCAGTTTCAACTCTGTTAGCTGAAAAGTTAAAGGTGTCTAAAGATGAGTGTGGTAAGAATGTAAATGTTACAGCTTATAAAAGCTTAATTGGAAGTTTGAGGTATCTGGTGACAACAAGGCCAGATATTTCTTTTGGAGTTGGAATACTTAGCAAATTCATGGAAGAACCAAAAGAATCACATTGGGCTACAACAAAGAGAATTCTGAGATATGTCAAAGGTACGAGTAATGATTGAATTTTTTACTCCACTAATGAAGATGTGAAACTTGTTGGGTACACTGACAGTGATTGTGCTGGAGATATTGAGACCAGAAAAAGCACATCAGAGTATGCGTTCTATCTTGGTTCAGCTATATTTTCTTGGTCTTCAAAGAAGTAGCAGATTGTAGCACTTTCAATCGCAAAAGCAGAATATATTGCAGCAGCAAACTGTGCTACTCAAGCAGTTTGGCTGAGGAGAATTTTGGAGTTCCTACAACACGAGCAGGAAGCACCTACATCTATTTTTTGTGACAACAAGTTAGCAATTTCGTTGTCCAAAAATCCAGTCTTTCATGGTCGCAGCAAACACATTGATATCAAGTATCACAAAATCAGAGAGTTGGTTGTTGAAAAACAAATCAACATTGAGTATTGTTCAAGTGAATGTCAACTTGCAGATATCTTTACGAAGCCGTTGAAGACGGAGACATTTCTCAAATTAAACAAGGAAATTGGAATGACCAATATATCCAACTTGATTTAAAGGAGGCAATGTTATAATAATAATATTATATTATTATAATTATTAAACCAAGCAAGTAATTAGTAATTAGTTAATTTGTTAGAAATAATGAAAGTAATGGGTGTGGGTCATGCATTGTATGTGAAGAGTGGCCTAGATTATAGCAGTAGTACATGGAGCATTAGCTTCCTAACTATTAACTTTCCTTTAGTATAAATATATGATTTTTGTTTATTTGTTAATCATCTCAACAATAAACATTATCTGTTTATTCCTCTCTCGATCTTCTCAAATATATATATATATATATATATATATATATATATATATATATATATATATATATATATATATATATATATATATATATATATATATATATAGGTAGAGGATCAAATGAGGTCATATTGCTATATGAGGTTTGTGGTCAAATCTTGACTCTTGATTTTAGTTAGATCTATGGCTATTATTTTTTGGTTTATTTTTAGGAGGATTTTATTTGATTGTTGCCGCCACTTTAGGTGGGGTGTTTTTTGTCTTTTTATTTTTTTTCCTTCCTTTAGTTATTTATTTTATTTTGGGTGATTGCATGTTTGTAGTTGGCTTAAATATGGCAATTAAGATTTTTATTGATTCCATCATTTTTGTACCGTGTCTTTATATATTGTTGGCCTAATTCTCTGGTTTCAGTTGTGTTGCTTTGTGTTTTATCAGTCCCTATTGTCTCTTCCGTATCTCTGTGTTTTTTTTTCGCGGTGGTGGCTATGGATTCTCCAGGTGCGTATTTTATTTGTCTCCAATATATTTTCGTTGTGCACCGTTTAATGTTGTTGTTGTGTATCTTTTTGTATTCCTGTATTAGTTATTTTGGTGTGTTATTGTTGGGGTTGATATGGGTGCTGACTCTTCATTTTTTTTTATTCATTTTCGTACGTGTGGATGTTACTGACCATCCGGTGTAGGTGTCGACTTGTTTCAATATATATTGTTTGTGCATCGTTGTTTTTTTATTTTTGTGCGTAGTTATGTAGTTCCTTTGTAGTTGTTAGGTGTGGCCGTGTGGGTGTTGTGGGTTCATTTGGGTTTGGTGTTTGTATGCTTGCAGTATTTAAGTTCATCGTGTTGTATAATATTGTTGATGTTTTTTAATGTATTTATTATTATGCTCTTTTTTTTTTTTTTTTTTTTTTTTTTTTTTTTGCGTTTGGAAATTGTTTCTTATATACATATACGGTGGGTGTATTTTTTTTTGGGTAAATATGTTTTTCGTTTGCGGTGGTTGTATATGTTTTTCTTTTTTCTTTTCATTTTTTCATTTTGATCTTTTTGCAATTTTTTATTACTGGGTTGTTGCTTTGTACAATTTCGATGGTTGTTAGTATTCATTTGCGTTTTGTTTTTCTTTTTTCTTGTTAAATACATATATTGTGTTTGATATTGCTTTGTATATTGAAAGTTTTGTTTCGTGTGGCGGGGGTGGTGGTGTGAGATTTAGTTTTAAATTACGTTTTTCTCATTTTCATTTTTACTTTTTTTTTTTTTTTTTTTTTTTTTTTTTTTTTTTTTTTTTTTTTTTTTTGCATTTGGTGCTGTAGGGGTTTATTTACGCACTATGCTTCTATGGGAGTTTTCATTGTGCAGACATTAGGTTATTATTATTATTATTATTATTTTTTTGGTTTGTTGTTTCGTGGTTGTACTATTGTTTTGTATCTGATGGCTTTAGTTTTTATTTAGGTTATTATCATTTTTCTCTTTTTTTTTTTTTTTTTTTTTTTTTTTTTTTTTTTTTTTTTTTTGCATTTGGTGTTGGGGGGATTGGGTACGCAGTGTGCATGCATGGGAGTTGTCTTTGTGCAGGCAGTTTGGTTATTTTTCTGATATGGTGTGCGTTTATGTTACATGTTTGTAGTCTTGTTTTGTACCTATTTCGCTTTTAAAAAAAAAAAAAGGTTATTATCGGTTTTTTTTTTTTTTTTTTTTTTTTTTTTTTAAATTAAGGATCAAATGAGGACACTCTCCCACATGAGGAATGTGGATTAATCTTGGTTGTTGATTTGGATTAATATGTGGTTGTGATATGTTTTCTTTTTTAAAATTAAATTACACAATTGGGTTTTATGAGGTCTTTTTAGTAATTTTGTTTTATTTTCCATACATAGTTTTAATTATTTTAGGGGTGGTATGCTTTTTTAGCAATGATTGTGATCGTTGGTGTGGTTGGGTATCGTTGTAGTTTCATCATGCTATTTTTTTTGTTATTTGTGCATGTAGGGCCGTATGATAAAGCTCACGGGAGATGCACGGCTGTGGAGAAGGTTTCACGTCCCAAGCAGCAATGTAGGACATGTAACCAGCTTGACCATCATGATAGTCACAATTACCCTGATGTGCTTTTGGAATAAATTGTTACGGAGTACTTTTTATTTTCGTTACACCATAGGACTCAAGTATTTGGCAAGGCTTTTGACTTGGTGATTTAATGTTTTTTTTTTTTTTTTTTTTTTCACTTTGGTATGTACGTTTCGGGACACAAATATCATTGGTTTAGTTTCTAATGTGTGGCGCTTATTTTTTGATGTGGATTGCAACTTGCAGTGCAACTATAGTGCTTATTTAATTTTCCTACAATGCAACAAGTTTGAAATTAACATTTTAACAATACAAACCATGCACACAAGTTTGATATTAACTTTTTATAGATTCTAATAAAATTATAACACGTTTGAAGTTAATATTTTCCAATTGCTCAAAGTGCACACTGTAAATTGCACTGTCTAAGAGCAATAAGCTCACTGTATAATTGGTAAAATGCACACTGCCTAAGACCTAAAAAGCATACCCAGCAATACAAAACATGCACACAAGTTTGCAATTAACATTTTCTAGATTCTAAAATGATCACAGGTTTGAAACTAACATTTTCCAACTTCCCGCATGTAGTTGAGGCCTAGATCTTGTATTGCTTTTTTATCTCCCTTTTGGAGACCGCAGTCCCAATTCACAGCTCCCTCCCCTAGGTAGGTCTCCATGTATCTCATGGCGAACACTCCGCAGTTATTTTTGGTACCCCCCATCACATCTGCATACGTTTGGGCTCAAGGAGTTGCATTGTCGTTGCCCGAATGTTGAGAATAGGTTCTTCTGTGTGATGCACAAAAAATATTGTTAGCACAAATGCACAAATAATACTTCCATTTCTGCACATGCCAATTATACAAACATATGCACACGTTAATGCCAAAATATCACACTGTCAAAATCATATTTGCTACAACTTTGACAAGAAATTCACATTGTCACACCCACAGAGTGCTCACAGTGTGGCCACAACTATCCTATATGCGCACTTAACAAAAACACACCAATTGACTTTATAATCAAGCTCATATGCACTAAACATTTAAAAATTCAGTGGCTACAAATGCACATTGATCAAATCACAAATGCACACATTATATTTGCACTTATGCACATGACAATTACATAAATAGATGCACCCATCAATGCTAGCAAAAACTCGCTGTCACAATCACATTTCCAAACAATTTGTCCTAACCCCTTTCCCTGTGTACCACTTCATCACGCTTGCAATTTTTAAGCAGTGTCCGCTAACCCCTTTCCCTAGACTGTACTTCGTTATTAAACCTTAATGGAGTTCCTAGTCGGAAATTTAATTCTAAACACCAGTTGAATTCCCCTTTTCGCATAATTGCAATTCCAATTTCTACGTCGCACACCCACATCGATGCACCGCCGCAAAACCATAACCTCAGACTTGCTCTTAAAGGGTGTTTCTCAACCCTTTACTTCTAAATCCTACTTTGCCCCCATCCCCCCTCCCCCACCCACACCCACCCAGTTTGATTTATTCTCAATTTTAACTATAAACATGGCGGCTTATTCTCATTAAGCACACACAAGAAAATGGGTAATATGCATACCTATTTTTCTCGCTGCCTCCAACAATGCTCTCCGCATGTTACATCTTGGGGATGCGCCGGCCATGGATTCGTAGTAGGGGTTCAGACGTTTGCACTTTGGATTACTTATTTTGGGTTGGAGTTCTTCGTCTAGCTACATAACAAAAAAGACAATCGAAGAAGCGGAAGGGAATTAAAGATAATGGGTTCGGATTTCTCGGAGTTTCCATCGAGAATAGTTGCATGATAGAGTGATTTTGACTTTTTTACCCCTGTGCACAATTAATTTTTTCCATTACCGCGCTGATGTGCAACTTTAACTCTTCCCAGCGTCCAATCTCAGTCGTAGATCTTCAATATTGTAAGGTTGAAAATAGTCCACAGACCTCACCTAACAAACTAGCCTCACTTGAACCTCACCCTCTATATATATATATATATATATATATATATATATATAATTAGATATATTATATTATATTTAATATATATTATATTAAATATATTATATTTAATATATCTAACAATTCGCTTCCACTCCTCCTCCCGAACTTTCTCCATTCCGATTCTGGAACATAATAAACCTCAAAATAAACAAAAATGCACACACTAAGCTGCTGCCAAATAAGAAACGCTAGCCTGCTAGGACATTTTATTTCTTACTTTTCTACCATCACCTTCCCTTCTCATCCTGGTTATATTTAAAATGTTGATCCAGAAGCCATTAAAAGTTTAGTTAAAGCACAAAGACAAAAGTAACTCGATCAGTACTTGAAGCAGTCTTCATCAGTGTAGCATAGTAGCTTGTATCATATCCCACATTATGCATAAATGAGCAAAAGATCATAAAAACATCAAAATTTCGGCTTCATATTGGATAGAGCAAATGACACAAATCACAAAAGGCTATAGTGATCATACAAGGGCCTCATCAGAAGAATTGTACCCAGCACTGGACTGTCTCACCAAATCCTCGTAGGAAAGCGCAAAATCTACAAGGTTGAACCCTCCCGAAAATCTCAGAGTAGTCGAACTGTGAGCTCCGGGCATCGAGAGGGAGCTCCTCGTCGTAGCCGTCGCCCGCCGGGAGATCCAGAATCGGAATGGAGGAAGTTGGGGAGGAGTAGTGGAAGCCAACGAACAAAACCCAAGAGAAAATCAGGAAGAAGATGTGCAAGGAAGAGAGCAAATACACGTGTCAAATTTTTTTAATGAAAAATTCATGTGACAATTCTAGTAAGTATAAACTAAAAATGTCAATTGCAACATTTTGCAAGTTTCATGCACTTATTTGGAGCTTATTAAAGTTGAGTGGCTTAATTATTATTTCTCAAATAATTAGATGACTTATTTATACCTTTTTCCTATAACTAGTATTTTCACCAGTGCGATGCACGGAATGGAATTGTTGTAATATATTAAGAATATTTAAATCGATATATAATTATTTAAGAGTTAACTTCACCAGAGGTCGTTTATCTTTCCTGACAATTTCAAATTTAATCCTAGACTATAGTTATTAATTATTACAATTTACTCTATGTTACAACTCTTACGTTAATATTCTTACTATTATTATTAACACTTAATTACTTTTAGATATTATTATTACCACTTATATTATTATTATTATTATTATTATTATTATTATTATTATTATTATTATTATTATTAGTTCCTAATCCCATTGTCTGAGGTGTTGGAATGGCCGGTGTTGACTTCCTGGCTGCTGTAGCTTCATTCCCCAACCCGGATGATAAAATTCGGAGCACCAGCTTTGAGGTTCAAGGAGGTGGTAACACTGGCAATGCTTTGATAAAACCCGGATGATAAAATTCGTCTTGGTCTTAATCCAAGGATCATATCTAAGGTTGCTGATGACTCACATGGCGAAAGAATACTTGATGAGCTTGAAAGGGATGATGTTGATACATCTTTTATGGTGGTGTCCAAAGGAGGATACTCACCATTCACATATGTCATTGTTGACAATCAAAAAAAAAAAAAAAAAACTCGCACGTGCATTTTTCACTCCAGGATATCCACCCATGATATCTGAGGGTCTACATACCCAAATCAAAATTGTCTTCAGCGCTTGGAGTAAATATTGTCTACTTAGATGGAAGGCTGCATGAGACTGCTTTGATTGTAGTGCAGGAGGCAAAGAGTAGGGGCATACCTATTATAGTTGATGCAGAAAGGTTAAGGGAGGGGTTGGGTGATATTCCTGACTTTGCTAGTTATGTTGTATGCTCGACAAAATTTCCACAGGCATGGACTAACGCCATTTCTAATCCAACTGCACTTGTTTCCATTATCTTGAGATTAATGTCAAATGTAAAATTCGTGATTGATAGTTGGGTGAAGATGGTTTCTTAATGTTAGAAAGGACTGAAGCGGATAACCTCAGTTTGAAGAAATGGATGTAGCAGTGACCAATGGATGGAGAAATACAAGGATTAGAACATAAAAAGACAGAAAAACCCTTCTAATTCACGGTCAACAAACGGCGTCATTGACGGAGGATCAAAACTGTCCAACGATCAATAACAGTGGCTACTAAATGGCAATTTTTATTATGGAGGATGAAAAGTATCAATGCCCCAATAAGTCTAGGACAAAAAATGGCATTAACTCTTGTATTCCGTGAGTCACAATAATAATATAACAATAATTAAATATTGTTCAATTCTATATTCTTCTAGGATTTCTATTACCATCATTAATTATTCCCAAATTTACCATAATTAAATAATTTGACCAATTATAAAGAAAGATTATTAAATAATGCACGGGACAATTGTTTAATTAAAAATTTTAAAAAGTCATTAATAAAACATAAGATTCTCATAGTTTTTTCTTAGAAACTCTTTAATAAAGTATTTTTTTTAGAAATTGGTGGCCAAACCGCCAACGGTAGTTTGCGGTGGATAGATCTCGAAAAAATACGCGATTTCAAAAAAATATTTGTCCAAAACAGACAACGGAGTCAAAAGTTAGGCCTTGCTGAACTTTTGACAAATGGGACACGGTCACATTGCTCAAATGGGACATGGTCACATTGCATAAATCACATGGTGGCTTGGGCATTAGGAAATTAGACCTTATGAACCTGGCTTTTCTAGCTAAGCTTGGCTGGAGGCTACTGAATGAGGAGAACAGCATTTGGATCCAGATCTTTCGCACTAAGTATGGGGCAACAATAGGGGATTGCTCGAAATGGAAACCCAAAAGAAACATGTCAAATGCCTGGAAAGGCATTCTCAAGGCTATCCCAATACTCCAAAACGGGATTCGGAAACACGTGGGCAATGGGGAAGACACGTCTTTTTGGCAAGACAAATGGCTAAGGGACTATCCCCTTAAGGATGCTGCGATATGCCCAATACAGCCAAATGAATATGAAAGGAACGTGTCAAGTTATTGGGATAACGATCATGACTGGGATTGGGAAGTGCTTAACCGCATGCTACCTGAGGAAGAACTATCGATTTTAGAAGCATATATGCTCTCTGAAGATCCAAATGAAAGAGACTCCACTAGTTGGAAAGAGGAAATTTCAGGTCTGTTCTCGGTCTCTACTGCGTATGATCTAGCCTGCGGATCCCCAACTCCTGTTGAAGCAGCCAAGTGGACAAGTATATGGAAACTTAAAGTCCCTAACAAGATTCGAACGTTCCTATGGCTTGTTGCTCATGATAGAATAATGACAAACACAAATAGAGTAAGAAGGGGCCTAGCTGGCAATGATAAATGCTGGTTTTGTACTCAGATAGTGTGGAAGATACTGACCATGTTCTGCGTAGCTGCCCGAAGGCTAAAGAGGTATGGAACATCCTTTTTCCCAGTCCCAGCAGTACCAGCCTAGTCCCGTTTCAGGTTTGGTTCGCAAAAGGCATAGCAAGTAGACATGATGGCAGAAGCCCCATAGACAATAGTACACTGTTTGCCACCACACTATGGTGGATTTGGAGATGGAGAAATGAGGCTGTCTTTTGCAACACTGTATTACCCACTAATACGAAGATCTTTTGGATTAAAGCGCAAGTAGATCAAAGCATCAAAGCCTATGCAAGAGCCAAAGGTGGCCAGAATAGTAAAGATTGGGATTGGAAGCAGTTATCATGGATCAAACCTCAAAATGGCTTTGTTAAAATCAATGTCGATGGCACTGTCAACCAAAATCTGCAAGCTGGTGGAGGTGGATTGATACGGGATAGTACAGGATCCTGGATACATGGATTTGCGTATAATATAGGGAGTTGTTCTCCCTTGGTAGCCGAGGCGTGGTCTATGCTCAAGGGGATTCAACTTGCAGCAGATATGGGATTTAACAAAGTAGTGTTTGAAACGGATTCTAGTGAGATTGCAAGGTTTATCAATAGCCATGAACCTCCTTCATCGGTCGCTAGGAATATTCTTCTTGCGTGTAGAAGGGAGCTACGACTCTTTGAGGCATGCAAAGTCGAAGCAATCCGCCGAGAACAGAATAGTGCTGCTGATTTTATGGCAGGCTTAGCAGCAGAACTGCCCAGAGGATTTCATGCCTTTACAAGACCACCAGAAGGAATTCAAGGAATATTAGATGATGATTACTATAGTCTTCCACATTGGCGTGCTGTAAATAACTCTACTTGATTGTTCTCCTTTCGGGTTTCCCCCTCCATATATATATAAAAAAAAATATCATGAACCAAGGTCCATTATGTGCATTGTAAACTGTAGTCCAAATTATGTATCTAAAATTAACATTATATATATATATATATATATATATATATATATATATATACTTTCAGTTAATAAATTATATATTTGTAAATAATCTAAAGTTACATAATACGTTAATTACAACAAGTACATAATTTGTTAACAGAAAGTATATAATATATTGATCACATGTATCCGCAATATACATAATAAACCTTACTCCACAATCTAACGATTTACACCCAAACCTCAAACGCTTGACATATGTTAGCACTTTGATCCAAATTTCAGAAAATCTAACTATTTACTTTTACTTATGTATGCTTCAATTTTTTTAATTTTATTTAATGGGTGTTATTATATTATACCTACAATATTTTCAACTAAATTTACATAAAAAAAATTAAAATTAAAATGATATAAATTTAACTAAAGAGAAATGTTGCTGGATAGTAATGATGGCAAATTATACCATGTACAAAGTCTACCTTACATTATGAACTTTGGTCCAAAATAACTCATTCAAATTATATACCTGCAGTTGACATATTCTTTACTTGAGAACAACATATTATGTGTCTCCAATTAACAATTTATGTATTTGCAGTTACCTTTTAATGTGTTTGTAATTATTATGTTATGTACTTCTATTGTATGTGTCTGTAATTATCATGCTATATGCCGTTCTTCTATGGTATAACAATTGAGTAATGATTTAGACGAAGATGAGCTCTCCTAGATTGCATTGAGATTTGAGAGAACAAGCCTATAGTCATCTCAACCCATCATTATATCATGGTTCACCTAGTAAAGTGAATAATTGATATAAGGTATATTTTTATATATTAAAATTTAAAAATTTATTATTAAGGTACATTATTGAATACTAAAGGTTTATTATATTTGGTATACTATGAAATAATAAACTTTCAGTACATAAATAATGCATTTATGGTTGAAAAAATTTGCTAGGCGCCCTCTAGGGGCATGGGGGGCGGCCGGGGCACCTAGGCGCCGATTTTTTTTTTTAAAAATATTAGTTAAATCCCGCCTAAGCTGCCTAGACGACCGCCTAAGCCGCCTAGTTCACGGCAACCTACTCGGCGCCTAGAGAACATAGGGCGCCTAGGCAGTCGGCCACCGCCTAGCGTCGATTAATCGGCGTCTAGGCGCGAGTTTTGCAACATTGAATGTACCTATAATATATGAAAAATAAACATTTATTTATGATTCATATTACAATATAGATCATAATTCACAGTATAATTTGCCAATCTCAACTACTAGAAGGTTGGTGCTCAGCAGTTGTCTAACCTCCCAAATTCCAAAGGAAATGCTTTCCAAACCAAACTTATTAGTCGTTACGCAAGTAGCATTGGTTAGCAAAACAAAAGATAACACGACAATGAATATGAAAGTTGTCCGTACGGCCTTAACTCAATAATTCAGTAGGCCGTATTTGAAAGGAGAGACTAAAGTTCGAATACTGACGACGATAGTGTAGAGATTATGTTTAAAGTGAACAGATTCCTTGTGTGCGCACCAACATTTAACTCTGTCTGTTGAACCATTAAACTACCATAATTTACATATTTTTAAATATTTTGTCGGATCAGAATGTAAGGACCCTTGAAGTTGGGAATTTCAACCGGAGAAATAAAATGAAAGTTTATATATTAAAACTTCAGCCCTCTCACCAAAACCCTAACTCTATCCAGTACAGAGATTAGAGAATCTCCCACAAATGGCTCACCACCCTAGACGCAGCAGCTCATTCTAGTTCTAGTACTTGCAAGCACAACACAAGCCCCACTACTCACCACTTCCCAAACTTGGACCACAAACCCCAAACTTAAATTTTCTTTTTTGATACATTACTTTTCTGCCACGAGACTAATACTAAGTTTTCAGAATTCCTGTCCAAGAGTACTAGAAAAATTAAAATAAATTACATGTCACCTAACAAGTCATTAATTTCCACTCCTACTACTCTACACATAAGGAGTCTTCATCACCTCTAATCAATTTTTTATACTTTGGATTTCCCAAACTTAAAATTAAGGATAAGATTTCTTTCTTTGTACTCTAAAGATATTATCTGCACACATATTTGCACAAGAGAACAAAGAAGCATAAAAACGCCAAAACACAATGTCTCCCTTAAGAAGGGATGGTGCTCAAACAAAAATTTAGTAGCATAGCAACAAAAAAGGGGCCTAAAACTAGGAGATATTCATAGAAAAAGTCAAACTACTTCATCAGAAACCCCATTTTCTGTGTCATTGCTGATGTTGTTTTTGGTGGAGGTGGTGGTGGTTGTAGTGTTGTTGAGCTTTTTGGATGAGCCTTTGCAAAGGTTAACTGGGTATTTCTTAGCATTGAGTTCTAGCTTTCTAAGGGCAGCCTTACCAAGATCAATGCTACAAATGTCAGAAAGCCTGACCAGATAGAGCAAAACATCTGAGAGCTCTTCACCCAAGTGCTGCTTCTCTTCCTCTTCCCATCCAGGGAGGCCTCTTGGTACCTCACCTTTCCACTGAAATATCTCAGACAGCTCTCCCACTTCCCCTACCTGGAACATCAAAACATGCATGCAGCACAATCAATGATCACACTGCTCACTTTGCTAACAGTACACTACTTTGAAAAGAGAGGATATAAAGTGGTGGGTTTATGGTAAAAATAGCATTAAGTAGAAGATAGTGTGAAAACACACGCCCAAAAGTCTCATTGTTTGATGTTTGCACTTTAATGTGACTGTACTTGCCCACAAAAGGTAAAATTTCTCTTCCTCGGACCCCACATTCCCACCCGACAGGAATGTAAAGAGATAAATCTCGGTGACTTAGCGCCCATTAAGTAGGAGGATTAGTGTCTGGTGCCTCTGACACTACTTGCCTACAAAAGGGCGAGTCTCAGTTGGTCACATGGGTAAAGTTTTGAAACAATGGCCCGGGATCGAGTCTCATTAGCGGCAGTGTAAGAGTAACCTCTCAAAGTGAGGGAAGCTCCTTGTGCCCAGTAAGCAAAGGTCTAGCCTCTATGTTCAGCTAGTTACCATGATTTACATTCTCCAAAATGCTCTGGCTGGCATGAACGTGGGGGCCCTTGGGGTTGGGGATTCAACCTTTTGGGAACAATACAAAAGGCAAATTCCTCATCCTTAGACCCCACATCCCAACCCAACAAGATAGTGAAGGAATAAATCTCAATGACTTAGCGTCCATTAGGGGAGATAAACACACTCTAGTTCCCACAAGGAGCTCACCATATTGGGTGTAACTCCCACGTAGGCTGACAGAACTTAATTATGTATACTATTCACAATCTATCACCTAAGAAACAACTGGGCTGTCCGTGCAGGCTTTAATGTGACAGTACTGGGGCATGTGATGATGGTGTTTGTTCAGGGCTTTGTGCATACAGTTCAATTTCTCAGACTACAGTGTAATAATGACATTCTAGGAAACATAAGACCACTCACCACTACTACCTAGTTTGTTTCCAAGAAAACTGAATAAAAGAAAGCTTTTATTGTGTCTGGGTTTTCACACTCTCAAACAGTAGAGTACTGTCATGAATGGCCTCCACACCCCCTTCCATAAACATATATACACTATAACACACAACACATGCCATATTAGTATTAGGATTTTACTATGTACACAAGAATAAAGTTGGTACCAAGTGGCCTTAACATTTGTGTTTGTACTTGTTCATTCACTGTATAATCATATCAAAATAGACAAAACATAAGAAACTTGCCCACAAAGGACCCAAATCACAGCCAGATAAGATTGTAAAAGGGTAAATAAAAATGACTCAATGACCCATTAGACGAGTGAGAGGATTAGTGATACCCACAAGGAGCTACCCCATAAGACGGTGAAACTTCCATAATGTAGAATCTGGCTATCGGGAATCAACTGAGCTACCCGTGCAGGCAAGGAAGGGAAGAGGGGGAGGTACAGAAGTCACAGAACCATTATTGTTTGGGTAAAACATTCAAATTTGGCCTTTCTTTCTGACAAACACCCCCATAACTTGATGAATCAAGTTTAGGATTTGCAAAAGCAGTGATCAAATCAGCTGAAAGGGGTAGACATATAGCAACCAGAAGATTTAACCACTCCATCTTTATACATGATTCCTTTTCTGGCATAACTCTTACCAAAACAACACTCCAAAAAGAAATTAAACCCTCCCATAATGATGACTATTAACCCATGAAGAAAAGGGTAAAAAAAAATAAAAAGATTTTCAAAGAAAGAATGCCTTTTTGGTCAGTTTTTCCTTCTTCTTCTAAAGGCCGTTTACTCAAATGCGTTTTCTGTAGACTATAATCAATACAGTTTAAGACTCCATATAGGTGCCATACATACAGTCTTTCATTACTCCTGGAAAACTAAATAGATAGAGTTCCTGAACTCCTGAACCCTTTCACATAGAAAGAAAAATAGCAATAATGAGAAGAAAGTACCAAGGCAAGAAGGAGATTTCTTGGGCTATGGAACTGATCCCAGTCTCTTTCCCTGGCGAAATCCGCCATTTTCTTCTGCAACTCTTCCAGTGTCACCCCTGCAGCTCCCTCGTCTGAGGCTCCGTTCATCTCTCTCTCTACTCTTGCAGATTCTCCTCCTTATGTCGTCGTCGGCGACGCCGCCGTCTGAGTTGAGACTGCGCCGAGAGATCTCTTTTTCTTTTTTCTTTTTGCTTGATTTTGGGTGCGTCTTATGTTCTGCGTGTTTGTCATTTTGTATAGGGCGTGCCGGCGTGCGGACGAGGATCGGGTGACTGGTTGTCGCCGGTTTCGTCGAGTCTTTAACTGACACCTGTATTTTCCTACTTCATCTTGTGCAACCAAATAATTCTCCCTTTTACAAACATGATACGGAGTAGACTACCACCATCCGATTCATAAAATTTTTTCTCACTTTCAAAATGTTATATTACCAAATTTATATTCATTCCGTCATATTTTATGTGTATTAACGAAACTTGACTAAAGATATTTTTAATCCAATTTGTCATAAGATTAAATTTAGTATTAGTATTAGTATACAAAATTTATATATTTAGAAATTGCACTAAAAGTACTATTAAACACAAAAAATCAAAATTAAAAATGAATAAAAATACTAAAGAAAATAAACAAAGAAAAAATAGGTTGGTTTGACCAATTAATAGTAAGTATGACAGATAAAATGAGACAGAGGGAGTAATTAACTACTATTCCCTAACCCCATTTTACGTGTCTTGACTGAAGTTATTTTTAATTCAATTTTTTATAATATTAAGTTTAGTATTAATATACAAAATTGACAAATTATGATATGGACCCGTGTCCACCATGTGCATGGTGGACATTCTGTATATTCATAATTTCTATATTGTAGATTCATAATTTCTAAATTGTAGATTCATAAAATTTATAATGTAGATTCATAATTTCTATACTTCACATTCAGAATTTCTGTATTGTAGATTCATAATTTCTGTAATGTAGATTTTATAATTTTTAAATTGTATAGTTATCAAATTATGAACACATAGTTATCAAATTATGAATCTACAGTACATAAGTTATGAATGTGCAGTATAGAAATTATGAATCTACATTATAAATTTTATGAATCTACAGTATAAAAATTATGAATCTACAGTATAGAAATTATGATTCTACAGTACAGAAATTATGAATGTGCAGTATAGAAATTATGAATCTACAGTACAGAAATGAGAAAATTTCAATTTTGGTCCACTGACTATTGGGGTTGTGTTAATTGCAACACTTGACTTTCAAAAATGTTAATTTAGTACTTTGACTATGCAATTTCTATCAATTTTGGTCACGCCGGTCAAATTGCTGGCCAAATCTCACCGAAAAAATTTAATAGGTCAATTTAGGAGGGTATTTTGGTCATTTTACTTTTTTCCTTTCTTCCCCAGCGAGCCAACTCCATTTCCGGCGAGCTATTTAATTCTAACCGGCGATTTCCGGCGATGACTTATTGCCGTTAAGCACCAAACAATCCCTGGAATTCCCGTTAAGCCCATCCCCTTTTTTCTCCCCTATCGACAAGCTCACAAATAAAAGCAGCTCCCCGCTAGCACTTCCTCTGCGGAACCCCGCTCCGGCGAGATTTTCCAGTTAATGCCTTTAAAATCGAAGGCGGTGTCGCGGGTTCGAGAAAGAAGCCTCTGGAGAAGAGAATCGATTCTGCGGTGTTGAGATTTTGCGATTGGTTCTGAGACGGTAGATAACTCTTGATCCGGATTGCGTTGTAGGGTCTTGGCATTTTTGTGAAGTGCAGTGTCCGAGATTTCTAGACATTCAAGCTGTGTGGTTCGTGCGAAAATGGTGGCGTACTCTGTATCCTTTCCTCGCTTTTAATTTCATTCCTTATGTGATCAAAGAACATAGATACTGAATCATTTTCATCATGGAGATGTCTATACCTGAGCATCATGAAACCCAAAAATGAAGGCTACAAATTAAGGCTTCAAATCATAGCAGCCCGGTTAGAATTAAATAGCTCGCCGGAAATGGAGTTGGCTCGCCGGGGAAGAAAGGAAAAAAGTAAAATGACCAAAATACCCTCCTAAATTGACCTATTAAATTTTTCCGGTGAGATTTGGCAAGCAATTTGGCCGGCGTGACCAAAATTGATAGAAATTGCATAGTCAAAGTACTAAATTAACATTTTTGAAAGTCAAGTGTTGCAATTAACACAACCCCAATAGTCAGTGGACCAAAATTGAAATTTTCTCGTACAGAAATTATGAATGTGCAGTATAGAAATTATGAATCTACATTATAAATTTTATGAATCTACAGTATAAAAATTATGAATCTATAGTATAGAAATTATGAATCTACAGACACGGGCCCAGGGCATAATGCTCCTACAAAATTTATATATTTAGAAACTACACTAAAAGTACTATTAAACACAAAAAAATCAAATTTAAAAATAAGTAAAAATACTAAAGAAAATAAACAAAGAAGAAGAATTGATTTGACCAATAAATAGTAAGTAGGACCGATAAAATTGGACAGAGGGAGTATTTATTTTTCATCCATTCAATTCTCTCGTATCTTTCAAGAGTGGATCTACTTTTATATCACCATATAAAAAAATTATAGTGCAATTGGATCACTTAAGTAAAAAAAAAAAAAAAAAAAAAAAAAAAAAAAAAGAGCTCCATTCAAGTCTTCTAAATCGATAAAATTGTTCAATTAAGTTCAAATTGACTTGTTTATCAGGTTAAATTGATGTGGTGTTGACACGTGTCTTTTATATTTTTAATTTTTAAATAAATTTATTTTTATTTACTAAAATTAGAAATATTATTTAAAAAAGAAAAACACAGCCACTGATGTGTGTGGTTTTTTTTAATAATATTTCTAATTTAGTAAATAAAAATAAACTTGTTTAAAAAATTAAAATATAAATGACACGTGTCAACACTACATCAATTTAACTTGATAAATAAGTCATTTTGGATTTAATTGGACAATTTTACCGATTTAAGGGATTTGAATGAAACTTTTTACTTGGAAGACCTAATTGCACTATCCAATTCACTTACCGGCAGGGCAATTTGACACTTTTTCCATAAAATAATAATAATAATAATAATAATGATAATAATAATTTTTAAAAAAGTACAATTGCAATTCTTATCGTCCAAATTGCAAGAGATGACATTTTTTATTAATAAACAAAAAAAGTTATTCCACATTGGATTGCAATGCACCTACTTGCAGGCATGCTGATGGCCTAATATTCAACCTCAAATTTAGAAAAAAAAATTGTAAAATTAATATATATCTAACTATATATATGTAAAGAGCGTGAGAGGGAAACCACATGCATGTTAGTCGGACGGTTGGTTTACTAATCACAAGATTTTAAGTTGGACAATTTAAACTAATTTATGGTTATTTGTCTATTAAGGTCATAAAACGAGTTTTACTCAATGCACATTCTCAAGTAATAATTGCAAGTTTCTCTCGACATTCAAAATAAATGTAGGAAAAAAGAAAAAGAGTTTATAACTTCTATTAAAGATATACTCATGGTCTATTTCCTATTTTATTTCTTTAAATGCATTTAATTTTTTTAAACACTATTAATTTTATGAAATATCATTTGAATCCATCACCTCACAAATAAGGGAGCAACCTGGTACCAGTGGATCACGAGATCCATGGTATTTTAATTTTTTTTTTTTTAATAAATTGAATTCAAGCTACAATTTTAGTGTTGGGTACTAAAAATCCATGCATCACACGTTTAATGGCTAGTAATTCTGTTATGTTGTTGATGTATACTATTTACTCCCATGACATTTAATAAACCGACTAACTCAGCAATGAAATTCATATGCAAGTGCTTAATGTAATTTGCATGATAGTGTTTTTAACTTAATTAGACTTGCCAAGTAACTTGTGACTTTGTGGCGGCATTGTTACCATTTTAAAGGGAAGATCACAAATAGGGTTAAATTGTACTCATAAAATAAAATATAACTAGAATTTTTTCTAGGTGATACATGTTTTGTTAAAAATATTATAAGAATAAATTCATATAAACAATGGGTGTAAACTTTAAAGTGGAATTATAATTATTTTAATTTGCTAATTTTTAAAAATAAAAATAAAAAACCTACACAACATTCATATTCATAATTATCGTCATTGAAATTCACCATTTCAATCCATTTTTCATTATACATTATCTTACTCTTTGTGATGGAGAACAAGATTCATTGTATATGCTGACATAACTTATTCACCGCAAAAGAAAGATCTGGATAAGTGACCATTAAATATTGCAAAGCATCGGCTAAAATCTTGTATTGAGTCGGATCGGCATACGACTTAGTGGACTCATCCGTCACATGCGTAACTGGAAAAAACGTAGCAAGAGGCTTACAGTCCACCATTCCAGCACGTTTCATAATATCACACATATACCACCGGGTTAGACGTATCAAAGAAATCCTAACTCGCTACATGATTAAACAATTTTGCTACCAACCTCTCCTTGTGGTGCTCAGCCGTGCCATTAGCTTTTCGCTTGGTAGTTGGTACGAAACACCCATTTACAGTCAATAACATTCATACTTGGACGATATTCCACCAAACACCACGTATTGTTCTACAGAAGCGCAATAATTCTAGGTCCATTGCTTCACACTAATCGAGAAACTAAACAGCTTGAGTGTAGCATGTCAAGCTAGGAGAATGCATATTAGCAGCAAGAACAACAAGTGTATACCCCGTCACAACCGACCGCGTCATGTGACGCAAAACCATTGAATGTGCGCGAACAGCCTGCAGAGCTGCATTGTAGCCCGATGGAAAGTCTCCAATAATTAGCAACAGGAGTAGAGGCAACCAAAGGAGACGAGTCAGATACCCCCTGAGTAGACTAGCCCAAGGAAGCCACAATCCACGACCCGGAAGGTGACTTATGCAACACAGGCAATGGCAATTTAACCTGTTTGGAAAATGGGAAAACAGTCTCGTCAAAACAAACATATCTGTAAACAAAGATTCGATTAGTGTTAAGGTTCATACACCTATAGCCCTGAAACGAGACAGGATAGCCCAAGAAGACACATGGAGCAGATCGATAATCCATTTTGTGATAATTATAGAGATGCACAAAAAGATAACACAAACATCCAAAGACTCGAAAAAAAGAATAGGAAGGCCGAGAGGAACAATGTAACACATAATGAATACTAGAATTTATAAGCATAGGTGTTAACATTTTATTGATTAAATAAACAACCATTTCAAACACCTACATAGTCCCAAAACCGATGAGGTACCGAGGCTTGTGCTATAAGGGCCAACCCTGTCTCAACAATATGCCTATGACAGTGTTCAACACGCCCATTTTGTTCGTGCATATAGGCACAAGACTAACGATGATTTACCCAACTGGGTAAGAAAAGATCGAGGGTAACTTGTTACATTCCTCCCCCCAATATCAGATTCAACAAACTTAATTTGACACAAGAAAGAATGCTCAACCATTGCACAAAATTGATCAACCACAACATATAAGTCATATTTTAATCGTAATGGATAAAACCAAGTATATCAAGAAAAGTCATCCACGAAAATAACAAAATAACAAAAACCATTAGAAGACAAATGAGGAGTAGGGCCCCTTATATCTGTGTATACCAAATGTAAAACATGTGAACTAGAATATTCAACCCTAGGTAAAGAAAAACAGGAAGATTTTCCTAACTGACACAAACCACAAACACGACAAAACTGTACTAGAAGACGAATTAAGATAACAATTCTTTAGAATCTGACGTAGAACAAGATAACGTGGATGACCAAGACGCATGTGCCAAACCTAAGGAGATGTTCGAGTAGATAGCAAAGCATTAGGAGTCATACGAGACATCGGCAAAGTATACAGACCCCCGAACTGGCCCCCATAAGAGGAACCTCCTTGAGATCCTTCACAACGAAGTAAGAGGGGAGAAACTCAAAAAAGACATGGTTTTCATATGCAAAACGTTGAATAGATAATAAAGAATTAGACAAGTCAGGAACATGCAGAACATTAGACATACTAAATGACCTAGAGAGGGTAGAAAAAGAAACACGACCAACACCAGAAATATGCAAACATCATTACCGCATGTAAAGTATCATGGACAAGATACTCCTCAAATGTTGACAAAACCGAAATGTCCAGAGTGACATGATTCGTCGTTCCAGTATCCAGGAACTAGTTGTGAGTATCAAATGAACCATTAGTCAAACCATCCTGGACTTTCAAGTGCGCACACTACTGGAAATTATGGAATTTTCGACCACCCAAAAATGATCTTAAATCAAGTCGAAAGCCTTGTTCCGACCACTTTTGGTATCCGGAAAAACATTTGTTGCTATTTCCGACCACTTTTTGGTATCAACTTGATTTAATATCACTTTCAGGTGGTCGGAAATTTCATAATTTCCAGTAGTGGCATGCGGCACTAGCACATCAAAATATCGCCAGAAATAAGTAACTACCGAATGACCATTGCCTGAGCAAATTTGATAACGAACTAGAGTCTATCTACCACCATGACCACATTCCCAGGCCAACGACCACACCCCTACTACTGCATCTCTTGGAACCACCCACCTCGTCTCGCTACCATTGCAATCAGTGTTGCCGGCCGGTCACAAGAAGTTAATTTCATTTTTTGTCATAGATGTATACGTTTCTATCTGCCTTTAATCTTTTTTTTTTTTTTTTTTTTTTCAATAACACTCACCTTGCTTTAGTCATTTTTTGTTCTCTATCAACCAAACCGTTTAAATATGCTTCAATACAAGGGTATTTTGGTCTATTCAATTTAAAGTGTTAATTTTTTTCCTTTTTATATATAGGGAAGAGATCAGGTGTGAAGGAGCTCTCAGTGAAAGATGAAGTGAGATCTGAATCGTTGATCAACTCTAGATCAACGACTCAAGTCAATGAAAATTTTAAAATGTGTTTCCTGCCAGCATGCATGCACTATCTCAAATTGATGCACCTTAAGATATAAAACTAAGTACCGTAAGTTATAAAACAACGCATCTAAAGTTATAAGACTCCGCACCTTAAGTTTTAAACTGATATATGAACATTAAACTAGAAAAGTAATGCACCTTAAGCTTTAAACATACGCATCTTAAGCTATAAAACTATGCACCTTAACCTTAAAACTTAAGCATCATAAGTTTTAAATTGACTAGAAAGTGACGCACCTTAAGCTTTAAACATACACACCTTAAACTATATATTAAAGTACGCACTTTAACCAAACTTAAGTTTTAAACTGATGCACCTTACACTAAAAAGTGATGCATGCATCTTAAGCTTTAAACATCCACACCTTAAGCAGGCCCGGCCCTTACTCAGGGCCAACGCTCGGAAGGGGCCCCCCACCCCACCCTACAATGTTTTATTTATACTATAGTATTATTGTATATGTATTTAATATACATTAAAATTACTAAAGTGTTATTCAGCCTAACTAGTAAGATTCCTTAATTGTACCTCAACAAGTTGTGGAGTCAAACCTGATTACATACAATTTTCACTCTCTACTATTTAGAACCCCTTACGTACATTATATTTATATTAAATTTTCACTCTCTACTATTTAGAATCTCTTACGTACATTATATTTATATTAAATTTTCACTCTCTACTATTTAGAAGATGAATTTAGATATATTATTATGTAGTATTAAATTGTAACTTATGAAATTTATTTCTACTTTTAATTTGTATTTTTTATTAAATTTGTAACTTTGTGATTTTTTTATTACCTTTCTATAATGATAGTGAGATTTATAATATAGATTGATTTGTGATTTATATCAAATTTGGAATCAATTTCTATTTGAGTAATTTACAATTTATATTTAGAACACATGTTATTTTGTGAACTTTATAATGAATAATGTACATGTAATATATTTTGTGATTTAGTTATGAAAAATATTTTTAAAGAGTTTACTTTTTTATGAATGATCTAGTTAATGTAGTTTAATTTATAAGTTCTATTGTGTGTCATCGTATTTAAATTAATCTAGAAAAACTTGAAATTAATCTAACTAAAAGAAAAAATATTTATAAATATAATACCAATATAGATGATATGTGATTTATAATGTGTTTTCTATTCAAACTTTTTATCAAATTAATTATGTTTCATATTTTATTATGAATATCTTTTATCGCACTTAAAGTGTTCTAATTTATTTTTCTCAATAATTAAGATTTCATGCTCTTCTCTTGTTTATAAGTTTTGTTTTATAAAATTTTAATAATAATTACTTTATTTTTTATAATAATAATAATAATAATGTGATTACGTATAAGCTTATTTGGTTTCAAATTGTTTATTCGTTTTTATAAACTATATAATTGTTTATTTATGAAGGCACTGATGAAGTTATTAATTATTTTGGATTTAGGAAAACATATAGAATTGTTTTCATGCGTATCTAAAATAGTTAAAAAACTTTTTAATCCTATTTCAAGTTATTTGACATTAGTATTTTCATGGCCGAATTTTGGGGCATGCAAAATGAGCAACAACACGGGGCCTCAATTTTTAGAGGTCCTAATATTTACACCGTTCATACTTATTTGAAATAAAAATCATATATTTTAAAGTAGGAACTGTGATTTTTGCATTCAACTGGTGTTACACCGTTCGTACTTATTCGAAATAAAAATCCTATATTTTACAGTATTAATTTTAAAGGTTGAGTTTATACTTTTGATAGGGCTTCATTTATTTATAAGAATGGGCCACATAAAAAAAAAAAACTGCCTATTTTGTGGCCCTTCCTTATTTAATTTAAAACATTCTTTAAAGGGAAAATGACGCTTTTGACCCCTCAATTGTTATATTTTTAAAAATTTAGACCCTGTGAATTGATTTGAACAAACCTAACCCTTTAATTGTTCATAATGTAGCACATTTGGTCCCTCATGTCATATAATTAGAATTGTTTTTAATAATTTATATAATTTATTTATTCAAAAATAAAAATATTTTTTATTATAAATCAATACATAAATTAAAAAAATATAAAAAGAAAAAAAAAAAAAAAAAAAAGAACAGCCACCGGCTGTTCGTGCCGGACAACCGGTGGCTGTCTTCTTCACGGAGGCGGCCATGGCCGACGAAGGAAGACTGCCATGGCCGTCTTCCTTCGTTGGCCATGGCCGTCTTTCTTAGACGGCCGTGGCAGTCCTGACGGACAACCACCGTCTGTCCGGCGCGGATAGCCGGTGGCGATTTTTTTTTTTTTAATATGTATTTATTTATAATAAAAAAATATTTTTAATTTTGAATAAATAAATTATATAAATTATTAAAAACAATTCTAATTATATAACATGAGAGACCAAATGTGCCATATTTTAAACAATTAAAGGGTTAGATTTGTTCAAATCAATTCACAGGGGCTAAATTTTCAAAAGTAAAACAATTGAGGGACCAAAAACGCCGTTTCCCCTTCTTTAAATGTATACTCTAGCCATCAATTTAACATTTTAGTTGGGAAAGAACACATCCGACCTTCAATTGAATGTTTTAGTCCTTCATTTTCAAAAGTTACAAATGTCACCCATAACTCTACAAAATTGTTACATTTTTAGTCTCCTAAAAGATGGAGCTGAGCCTTCTAATGCTACTTGGGTATGAGCATTTAAAGAGTTTTGTCCATCTAGGACCAAAATTACAAAAGTTTTTGCAAATTTTATAGCCCCATTTGTAATTTTTGAAAGTTATGAGCTAAAATGACTAGTTACTTATAATTGGAATACCAAATGTTTTTTTCTCCTTTTCAAGTTTTAAAGGAGATGTCAACAACAAATGTTCCATTTTGAATGGACTAATATTTAATCTGAGTGTGTATATGAAAACAATATAGTTAATTAAGTGGTTATCATATTCAATTCTTTGAATCTCACAAACTAATGTATATTTTTGGAACACTTTGGCTGACATTGTAGTTCACCTATTACTGTTCTGTCGGTGTCTCTAATGGTCCCCATTCTTCAGTCACTTTACTAAGTGGACCACTTCAGTGAATTTTTGTTTTGTGTACGTAAGTTCTGTTTGATGTACGTGCAGTGTTGCATGTTTCATTCCATTCATGTGTTTAATTAATATTTAATGTCCTGTTTTGCGCATGAGATATATATAAGAGAGAAATGTTCGGTTTGTTGGATATTATACAATAGCAGGTTTACTCCATGCATATTTTTAATTAATAACTACGAGTTTCTGTCGCTACCTAAATACGGAGTAAAAAAAATGCTTTAATCTTTTACTAAAGTTTATGTTAAATACTCTCTTCATCTCATTTTATGTATCAGATTCGGTTAACGAGATTTGACTGAAATTATTTAAATTTAATTTTTTTATAATATTAAGTTTAGAATTAGTATGTAAAATGTATATATATTTAAAAACTACATTAAAAGTACTATTAAATACAAAAAAAATTAAAAATTATAAGAAAATACTAATAAAAATAAACAACGATGAAATAATTGGTTTAACCAATAAATAGTAAGTATAACAAATAAAATAAGACATGAGAAGTAATAGACTTTGTGAGAAATATTATTGTTTCTTAATATTAGTGACTCCATTAATTAATTTGATGAAGTCATTAAAATTTAGAAATGATACGAATTGAATATAATCTAGGAAAATGCATGCATGTTGAGGATCCTTCAATCAATTCAAATATTCAATAGTATATACTCCTGCCAAACGCACCATGAACGAAAGGGGGGAAAATATGAAAAGAAAAGTTTTGGCACTCAGAGTAACTATAATTGTGATTTTTTAGGAGTTTTTTTTAATGAAAAAATAAAACAATGATTTTTAACCAATTGGAAAGTTGGTTTTTTTAAAGGTTTTTGTTACGGCAAATCAAGTTTTTTTTTTTTTTCGTGGATCCCATGCAGGTTGAAAATTGACTGGCAAAACGTGCATCTGAGGTACTAATGCACCCAGTATGGCGCGTGCTGTGGGCGCGTAAGCAGGCATATTTTTTAATATTTTTTGAAAATTCAATTCTGTGAGAATGTTTTTTTTTTTTTTTTTTAATCTCTCATCTATCTCCTAATTGGCATAACAAAAATCATAACTAATATGGTTGTTCCAGTGTTCAGTGAAATTAGCTAGAAATATTTATTTATTAAAGAGTTTGGTAAGTGCGATATAAGTTAATATTGTACATGTCTTCTAATTTTTAGAGACTTATTTTTCTAATAAAGTACTTCGTAACAATTAAACATTATTAGTTCATTTTTTATTTTTTTTAAATAAAAGAGGGGTACACCCAAAAGCAATATATGATCCTTATTAGGACTCTATTATCATTAGTATTTGTTATCTATTGTTACTAGTATTCGTCTTGTATTAGGTTTACTATTCGCTACTATATATATTCCTGTACAGACTTATTATTTGATCATTCAGAAATATTATATCCTCATCTGGTATCAGCAGGTTTTTTTTTTTTTCTCTCTCTATGGCGCACCTCGGTTCTGATGGCGGTTCTGTTGGAAGTTCTGAACGGACTGTTTCTGAGGCCGCGCTTGTGGCACCCCTGCAGTCCGGGGTGTCGTTTTCTTTGGCTCATCACTTCGTTTCCATCAAGTTGACATCCCGCAATTTTTTATTCTGGCGTACTCAGCTTCTTCCGTTCCTGGATGGCCAAGGGTTGTTGGGTTTTGTCGATGGAACGTCCGTGTGCCCTCCGTTTACTGCCCTTACTGTACCGCCTGCTGAGGGGGATGCTGCCGCCGTGACCTCGTCGGCTTTGTCGTCCGCCGCTCGGAGTGCATGGCTTCGTCAAGATAAGGCCGTGCTCTCCTTGTTGATCTCGTCCTTGTCCGACGAGATGATGCATCTCGCCATCGGTAAAACCTCTTCTCGGCACTTGTGGGTGGCGATCGAGCAGGTTCTCGGTTCGACGACCCGGGCCCGTGCCCTTCGGTTGGTGGGCGAGTTGCAAGGATTGCGGCAGGGGGATGCTTCGATCCCGGATTATCTTGGTCGTGCTCAGGTGCTTATTGAGGACTTGGCACTTGCCGGACGCCCGTTGACGCTGGAAGATCAGAATATGTACATATTCCGGGGCTTGCGGTCCGAATATCGCCCTTTGGTGGCGTCGCTAACGAGGGGTGCTCCGGTGTCTCTACCCGAGTTATCCGATTTTCTTGTTTCGCAGGCTTTTATATGTGCTGATGATGGTGGTGACGTTGCTGCTGCTCCGGTCGCCATGGCGGCTCAGCGAGGTGGAGGTCGCTCGGGCGGGCAGCAGCGTGGCAGCGGCAACCGAGGCCGCGGTCGCGGCAAAGGACGAGGTCGCGGTCGTGGTGGCGCCGGGGCTGTCCAGTGCCAGATTTGTTCCGGCGAAGGTCACTCGGCCGCTTCGTGCTATCGCCGGTATGATGGCACCCCGAGGCCGCGGGCGCACGTTGCATATTCCGGTGATGATACGGCTTCGGTTAATACTCAGCAGTGGTTTCCTGACACTGGTGCATCGAATCATGCCACTCCGGATCCATCTTTGATGTCCTCGGCGGTCTCCTATAATGGTCCGGATCATCTTCGGGTTGGTGACGGTAAGTGTTTACCTATTGTTAGTACTGGTTCATCTTCGGTAGCCGCTTCTAAAACACTGTTTCGGTTGTCTGATGCTCTTTATGTTCCTGGGCTCTCTGCGTCTTTATTGTCTGTGCAACGGTTTGCTCGTGATAATAATGTCTTTTTTGAGTTTCACCCTGATTGTTTCTTTGTGAAGGATCGTTCAACCAGGGAAGTTCTGTATAGAGGACCGGCTTCGGGAGGTCTCTATTCTTGGCCTGTCTCTCGTTCAAGTCCCGCTGCGTTTGTGGCCTCTCGTGTCTCCTCTGAGGTGTGGCATGGTCGGTTGGGTCACCCTCATCCGCGTGTCTTGCGGCAGATATTAAATTCGTGTTCTATTCAGTCTAGTTTTAGTGATAGTTCAGAGTTGTGTCGTGCTTGTATGCTTGGGAAATCCTCACGGTTTCCCTTGCCTCGTGTCAATACTACTACGTCGCATGTTTTAGAGCTTATATATACTGATATTTGGGGCCCAACGCCTTTTCTTTCTGTCAATGGCTTTCGTTATTTTGTTTTGTTTGTTGATGACTACACACGCTATGTATGGTTTTATCCTATGCGTTTGAAAACTGATGTGTATGCTATCTTCGAGCAGTTTCGGTCACTAGTTGAGCGTTCATATGGTCGTAAGATTGTCTCTATTCAATCCGATTTAGGGGGAGAGTATAAACGGTTGCACCGTACTTTTGTCTCTTTGGGTATTAATCATAGGCAATCTTGTGCCTATACCCATGAGCAGAATGGTAGAGTTGAGCGTCGGCATCGTCACGTTGTGGAAACGGGTTTGGCCCTCTTGGCCCAGGCTTCAGTTCCACAACGATATTGGGATTATGCCTTTGAGACTGCGGTCTATCTCATTAATAAGATGCCAACTCGCGTTTTGGATAATGATAGTCCTCATTATCGTTTGCATCGCTCTAGTCCTTCGTATTCTTTCTTGCGTGTGTTTGGCTGTCTCTGTTATCCTCTGTTGCGCCCGTATAATCGTAACAAGTTACAGTATCGGTCTTCTCCGTGTGTGTTTCTTGGTTATCCGCCTTCGTTTCGTGGCTATCGTTGTTTTGATCTTGCTACTAACAAGGTATTCATTTGCCGCCATGTGCGGTTTGATGAAACCGTTTTTCCGTTTGCTTCTTCTGTACCTTCTCAGGTCTCTCGCTCTCCCCCGGTTGAGCCGTGGGGTGTTGGCGCGAGCTCTGGTGTTTGCCCTGCTGGGTCGGATCCTCGTCCGGACATGGACACGGATTCCGGGGCTGCTGGTGCTGCTTCTGATTCCCGCACCGAGACTGCCGTGGCTCCGGATGTGGCAGTCCCGGGTGCCCCTAAGGCGTCCAAGCGAGGTCGCCGCACGGTGAAACCGGTTCCGCCTCGGTCTCATGTTATGGCAACTCGTTCTTTGGGACCGGCGCAACATGTGGCACTAATGACTGTCTCTGAGCCGACTTGTTATTCTCAGGCAGTTCGGTATCCGGAATGGCGTGAGGCCATGGATCTTGAGTTTAATGCCTTGCTTCAGAATCACACTTGGCGTCTGGTTAGTCGCACGCCTGGCATGAATGTTGTGGGGTGCAAATGGGTGTTCAGGACGAAGCGCAAGGCTGATGGCACAATTGAGCGGCACAAGGCTCGGTTGGTGGCTAAGGGGTTCAATCAAGTCGCAGGACATGATTTTTTTGGAGACTTTCAGTCCCGTTGTAAAACCCACAACCGTGCGACTTCTCCTCTCCTTGGCCGTCTCTCGCGGTTGGGTAATTCGGCAGTTGGATGTTCACAACGCCTTTCTTAATGGTACTCTTGCCGAGATAGTCTACATGCGACAGCCGCCTGGCTATGAGGACCCGTCACGGCCGGATGATGTGTGCTTATTACAGAGGTCGCTCTATGGTCTTAAGCAGGCTCCTCGCGCATGGTTTAACAGGTTACATGCTTTCTTGGCGTCGGTTGGTTTTTCACCTTCCAAGACTGACGTTTCTTTATTCATATACACTCGTGACTCTGTATCTTTATATGTGCTTGTATATGTTGATGATATCCTTGTTATGGGATCTGATGCTTCGCGTGTTACTCGACTTCTGACTGACTTAGCCTCGGAGTTCAAGATTCGTGACATGGGTGCTCCGTCTTTTTTTCTGGGCATTGAGACGGTCTCCCGTGATGGTGGTTTGTTTCTTTCTCAACAGCGATACATGCGAGATATATTGAGTCGTGCAGGTATGGTTGACTGTAGACCGTTGGCTACTCCGGTGCCTGTGACTCGATCCGTTTCTGAATCTGTGGTTCCCTATGCCGATCCCACGCAGTATCGCAGTCTTGCTGGGGCTCTGCAGTATCTTACTGTCACTCGCCCGGATTTATCTTTTGCTGTGAATCGGGTCTGTCAGCATATGCACTCTCCGACTACTGAGCATTGGGCAATGCTCAAACGTGTTCTACGGTACGTTAAAGGAACTTTACATTTTGGTCTTTTTATTCGCCCGTCCTCCTCTGTTGCGGTTCATGCTTTTTCGGATTCGGACTGGGCTGGTGATCCGGCTGACAGAAAGTCTACTAGCGGCTTTGCAGTATTTCTTGGTGGCAATCTGATTTCTTGGTCTTGCCGGAAGCAACGTACGGTTGCTCGTTCGTCTACAGAGGCTGAGTACAAGGCACTGGCTGACGTGTCTGCTGAGGTCACCTGGTTGGTTTCTCTGTTGCACGAACTTCGGTTGCCGTTGTCAGCTCCTCCCACTCTCTGGTGTGATAATCTGGGTGCAACCTATCTCTGTTCCAACCCGGTGTTCCATGCTCGTACGAAACATGTGGAAATTGACTATCACTTTGTTCGTGACAAAGTGGCAAAGAAGGATTTGCAAGTTAGTTTCATTTCTACAAAGGATCAGCTGGCTGATGTGTTCACTAAAGCTCTCCCCGGTCCACGTTTCTCCACTCTGTGTGGCAAGCTCAATGTTGTTGCTGGTCCACCTTGTGCTTGAGGGGGAGTATTAGGACTCTATTATCATTAGTATTTGTTATCTATTGTTACTAGTATTCGTCTTGTATTAGGTTTACTATTCGCTACTATATATATTCCTGTACAGACTTATTATTTGATCATTCAGAAATATTATATCCTCATCATCCTAATAGTTTGAGCTCCACTTAAGCAGCCCAGTTCATCACTTCGAAGGATCTTCAGGATATCCATAGCGGTCTCTCGATCCAAGTTGTCATTGCATCATTCTCGTAAACTTTCTTGGCAATTGCGTCCGCTGCTCTATTCTGTCTCATAGGATATAGCGCATACTAATTTCCCAACTTCTTCTCATAACTTCACAGCATGTCACAACTAAGTTGCTTGCTGGCCCGTCTTGCTCTCCTAATCCGTTAACCATCTGGATGGCCTTCAGTTGTTATATTATAGACCGCGGTGCATAATCGATTATGCACCGCGGCCTATATACGGCGCCGTTTCTTTAAGTAAAGAAACGGCCCGCCGTTAGAGTTAACGGAGTCCGTTTGTTTGATGTATTAAACACCAACTGACACTACAGTATATCCAAACCGACACTGCAGTTATATCAAAATGATACTGTAGTTATAGTGAAATGAAACTGCAGTGTATATAAACTGAAACTGAATAACATTTCACATATTTGAGTGTATATTGTACAATGAAGCTGTAATTATATCAAAATGATCATGTAGTTGTGTTTTAATAAAACTATAATGTATATAAAATAAAATTAAATAACATTTTCACATATTTGAGTCTATAAATATCGAATGAAACTATAGTTATATCGAAATGAAACTGTAGTTGTGTTCAACTGAAACTGCAGTGTATACAAAATGACACTGTATAACAGAGTTACTTTTTGTAAAAAGGTGTGAAACGGCGGAAATAAACACTGTTAATTTTCATTTAAAAAAAAGACGCGCGGTGCATAATCGATTATGCACCGCGGTGCATAATATAATTTGCCGATGGCCTTCATGCAAGATTCAATAATAACTTTTCTGTAGCCTAGGTCCCATGCCAATAGTTATGCTGTGCAACTGTGTGCACCATGCATGGTGCACACGGTTGCAAAACGACGTCATTTTGACTAAAAACGCGTGGCCTATTTAAAAAAAAAAAATCAGTTTCGATTCCCCTCAACATCATTATTGTGGATATATAGTTATGAATTATTGTGGATATATAGTTATGAATTTGTGGATATATAGTTATGAACTTATGGATATTTAGTTCATTCGTTGTGGATGTTTAGTTCATTCATTGTGAATATTTAGTTCATTCATTGTAGATATTTAGTCCATCCATTCTGGATTTTGTGTTATTCATTCACTGTGGATATATAGTTATGAATTTATGGATATATAGTTATGAACTTGTAGATATATAGTTATGAATTTGTGGATATATAATTCAAATTATGCAAAAAAAAAAAAATGCTATTGCCGGGAATCGAACCTGTTTTTTTTTTTTTTTTTTTTTTTAAAGTGGAATACGCGTTTTTTAGTCAAAATGACGTCGTTTTTACAACCGTGTGCACCATGCACAGCATAATTTGCGGTCCCATGCAAATTGACAATACAAACGTAATTTTGTTTTGAGATGAAATTTAATATACTATAATCATGCAATACTAACGACAACTAGTATTTTCACCCGTGCGATGCACGGAATAGATTGTTATAATATATTAAGAATATTTAGATCGATCTACAATTATTTAAATTATAACATCAAATACGGAATATTATATAGTGCAATTGAAGATATGGTTTGGATCTTTTATGTTTGTTGATGTTATCATTGCTTGATTTCGAGCAAATAATTGCTCAAATTAATAGTTAATGTGTAGATGTACGCATGCAGTGCTGTAACTTTAGAGATTTTATATATTATTGTTTATGATCTTTATAAATTGGACAAATGTGCTCGTTCTCTAGCAACTTAATTAATTAGTTATAGTAATCAATTGCTATCCTAATTCATTTGTATAAAGGATATATTTTTGTTTAGATATATAGCAATTTTTTAATTTGAAAAAAAATATAATATCATCGATTGTATTTACACATTATTGAAAACCTCTTTGTAGATGACGTTAGTAGTCGCAACACAATCTTGTCCATCATTGTCTAGAGCTAACACCTACAGGCCATCAGGATGTGTGACTTGCGAGAAAGCCACGTATAATTGTCCCTGATTAAAGACCAGGTTTTTAGCAATAACCCTGCGTGAGTTAGGCTTTTGTTGATAGTCATGGCATATGCAAGCATCAACAGAAATGGTTTACGCTGGAACTTGAAGGGAAATCTCGTATCAAAAGGAGTGAGAGACATTCGGGAGAAAAGAACTTTGGTTCCTTCATGTGTCCCATTAACTATTCTTGCTTCGACAATGTGATCTACCAATCTTGTGATGATGAGTCGCATCCCGTTACAAAGACCAAGAGAGTGGTCTATGTTCTGTAATAACATAATAGGTGCACCGACCTTTATTGTCAATGAATGATTATGAAGACCCGACAATCTCAAACTATTTAAGAATTCATGAGTGTGTACTTCTGATAGATTTTCACTATTTGATTCTACCTTACACAAAGAGTCATAATTAAATATATTCGTCCTTCTACAATATTCATGTCGCACATGTACTCATTAATTTGATCAACGACATCTAAAGTCGGCGAGATGATTGCTTGGCCTTCTAGTTGCTATGCGATTGTGTCCACACTTCAACAAAAATTGTGCCAGAATATCGATCTCAAATGAACCGTTGTTTACAACCCTTGCAATCCCATCTCCAATGTCTATAATCCATTTTGAAAACCAATTAACCGTCTGTTTATCTTCCACAAAAGCTAAGGTCCGTAGTCTCAAGTTCTTGGTGAGCCTTAATACCTTGTAATTTGTCCACAGGTATAAAGAATTAATATTTGCTCCGACAACTACTGGTCTTGTTGCTTTCAGAATAACATGTAGGATATGTTTAAGATCGCCGTCCAAAACTATTGTCTTTCCACCAAAAGTCTTTTCAGCACTACCCGATAGATCTTTCATGGTTTTGTCCAAAGCCTCAAAATAACGTTTGTGCGCCATCAGTGCTTCACCCTATATTGTCAATTTGCTCCTTATTATAAGCTTAGCAAGGTCACTGCCTTGCAATATATTGCACGTAGAATGGAATCTTCGTTCAAGGAGAGTGATATAGCAAATCTGCAATGCGCCGTCCTGCCTCCCAGCAAGCTAAGAGCAAAGATGCTATTCCACTTGAAGCAATATTCAGAACAATATCACTGTAGCTCCTTATCTTTGACAATAACGTTCTCCACACGAATGTTTTGCCTGTTCTTCAGTAACCATACACAAAGAACAATCCACCTCCATTAGAACCAATATCATTCATCACAAACACAGAGTCGTAAACATTCTTTTGCTCGTAGGTCAATTGTGTTACTAATGTTTCATGCTTTGTCTTCAACGATTCCTTGTCATACGCCAACTCTTCAGCTATCAACATGTCTTTGCTCAAACATATGCAAATTTCGTCTGGAATTGACATTTTTGAAAAATCCTCCAGGTTCTTCCCCCCACAAAGATAGCAACTTCTCTAACTCCACCAAAGCAAACTGTTTTTTTTGTCTAAATCCGATAACACCAACTCTTAAAAGGAAAAAAAAGAAGAAACAAATTAGTTTATTTATAAATAATGAAAGGTAAATAACAAAGTCGAATAAATAGATTGGAGTAAACTAAATATCATTGATTCAATATTGAGTAGTGACGAAAAAATAGGAATATGAATTTTAATATTGTTGTATTTTTAATATTAAATAGATTGAACAATATAATATTTGTTGTTATAATTTGTATAATTGTATATCGATTCAAATATTCTTAAAATTCTAGTATTTTCACCCTTGCGGTGCACGAAATTGATTTGTTATAATATCTAAGAATATTTGAATCGATATACAATTATATAAATTATAATAACAAATATTTTATTGTGCAATTGATGAAATGGGTTGGATCGATTATATTTTTTGATATTATCCTTGCTTGAATTCAATCAAATAATTGCCCAATTACCCATGCGATATGCACGGATAAAAAATTTATTATATATTTAGATAATAAAATTAAAGATTAAATTATAAACAATTCTTATATTTGAAAATGTACATTTATTTGATTATAAGATTATCGTAAAATTATCACTAATTAATTGAATAATATAGGACTCATTTGTCTGCAATTATCTTAAAAAATCGATATGTAATATGATTTATGTAATTATGTTATTACTAAAATAAATAGGAGAAAAAATGATAAATAATTTAATTATAATTATTATAAAAATAAATCTAACGATCCATGTTTAGCTTTATTATTATAATAATTATTATTCAATTATACTAATATATGTGCAATTATACTTTTATACCTTAAGTATAATCCTTTTCACCATATCGCCATTACTTTTTTCTCTCTTCCTCTTCCTCTATATAGGAATAGATTAATTGAAATTATTATATAAAAAAAGAATCCAACGCATCATGTTTAATTGTAAGTATACTAATATCCTTGTAATTATTAGCTTAATTAACATTGTTGGTTTTACGACTTTCGGATGCCGCTCGGCGGGCCAACACTACCGTAAAATACTTAAGGATGCTAGTATAAGTAAATGACTAGCTTAGTTGAGAGAATAATGTAGTATTATTTTTCTAGGGTTTCGGTTGCTTGAGTGCCCAAAAAAGATCGACCCCTTACATTGTGATCCCCAGGGGATATTTATACAAGAGTACGAGATTCATGTAAGGAAGGTAAGGCTGACGTGGAGCCAAAATCCACAAGGAAACTGTCTTCCTTAATACTATAACTATCTAAGCTAATAAAGAAAGCTACTTGTGTTGAATAGGGAAATAGATCTCCGCGAAATCTGGTTGCAACCGCCTCAGGCCGAGTACCCAGTCGGGTACGCCCTGACTGCCCAAGAGATGGCTTGTGGGACCACGGTACTCAGGCGAGGACAGCCCAACCGCAGTGCCTGGTCGCCCGATTGAGTTCTTGAGCGGTGCCCGGTCGAGGACACACCGCCCGCGGAGTCTGGTCGTCCATTTGAATCCTAGCGAGGCATTCAGCCGGCGACACACCGACTACCGGGGATGGTCGCCCAACAATGTCTCATGTGCGAACCCAACCGGGGACACACCGACTACTGAGGCTAGTCACTTTACCCGAGACGGTCGACTCCCGTCTGGGTAGGTGTCTGCTCCTGTGGATGGCTGGTTGCTGAGGATGGATGACTGCGGAGGATGGCTGACTGCGATCTTTAGGCGCGTCCTATGGCGAACGGGAGGCATTAATGTCGTCCCACACACTAAGTGTCAAACCGTGCTTGAATTCGACTGCCTTGCCTGACTTTCTCGACCAGCTATCCGGTTTGGGGTATCTATCACCATTCACCAGTCCTTCACTTTTTTAGGTTTAGCCAAGCGATGACCTGAAAAAGTAGAAAAAAAGAGTCGAGGAAGCGTCCAAACTTCCCAGCCGCCCTGTTCTCCAATCCTGATTGGCCAATCGGGCACCCAGTCGATATCCCACTATTTTTTGGCTAATCCCGCTTTCTCCCAACTGGTTCCTCGAAGTGGTACGGTTGATGCAGTGCAATTATGATGACCCCTCGAGTTTTGCCGGTTAGAGTTTTGAGACGCACATTTTCATAATCGTCATGTCAGACGTTACGTCGCTCCCCCCACCGTCCGATCGAGGATACGTGTCACGATCTCGACGGTCGTTCAAGCCTATAAATACCCCATCGTTTTCCTTCCATTCTTTCTTTTTGCACCCTCCGAGCTTTGCACTATTTTGCGGCGTCCTCTCACCTACTAGACCTCAAGCTTCATCTTCCATTTCTGGTGGCCGGCGTTCTTGCCCTCCGAGTCAATTTCGTCCATTTCCTACTGTCGTTTTCTTTCTCAGGTTAGCTTTTCTTCTCATTTCTTTTCCTTTTCCTCTCTTCCATCACTTTCGATCCTTATGTCTTCTTCCGCCGCGAGCGACCATCAGGGTCAAACCGCGAGTCCTCCGGCCACTACTTCCGCGACAGCGACAGTGGGTAACTTTCCGGCGGCGGCCTCAGTCGATCCCCCGGTCGACCAGGAGTCAGGCTTTTTTATGTTCTTGATTGGCTGGTGGGCCGTCGATCGTCTCTCAGCGAGGTCGATTTTCTTCACGCCCGGCGGCTACTAGGTACACCGGCCAGGTGACCGACTGGTTACTGATCCCCTCAACGGCGGGTATGTGGGGATCCATTACCAGTCCATCCGGTGTTGCTTCCGGATGCCCCTTTCTCCCTTCCTTTCTCTTATACTCCAATATTATGGCATCCTGCACGCCCATCTGGTACCCAATTCTTATTGCCAGCTGACCGCTTTCCTCACATATTGTCACCATTTGGGTGTGGAGGCCACCCTTCCGCTATTCCACTAACACTTCCGCCTGACTGCGGTCGACGCAGTTGCTCCGAGATACGTGCAAATACGTTCTCGGGACGGCCACAAGTTCCTGGATAAGTTGGTCTCCTCTCACAAGGGCTGTAAGGATGAGTTCCTCTTTGTCCGCCCGGCCAACCACCTTCAGGCCTTTGATTTTCCCCTGGCCTGTCAAATGTCCGTACAAAAATGAAAACCACGCACATTAAAAAAAAAAAAAAAAAGCAAAACCACGCACCTTGAATTTGACCTAGATGCAAAAATTAACAAATTGCCATCGCATTTTTTTGAATTTTGGTAATCTTGGACGTTGATTTAAGAAAGATCAATGACTTAGATTTAACTGCACATTCAAATGCAAACACCCCCCCCCCCCCTTAAAATACGAACCCCCCTTAAAATACAAACTTGAGCTCGTGCACACATTAACATACTTACATGCACACAGGGCGCACTGCCAATAATTTCTGGGATTAGCACGTGCACACATTAACATACTTATATGCACATAGCGCGTAGGAGGAACAATCACAATCATCCATCAAAGCTCGTGCACATATTAATATACTTACATGCACACAGCGCGTAGGAGGAAAAAATCACAACCATCCATCAAAGCTCGTGCACATATTAACATACTTACATGGGGCGGATCCGCCAAAATTTTGGATGATCCGCCGTTCAAAACGCTAAAAACTCTATTTGGTAAATGGCGGTTTGGAGCAGCAGATTTGCTCCAAACCGCCAAAATCTGAAACGTTGCTATGTGCAGCGTTTCAGAATGGCGTTTTAGGCTTTTGCCCAAGACACCCTTTTATATATATATATATATATATATATATATATATATATATATATATATATATATATATATATATATATATATATATATATATATACACTTATTGTTTAATTTGTTTAATAATTTTAACAGAAGCCTCAGGCTTCTTCTTTTTTCCTGCCCATCCGATGTGGGACATCGAATGGGCCGGAATGAATAAGAGGTGTTGAGCTCCCCTTTTAATGGGGAGCTCAACGCCTCCATTTCCTTCAAATTTTGATGTGGGATCAAAGATCCCACATCAATTTTAGTTTTTTTGTTTAAAGTAATTTATTATTATTATTATTATTATTGTTGTTGTTGTTGTTGTTGTTGTTGTTGTTATTACACTTTTGATCATTTTACATATTAACCGCTAATCTAAACAGCTAATTTTACCAAACGTTTTTTTACAAACCGCTAGTACAATTCGATGGTCAAACCCGCTAATACAATCTGCTATTTGATAACTGCTAATACAATCCACTACCGCTAATCGCTAACAGCTGATATCCAAACAAGCCCAATATCTAGGATTAGCTCGTGCACACATTAACATACTTACATGCACACAATTTTTATTTTAAGGGAGATTTGTATTTTAAGGGGGGTTTGTATTTGAAAATAATCCTCTATATATATATATATATATATATATATATATATATATATATATATATATATATATATATATATATATATATATATATATATACACACACACACACACACATGTAGTGGATTTTAATGGCTGAATCAACTCAGACCAAGCCAGGAAGTACTCACATATAGTCGACCATAGAACAAAGCAATTCATGGGTAACTATGGATCAGAAAAGCTTGGGGAGTGTCTCCGACAGTGAGCACGAGTTAGATTTACTTCGAATGCGACTTTAAAAATATAGTTGATACGATTTTGGATCAGAAAAGCTTGGGGAGTGTCTCCAACAACATCCTCAAGGCCTGCAGACGGGAACTTGAAAACGTAAGAAACTGGCACATTTAGTATATCTCCAGAGATCAGAACCAAGTGGCTGACCATCTTGCAAAAATGTGTGGTTCACAATGTCGTACTACAGTGCTCGATACTCCTCCCATAGAGCTTTTGTAGTTATTAGATGATGATAGGTATGGCATCCCTATGTGGCGCCTTGCTGAAAACTAATCTATGTACTTTTTGGGTATCCCCTTCCAGTTTGATCTAAAAAACCCAAGTCTTTAATAAATTTTTTGAATACTATTGACTAGTCTTTAATAAGTTTTTATATATAAATGGGTTCCCGTGCGGTTGAGGGTGCCAGGTGCAGTTGTGCGGTTAAATCTGAGTCATTGATCTTTCTTAAATCAACATTCATGATTAACAAAATTAAAAAATAAAACGCAGTGGCAATTTGGTAATTTTGCATCTAGGTCAAATTTAAGATGCGTGGTTTGTGTGCTTAAGGTGAGTGAGTAGTTGTTGAAACTTAAGGTGCGTCAACGTGAAGCTTAAGGTGCGTTGTTTTCCTTCTTTAAGGTGCGTGAGTTGTTGAAACTTAAGGTGTGCCATTTTAAAATCTTAGTTGCGTGGTTTGTGTTCTTAAGGTGCACCATTTTAATGCTTAAGGTGCGTATTGTTTATGTATGTTCTTAAGGTGCTTTGCTTGTGTGTTTAAGGTGTGTGATTTGTGTACTTAAGGTGCGCCATTTGAATAGCATGTCGACGTCTTGCACAACATGGATGGCCACGCTCAAAGCAGGAAAGAATAAAATTAAAGGAAAAATTTTAAAATTACAAAAAAAGAGATCAGAAGAGAACTTATCGAATAAATTGTTTCCAAAAACTCAAAAAGCTTTCTGATCAAAATTTCTTTCATTACGATCGTTAAGCTCTACCAAAAGATAGAGAATGGTGGAACTCTTTTTGGCTCACATGCAACCTATATTTATAACAATGCATTTTAGTGTGGTTTTTGAGGAGGCCAAGCCTATATGGAGGAGAAAAGGAGAGGGAAGAGAAGAAATAAGGTTCTTGTAGGGAAGGCTGGATTTTTATCTCCATAGCGGGACCCACCAAGAAAGAAGAAAAAGAAATGTGCCTCGCATGAGGTGCAAATCTCACACCCAGAGGGGCGAGTGCACTGCATCGAGAGCATATATCTTTGTTTTTTTTTGTAATTTTATTGTATAAGATTTTGTTTTTGCTTTTGTTTTTTTATTCTTTTTTTCTCTTCCTCCCCATCTTATCTTTTCTAGTTACACATGCAAAAACTCCTTAAAAAGTACAACTATTAAAGATGCTCTAAAGATTTTTTTTTTTTTTTAAATACCAATTTGAACCATCTATTCCACATGACATTCACCTGATGTGGCCTTCACGACTGATCTGAGTGGTGACACAATGTCCCATTCCCCTTTGGGGTTGGAACAACGTGTAAGGGGGCTAGATAATAAGCCTAATACGTGCACGATGAGACATGCGCAAAACAACCCGACTAGAACCAATCAGTTCTTGTCAACGTCGAACCCCTCGAGACTGCTTCTTAGTCGCTCGGTTGCATTAGACGGGGAAGTTAGTTCTCAAGATTGGAATAATTTTTCTACCTCACAAATCCATTATATGTGTGATTCCCGACCAAGAAAATAGTCAAGTCACGTCCCATCATTTCATTTTATCTTCTTAAGGCATTTGACACTGTCCCCTGACCAACGAACTCGCGCCTTTCAGGGACCCGCCTATATAAGGCGCATTTATTGGTTAGAGAAAGAGAGAGAGAGAGAGAGAGGGAGGGGGACTTTTACTCTCCAACTACTTGAACTTATTCGCCCTAACTAACCCACTCTCCGATCTTGATCCACCTAACTCCTAAAACCCTAGTGAATAATTCCTACACCTGAAAGACCCATTTTGCTCATACATCCATGAATTAATCACATCAATTAGAATATTGATTTTATCGTTTGGTTAAATTTGAAATTGTAATTAAAAAAAATGAGTATAAAGATCAATATGCCTTTACACAATAATAATGATAACAAAAGTAATACTTAGTAATTTATAAATTAAAATATTATAATTTGTAAATTATAATATCATGTATTAAAATATTATAACCCGCCGCATGGGCAGCTCAACTGGTCATAGAGGTGAAAAGTTGGAAGAATGTATTAAAATATTATAATTACATATATTATAATAATAATATAATAAATATTATTATTATACATATTTGGTCTTGAATATGGTCCATACTCCATATGGATAAGAAAGATGGAATTAAGAAAGAAATTAAAAGAGGTGAGAAGAAAGAAAAGAGGCAAGAACAAAGAAAAAGACAAAAGAAGGAACAAAGTGCTGAGAAGAAACGAAGAACAAAGAAAAAAGAAAAAGGGCAGTAAAATTAATTTCTAAGTTATAATTTGTTCAATCATTATTGCATGGACCATGGCACACAATTTGTGTGGATCATGAATAAAAAGTATATTTTGAATATACTGAGAGTAGAGCTGGCCAAACTCCGGGCCTGGGCCGGGCTGGGCCTGGGCCTCGCTCAGCACAGCTCGGGACCGGCCCATAGTACATAGGGCGGGTCCCGTGCCGGGCCTAGTCCGGGCCTGGGCCCGGGCTTCTTATGGGCCGATTCCGGGCTAGGCCCACGATTTGTTATATTTTTTTAAATATATAATTTTTTTTTTATAAATTGATATTTTTTGTTTAAAATAAGATTTGAACTCTTGACATCATAGTAATAAATTTAAATCCTTTCCAATTAAGCTACTACAACCTCTTGATACATTAATACTAATTAATAAATATATATACACCTTACACATTAATATATATATATATATATATATATATATATATATATATATATATATACACACACACACACACACACACATTAATATTTTTAAATGACGTTAATATACACATACACATTAATATTTTTGTTAAAAATAATATTTTAATTATTAATCTCAAAATCTAAAATTAACATGATTTTCTACTAAATTAAAATTTATAAATGACGTTAAGTACATTTAAACTTGTAGTCTTGTACTATTAAAACTTTATATAAGACTTAATATTATTTGATAACTTATAAATATTATAAAATGTAGTATAGTTTATAAAGTTCATTTGATTTTTACTCACTAAATTATGTTAGAGTGATAAATTAAAAATTTATAAAAGACTTTTAAATTGGGTTTGCTTTTAATTTATGGAGAATTGTTGTGAGTAGAAGTAAGAGAGTGTAGGATTAAGAATTTTTGTGTGATAAAAATAAATTGAGTAAGGGCATTTATAGGGATAAATTAGTTGTGTTTGCCCGGGCCTAGGTCCGGGCCTGGGCCGGGCCCGTGCCTGGGTCGTGCCTGGGCCGGTTAGGGGCCTGGGCCGTGCTCGGGCCTGGGCTATGGGCCGGTTCCGTGCTGGGCCTCGAATTTTTTTAAAAAGGACCTGAACCGCCCCTTAATAAGCCGGTTCCGGTTCGAGCTAAGCCCGGCTCAAGCCCAGTGAGGCCCAGGCCCACCTTTTTTCGGGCCGATTCAGGGTTGGTTCGACCTTGAACCGGCCCGTGGCCACCTCTAACTGAGAGTATATTATTTATGTATGTAAGGTACATTTTTTGAAAGTACATTTTTAATATGAGTTAATGTCACATGTGGTCCTCTAAGTATAGTGGTTTTGCCATGTTTAGTCCTAAACTTTCAAATTGACCATTTGTGATCCTTCGACTTTCCAATTTAATCATTTGTGGTCCAAGTTAACCACCCATGGTCCTTCAACTTTCAAAATTTAACCACTCGTGGTCCTCTTGAAAGGACTATAGTTGGTTAAATTTTGAAAGTTGGAGGACCATGAGTGGTTAACTTGGACCACGAATGGTTAAATTTGTCGAAGGACCACACATGGTCAATTTGAAAGTTTTGGACTAAACGTGGCAAAACCAATATACTCGGAGGACCTCAGATGGTAATAACTCTTTTTAATATACTAGGGGTATATTATTTTATATAATGTATCTTCAGTACAAACATAATGTACCTTTAGTACAAAAATAATGTACTTTTAATATATTAAAAATGTATCTGATATTCATGGTCCACACAATAATTGCCTAATTTGTTTCCCAGTGCTTTTGAAAAGAAAAAAAGATTTAAAAAAAAAAAGTTTCCTAAGGAAAAGTTTTTCCTCATATTTGAGGAATTGAGATTTCGGTGTAAAATATTTTTTTAATGAACCAAACACAATAAATTTCTCAAATTTTAAAAAAATCTAGTTCGTTGGAAAAAATATTCAACAAACCAAACTAGCTATAAATATAAATCATATGTATTTCTATTCACTTTATAGTAATCATATGTATTTCTATTCACTTTATAGTATGTTTATAATTTTCTTTTTATTTATTATTCATAAAAACAAAAGTTAATGTATATAAACATTATTACACTAAAGTAATGATTTTATATGCATATAGATTTATTTTTTAAAATATTAATACGAGTGTCATTTAAAAGATCTCAATTAGAGCTTGTTAATAGTATATTTTTATACATAAATTTTATTTGTAAAAAAGGAGAAAATAAATTTAAATTTTAAAATATAAAAATGCATTGAATGCATATAGCAACATGTACCCTGCTCCAGAATAACTATTGCCTTTTGTATTTGCAAACTAATTTTAGGGTCCGATTGAAAACTTAAAAAATATTTTTTTAAAGGTGATTTTCAGAAAATAACTTATTTTTTTAAAAAAAATATTTTAATTTTTTGTTGTTTGAATAAATGTTAACAAATTTTTTTTTTCTGTTTGGCTGAAAGTTAAGAAATTTTTTTAAAAAAACATTTGGTTCATTTTCTTAAAAATGAACATATTAATTGTTATAATAATAATAATAATAATAATAATAATAATAATATTATGTGGTTATGGTACTGGTGTAGTAGTACGTGATGGTGGTGGTGGTGGTGGTAGTGGTGGTAGGGATGGTGTTGTGGACTTTGTGGTAGTAGTGTGGTGGTGGTGAACTGGTGATGGTGGTGTGACAGTGGTGGTGGTGGTGTGGTGATTGTGGTGGTGGTGTTGTAGTGGTGGTGGCGGTGTGATGATTGTGGTGGTGGTGTTGTAGTGGTGGTGGTTGTGGTAATAATAATAATTCGAAAAATGTCTTCAAATTAAACAATTTAGAAGGCATTTTTCAGCAAATTGAATTTTTTTTTTGTCTGCTAAGATAAATATTTTCTTTTAACTTTATTTTCATTAAGTATCCAAACACTAAAATATTCAGAAAATAACTTCTGAAAATCATTTTCCAAGTTTCTAAACGAACTCTTAATGAGAAACACCGAAAACAGATAATTAGGGCTTGAGCCATTGAGGAAGAAGTTTTCCTTCATAATGGGCCTTGGGCCAATTGATGGATTTGGGTCCAGTCCCTAACATTAAGGCAAATTATGATGTGGACCTAGGTCCACCTTGTAAGGTGGACTCAGGTCCAAAATGTGCGTATGAAATAATGATGTCGTTAGTGACATCGTTTTTTCAGTTAATAATATATATATGTATATGTATGTATATATATATATATATATATATATATATATATATATATATATATATATATATATATATTTTGTGAATATGAAGTTAATATAGAGTTCAAAAATTGTGAATATAGATTCAAAATTGTGTTATACTGTTAAATATAGAGTTCTGTAATTATGAATAAAGAGTTCTTTAATTGTGAATATAGAGTTATGAAATTGTGAATATAGAGTTCTGCAATTGTGAATATAGAGTTCTGCAATTGTGAATATTGAGTTCTGTAATTTTGTATAGTGAGATCTAAAGTTGTGAATATTTAGTTCTAAAATTGTGAATATAGAGTTCAAAAATTGTGAATATAGAGGAACGAATTATGAAGACAAACGGAAACTTAAAGTAAGGAAGTAAGTAAATTTTTTTATTTTAAAGTTAGACGGGTGGACCCGGGTCAATGGTATAACAATTGCTAAAGTTAATAAATCACTAAAATTATGTAAAGGAAAATTCAAATTAATATTTATGAATTATGTTTGCATTTTTATGCTTTGCGAGTTTTTTTTTTTTTTTTGGAGTACTACTCTCCACTGGTCAACTACAAGTTACTTGACAAGTTTTTTTTGAAAGCAAAAACTCGAATCAATATTATTGCAAATGCTTTCAAAAGCAATGTTGCAAAACACGTTAGGCGCCACCTAGGCGCCGATTTTTAATTTTTAATTTTTAATTTTTTTTAGTTAAAAATAAAATTAAAAATTAAAAATTTTTAAAATTTAGTAATAACACATAAGGTTTCCATAGTTATTTCTTACAAACTATTTACGTAAGTGGTTGTAAAAGCGTTCAAAAGATTGTTTAAACCATCTAAATACATAAAAAACTAAAATTAAGGGCAAAAGAAGCATTTTTTTTGAGAAATTAGTGGACAAAATGATTTAAAATTACGCGATTTGAAAAAAAAATTGTCCAAAACGGACAACCGAGTCAAAAGTTATGCCTTCCCGAACTTTTTGCAATTTAAAACGCAAAAAAAAATAAAAAAATAAAAAAATAAATCGCCGGTTCAGCCGGCTAGGCCGCCTAGACCGCCTAGCCGGCCGGCCGCGGAGGAGGCCGATTCTGGCCGTCTTCGCGGCGGCGGCCGGGCGCCTAGGCGCGATTTTTGCAACCTTGGTCAAAAGAAAGTCTGGTGGAATAGTATCCCAATACAGAGAATCATCGTGAGTAAACGCCTTAGTGGCCAAAGAATGAGTTAAAATATTTAAAACACGAGGGACCGAAACTAAAACGCAAGAAGAAAAAGAATCCATAATAGACTTGCAGTCCCAAATAACCACCCCCGCATACGATCTCGATGGGGAATTCGGCTGGTTGATATAATCTTGGAGGACCGAGCAATCCGTATAAACCGTGATTTCCGTAACGTCACGTGCTTTGAGCCATGATAGTACTTCCTTACAAGCAAGTGCCTCAGCCGTAATAATATTTTCACTTACTTGAGAAGTTATACTTTACATTAAACATATATTTTTAACTTTTTTAATAAAATTACCTTTATGGGGTTAAAATTTTTTCAATTGAATATAAATATTAAATTAATTTACCTAAAATTAATATACACATGCATACTAAATTGCCTAAAATTAATTTACCTAAAAAAAATAGTGGTTCTATGCCTCCAAATAACTGCTTTCTCTCTCTTTTTCATCTGTAAAGGTCCTGCGACTCCATCATTCGGCTGCCGGCTGACCCTCTAATGGAGGGTTGAGTCGGCGGTGCCATTAGTAGACTCCATCCTCTGGTTATTTTAGGAATAAGCGTTAGATCTCAGATTATCTCCGATCGTTTTTTCAGAGAAGGCGTCAGAGACTCTCCTGATAGGTTTTCTATCATCTTTTCCATTTATTTTGTTTTCTTTTGGTTATGCGTTATCTCTTTGTTCCTTTTGACTAGTTTGTTTTCTCTCGTCCCTCTGGCGAGTGTTCCCCTCTCGTTTGTTTGGCGAGTTTTCCTCTCGTTTCTTTGGTTAGTTCTCCTCATAAGCGTGGAATAATAAAATGGTTACATCAGAGTCAGGCTTGGCTATGTTTGAACAGATCTGTGAAGAAGCACCGAGTTCATCCAACAATTTCAACTTCAAATTTATAAAATAGTTTGCGATCCAAGTTTTCTATAACATTGTTAGGAAATTTGTTTCTTCTAACGATCTATATTGTAAACATTTTTGTTTATGATTAATAAATTAGCCTTTTATTTTCAAAAAAAAAAAAAAATCTATACCCTTATCCAAATATATCCAAATAATGAGTTAATTTCATTTTTTCCTAGATTTATAGGTAGCAGTCCACTTTTAGTCTCTTATTATCACAATATCCTCTTTTGGTCTTGGTACCAAATTTGGTCCTCTATAAAAAAAAATGGTTAAAATTTAATTATATACAAGGACATTTCAATCTTCAATTATGATTTTTTTTTAAAAAAAATAAAAAAATAAAAAATATAACAGGTCAACGCACTTTGTATTAAAAAGATCGAAATGTCCTTGTATTTAACAAAATTTCAACGACTGTATTGATAGAGGACCAAAATTGATCATGTCACAATAATATTATGACCAAAAAGGGATGTTCTGATAAAAAGGAACTAAAAGTGAACTGGCACCTATAAATCTTGACCAAAATATGAAATTAACTCATTATTTGGATAAGGCTATAGATTATAGGGAGTGAGTTTAGCAAACACCATTGTCTAGAGCTAGCTTTCCATGAAATTAACTCATTATTTGGATAAGGCTATAGATTATAGGGAGTGAGTGAGTTTAGCAAACACCATTGTCTAGAGCTAGCTTGCTATGGAAATAAAACCCATCTCATAGTTAATGAAAATGCTGCCATAAACTCAACTGAGCAGAGACCATGTAGAGTGTGCACATCATAATTCTCAACTTTCTTTAGTTCCAGATTACTATATCTGTAATGACTATAAAAAAACTCTCAACATTAAACTTCTATTTGGTCAATGCAGTGTTGGAGGGGCTATGCCAAAAGCCCAAAACTTTCTATTACACTCTTGTACATTGGCGGCTATACGAGGCATATATATACGTTTGGCTATACGAGTGGCGGGTCTCTGTGTACCGAGGAAGCTTAAAACCAAATCACGGTATGCGCTCCAGCACTCGCTGCAGCGCCATTTTGATCCCCTGTTGATCTAGGGATGTTGTAAGCTATATTTCTTGCACCTGATTGCAAACCAGTCATACTGATTTCCATGTCAACATAATTCTTCGAATAACTTATGAGTCTTGCCGTGCTATTTCTCTGCCACAATAATGCCAGTCCACCACTCATACCCCTATCACCACTCGGATTGACATAAAACAACCCTTCAAATCCAAGCTTTACTCGAAGATGTTCCGCATGGTCCCGTCCTACCTTTGTCTCCATCAAAAACACAAAATCAGGCTTCTTTTTGGACATTGCGTCCTCAATTTCACGAACTGTCTGTGGATTGCCCAAGCCACGACAGTTCCAGCTTAGCGTACTCATTGGGTCGGGCGGGTCTGGGAACCAAGACCCGCCATCTGCAAGTTTTTTGACACGCTGTTGTTTACCACCACCTCACCTACCGGTAAGGCCTCCCCATCCACATCATTCACCGAAACAGCACGACGCCTTTTGGATGTAGCCACCACATCCTCGTCTCCCTTTGTTGCCATATGCACATCAGTCATTCCATCCCCACTCGATAACTCCACACCAGGCTGCACACTTATTGGTAACGGCGTAGCTCCAATTGGCGGCAAGAGCCACGACGCTCCAATAGGTCTCGGGCCTTTGGCTTTTCCTGCTCTCATCCAGGCTCCATACGGATAAAACTCCGGCTTGATCCCAAAAACTCTAGCCTTCACACAAAACTTTTCAAGATGACCCAATATACCACAGCAATAACAAAAGTTATAAAGGCGTTCATACTTCAAATTGACCCATCCCCAGGTTTTATCCCGGCGTATTAGCTTCATTCTGCGCTTGAGCGGTCAGTCCACTGGAACTGCAACCCGCACACGATAGAACGTTTTCCACGGCCCTCCAACTTGACGATCATCACACTTAATAAACGAACCAACATAATTACCAACCTGTTCCAAAATTGCGTTGGACGTGTATCCCATAGGAAGGTCATAAACCTGCAACCACATATCCATAGTATCAAGTTTAACTTCCCCCGGCAAAAAACCATCACAGACCTGACGGCAGACCAACGTGTGATTCTCAAAAGACCATGGCCCCTCCTGAAGCACCCGGAGCATATCCGTCTCATGATAAAAGCAAACAAGAACAAGTTCGCATGCAATTCCGTTACCCGTAACCCCATCACAGGCTGCCATGCCGAGGCCAAAACCTGTCGCATGTACTCAACCTTGATCATCTTCTTAGTCAGAAAACGACCCACAACTGAATACACCTTTGCCCCCTCTCCTTCGACCGGCTGGAATAAACCCTCGGTAGCTACACCCTCCTCCTCATCTTCGATCCGCATATCGCTCCACCGTTCGGACAGAACTTCCTCATCCCGCTGTGGAGAACCACCATGCTGCTCGTGTGACGTGGAGGCCATAACTACGACAGACGTAGTCGGAGTACTCAGCAGGTTTCGTCGCCGGCAAACAACGAACAAAGCGTACGGTGTAGAAAACCCTAGTAGGGAGAAAAGGAGAGAAACCCTAATTGGGAGAGAAAAACCGTCTAGGGTGTGTTTGGTTGATGGGTTTTGCCCATAGGAATGGGTATGAAAGTGATTGTTATTGTTTGGTTGATAGGTTTTTAGAACACTACTATGGGTTTCGAATACCCCATGAATTGAAAAATCCATACCCAAATAAAATAAGGGTTTCATTCCCTTATTCATTCTCAAGCACTACTATTAGTAATAACCATTCCCATTCCACCCTACTACCAAACATGTTAAATACTTTCACCAAAACCCATTACCATTACCAAGTATTTGATACCCATTATGATTCCGATTCCCATGTGCAAACCAAACACACCCCTAGTTCGTTGGAAAAAAACATTCAACAAACCAAACTGGCTATAAATATAAATCATATGTATTTCTATTCACTTTATATAGTATGTTTATAATTTTCCTTCTATTTATTCATAAAAACAAAAGTTGATGTATATAAACATTATTGCACTAAAGTAATGACTTTATATGCATATAGAATTTTTTTTTTTTTAAATATCAATACGAGTGTTATTTAAAAGATCTCAATTAGAGCTTGTTAATAGCATATTTTTATACATTAATTTTATTTGTAAAAAAAAAAAAAGAGAAAATAAATTTAAATTTTAAAAAATAAAACTGTATTGAATGCATATAGCAACATGTACCCTGCTCCAGAATAACTATTGCCTTTTGTATTTGAAAACTAATTTCAGGGTCTGATTGGAAACTTAAAAAATGTTTTTTTTTTTAAAAGTGATTTTTAGAAAATAATTTATTTTATTTATTTTTTAAAAAAAATATTTTAATTTTATGGTGTTTGGGTAAATGTTAAAAAATTATCTTTTTCTATTTCGCTGAAAGTTAAGAATTTTTTTTTAAACTTTTTGATTCATTTTCTTAAAAATGAACATATTAATAATAATAATAATAATAATAATAATAATAATAATAATAATAATAATAATAATAATAATAATAATAATATTATTATTATTATTATTATTATTATTATTATTATTATTATTATTATTATTATTATTATTATTATTATTATTATTATTATTATTATTATTATTATGTGGTTATAGTACTGGTGGTGGTGGTGGTGATAATCCGAAAAATGTCTTCAAACTAAACAATTTGGAAGACATTTTTCAGCAAATTGAACTTTTTTTTGTTGGTTAAGATAAATATTTTTCTTTAACTTTATTTTCATTAAGTATTCAAACATTGAAATATTCAGAAAATAACTTCTGAAAATCATTTTCCGAGTTTCTAAATGAACTCTTAATGAGAAACACCGAAAATTGATAATTAGGGCTTGAGCCATTGAGGAAGGGGTTTTCCTTCATAATGGGCCTTGGGCCGATTGATGGATTTGGGTCCAGTCCCTAACATTAAGGCAAATTATGTTGTGGACCTGGGTCCACCTTGCAAGCTGGATTCAGGTCCAAAACGTGCGTACGGAATAATGGTGCCGTTAGTGGCATTGTTTTTTCAATCAACAATATATATATATATATATATATATATATTTTGTGTGAATATGAAGTTAAAAAATTGTGAATATAGAGTTCAAAAATTGTAAATATAGATTCAAAATTGTGTTATACTGTTAAATATAGAGTTCTGTAATTATGAATAAAGAGTTCTTTAATTGTGAATGTAGAGTTATGAAATTGTGAATATAAAGTTATATAATTGTGAATATAGAGTTCTGCAATTGTGAATATTGAGTTCTGTAATTTTGTATATTGAGATCTAAAATTGTGAATATTCAGTTCTAAAAGTGTGAATATAGAGGAACGAATTCTGAAGACAAACGAAAAGTTAACGTCAAGGAAGTAAGCAAAATTTTTTATTTTTAATTCAGACGGGTGGACCGGGGTCCATGGCATAACAATTGCTTAACGTTAATAAATCACTAAAATCATGTAAAGGAAAATTCAAATTAATATTTATGAATTATGTTTGCATTTTTATGCTTTGCAAGTTTTTTTTTTTTTTTTTTTTTTTTTTTTTTTTTTTTTTTGAGTACTACTCTCCCGTCTCCACTGGTCAACTACAAGTTACTTGACACGTTATACTTTACATTAAACATATATTTTAAATTTTTCGAATAAAATTACCTTTATGGGGTTAAAATTTTTTCAATTGAATATAAATATTAAATTAATTTACCTAAAATTAATATACACATGCGCCTAAAATTAATTTACCTAAAAATGGTGTTTGCTAAAATCACTCCCTATAATCTATAGCCTTATCCAAATAATGAGTAAATTTCATTTGGTCCTAGATTTATAGATAGCAGTTCATTTTTAGTCTATTTTTATCAGAATATCCTCTTTTGGTTCTAGTACCAAATTTGGTCCTCTATCAAAAAAATCGTTAAAATTTAATTATATACAAGGACATTTCGATCTTCAATTACGAATTTTCTTTAAAAAAAAATAAAAATAAAAAATATAACGAGTCAACGCACTTTGTATTAAAAAGATCGAAATGTCCTTGTATTTAACAAAATTTCAACAATTTTGTTGATAGAGGACCAAAATTGATCATGTCACAATAATACTATGACCAAAAGGGGATGTTCTGATAAAAAGGAACTAAAAGTGAACTGTTACTTATAAATCTTGATGACCAAAAAATGAAATTAACTCATTATTTGGATAAGGCTATAGATTATAGGGAGGGAGTGAGTTTAGCAAACACCATTGTCTAGAGCTAGCTTGTTATGGAAATAAAACCCATCTCATAGTTAATGAAAATGCTGCCATAAACTCAACTGAGCAGAGACCATGTAGAGTGTGCACATCATAATTCTCAACTTTCTTTAGTTCCAGATTACTATATCTGTAATGACTATAAAAAAAACTCTCAACATTAAACTTCTATTTGGTCAATGCAGTGTTGGAGGGGCTATGCCAAAAGCCCAAAACTTTCTATTACACTCTTGTACATTGGCGGCTATACGAGGCATATATATACGTTTGGCTATACGAGTGGCGGGTCTCTGTGTACCGAGGAAGCTTAAAACCAAATCACGGTATGCGCTCCAGCACTCGCTGCAGCGCCATTTTGATCCCCTGTTGATCTAGGGATGTTGTAAGCTGTATTTCTTGCACCTGATTGCAAACGGGGATTCGGGGTTTAGAATACTGGTAAACTATTTTCAGGGCAAATAAATGGTTCCGAATATTTTCCAACAGGGTCAGGGAAGATACCTGTCTTCCGGCCCGAGCAAGCAAAGTGAATTGTTCTCCGACAGGTGGTGCCTGTAAAATTATATGATCAAAAAACACGGAAGGGAATTATCGAAAGTGACACTTGGGAAGTGCATGAAAACTTACATTAGAGAGCCAGAGCTGCAGGTCTTGTGAAACGACTCGTTTCTCAAACCCTTGACGGCTAATTTTAATATCTCGTATACTGTGTACAATTCACAATCAAAATAACTGTTACCAAAAATGGAAGTCATATACACAAACGAGCTTATTGGTTTAGCGATAGGGGTGTTTGATGTGCTTAAAAGAGAAATATTGAGTTAATATCTCATTTGATACTGTGTTGTTCATTATACCTTAGTCATTATAATCTAGTGTTACCATATAAAGAGAAAAGAAAAATGATAAAAAGAATAAAAATATGAAAGAACTTTTTGATAAGCACTTAGCTTTACAAAGCATAGTAATAGCTCAAAAAACTAATGTGTTTTCTTGTTAGAAAGCTTTTTTGATTTACCATTTTTAGCATTCAACCCGAAAAGGCTGGTTTTTTGATATAACCATGATCATGGGGCACTTTATTATTATTATTATTATTATTATTATTATTATTATTATAGTGGTAGAAGTAGTAGTAGTGGGATGACCACTTCCTTAGGTAGTTAGAGTAGTTTAAGGTAGTGGGGTAGTTAGAGTAGTGGGTAGTTTTATTATGTGTATAAATAGGTATCTATGTATTTGAAGAAGGGATATCTGGGAAATTTGTATTTTGGGCTTCCTATTGAAGGGAAGATTGGGGGAGAAGAAGCACTCCACAAAAACGCTTCATTTGGGGGAGAAGAAGCACTCCACAAAAACGCTTCATTTGGGGAGAAGAAGCACTCCAGAAAAGCTTCGTTTTGTATTCCTAAGTTTCTATGCCTTTGACGCGATCCTAGCCTATAACATTTGGTATCAGAGCCAGTCGTCATGGGCGAACAATCCATATCAGACTTTGTTACTTCCCTGCGAGGATAGCTCAGTTGAGAGTATCATCCTGAAAAAATTATTTTCAGGCTTGTTCCCAAAACGAAAGGAAAAAACTAAAAAAAGAAGAAAAATCACAGCAACAACACTCAACAGTTTTGCGCCCGCTACCACCAAACCAGTTGCACTGCTGACCGAAGCGAAATTCTGCCGGCGAACAAAACTAATCCCCAGAATTGACAAAAGAAAGCTAGGGAACATGGTGTCGCCATGGATCATTCAACGGCTGCCAACCAAGAATTGCGCAGAATTGCTTCCAAAATCAACAGTTGCTGCTGACTCAATTAATTTGCTGTTGTAGATTAATTAGTCACGCCAAGGAAATCGGTTCACCACAAGACTAGTCCAAGAGAGATTATTATTATTAGTAGTGCTTAGAGAGGATGCCTTTGATAATATACAGAAGCAGATTTGGTCAAGCTTTGGAGTTACGTCTCATTAATTATCACCTTGAGGACAAGGTGATTTTGATGGGTGCGGCAATGATATAACCATGATCATGGGGCACTTTATTATTATTATTATTATTATTATTATTATAGTGGTAGAAGTAGTAGTAGTGGGATGACCACTTCCTTAGGTAGTTAGAGTAGTTTAAGGTAGTGGGGTAGTTGGAGTAGTGGGTAGTTTTATTATGTGTATAAATAGGTATCTATGTATTTGAAGAAGGGAGATCTGGGAAATTTGTATTTTGGGCTTCCTATTGAATGGAAGATTGGGGGAGAAGAAGCGCTCTACAAAAACGCTTCATTTGGGGGAGAAGAAGCACTCCACAAAAACGCTTCATTAGGGGGAGAAGAAGCACTCCACAAAAACGCTTCATTTGGGGAGAAGAAGCACTCCAGAAAAGCTTCGTTTTGTATTTCTAAGTTTCTATGCCTGTGATGCGATCCTAGCCTATAACATTTTTCCATTAAAATTCCAAAAAAAAAAAACAAAAAACCTGAAACTTTCAATCAAAAGTAAAGTGATAGTTACCCATCTTCTTGCATAAGCTCTGCCATTATTGTTTCAAGCCCAGGAAGAGGTTCAATACTAAAATTACCATTTGAATTCAAGGAACTAGGATCAAGTGAAGAATCCTGTGAATAATAATAATAATCATCATCATTATCAATAAAATATATATACGGAGTATAAGTTAACATGAGGAAAAACATTTTAAAAAATTTTGAGTAAAAAAAACAAAAAAAAAAAAAAAAAACATGAGCAAAACACATGAAGAAACTTTTTAGCCTCTCACCTGGTGGATTACTTTGTCTAAAGTTTCAAGCAATGGATCATCCTCCAATTGTTTAATAGACAGGGATAGCCTTGATTTTGCACTGGAAAATGTTCTTATATTGTCAGCAAACAGAATGACTGAGAATTGAGACAAGCATACACTACATTAGCATTGTAAATCACCTATCTATTTTAATAACTTTGACCCTCACTTCGTCGCCCTTCGTTAAAACATCTCTTACATCATGAACTATATCCCATGACACTTCTGAGACATGCACAAACCCGGTAAGGTGATAACATCCTGCATCATAGTTTATAATACATCATAATTAGATAACGAGAAACACATCCTGATTTATGAAATGTTTCAAGACAAAGATGATATCATATGAGTGAAAATCATCATTAGCTAGTATGTTTCAACATAAGTACCATCTGGAAAACGTAGGTGAATGAAAGCACCAAAATCCTCTACAAAACCCACTCTTCCTTCAAAAATATCACCAGTTTTTATTTGACTAGAAAACTTCATCCAGTTTGCTTCCTTTTCAGAGAATACCAATCTCCCCATGTCTTCACTAACTTCAATTACCTGACAGAAGCTTACAATGTTGACTGAGATCCCATAATAGTAATATAAAGGACCAGAGATAAAAAAAAATCAACTTCAAGAATGCCCAAAAGAACACACAAAATTTCTTCTCTATGCTAGAAAGTTACAGAAATCACTTTCATCAGAATATTACAAACAGGAATCTTTAATTCACTGACAGGGTAATCAAGAAATGGGCAAATCTAAAAGAACCTTGTGTAATTTATTTTTTCAAGAAGTCTGTTGTTTCTTGTCATGATTTTATGTTTCAGCATTACTAAAAGAGATGGAACTAAATGGTATACAAGATGATCTCTAACTAGTATAATATTTCAGTGGTAAGTTAAAAACAGGAGAACACAATACCTTCACAGAGAGGATGGATCCTACCAAACCTCTTGCAATCTCTTGGATGGTTTTGTTTGGCTCTACAGTATAAAAGAAGCATTTTAAATCTTCAACCAGCTTAGCAATTCTATAACTTAGCATTAGCTGCCCAACAAATAAATATGCAGTTTTCATATTATCAATGTTACTGGAAATGTACTTTAAAAAGGGGAGTAATGGAAATTCTTGTAGAGGGAAATAAAAAGATTAAAGTAGTTTTGGGTTACTTCACTAACATTGAAGTTTTCAACTACATTGGTTTCAGTTTTTTCTGCTAGAACCATGTGAAACTTCAATAAACTGCAATATTTCCTACTATCATAAGAGTTTATAATCTAACATATTTCACATATTCCCTTCAATTTGTTGATTCATTTTTTAAAAAGATATTCTTCAAATTAGATGGAGTGCATACTTAAAAACAAAAACATATTTAAATTTTAAATGAAACTGATATTAAAAGAATGCAGCATGATGTCATGATGATTTTTCTTGTATCCAAGTCAAATCGGCATAAGAGACAGACAACAACGAGAAAAACCTTTGAAATTATGAACAAAGTCTAAGCCGCTAAACATGCCCATTCCATCTTACTTTTTTACTATCTTAGTAATGAATTAGGTATACTATGTTGCAGTTTTTGTCACCTGGTCTCCATCCAACTAGATTGAGCATTATTCAACTAACGAGACAAGTTCAGAAGGTGGTGATGATACCTTTACACTGATATGAAGGACTCAGTTGCGGGAAAGGCAGGAACCCCACAAGAGAATAGAACCGAATCCGCAAACCTCCATTATTGAAACCTTCCACCTTGCCTTTATATATGCTCCCCCTTTCAAAGTGGATCCCTGCTGACTTCCAATCAGCAGACCTCTACTTCTTTGTGAAGGAAAAGTATTAGATGACTTGAAATATCAAATAAGGAATATATTAAATTTGTGTTACATCATCCGATTCTTATTCCTTTTATGTTCCAGGGGTATGAAAGGACACAAACAGACATTATAAATCAACAAAGTACTATTATCCAAAATTTGTCCTAAACTTATCTAGATAGAAGAAGATTCAGTTTAGCAACACACAAAATTGCTTTACATTCTCCATTTCTTCTCATAAACCGAAGAAAACAAAAACACAACAAAATTAACAAGATAAAGGCTAAAGCAGAATATGCAAAAAGAAAATGTTAACAAAAACGCTAGCTACTTTCTAGAATATCCTACATCTTTCTTATACTACCACCTACAACATAGAAATTGTTCACAGGTGTAGAAGTACTGTAAGTTGCAGCAAAAAGATTTAAAGAAAATTAGCTTTAAAGCAGGCCTAAAGTGAGGCAATGATTTGCTTTAAAGCAAATGCGCTAAGCGATGCAAATTGACAAAAATTAAAATTCATAAATTATTGAGATAAAATGATGTGTAAATGGCTTTCAATGAAAACAATCAAATATTGTCATAATAATACAACTATATTATTGTCTCCAAATATCCAATTGAATGTCATTCTTTATCTTATTATTTACAATCTGTGAAATTTCTTGCTTGTGCTAATTTGAGTAATTTCACTACTCTGCCTCCTCATTGTTTAATTCTTTATCTTATTATTTACAATTAGCAATATATTTTTACTAGCAAGCAACTTCATCCTAGTAATTTTTATTGTCAAGAATTAAATTTGCAAATATCAGAAATTAAACAGAAATATGATAGTATTAATCCAGAAAACAACAATTACAATATTAAGAATGATAAGAACAGAATAACAAACAAGGAATTTCAAGAAACTCACCCTAGCAGACCTGAGTTCATCAGGAGACTGCTGGTCAACCCCATCAACCTTAGAGCTACTCCCACTAGAAACGGAGGCTTTAGGGGTGAAAAGGGGAATCTTTCTGAGAGAAGAACAGCGACGAAAGTAAGGAATGTGGTTCAGAGGAAGATGAGAAATGCAAGGAGGAGCAGTGGGGTGGTCAGGCGTGAAGAAATGCGAGAGAAAGGCATTGCCTCCTGAAAGTGATGCAGTGGAAAACGGCATTTCTTCTGAAAGATATGAGAAAGTATGCAGAAAACAATGGAGGAAGAAGAGATGCTTGTGGATTTCGTTGCAGATACTATAGAGCTGCCGTGCGTCATCCTCAGCCCCTCGTTTCTCTCGCGGGCCTGGAGGAAGAAAGATATTAGAGATAGTGAGATAATAAGAATTTAGAAAGAGTTAATTCCAACAATGATCCGTGACTATGTTGATTTTTCATAATTGCTCTTTGACATTAAATTTGGACAATTTAGACATTTGATTTTTGAATTTTTTTCAATGTTGGTCTTTCCGTTAAATGAAAGTTTAGTGGATGTTAAATTAATGGGTAAAATTGTTCATTCAACAGCTTAGTGTCTTTCTCTCTCTATTTTTTTTTTAAATTTTTTTTATTTTTATTTTTGTGGAAACATTGTCTTTCTCCCTTCAAACATCAAAATAACAAAATTCCTAAATCCCTTTCTTGGCCACTCTCATCGCCTTGACCGTCGAGTGGCTCACCGGCGGCCCAAAAAACAGGGGAGTTGGTGACGGGCGGTGGTACGCCGCATCGGCGAGAGCGGCGTTCGTTCTGAGCAATAGTCATCCACATCGGCCCTGATGTGGTCGTTCCTTGGTCGTCTGCCGCATAGACGAGAGCGACTTGCATCAGTTTTGGAAATTTGAGAACCAGATCTGGGTAATCGACAAGCTGGTTCGACATTCCTAGGTCGAGATGGTGCGACAGCGGAAGAGGGCCTCTACCGCCGTGGAAATCGAGGTTCACGTGGTTGGGTGTGTTGGTTCTTGTTCTGAACAGGTGGTTGTTTTTGTTTTGATTGTTGGATTAGTACCGTTTGGGTGTGTTGGGATTAGGAGTTTTCTAGAGATTAATGAGGGAGAGAACAGTGGTGGGTTTGGGTTTTCTGATAGGAATGGCGTGGGCTGTCCGGCGATTAGCCAAGGTGTACTAGGGACTAAAACGGCATCGTCTTGTGGCCTTTCTCTAGTCCACGTAGCCATAACTCTTGACTCGGAGTATCTCCAGCAATGGCGAGACGGGAATTACCGGAGCAAAATCGAGAGGTGGATGGAGGTTCAACGGAAGAGGAGAATATACGACCTGGGGTCTTTGCCGTCGTTCCTGCTGGTGTTCTCCAGAAACCTGGAGCCCATTAATCACCAGTGGAACCAGCACGGTCTCGGCGACAACAACGTGAAGGGATCTTGCGGTCGCTCCATCCTGGTCCGGTGAGCTTTCTGCTAGGCTAAGAGGAAGAAGAAAGCAATATAATGAAAAGACACATTTACCCCATAAACTGACGGTCAAGAAACAGATTGTTAACAAAAGGACCTTTGGTGGAACAAATTAGAAAGTCAAGTGTCTTTTTCGTCCAAATTAAAAGTCGATGACCAATTTTGGAAAATCGCAATAGTCGGAGGATCATTGTTAGAATTAACTCATTTAGAAAGATTACAATGGAAAAACAAAATAGGATCAAATAAACCATACAACTTTATGTAAAAATGTCATGGTTGCAATAGGCGCTAGGCGCTAGTCGGGCGGTAGAGTAGCGCCTAGCGCCTAGACGGCCTAGGCGGCTAACTGAAAAAATGAAAAACAGTGCACATGTGTAGGTGCATATAAGTAAGTAAGTCATACATACATACATACATACATACATACATACATACATACATGAAAAAAAATTAGCAAGGTCAAGTCGGCTGGGTTAACTCGGCTAACTCGACAGAAATTGACGAGTAAACTCGGCGTAATCGGCCGAGTTAGGCGCTAGGCGGCCGAATTTGGCGCCTAGGCGGGAGCCTAGGGGGGAAATCGCCATGGCCTAGGGGCGCCTAGCGCCTAGGCGTCGATTTCTCGGTGCCTAGGCGGGATTTTTGCAACCCAGAAAAATGTTAATTAGGTGTTAAAACTTTTAAAAGTTACAATTAAATATATTAATATATTAATTTAGTACATCAAAACCTAAAAAAATTAATAAAAAATATGTAATAGCTGGTAAATAATGCACCACTGGAGCTCCATGACTAGCAGGTCGTCAGAAAAATGACTAAATTGGTCGATGGAGAGGGCGACCAAATTGTTCACCTTCTCTGTCGTTGGAGATAGTGACCAGCGACCAACTAGTGTCATCTCCAATCAACGAAGATGGCAATCAAATTGGTCTCCATCTCCATTAAGTAGAGAAGGCAACCAGTTGACTGGAGAAGCTTCTCTAGACGATGGCGACCAGGCCAGTTGGTCGGCATCTCCAACGACGGAGATGGTGACCAATTTGGTCGCCTTTTCTAGCGACCTACTAGTCACGCCTTATCTGGAATATCGTCCAAGCTCCGGTGGTACATTATTGACCTGTTATTGCAAGTTACTATCTAGGGTTTTGGGCATTGGTGTACTATATTAATATGTTTTGCTATACAAGAGATAAATCTAGGAATACAATCAGCATATTCTACCTTGCCCATCTCGACATTACACAATGAGTGTTTTGCTATTTCGTGAGCTAGAGTGTTTGCATCCCTTTTAACAAAATTCAAAGTAACTGAGTGCACCTGGTTTAAAAGAAAATGAATGTCATGAATAATTAGCCCAAATGGAGAGCTATGCATCCCCTCCCTCCACTGCCGTAGTCACAAGCTTTGCATCCATTTCAACTATCACTCTACTCCACCCCTTGTGCTTTACCCAACTTAAAATCTCTCGTACCCCACGGTTTCCACTTCCCAAACAAAATAGAGTCCCTCTACCTTATGCCAACCCAAGTTCTTCACCACACCCACCTCGTCTCTCATAACCCAACCAAACCCCATCCGTCGTCTCCCAAAATCCATGGCGACATCCACGTTTATCTTCATACTACCTTGCATGGGGGGCTGCCAACGTGTCTGACCAGAACTGAGGCTTTACTAGGGAGATGGACGATTTTTTGTCGTGTGAACCTGCTTCCAGTTTTGCACATAAAGCAAGGATTGAATAACTAGATTTTTGGGGTCCATCTCATTTAGCAAGCTTGTCCACATATCTTCAAACCATGCCTCTAAGGAATCCACGTGTGCCATTATCCACGTCCTGTCCAGTTCACTCAAGCATGCACAAGTAAACGAGTAGTTCGCAAAGAGATAGATCACTAATTCAAGCTCCGCACCACACATAGGGCAAAACGGATCACATGCCACCTGCTTTATGATCAAGACATCTTTAGTAGGTAAACGTTTTGTACACAAAGCCCAGAAGGAACATTTTATTTTAGGAGGCAATTCCATAACCCACATACCCGCCCATCTCGCTCCTCCCTCACCATCCCAGTCCTTTTGATCCTATATGCACTCTTCACAAAAAAAAAAATCTCCCTTTTCCTCCCCCTTCCAATACCAAGAATGATCAACATGGGTGGTAGCAGTAGGCAAACTTAGAATAAGTTGAGCATCCATAAGGTTAAACATGTCTTGCACAAGAGCACTATCCTAGCCTAGATAATTTGTACAAAATAGGGAAACTACCTTTGGAGTTTGGAATCCCCAAATACCCTGGGTCAGGAGTTGAAATATACAGGTTGTTTAAATCCGGAAGTCTCGTTCCATCCCCTACCCTCAACCGTGCTTGTTGGTTTTCATAGCCTCGATGGCCGTTCGGCAGACCAACACTACCAAAATATATGCTTGCGAGGTGATGAAAACAAGAGTTAATGTATTTGAAAAGAGAGAGAGAATAATGCGATATTATTTCTCTAGGGGTTTTTCCCTTAAAAGTGCCGATCCGATACATGGTGATTCCGGGGGATATTTATACATGAGTATGGGGCTCGTATATGGTAAGTAGGGTTGACGTAAGGTCAAGCCTAGAGATGGTTATGGCTGACGTAAGGCTGACACAGCCATTTACTTATTGCCATAAACCGTTTAGACTAATTAAGGAAGCTACTTAAATGAACAGAGATTGCTTCCGTAGAATCTGCTGATGTTCGTTTCTGGGTATGCGCCCAGTTAGGAATGCCTGGCCGCCATGGAGTATCTTCTGGGGCCATCATTTCCAGGCGAGGACACTCCGCCTTCGTAGCCTGGTCTCCCGGTCGGGTTCAGGGTGGCGCCTGGTCGGGGACACACCGCCCTCGTAGCCTGGTCGTCCATCTGAATCCGCAGGGGTATTTAGCCAGAGAAACGCCGACTACTAAGGCTGGTCGCCCAATTGAGCCTCGTCCGAGAGCCCGTCCAGGGACGCACCGACCACTGAGATTGGTTGCTAAAGGATGAGCAGCTACCGCCTTTGGACGTCTTATATGATGGTCGGGAAGGGTCTCGGGGATCCCCATCACGCTAAGTATTGAACCATGCTTTGACCCGGCTGCCTTGCTTGACCTTCCCGTCCAGGCGGCTAATTTGGGGTATCTATAAGTGCCCACTCTCTAAATAAAGTCGGCCCGAGACTCTCAAATACTAGACCACATGAAGGATGGGTTCGATCTTACATTTGCCTCCAAAAAGAACAATTTTGGAAGTATTTTGCCTTAAAAACTCTAGATACCAAGGCATTTGGATTCATTAAGAACTTCCACCTTGCTTCCCCAACATTACCACATTCATCTCATGGACCGACCTAAAACCCATTCCCCCGAACTTCTTTGGCTTACAAAAGTCCCTCCAAGTACTCCACCGGATACTTGTACTTCCAAATTTATTTTTCTGACTGCGCCAGACAGAATTTTCTCGGATAGTAAAATATATTTTATCCAGATCTTACATTGAATTCTGTTCATTTTCTGAAAAATGAACCAAAAACAAAAAGACAGTTTTCCGTTGTGCAGCCAAACACCGAAATGAAAATGTTTTCTGGAAAATGACTCAGTTTCAATTCCAAAAAAGCATTTTACAGAAGTCATTTTACTGATTTCCAAGCGGAGCCTAAATTTGATAAAAATGAGATTTTCGTCCATTTGGTTTATGGAAAACTTTTTACACCTTACTTATGACTATTTTGCCCTTGTAATTCATTCAAAGGGAGGGGTGGTATTTTGTTTTTCCATGAAACTTGGGAACAGAAAGTGAGCTAATAGTACTATTTTGCCATTGTGATTCATTCATACTTTTATTATCATTATTATTGTATATATGGCCATATAAGTCTTTACACTCATTATTTCTTACAATTTTAAATTCAACCAAACAATGAAATCAATATTTATTTTCTTAGTCTAAATGGAATCAATATTTCTAGTAATTTATTTTCCATCAACCAAATAATGGAATCAATCTTCATAGTAATTGCTTTTCCATGAAATTTCAATTCCATTTCTCCTCAATTACTTTTCACGAACCAAACGAGCTCCAAGGGTGAGTTAAGGAAAACGTTTTCCTCAGTCTTTGAGGAAAACTTTTTGCAATAAAAAATATTTTCCATGAACCAAATGAAGAAAATTTTAATTTTCCTCAAATTTAAAGAGAATTTTTTCCAATGGAAAACCCAAAGAAAACTTTTTCCAAATGAAGGCGTTTGGTTCACAGAATCTTGGATTACCCTAAGTAATATGATTACCTCCAGGAGGGTAATGTAAGATTACCTTATAATATTATCTTGTGTGGTTAAAGATTATATTTTTGGTTATATAGATCAATTTTCTATAATGTCCTCAACATAATATATATATATATATATATATATATATATATATATATATATATATATATATATATATATATATATATATATATATATATATATAATTACATTCAGGTAAAAACACATCTTAAAATACAAACATGTGGATTAAATATGGCCGTTAGATCTTAAGTTAGATGGCTTGGATCTGCGCGTGATATATGTGGGTTTGTAGTGTTATTTTATTAAGTTTTTATGTTTAGGGGGGTAAATAGGGTATTTGTCTATTGTAGAAACCTAGTCAGATGAGTCTTACAATTCCACACGTGTGTGCACGCTAATGATCTGTACTAGTTTGAATTGAGGGTATCGAACCCTAGAGGAGAATAGCAAGATACTACTAAGTAAGAAGGAAAGTGTTTACAAACACTCTAAAGATTTCACGTAAGAAGTGTAGAAGTTCATAGTGTTGAGATTGAAGGAGTGGTAAGAACGGTAAGAATAAGAGAAGTAACAAAGAAACTTTGGGTTAATGAAATCTAGTAGTTAGATTAAGCTTAGCGCCTTAGTTGTTTGGGTGCTTGTTTGAAACTCAGAGATTTCATTTCTTCTTAGTATTCCAAGAGAACTCCTAAGCCAATTCTTGAAATTCTTACCATCTTTTTGAAAGCTTCCATTTTGAGAAAATCAGTCCGTTCCTTCTAAGTTTCGGGACGAAACTTCTTTTAAGGAGGGTAGAATGTGACAACCCAAAATTATATTTTATAAATTCGGTTTTAAGAAATTCCAAAATAGCCATTTTTCACTCTATAAATTTTTTTGAGATAAATTTGGTGTTTGAATAAATTATTTTGAGTTACATTTTAAATTAATTCAACACCAGAACTTATTTTAATTCTAAAATCCTAAATTTTCAGGTACTTCGCGTACCACGTTTTAAACTGAGAAACCTATCTGAGTGAGACCGGGGGAAATCTGAGAAATCTGAACCAAGTGTTTATATAGAAATCATTTTTGGAAAAATCTATTTTGACCCCCAAACTATTTAAAACTATCCTTCTAGACCATGGTCCATGAAGCTTTGTGAACCACTAGAAGCCATATCTCATTTGTCTGATATTTTGTTTAGCCAAGCCAAATTACCATCTTGCCATCCACCAATTATTGAGCATCAACCTAGGGTTTAACACCCTATATAAACTTCACCATTTCATTGATGAATTCTTGATCTCTTTCTCTGCCTCACCAAAACTTTGTCTGCCAAGTAGGAGAAGAACAACACAGTAAGTTTTCATGCACCATTCTCAACTATTTCCTCATTTTTTCTTTCTAGTTTCCACTCATTTGGTTCCAATCTCTGAGTTTTCTTTCTCAAGCTTTGTGGTGTGGTTTGTTTGGGGAGTTTAGGTGGTGAAGGAGGTTCTAGCTAAGTTGGGAGGAAGAAGAGATCCAAGCTAAAGAGTGAAAGCAACAAAGGTATAACCCCATGGACTCCCATCTTAAGTTTGGCTCTGTGAAGCCATTGTTTTATAGGTAGAAATGAGTAGAAATGCTATATTCTTGAAGTGTTTGAGCTATTAAGCGATCTATTACTTGTCTATAATGTGCTGTTTATGTTTTGTGTAATTTTGCATTTTCTCTTTTTAAACAGATTAACTGGATTAATCAACTGACTAAATGGACTGACTGATTCAGCGATGAATTCAATCAGTAATAACTAATCACAGTGAAGATTAAGGAAAAGATAACACCACAAAGCCAACGACACAGAATGTTTACCCAGTTCGATACAGTGTGTATCTACGTCTAGGGGACGATCACATAGGTGTCCAATCCACTAAATCATAATCCGATGTACAAAGGTAGATATACAATAATTTTACCCAAGTGCCCCACACAAGGTACATACCCAGTCTACACAGGTTTAGTGGATTGTTGAAGATGGAGAGCTATGCATACAAAAGTCCAATGAAATCCCTTCACTTGGAGAGCCCACTCTGATGCAGTCCACTTCAATGACGCTCTTTACAATTGTTCCCACAACAGTGTGATCACAGTGTCCTTTCGTTTAAGCAGCAGTGATTCTTCTCAAGTTCGTCATCTTAATCACCATGAACACTTTGTATTGAGAAGAGGCATGATAATCAAAGATCTGATCTCATCAGACTGATGTGAAGTGTTTTCTTCTTTCTCAAAGGCGTCAGCCTAATTATCTTCGAATGAGGATACTTATAGTTCCGTCAAAAGAACACTCCTTCCATAGATGTCTTTGATTGTAGATGGTAGGACGATATTTGAAGAATGTAATCTTAAAGATTCGGTCCATACCTTTCCAAAGCAGATACGCTGATCTTCTTTCCAAATCTGACTTCTGTAAAACCGCGTACAGTATTTAGGAAAACAGCTTCCTAAAATAGATCTTCAGTGTCAGTCCTTCTGTTGTTGAATCTGGTTGATCAGTCCTCTGTGGAACAAAACAGACACTGAACTAATCCTATCTTAGTATGCCATAATAATATTGCTAATTATAAGTTGGGGTTTTTGAACAATTAAAACACTAACAAACTCCCCCTTTGGCTATTATTTGGCAAAACAACTCGACTATATAGAAAGACATAAGAACTGAGATAACTAAGATAGGCTATCATAAAGCCACCCAACATTTGATTACATTGCAGAAATAAAAACACAGCATACATGTCATGCTGGATCAAAACAAAGTCAAGAAAAACATTCTTCAAAAAGGAGGTGCCATCACAAACAATCGCCCAGCCAGGGCCAGAAGGTACACAAAACAGAAGGTACACAAAAACACAAACAACTCCCCCTGAGTTCATACTTCAAAAAGGATGTGCCATCACAAACAACTCCCCCTGAGTTCATACTCCCCCTTTTTGCCAAAAGAGAGCCAAAGCCAGGTCAAGCGTTGGAGGGAGTCTCACTGTCAGACTTCACAAGAGCAGCAGCCGAGGCCTCAGTCAGGCTTAAACGAAGAAGAACAGTGGCTAATTCTGTACGAACCTCTGTCAGCTGTTTAGCGATTATGCCATGAACGGTCTCGAGCTCAAAGACTTTTGCCTTCAATTAGATAGAGAGATGAAGATCTCGTGCATGCGGCGAGTTATCTCCCACTGTATCAGTCTCAGGATTGGAGGGTGCAGTCACCGGTGTAACATCACAGATATGTTCTCCAATCAACAGACGCCGGTCCACTGTGTAGAGAAGGGTCGGACTGATCACCTCACTCGTCATAGGCTCAAGGCCCTGTGATGTAAGAATTCCAAAGATCAAATTAGGAAAAGGTAGTCGTACCTTTTGTTCTCTTGGGTGAATCAGAGTGAGAATATGAGAATAGATCCATGACCCAAGGTCAAAGGACATCTTGGTTCCAATTCTGAATAAGAGACTGGCCAGTGGCTTGCCGACAGTGTGGAAATGTGCCGAAGGGAACCAGTTATGCAGAGCAAGACGATGAAGAATCACATATTTTGAGGTGAGCTGAGAGCTAGGTAGAGTATCCTTATCACCAGTAGGCCATCTGTCAGCTTGTCCACCTGTGACTGTTTTGGCCACTACATCCCAGTCAGTGATAGCCTCCTCTTGGACTTCTTGCAGGCCATAGTATTTGTTAATCATGTCAGGGCCAAACACATACCATTTCCCTCGAATGAAAATCTGCAGTGGATGCTCTCCAGACAAATTGTCCATCTCCTCATTGAGATTATAGTAAAATTCGTATGTGAGCAGCTTGGAATAAGGGCAGATGGCAGTGACAGTCTTCAGAAGACCCACTTCTCTCAGCAAGCGCAGAACATCACAGACGGAATTCATCTGGTTTTCATCAACCGATCTTTGAACAATCAGTTCTCTTCGGACCATTGTGGACCACTTGGCTTGAGCAGAAGGAGAAACAAATTGAGGTCTGTAAATGGATGTGTCAGAGCTTTCAGCAGCTTGAACCTCAGGTGTAATGCTCCGACCTCTGGCACGGGTAGCAGGTTTCACTTTTCTGGTGGAAGATGCGGGGACAACAGGTGGTTGAGCAACAACAGAACCCTTTTTCTTAACAGAAGAGCGTAGAGTTTTGAAAACTTGTTGGATAGGTGGATTAGATTCAGATTTGACTGTTTCACTAGACTTCCTTTTCTTCTCAGGCTGATCTGTGTCAGCATTGTCATCACCTGTCTCAGCAATAACTTTTACAGGAACATTCTTCCTCTTAGACCTTCTTGTTTCTTTGGTTGGGGATTGAACAGGAGTCACAGAATGACTAGAGTCATATACTTGAGCAGAAGAGCCATCAAGCAGATTAGTAACCTCTCGTATTTTAAATTTTGTGGAGTCAGGATGAGCAGTGGCCTCAATGGTTGGAATGTCAGATAGAGGTGCTTGAGACCCATAAACTTCAGCCAGAATCTTATCATCTTCGCTGGAGGATTCAGATGGGTGAATCACTCAATACGGTTGAGGAATCGAAGCAGACGGTAGTCCAGCAAAATGTCGCACATGCTCCAGACTTTCACCTAACGATGTGGCAGTGTAGACTGGGATTCCACCTATTTTCTCAGACTTATGGGGACTTGAGAGGTCAACTGACTCAACATTAGCAGGTAAATCAGAAGGATCATCAGCAGGACAAATTTCTTTGGGATCAACAGCAATCTCAGCAGATGGCAGAACAATATTATCAGAAGAGAATACAATTAGACTTAGATTATTGGGCTCATCAGATGATTTTTCTTTTTCATCAGACACATGCAAGACATCATTTTTCACACAATCAGACTCACTTAACGGCAGGGATGAAGGATCAACATTCACAGGGGGTTTCTCAGAGATTAAAGTAGACAAGCTTTCAAAATTAACAGGCACACAAGACGGAGTAGCAGAATCATCAGGTTTATCCGGTGAAATTTCAATAGGAGAATCAGAATTGTTTGACCTGTTTCGAAGGATCTCAAGTCTGTGTCTTGTCTCTTTTTCAGCAGCTTCGAGATACAGGGGCCGCGACTCTGCTTGCCGTCGAGAGACCTCAGCAGATTCTAGGGCTCGTTGTGCAAAATGTCGAAGAAATGCCCCGGTCCGATTTCCATCCGAGGGTTCTGGAATAAATATTGGAGAAAACTCATCAATGGTTTCAGAAACCATCATCAGCAGTTCAGTTGCATCTTTTTCAGACCAATCAGCATAAAACTCTGGGTAGTTTGTCATAACAGTCACCAATATCTCATCACGAAGCAGAGGATCAAGCTTGAGTTTCTTCTTCATGGCAAACTGTAATAGCGTCTGGATATGCTTAAAAACCACGTCTGGAGAATGTGTCTTGCTTCCGAGTTTGATGATGATATTTCTTACTGGATCCGCCATTGGAGATTTTTGTGAGAGGAGAAGAACAAATCAAGGGAGGCAAGGATGCAGAGAGAGGAAGACTGAGTGCTGGGATACTCGTATATATTTTTCTTCTTGGCCCGATAACAAATAGACTTAGGGGTGATGAACCCTAATTAATGTGGCTAGTCAAATAGAATGCAGACGCGATTGATTTGACCCAACGGTACAACTTCTTTTCAGGAAGGAAACGGAACCCAAGGAAATTTGAATTTCAAAAAAAAAAAAAAATAGAATCTTTAAGATATCTTTAAGATATATTAAGTTATAGAATCCACTTAACAAAATAGAGAGGAGTCTTAAAAAGGAAGACAAATCATAATTCTGACCCGTATACGGGAACCTCCACTCCTCTCTGACTGACCAACTGCTTTATTAGTCAATTCTGCAAATTCCCAGAGCAGACCTGAGAATTTCAAAACGATTTTCATCTAAAGGCTTAGTCAGAATATCCGCCAGTTGTTTGTCAGTTTGAATATATTCCAATTCAATCTCCTTGGATTCAACCAGGTCTCTAATGTAATGATGCCTGATATCAATATGCTTCGTTCTGGAATGTTGAACTGGATTCTTTGAAATATTAATAGCACTAACATTGTCACAATAGAGTGTCATAATCCCTTGAGTAAGACCATAATCCAGCAACATCTGTTTCATCCATACCAACTGAGTACAACATCCACCAGCAGCTATGTATTCTGCCTCTGCAGTGCTTAATGAAATTGAGTTATGTTTCTTACTTAACCACGATACCAAGTTCTTACCAATAAAGAAGCATCCTTCAGATGTACTTTTTCGATCATCAATGTTTCCTGCCCAATCAGCATCACAGTACGCGACAAGACTCAGTTCACTGTCCTTGGAGTACCAGAGTCCATACTGCATCGTTCCCTTTACATATTTCAGAATGCATTTTGCAGCTATCAGGTGTGATTCCTTTGGATCTGATTGATACCTTGCACAGATTCCAACACTGAACATTATGTCTGGTCGACTGGCGGTTAGATACAACAGACTGCCTATCAGGCTTCGATAGACTGTGTTATCCACTAATACACTGGTTTCATCTTTTGATACTTTATTGGAGGTAGATATTGGTGTCCCGGATGGTTTACATGATTCCAGATCGAACTTCTTAACTAGATTCTTGGCATACTTTTCTTGTGAGATAAAGTATCCTTCAGAGCTTTGCTTGACCTGTAGTCCTAGAAAGTATGTCAGTTGACCAACCATGGACATTTCAAATTCTTCCTTCATGACTTTTACTAACTCGTCAGTGTATCTCTGTAAGGTTGATCCAAATACAATGTCGTCAACATAGATTTGGGCAATGGTTACATGACTTCCAGTAGTCTTTACAAACAAGGTTTTGTCGACACTTCCCCATTTATATCCATGCTGAAGCAGATACTGTGTCAGTCGCTCATACCATGCCAATGGGGCTTGTTTGAGACCATAGAGAGCTTTTCGAAGCTTGTAGACATATGATGGATGGTCTGGATCTTCGAAACCTTTAGGTTGAGCCACATAGATATCTTCATGCAGATAGCCATTCAGGAATGTTGTCTTAACATCCATCTGAAACAGTGTGAATCCCAAAATACATGCGACAGCCAACAGAATCCTGATTGACTCGAGTCTAGCTACAGGAGCAAATGTCTCATCATAGTCAATCCCTTCAATCTGAGTGTACCCTTGGGCCACTAACCGAGCTTTGTTCCTTGCTATATTTCCAGTTTCATCAATTTTATTTTTAAAGATCCATTTTGTTCCAATTATGTTAACACCATCAGGTCTTGAAACTAAATCCCAGACATGGTTTCGCTCAAACTGATGTAGCTCCTCCTGCATTGCCTTGATCCACAGATCATCCTGTAAAGCTTCTTTAACATTCCTGGGTTCTATCTTTGAGGTATAGCAAGTAGACCCAGATATTTCTGTTAGATTATTTCTTATTCTGCTCCTGGTCTTCATCCCATCTGTTGGATCTCCAATGATGTTGTCTGACGGATGATTTTTCTGAGTTCTGGTGGGTTTGTCTTTACCTGTATCATTTATGAGATTTGTCTCCTGTTCCAAACTTTCTTGATCTTCATCTGAGGATTTTTGTGATTTGGGCTGACTGTTGCTATCAGTGGTATTTGATTTACTGAGAGGAAGCTTTGTCACTGAATCTGTCACTGCTATGTCTACTGATTCTTCTGGACTATCATCTATAACCACATTTACTGATTCCATCACAGATTGAGTTCTCTTGTTGTAGACTCTATAGGCACGACTGTTTGGAGAGTATCCAAGGAAGATGCTCTCATCACTCTTAGGTTCAAACTTCCCTCTTTGTTCTCTATCAGCCAGCACATAACACTTTGTCCCGAACACATGAAACTACTTCAGGTTTGGCTTCTTTCCCTTCCAGATCTCATATGGTGTTTTGGTCGTTCCTGGTCTAAGATAGACCCTATTTACAGTATGACAGGCTGTGTGTACTGCTTCAGCCCAGAAGCGCTGCGGCAGATGAAAGTCATGTAGCATAACTCTAGCCATTTCTTGTAAAGTTCGATTCTTTCTTTCCACTACACCATTCTGTTGAGCAGTTCTAGGAGCTGAGAACTCATGTGATATACCATGCTCGGAGTAGAAATCTGAGTATAGTGAATTCTCAAATTCTTTTCCATGATCACTTCTTAGTCTCTGAACTTTTATTATAGACTCATTCTTTTCTTTTTGAATCCTTGTGCACAAAGTTTTAAAAGCCTTGAATGCTTCTAATTTTTCTCTTAGAAAGTATACCCAGCTGTATCGAGAGAAATCATCTACACACACAAATATGTATTTCTTTCCCCCAATGCTTTCAGTCTGTGTTGGCCCCATGAGGTCTATGTGAACAAGATCTAGACACTTCTTAGTTGTGATACCTCTTACTGCTTTGTGCGGAGTTCTGATTTGTTTCCCAATGGCACATGCACCACAAACTTTTTCCAGATCTATTCTGATCTTAGGTACACCTTTCACAGCTTCCAGTTTTATCAGTTTATCCATATCTCTGAAGTTTACGTGACCCAGTCGTCTATGCCAGAGTTTTGATTCATCAGATTTGGATATGTGATATGCAGTTTCATTTGCCAAAACATAACAATTGTCTGAGGACCGGGTTCCTTCCATGACAAGTTGATTTGCTTTGTCACTAACTCTGCAACAGTTACAATCGAAGCACACATTCCAATTTTGATCACACAACTGACTGATGCTAATCAGATTAGCTTTCAACCCACTGACTAACAGAACTTCTTCTAATTGAGGCGAACCTGGTACATTCAGGGTACCTTTCCCAACTATTTTCCCTTTTTGTCCATCTCCATGTGTTACAGCTCTACTGCTTGGTTGAACAGCCATCAGACACTGTACATTTCCAGTCATATGTCTGGAACAGCCACTGTCGAAATACCATTTAGCTTCAGTTGTAGACGCAGTCAGAACTATAGTGGGGTAGCAAATAACTTTTGACTTTCTGACCCAAACCTGTCTAGTGAACGATGTAATAGTCTTGCTATGATATTTCTCCTTCCTTTGATCTCTGTAGAAAAAATAACATTCAGGCCCAGTATGACCTTTTGTTTGACAGTAGTGACAAATGGGAGTATAATGTCTAACTCTGACAAGCTTATTCTTGAACCTTGAATAATGAGATTGATGAGTTACTTTGGCAAGGTCAGTATCTGCAGTCTGGTCATATCTCCTTCTCTTGTCAATTTTTTGCACTGACCGAGATGACTGTCCTTGTTCAAAGCTGTGAACTGCTGTGGTCTTAAACATACCCTCTTTGACAAACATAGGTGCATTGTTCGAAGATTCACCTCGTTCAAATCCTAGACCTTTTTTATGATTAGGATTTCTGCCAGAGTCTAGAATCTTGTTTAAGGTTGATGTGGTGTCCATCATCTGGATATTTTTCTTTAGACCCTCCAATTCTTTTATCAGTTTTCCTTCTCTGGTTGTTATCTGAGTGATGAGATCTTCTTTTATGACAAGGTCTGTATTCAGTTTTCTTAGAAGCTCATCCCTTTGCTTCAGCTCGTCATTCAGATTTTTATTGACTTTCACTAGTTGTTCCCAGCTTGCAACAAGTTTAGCAAATTCTATTTCAAGTTGAGTATGTCTCTCTTCAAAATCATCAGTTGATATGTAAGATTCTTCATCTGATTGTTTTCCGTCTGACTGAATGTCTGTAGCTGTAAAGAAGGCTACAAAGTTTCCCACATTATCATCTGACTGATCATTGGATGTTTCCTCCTCATCATCGCTTAATGTAGCTACTGACATAGCCATTTTCCTCTTGAGATACGTTGCACATCCAGCCTGTATGTGACCATACCCTTCACATTCTCTACACTGCACTGACCGGTTGAGGGACTTCCCTGTGTCTGTGGAACTGTTTCTGTTCTGTCTTGTTCAACCAGTCTGAGATTGATTTTTCTGTGAAAAGGGAGTTGTTTCGGCTTTCTGATATGAGGAGTTATTGCCTTTATATTGTGTCCTGGTGGGCTGACCTTGACTCTTTCTGTTGAAACCTTTTAATATTTTCTTGAAATTCTTGGTTAGAAGAGCCAAGGTTTCATCATCTATGTCGTCTGTGTCAGATTCTCGATCAGCCTCAGCCACAAAAGTCACTGACTTTCCTTTTCTGTTGCTTGCAAGATCGTCATCCGCAAGCACTTCTAGTTCATATGTGTGTAAGCTTCCCATAAGTTCTCCGATAGTCTTCTTTTCCCAACCTGTGTGTTCCTGAATAGCAGTTACTTTCATCTGGAAGCGTTTAGGCAAAGATCGAAGGATCTTTTTGACTACTCTCTCATCAGTGAAAGGTTCACCAAGAATTGAGGCTCTATTCATCAGATTCTGAACCCGACTGTAAAAGGTCGAAATGGTTTCCTCTTCATTCATTCTAAGGGCTTCGAATTCTGATAGTACCATTTGTAGCTTTGATTGCTTGACATCACTAGTTCCCTCAAATCTGGTTTCAAGAATTTCCCATACACGTTTAGCTTCTTTTACCCCGGTGACAAGAGTAAAAACAGCTTCATGCAGAGATCCTACAATCGAGTTCAAAGCTTTGTTGTTTAGATCAGAGGCATTCATTTCATCGTCTATCCACGTCTCCATGGGCTTATCTCCAGTGGTTCCATCCGCATTCTGAACAGTTGGACGGCTCCACCCAGTTAGGACAGTACGGTAAACCCTGGTACCTTGTGCTTGGAGATATATCTCCATGCGAGCCTTCCAGAAAGAGTAGTTGTGACCATCTAGTTCCGGTGGTTTCATACTTGCATCCATCCTGAATACAAACAACTAGCCAACAAACACACATAGAGGCACTTCCAAAAGACAGAGAACAATGCAAAACTAAACAAAACAATCCGTACGAATCAAGTCACTATGTAGACTTAAAAGCTCTGATACCACATGTAATTTTGCATTTTATCTTTTTAAACAGATTAACTGGATTAATCAACTGACTAAATGGACTGACTGATTCAGCGATGAATTCAATCAGTAATAACTAATCACAGTGAAGATTAAGGAAAAGATAACACCACAAAGCCAACGACACAGAATGTTTACCCAGTTCGATACAGTGTGTATCTACGTCTGGGGGACGATCACATAGGCGTCCAATCCACTAAATCATAATCCGATGTACAAAGGTAGATATACAATAATCTTACCCAAGTGCCCCACACAAGGTACATACCCAGTCTACACAGGTTTAGTGGATTTTTGAAGATGGAGAGCTATGCATACAAAAGTCTAATGAAATCCCTTCACTTGGAGAACCCACTCTGATGCAGTCCACTTCAATGACGCTCTTTACAGTTGTTCCCGCAACAGTGTGATCACAGTGTCCTTTCGTTTAAGCAGCAGTGATTCTTCTCAAGTTCGTCATCTTAATCACCATGAACATGTTGTATTGAGAAGAGGCATGATAATCAAAGATCTGATCTCATCAGACTGATGTGAAGTGTTTTCTTCTTTCTCAAAGGCGTCACCCTAATTCTCTTCGAATGGGGATACTTATAGTTCCGTCAAAAGAACACTCCTTCCATAGATGTCTTTGATTGTAGATGGTAGGACGATATTTGAAGAATGTAATCTTAAGGATTCAGTCCATACCTTTCCAAAGTAGATACGCTGATCTTCTTTCCAAATCTGACTTCTGTAAAACCGCGTACAGTATTTAGGAAAACAGCTTTCTAAAACAGATCTTCAGTGTCAGTCCTTCTGTTGTTGAATCTGGTTGATCAGTCCTCTGTGGAACAAAACAGACACTGAACTAATCCTATCTTAGTATGCCATAATAATATTGCCAATTATAAGTTGGGGTTTTTGAACAATTAAAACACTAACATTTTGGATGTGCTAGAATTGTCTGGAAATGTTTTGCAGATGAAAAGAAATTATCTGGTGCACAGGCAGTGTGCACCAGTAGATTCACCAGCCCCAGCCAACGGCCCAACAAGGGGACCGTTGGCTAGAGCCGTGGCCAGTCGGGCCTAGGGAACGACCCTAGGAGAGGGTCGTTGCCTAGAGCCGGCGAAATGGCGGTTTGAGAGGCGGGCCTATAGTTGAGCCCCGCCCCAAGGTCCGTGAAGTTGTTCCTTGTGTAGTGGCCGGGCCCTTGCGGCTCAGATACGTGTCGTTTCGGACCAGGTGTCCTGGACCCTTGCAGCTCGGTACCTCGGGGCCGTCTTGAAGCACGTTTTGGCTTTGATTTCGTTGGTTTTGGTTAAGTTTTGAGCTAATTATGATTGTTTTTGTAAAAGAAATTGTTGTAGAAGTATTTGGTATCATTCACTGTTTTTGGACTTATGAATTACTAGACTTGTTTCAATTCATGAGTTGAGTATGATATTTTATGTTTGTAAATAGAAAAGCATGAGCCTAAATGATTGGTTTTCGCTAGTAAAGCATATCTAAAGTATTTACAATAAATTGTTGAAGTTCATAATGTTGAGTATGTTTACTGTGAGTATATTTTGAGTTCAAATAGCATGCTAACTACTTGCTAAGTGTATTTGAGAAGATTTGTTAAGTTATGAGTTTCAAGCATGATTTACTGAATTATTGAGTTTCACAGCGAATAGAAAGTAGAAGCATATGGTTACCGTAAATGCCATTTTGAGCATATCACGTTTTAAAAGTGCATAAGTGGCCAACGTGAGCCTAAGTATTATTTTACAAAAATCTCATTTCTATGTAGAGCATCTTTATCTTGTCTTTTGAGAATGAGTTGAGAAGTATATATATATATATATATATATATATATATATATATATATATATATATCTATGGTGAGGAAAACCTTGTTTTGGAGGATCCGTTTAGACGACGTCCTCTCGGGAAGAAAGAAATTAACATTGCGGTCCAAGTGTATGTAACACGGCGTATTCTCACGTTACAAGGTTGGAAACTTCCAGCCAGGCTTGGAATCCTGGTCAGGGGGTGTGCACACTAAAAGTTCGATACCTGATTCCACAGAGATGAGATTAGAACCAAGAGAGTGGTTCGTGGATGAGATTGAGCATAGGTCGGCTAGATGCCATACCGGGATAGGTTCGTTTACGCTACGGTGAAGTTCCTACCTCATCCTTTTGTAAAGAAAGCGAGTCATTGCGACTCTAAGAAAGCGAGTCATTGCGACTCTAAGAAATGAAAGCAAGCGAGTCATTGTAGCTCTAAGAAACCTCCATAGAAAAGTATTCTATTTACAAACGAGTGTATAAGTATACGTATCCTATAGCATCCTAATGCATTTGAGTATAGTATTGCACGAGATTGCATAATGAGTATGTTTGCACGAGATTGCATAATGAGAATGTTGCACGAGATTGCATAATGAGAATGTTGCACGAGATTGCATAATGAGAATGTTGCACGAGATTGCATAATGAGAATGTTGCACGAGATTGCATAATAAGTATGTTTGCACGAGATTGCATAATTAGAATGTTGCACGAGATTGCATAATGAGAATGTTGCATGAGATTGCATAATGAGAATGTTTGCACTAGATTGCATAATGAGAATGATTAACCGAGATTGTATATTGAGTATGATTGCCTTAGTTGCATATTGATGTCTTATATATCTAGTTTGCATGATGAGAACTCGAAAGCATGAGAATAATTTCTTTTTGATTGATAGTAAGCAATTGCTTGATAGCATGAGTTCGTTATGATGAGTTTGCTATGTTGAATATGTGTTAGAGTGATTATGTTGATAAGTTATTTATCATTGAAGCATGAATGTTGATATTATAAGTTGCGAGCATATAGCAAGTTTGTAGTTGATCTTAAAGTTTATCTAATTGTTGAGATTGCTTAATTTGAGAATGTGGGCAAATGTTTTTCCAAAGTATATATTGTAGTACTTTACAGGGTGGAGTGTGGTTATACTTAGCTTCGTGCTAACGGGTGTTTTCTACTTGTTTACTTGTTGTTTTGCAAAACCCCTTTCAGGTGGGCCCATCATTTGAGAGTTGATCGAGTTAGACTAGTTTTGTAAATCAAATAGTCTAAACTCTGTTTATTTTTATGATGTTATGATGATGGATTGCAGACTTATGTTATTTATATTTGGTGATAGACACCGGGGTGTTTCTTTCCCCCAAGTGATTTTAATTAAGTAATTTCAATGTTAGTTCGACTTAATGACTTAGTTCTATCCTTAGCCTATGCAATCACCATGGAGAGGTGGTTGTGGCGGTGACATTCCCACTAGTTTTTTATTTAAGTTTGTTTATCCGCTGCTTAGTTTATCTTGATTTTGGTTTTTGAACTGTAAATAAGTTTAAGAAAAGTGGGGTGTTACAAGTTGGTATCAGAGCGCTATGAACCGCGGGAAACTTAGGAAGTCTGAACCTTTAGATTGAGTATAGAAACTCTGAGTAAAAGTCTTAGAAAGGACAAGTCAAGGAAAGACCTCTATGTTGAAGACTTAAGAAAGACAAGATAAGAAGGGAACTTTAAGTGGAAATCCTAGGAAAGATCAGATTAGGGAAATTAAAGAGCCCTAAGTTATGAAATTTGAGATTAGAAAGAGCCCTAAGTTATGAATTTGAGATGAGAAAGACTCTAAGTTCAGTGATTAAGTATGAGAATCAGATTTAAGAGAAACTCTAAGTATCAATTAAGAACGCGGTGAGGTTGTGAGTTTTCCTTGCGTTTGCTTAACTGTTTATGTGCTTTATCAATGTGTTTAAAGTGATTTTGCTTATCTTTTGAAAGTAAAGTAGAGAAGTTATCAGTGAGAATTTGAAAGTGAAAAACCAAAGAGTTTGAAAGCTAAAAGCTAAGAGTTTGAAAGTTGAAAGTAGAAGTGAAAGCTGAAAGTGAAAAGCTAAGAAAGCTAGAAGTTAGAATGTGAAAGAAAAACCTTATGAAGTTGATAACAGTAAGAAGTATAAAAGTTTATACCTATGTGTGTTTGTGTGCTTTGCTTGTTTAGATCTAGGGTTGTTGTACCTTGATAGTGTGCACATAAGCTCCTTGTCTTTGAAACCTATTTTTCATTCCATATATGAACGTTCATTGTGTCGTTGGTTGTCTAAGCATATTCCTTGTTCATATGCTTGGTTTTGACTTTGAATCTTGAGTATATTGTTGTGTTTATTGTGCCAATCTTCTATTCTAAATTCCTTGTTGTTGATGTCATGATAATCCTTGAATTTGTACCATCGAGTTTGAGCTTACGCTTTCTGGAAATCCTATTGTAATTTGTTGTTGATCCCTGAGTCATTCTGACTACTTTCAGTTTGCTTTCAATGTCTATCGAAACTATATAATGTCTAAAGTTGAGTATAGGAAGTTGTTTTGATTGAGTTGAGCCTTGAATTATTGCTAATGTTTATTCTTGACATTCCACGATTTATTTTTGCATCTGTATCTGAAATGCTTATTAATTCCTTCTAAGTTTTCTTGTGAGCTTCCGTTGACTTGAAATGCTAGTATAATTGAATCTTGAAGCTAGTAAGATCTTGTTGAAAGCCTTATTATTGGAATCTCATTGTATTTGACTTGAGCTTATTATCCTTGAATCCATATCATTGAAATCCATTGAGTTGTTGAGTCAAGATCTAATTGTTGTTGTTATGCCATTGCAATCCGTATTTGTTGAGTTATTCCTATGAGCTAATATCTGTTGAGTATTCTTGAAAGGGTTTTGTTCTTGAAGAGCTATTGTATCGACTACGTGTCCTTTTACATTCTCGGATCCTGTTACTATAGTCTTGAGATCGTCCATTGTGGTATTCTTTCCTTGTTATTGAGCTATTGAGCTTTTGAGCTATTGATTCGAGACATCTTTCTTTTATATCTCCATTTGGAATCCACTAGTGTTAATCTATTGCTTTGAGATTAAATCCTTATTGCATCTTTATTAGGAATACGTTAGTATTGAGTTATTTCATTGAGATTATTCTTTATTGTGCTCTTCTCTTGGAATCCGAGCTACAACTTTTGTTTCACGAGACCTTGTTGAATCTTGAAAAATCGTGACTTTGATAATCATGACTTTTGTTGTAACCAATAGTACTCTCGAGTTTCATGTTTAGAAACCTCTTGCTTTCTTCTTCTATGGAGTCAATTTTCTTCAAATCAAGTGTACACCTATCTGGTGAATTCAAGTTTGTTAGTTCAGCAGTTGCCTCGTTTAGCCTTGTTGTTACCCTTGAAAAGTTGAAAGATGAAAGTTATGTGAAGGTTGTTAATGTGATAAGTATAAGAGTTATGTTTGTATCCTGTTGGTGTGCTTTTGTCGTGCGTGAAGTGTTAGAATGAGACAAGCGTTAGTGATTAAGTGTAGTTCCTGTAGCATCGTATTGGCGCCAAGAAGCAACGTTTGGATCTGGAGCATTCATGGAGTGGATCTTCCTGTTGTCGAGGCACATCAAATCCAAGGAAGCACGCAAAGCCAGAGCAAGAGAAAAGCTAGCGAGGACGTGAAACAAGTAGAGAAGAAGTCAAGGCTTAGCCATTATGATCAAGTCAAGAGCTTTAAAAGGAACCATGGCACCGTGGACAAGAAGGATATCCCAAGTCAAGACCTAAGTGTAGCAAGGAAGAACAAGACTGGAGGAAGACATTATCATTGCAAGAAGTGCGGTAAGGATCACCCAAGAACCAACTGTAGTGGGAACCCAATAAGGTGCTTCAAATGTGGAAAGGTTGGGCATCGAGCCTATGAGTGTTATGCAAATCCAAAGGGGAGCACCTTAAGTCAAGAACCTAACGAGTGTGGACGTCAGCTAAAGAAAAGATCTTATAGTAACAAGTCTGGAAACAAGAATGACAAGGGTGGACAAAGGGGAAACCACGACAGTATCAAGAACAAGAGAAGTAGGAAGGAAAATCAAGATCAAAATGATGGTAGTGGTAATCAGCTGATGAGGAGAGCTCAAGTGAAGATCGATGGCGTGGAGACATGTACACTCCTAATGAACGCCATACCTGTTTAGGTAACATAGTTGATTTTGGAATTTCAACCTTCTGTGGCTGTTATGCTTTTGGATTGATAGTGAGGAGACCTTTAAAGGTTAAACCCAAAGGATAAGAGCTGAATTAGAAACATAGAGAATTGAAACTTAAGATTGGGTTATTCATAAGTAAGATAGTCCCTTCTATCTTTATGAAGATAAGGAAGAGACGAGCTAAGAGTTGTGAGCCCTGAAGGGAGGGAAGTTTAAGCTGATGACTAATAACCTCAGTTATTGAGATATGAGGGGATAGGAATAACGTTGTACATAAGTCATAAGATCCTTCGAAGTGTGAAGAACTAAGGAATGAATTAAGTAAGGAAAGACAAGTAAAAGAATGGAGATTTAGGAATGATAAGACGTGTGAGAACTCAAGGAAGAATTATAGTAACGACTAATGAGAATGAAACAAGAGATAGTTGAATTCATGATAGAATGATGGAATGATTAAAGACTAAGTTTGGTAGGAGTAAACCGAAAGGATTAGCTCAATCGTTGAACTTCTCGAATAAGAATGAGACTTTGCATAGGAGAATTTTGAAAGAATGCATCGTACCGGTGATGAGAGAGGAAGGTAATTTGTCAATAAGAAAGTGCTCAGTACTTCAAGCAAGAGATGTTATGATCTGTACTAGTTTGAATTGAGGGTATCGAACCTTAGAGGTGAATAGCAAGATACTACTAAGTAAGAAGCAAAGTGATTACGAAACACTCTAAATATTTCACGCAAGAAGTGTAGAAGTTCAAAAGTGTTGAGATTGAAGGAGTGGTAACAACGGTAAGAATAAGAGAAGTAACAAAGAAACTTTGAGTTAGTGAAATCTAGTAGTTAGATTAATGATAGACATATTTTACACTCATATTTTATGTTCATCTCTATAATATTTTTGCATTAGTTATTTATAATTATATAGTAATTATTTTTTTTTAGAGTTTAATAATTAATTACTTAAATAAGTGGTATAATAATATTTAGTAATAATATGTTTTGAGCCAAACAAGTCATTAGCAAATTCTCTTTACTTTTAATTTAATATAAATTTAAAGTATTAGTTCTTGTGTTTGGACCACTTTTGATAAGGATAATAATCAACATTAGCCCGCATGGGTAGCTCAACTGGTCATAGAGGTGAAACTTTGGAAGAATGACCAGGGATCAAGTCTCACCAACGGCAGTGTGGGAGCAACCTCTTAAAGTAAGGGGGGCTCCTTGTGCGCAGTGAGCACCGGTCTAGCCTCTGTGGTTCATGTTCAGTTGAGTCACCAGTTGGGGTTCAGCCTTTTGGAAGAATAATCAACATTGCTGGTTGGGGTTCAGCCTTTTGGAAGAATAATCAACATTGCTTTTGTTTCTTAATTCCTACCGGTCAAGCAACGTACATGAGGAATTCGTCAAGTCTTCGCCGCACCATTTGTTACATCACACGTTCCCCTCTAACATGCCGCACTAATTTCTCAACATTTAAGTATAAATAGGCCTAGTATTGTTCTTTGTAAAGGCATCAATTCATTCTTTCCCTCTCGATTATTCTTTAAAGTTGTTATCAATGTCCATTCGTTGCTAATTTCTTTAGCTTGATTTAGTGAATTGAAGCTCCGGAATTGATTATGCTGTAAGATTATTTATTTATTTTTATTATATAATTTTATGCATTTGGGTATTAAATATTCTTTTAAGTTATTTGAATAGTTGTAGATTTTAATTGCTAGGGAGGACTACTAGTTATTTACTTGATATAATTATTTGCTATATTAGATAATGTTGTGCTAAAAATTATTCTAATATTCAGTAGCAACTGGGTTAATTATTGACGGCTTAGTGATAATTGGACTCAGGTAGAATATTTTCCTAAATTAAATGCAACCGCTTGTGCTTGTGTTATTTAGTTTGTCGGTTTTCCTAGTTCTTATTGCTGCTATTAAATTAAATCTATAGCGCTTGTCTTAGATTATTTAGTAGTTAGGGGTAATTAAACCGCGTGTGCTTTAATTAAACCGCGTGTGCTTTAAGGGAAAACGGAAATGAAATAATTTCACGACAAATATTCAATTGCATATTAATTACTTTTTGAATCAATGATCAGTGTTAAATTCCGGTGGTGGATCTTTACTAACAAAGGTTTTCTGTTCTGAGTATTTTCAATATATTGTTTTCATTGCTTTATTCATTTATTTACTTTGATAATCACTTTTATTCCAAACCCCCATACCTTTAATTTGAGCACATACATTAAACTAGTTACTCCTCGTGGGATCGACCCTTACTCTCGCTACTACGTTTGTGAGGTTCTAATTTGGGAGCCTACGACAGCTCGCCAAATTTTGGCACCGTTGCCGGGGAGATTTTCTAGCTTATTTTGTGTTTATTTATTTATTTGTTTTTCATTTTTTCCCCAACAAAAAAAAAATTAAAAAAATCTTTTCTTTCGTTACTTTTACATAATTGCTGCACTATCTTTAACGGTTTATACCTATAACTCGATCTGCTAACAAAGAATTCTTGCCATACAATCCAGAAATTGAAAGAACTATACGCAGGTGGAGGAAACAAGCTTCGAGAAAATTGGAGTTTAGTGATCTGGCTTCCGATCCCCAACCTTCTGCCAATTCTGATTTAGAAGAGGAACCCATGGCTCAAAATCGGACTTTAAAAGAGCTTGGGGCCCCAAATTTAGATCAACAACCATTATGCATCACTTTCCCTGCTCTAGATGCTAATGTGCAATTCGAATTAAAATCTGGGTTAATTCATCTTTTGCCTTCTTTTCATGGACTTGCAGGTGAAGATCCTCACAAACACTTAAAGGAATTCCATGTGGTGTGTTCAAGTATGTGTTGGATCTCGTGTGTCACCACGGCCGAACGTGGGACGAGCTGCTGCCAAAGAGATGAAAGCTGAAACAGAATGTAGAACGCAACTGTGTAGTATGGTGTTAGTATTATATATGTGGCGTGTATTTTGAACACTTCCTTAAAAGCATTTGTGACCAGGATATCGCTACTTTCGACAGGAAAACACAGACACACAAGAACGCATGGGTTCAGTATTTCTCAGGTAATATATGAAGGTTCAGCGTGTATAGCAGATGTGGAGAAGGGTGTAATTTATAGTGATAGATGTAACAGCCCTTTCCATATCAGCCAAGGGGAAATGCTAAAAAGAAGTAGAGCAAGAGGGATCACTACTCATGTTCATTCTACTGTGAATAGTGTGCGGACAAGGCAGTCAAATTACCCACAAAAATAGGGATTAAAACTTTTACCCCACCCCACCCCCACCGCGCGACGCGAGCCGAGCCGGGCGGCGGCGGTGGCGCGCGCGGGATCTCTCCTTGTTCCCTCTTCATAACACTTCAAACCCTTTAGAAAAGATTAGGAAATAAAAGGTAAGGAAAAGTGAGGTAGCCAAGCAATGTGGGACTAATAGACAACTTTAAGTAATGCAATAAATGCCTCTTTAAATATCTCCAACAATCCCCCACACATTTAAGGTGGCTAGGTTATACCTCATTGAACCTGAGTGTACACCAGAGTTAATTTCCACATCAGTGTGTGAAACTTGAACTGACGTGTAGTGGAACTAAGTAACCCTTTCCCGAGAGTGAATCGAGTCTTGAACTCCTCGGTCGAGTTTTGAACTTAGTTGCACTCATTATCTTTGTTACAATCCCTGTCTCGTCTATCTCTGCATAGATATTTTAATCTGTCAAGTCTATCTCAGCATAGACCACCTGTATGGCTGTATCAGGCTACAGATTTAGCACTGTTTTCAATATTCATGTAAGTCTTTCCGTGATTTCGTTTGCTCACCACATGTGGCTTATCACAAATTTCTTACCTCATTGGGTTTCAAACCCATTACCCTTGAAGTATCAAGGATGGTCTTACGATTCAGACCTTTTATGAAGGGGTCTGCAATATTCTTTTCAGATCTCACAAACTCCATTGTGATTACCCCATTTAGCATTAGCTGCCTTACAGACTCATGTCTGACTCTTATGTATCTCCTTTTGCCATTGTAGACACTATTTTGCGCAACACAGATGGCAGTTTGTGAATCACAGTGTATAGGGACAGCAGGTGCTGGACACCCCCACAACGGCACGTTTGCCAGTAGGTTTCTTAGCCACTCTGCTTCCTGGCTTGCTAGATCTAAAGCTATAAATTCAGCTTCCATCGTTGATCTGGCAATGCAAGACTGTTTAGACGACTTCCATGATACGGCAGTTCCACACATAATGAATACATATCCACTAGTTGAGCTTGCATCATCACCGCCGTTTACCCAGTTCGCATCACAATACCCTTCCAACACAGCTGTAGACCATTTGTAATCAAGGCCCCAGTCCACTGTGCCTCTTAGACATCTCAGTACCCGTTTTAGTGCATCCCAATGTGGGACACTCGGGTTGTGGGTATAGCGACTGAGTTTGTTTGACTTCCGATTATTTTTGCATACTCCTCTTGTGAAACACTAGCCTCTACGTTCTTAGACAATTTAACACTGGGATCGAAAGGGGTCCTCGCTGGAGTTACATCATAACTCTTCTCCATATAATGTCCTTGAGATAAGAGGTAACCTTCTTTAGTTTTTGTTACCTTTATCCCGAGTATTACATCGGCTTCCCCTAGATCTTTCATGTCAAAGTTGTCAATAGAGTTCTTTTCGTGTCTTTTATAGCCTTAATACTAGGACTAAAAATTAGCATGTCATCTACATATAGACAAATAATCACAATGCTAGACTTTATCTCTTTGGTATATAAGCAGGCATATGATCGGTTAGTAGTATAACCCAGAACTACTAAGGTTTTATGAAATTTCTCATACCATTGTTTAGGGGCCTCTTTCAATCCATACAGAGATCTCTTGAGTCTGCATACTTTCCCCTCTTGACCCGGATCTACGCATCCGGGAGGTTGTTCCATGTAGATTTCTTCTTCTAGTTCACCATTGAGAAACGCGGTCTTTACATCCATCTGGTGAACTAACAGCCTGTGTAAAGATGCCAGAGCAAATAGAACACGAATGGTTGCTATTTTTGTTACTGGTGAATATGTATAAAAATAGTCCTCACCAAATTTCTGAGTGTAGCCTTTTGCCACCAGTCTGGCTTTGAACCTTTCAATTGAGCCATCTGGTCTCAATTTTCTTTTAAAGATCCATTTACAGCCGATAGGTTTACAGCCTTTTGGTAGATTTACCAACTCCCATGTGTGATATGACTGTATAGAGTCTATTTCACTTTTAACAGCTTCTTTCCACAGTGTGGAATCTACCGAGCGCATAGCTTCTTGAAAGGTTTTTGGTTCTTCTTCTAGGATTAACTGACATATAATTGATCACCAATTTTATTTATGTTTTTCAATTCTGTCAAGTAAGTTATGAAATCAGAACCAAAGTTTCTCTCTATTCTAGGCCTTTTACTCCTTCTAGGTTCCTCAGAGTTGATCGATAGACTAGGAAACAAGTTAGGAGAATTTTGGTGAAGGCTATCATCAAGTAAAGAGTAAGGTTTTTTCATGGGAAAAACTGATTCAAAGAAAGTGGCATCTCTAGATTCACACATTGTGTGATTTTCTAAGTACATGAATCTATATGCAGCACTATTCTCCGCATACCCAACAAAAATGGCATCCGAAGTTTTAGGTCCCAAGTTGGGCCTTTTGAATGACGGCAGTCCTACCTTTGCTAAGCAGCCCCACACTCTAAAGTGATTAAGGTTAGGCGCATGCCTCTTCCACATTTCATAGGGTGTTTTCTCAAACCCTTTGTGCGGTACTCTATTTAGAATGTGGTTAGCTATTCATGCAGCTTCTCCCCACAAGGAGACAGGAGCACCTGAACTGATCAACATTGCATTAATCATCTCTTTGAGAGTTCGATTTTTTCTCTCAGCAATGCCATTTTTTTGTGGAGTATACGGTGCTGTGAATTCATGAATAATGCCAGAATTTTCACACAAGGTTTTAAGAGAATTTGATTCATATTCTCCTCCTCTATCGGATCGAAGCCTTTTTATCTTCTTGTCTAATTGGTTTTCTACTTCATTCTTAAAAACCACAAACTTTTGTTCTGCTTCGTCTTTTGATCTTAATAGATAAAGTTTTGTGAAGCGTGAAAAATCGTCAATAAACGTGATGTAGTAACGTTTTCCACCTCTACTTTCAGTGGTTTTGAAGTCAGCTAAGTCTGTGTGAATTAGTTCTAAAACAGATGATTTTCGGTTACTTACTGTTGAAAAAGAACTTCACGCAAATTTCACATTGTGTGCATGCATCATTTGACAAATTTGGCAACTTATTCATGCTTTTTATTCTATTTAAGCATTTAGTACCAACATGCCCTAATCTATCATGCCAAAGATTTAAAGAAACAACTATGTAAGCAGAAGAGGAAGCTTTATTATTAGCATTGTTTGGAATGAAATCACAAGTAGTTGAGCCGGCTATAGCACTATGATTTCTAGCTACAGAAACATCTAACACAAAAAGGTCACCACGAAAATATCCCTTTCCCAGATATTTCCCAAAGTGAGTCAGAACCAGGTGGTCAAACTCAAAAACCATTTTTATTCCAGCCTTATTCAGTAGGCCTCCGGAAATCAGGTTTCTATGTAGGGAAGGAACATAAAGCACATTTTGCAACAAAAGAAGCTTCCCAGAATTAAGCGTTAAATCTATTTTTCCTCTACCACTTACCTTAGAGATGCTGGAGTTCCCCATGAAGACTTGTTCTTCTCCGGTGTTGATCTCGAGCACCTTGAACAGGTCCTTGTTGTTGCAGAAATGGCGAGATTCCCCCGTGTCAACAACCCACTCATCTGCTTCTCCTATCAGGTTGGCCTCAGTTATCACTGCTGCTACCATTTCTGTTTCTTCTGAATTTTCCACCAGGTGCGCTTGGCTCTTTTGCCCCTCGTTACTCGGCTTTTGAGCAGCCTGGCTTGTTGATCCCTTTCGGTGATAACATTGTGCAGCTTTGTGGCCACGTTTTCCACACACATAACATTCAGGGTTGTTTTTCCCTTTTTTTCTAGATTTTTCCATTTTTGAACCGAGTGTTGCTATTTGGTTTTGAGTTTTTCTTTTGGTTTCTGGTAAGCTCCCCAGACTTTGACATGTCAGAACCCCCACCCATTTCAACCACATTAGCATTAATATTGTCAGAAAATTTACCAGATTTTTGAACCAGGCGATTTTCTTCTTCTATATTGATAGTGTTAATTAGCTGCTGCAGAGTGTGTTTCTTGAGTTCATGCTTCGACTTGTTCTTGAAGTCCAGCCATGAGTCAGGTAGTTTATCAACCAAAGCGTCGGTCAGAAAGGCATCATTTACCACAACCCCTTCTGACTTCATATCAGCCACCAGGTTTTCAAAGTCGTGTACCTGTTCAGTAATCGGCCTGGCATCCGTCATTGTAAAGTGTAGCTAGCGATTCACCGCATACTTTCGCCTTCCAACGTCATCAACGCCATACTTTTCTTTCATCATCTCCCAGATCAGTTTTGCAGACTTGTGCACTGAAAACATATCAAAAAGTGGATTACTCACTCGTTGGAGAATTAATGCGCATGCATTTTTATTGTCTTTCTCGTATTTTGTACGAGATGCTTGGAGGGTCGTGGACGACTGAACTGGAGTCGACTTCGCAGCAGTTGAGTCCGCCGAAGTGGCCTGAGTGTCCGTGGATGTAGTTTCTTTTGCAGTGGACTGCACGATAACCTCAGCAGACTTCTCAGGATCCTCAAAGATCACATAGTCTACATCTTTGGATTCCAGAAGCATCAGCACCTTACCAGCCCATCTCTTGTAGTTTAAACCCCCCCCATGAGAGGTTCAATGGGAGCAACATCAGAGTTGGGATTCGAGGGTTGCGACATAGCTGAAACAACAAATGCTTTTAACTGTTGGATCTCGTGTGTCACTACGGCCGAACATGAGACGAGCTGCTGCTGAAGAGATGAAAGCTGAAACAGACTATAGAACGCAACTGTGTAGTATGGTGTTAATATTATATATGTGGCGTGTATTTTGAACACTTCCTTAAAAGCATTTGCGACCAGGATATCGCTACTTTCGATAGGAAAACACAGACACACAAGAACGCATGGGTTCAGTATTTCTCAAGTAATATATGAAGGTTCAGCGTGTATAGCAGATGTGGAGAAGGGTGTAATTTATAGTGATAGATGTAACAGCCCCTTCCATATCAGCCAAGGGGAAATGCTAAAACGAAGGAGTTCAAGAGGGATCACTACTCACGTTCATTCTACTGTGAGTAGTGTGCGGACAAGGCAGTAAAATTATCCACAAAAATAGGGATTAAAATGACATGGTGAGAGCAAAACTTTGACCACACCACACCACACCACGCGTCACGAGCGGAGCGGGTAGGCGGCGGCGGCGGTGCGCGCGACATCTCCCCTTGTTCCCTCTTCATAACACTTCAAACCCTCTAGAAAAGATTATGAAATAAAAGGCAAGGAAAAGTTAGGTAGCCAAGAAATGTGGGACTAATAGACAACTTTAAGTAATGCAATAAATGCCTCTTTAAATGTCTCCAACAGTAGGAAACCCACAGGGGTTACTGAGGAACAAATCAAGCTGAGAGCATTCCCATTTTCTTTAAAAGATGCAGCGAAGGATTGGCTATACTATCTACCTTCTGGGAGCATCACCACATGGAATAACCTAAAGACACCGTTCCTTGAAAAATATTTCCCAGCTTCAAGGGCGGCTAACATTAGAAAGGAAATCTGTGGTATAAGACAAAACAATGGAGAGTCATTGTATGAATATTGGGAACGTTTCAAGAAACTTTGTGCAAGTTGCCCACACCATCAAATTAGTGATCAATTACTCATTCAATACTTTTATGAAGGACTTTTTCCAATGGATAGAAGCATGATTGATGCCGCAAGCGGTGGTGCTTTAGTTGACAAGACACCAGACGATGCAAGAACTCTAATTGCAAACATGGCTGCTAATTCTCAATAGTTCGGCAATAGACTTGTCCAACCGTCTAAGCAAATGAAAAGGTAAATATTTCTACTCTTGAACAACAAATTTCTGGTTTAACTACTCTTGTTCGTCAATTAGCTGTAAGCAATATGCAAACTGTAAAAACAAGTGGAATCTGCTCGGTAGTTGGGCACCAAACTGATGCCTGCCCAACTCTTCAAGAAGAACCTATTGAAAATGTTAATATGGCTGGAGGTTTTCCTGGACAACCTCAAGGTAAGTATGATTCGTTTTCTAATAAATATAATCCTGGATGGAGGGATCACCCGAACCTTAGCTATGGGAACTCACAAGGGAACCAGTTTGTTCAGAATTGTCTCAATTTTCAGCAGTATAGACAACCATTTCCTTTAAGACAACAACCAGCCCAAAGCTCTGGCTCAGGTATGAATCTAGAAGATATTGTTAAATCTCTTGCTGGTTCTAGTGTGGGAGAATTTAATAGACATATTTTACACTCATATTTTATGTACATCTCTATAATATTTTTGCATTAGTTATTTATAATTATATAGTAATTATTTCTTTTTAGAGTTTAATAATTAATTACTTAAATAAGTGGTATAATAATATTTAGTAATAATATGTTTTGAGCCAAACAAGTCATTAGCAAATTAAACTCTTTACTTTTAATTCAATATAAATTTAAAGTATTAGTTCTTGTGTTTGGACCACTTTTGATAAGGATAATAATCAAACATTCCTTTTGTTTCTTAATTCCTACAGGTCAAGCAACGTACATGAGGAATTCGTCAAGTCTTCGCCGCACCATTTGTTACATCACACGTTCCCCTCTTACATGCCGCACTAATTTCTCAACATTTAAGTATAAATAGGCCTAGTATTGTTCTTTGTAAAGGCATCAGTTCATTCTTTCCCTCTCGATTATTCTTTAAAGTTGTTATCAATGTCCATTCGTTGCTAATTTCTTTAGCTTGGTTTAGTGAATTGAAGCCCCGGAAATGATTATGCTGTAAGATTATTTATTTATTTTTATTATATAATTTTTATGCATTTGGGTATTAAATATTCTTCTAAGTTATTTGAATAGTTGTATCATTTAATTGCTAGGGAGGCCTACTAGTTATTTACTTATATAATTATTTGCTATATTAGATAATGTTGTGTTACAAATTATTCTAATATTCAGTAGCAACTGGGTTAATTATTGACGGCTTAGTGATAATTGGACTCAGGTAGAATATTTTCCTAAATTAAATGCAACCGCTTGTGCTTGTGTTATTTAGTTTGTCGATTTTCCTAGTTCCTATTGCTGCTATTAAATTAAATCTATAGCACTTGTCTTAGATTATTTAGTAGTTAGGGGTAATTAAACCGCGTGTGCTTTAGTTATCTACAACTAAGGAAAAACGGAAATGAAATAATTTCACGACAAATATTCAATTGCATATTAATTACTTTTTGAATCAATGATCAGTGTTAAATTCCGGTGGTGGATCTTTACTAACCAAGGTTTTCTATTTTGAGTATTTTCAATATATTGTTTTCATTGCTTTATTCGTTTATTTACTTTGATTATCACTTTTATTCCAAACCCCCTACCTTTAATTTGAGCACATACACTAAACTAGTTACAACTCGTGGGATCGACCCTTACTCCCGCTACTACGTTTGTAAGGTTCTAATTTTGGAGCCTACGACAACTCGTCAATTAAGCTTAACGCCTTAGTTGTTTGGGTGCTTGTTTGGAACTCAGAGATTCCATTTCTTCTTAGTATTCCAAGAGAACTCCTAAGCCAATTCTTGAAATTCTTACCATCTTTTCGAAAGCTTCCGTTTTGAGAAAATCCGTCTGTTCCTTCTAAGTTTCGGGACGAAACTACTTTTAAGGAGGGTAGAATGTGACAATCCAAAATTTTATTTTATAAATTCGGTTTTAAGAAATTCCAAAATAGCCATTTTTCACTCTATAAAAATTTTTGAGATAAATTTGGTGTTTGAATAAATTATTTTGAGTTAAATTTTAAATTAATTCAACACCGGAACTTATTTTAATTCCAAAATCTTAAATTTCTGGGTACTTCGCGTACCACGTTTTAAACTGAGAAACCTATCTGAGTGAGACCGAGGGAAATCTGAAAAACCTGAACCAAGTATTTATATAGAAATCATTTTTGGAAAAATCTATTTTGACCCCCAAACTATTTAAAACTATCCTTCTAGACCATGGTCCATGAAGCTTGGTGAACCACTAGAAGCCATATCTCATTTGTTTGATATTTTGTTTAGCCAAGCCAAATTACCATTTTGCCCTCCACCAATCATTGAGCATCAACCTAGGGTTTAGCACTCTATATAAACTTCACCATATCATTGATGAATTCCTGATCTCTTTCTTTGCCTCACCAAAACTTTGTCTGCCAAGTAGGAGAAGAACAACACAGTAAGTTTTCATGCACCATTCTCAACCATTTCCTCCTTTTTCTTTCTAGTTTCCACTCCATTGCTTCCAATCTCTGAGTTTTCTTTCTCAAGCTTTGTGGTGTGGTTTGTTTGGGGAGTTTAGGTGGTGAAGGAGGTGCTAGCTAAGTTGGGAGGAAGAAGAGATCCAAGCTAAAGAGTGAAAGCAACAAAGGTATAACCCCATGGACTCTCATCTTAAGTTTGGCTATGTGAAGCCATTGTTTTATAGGTATAAATGAGTAGAAATGCTAGATTCTTGAAGTGTTTGAGCTATTAAGTGATCTATTACTTGTATATGATGTGTTGTTGATATTTTGGATGTGCTAGAATTGTCTGGAAATGTTTTGCAAATGAAAAGAAATCATCTGGTGCATAGGTAGTGTGCACCAGTAGATTCACCAGCCCCAGCCAACGACCCAACAAGGGTGTAACACCCAGTGTTAGGACCCCTAAAACAAATTAATTAATTAATTACTCAGCCTAAAAGGGAACTAAAATCCATTAATTAGCTAAAAGGGGGTCCACCATAGTCCATGGGCCCTTATCCCTAAAGCCAATCCCTTAGTCCTATAGGAAATAGAAATAACAAATCCATACCACTTAGACCCTAATTGGGACTCGTAGATATATAAATAGGGACATAGGAGGCACCTAGAACTCACACCACAATAACTTCCACCACACAAGAATTCCCGTAGGAGAAATCAAGAAAGAAGAAATCTTAAAGAAAGACCCTTCATAGCCAAGGAAATTAATTAAGGCTAAGAGGTAACCCATGTCTCAACAAAACCTATTTTCCTTGCTATAATCTCCTTCTTTGGCTCCCTCTATATGCTTGTGTCTTGATGAATTCCTTTATGATAATCGTGATATAATCATATTTGATTGATGTGATGATTTTATGTGTGATCTTGATGATCTTGATATTAAAAAGAGGTTCTTGATATTTATGTGATGATTCTTGATAAATCTTGATGTTTCTTCATGTTAGAGATAAAATATAATCTTGATAATTTAGATGGGAACTAGAGCCCTAGGTTGGATTGGGAATTTGTATTGTGATGTTCTTGATTTATATTTGGGTGGGAATTCGCATGTTCGGGTGTTGTTATGTTTAGAAGTCATGTTAGGATGTGTTCAATATGATTCTTGGTTTTGATCCGTTAATTGCTTATGTGGTGTCGTTATTTGCGTTTAAAAGCGTCTGAGCATGGTTTCGGGTTTCACAAAGGATCCCGGGACGCGTTATTTGATGAAAGAGTCAGTGGGGGGTAGGTGGGGGTAGGGGGACCCGCCACCTACCCGATGCCCGAGAATCACCGCCAGGCAGTGGGCAGCCGGCGGGCAGACACCCACTGCCCGAAAGATCGTCGCCGACGGGCAGCCGGCGGGTGGCCCTCCACCTACCGGCTACCCGCTGGTCTGTTACCCACTCCGGGTCCTCGGCTTCCCCGTTTGATTATGTGAACGATTTGGAAGTGAACTGTGACCTTAGATACATGTTCTTATGATATTATCTCTATATAACTGTTTAACATTGTTGAATGTGCCTATCCCTACCTGTCGAGTCTATTCCTGGTTTTAAAGCTAGAGTCTCCTAAGTATATATCTTCTTGCTCCAAAATTGTTTTCATATATCTATATATATATATATATATATATATATATATATATATATATATATATATATATATATATATATATATATATATATATATATATATATATATATATATATATATATATATATATATATATATATATATATATATATATATATATATATATATATATATCTACCTATATTGTATTTCAATGCGTTGGAGTGGGTTACCAGCATCACTCGCTGAACAGATATATTTGGCTTTCAGGCACAGATGAGTAGACACCGGAGCGCGCTAGAGATCTGGAGCGTAGAGTAGTTAGTTTCCCTTTCGGCCTGCGTGCCATGATTATGTATTGACATTGCTTTGAGGTTATTTAGTTAGTTTAGCCTGTGCATCTGAGTTCTCCAGCTCAGATGTGGCATAGCACCCCGCACTCTTCTGTTTGATTTTGTGATTTAATGAGAATTCACCATTATTATATAAGTTTTAAAAGTTTTAAAATTTCGGGGTGTTACAGTTGGTATCAGAGCCTAAGTGTGACCCTAGGATAAGACTCTTAAGACCAGATTCTAGGACATTAGGCTTAAACTCTAGGAGTTCAGGAACATAGGATTTAAGAATCATAGGACGCGCGGTGAGATTGTGAGACCCCTAAACTTTCCCTCACACTAATTCACACCCAATTTAAAGAACTCCCCTTCGCTTATAACATCAAGGTAAGGGTACAACCCTCTAACTCAACATTACTATAAACATTGGCTCTATAGATCAACATCATGGCACCAAACAGAAGACAATCAAGGACTCCGGAACCCGCTACACACGACCCCCTGGCTCAGACCCTACAGCAACTGACCCAAGTCGCCCAAGCACTAAGCGACGTAGCTCTCCGCAACAACCGACCACCACCACCTCCACCAAACACAAACTCATAAGTCGCCCGACAAGTTTCAAATCATCGACCACCCACTTTCTCGGGAAAAGAAGATCCCGCCATCCTTGAGGAATGGATTCGGACCTTCGACAAGATTTTGGGGTTAGTAGAATGCCCAGAAGAGCGTCGTGTAGAGGTAGCCTCATTCTACTTCGGGCACGAGGCAGACCTTTGGTGGATCCACGAGGGACCCACTTACAGAAAGGAACCAGGGTTCAACTGGGAAAACCTGAAAACACGACTGCGAGAACGCTTCTACCCAACACACGTAAGAGCATCCATGCACGAAGAGTTCCTCCACCTGAAATAGGGAACGACTACCGTCATGGAATACCATAAACGATTCCTCGAACTGGCACGCTTCGCGCCAGAACTAGTCCCCACGGAGGCAACCAAAATAGAAAGGTTTGTATCAGGCATCAACTTCGAAGCCCGAAAGGCACTAGTAGTAAGTGGACCCCGGACCCTCAACGAGACTTACTCCAGTGCCGCCAATCTCTATCGGATCCAACTACTACAACGTGGGGTTCAGGAACAGATTCGAAAAAGGAACACAGGAGGTGGAACACCACCTATAAAAAGAACGAGAAATGACGCTAACACGAGGCCAAACTATCCAGCTGGCCAGAGGCCACCCCTAGGAAACAACAAAGCTAATACAGGGAGCTTCGCTTGCCCAAAATGCAACAAAAGCCATAGAGGCAAGGACTGCATGGGAAACCCCTGGCGATGCTTTAACTGCGGAGGAGAGGGACACAAGTCCTTCCAGTGCACTTGACCCTCGAACTCACGCCCTACATTCATGGGCCAACGCGGAGGCACAAACAACCCGGGGAATTACAGTGCCCCCGGAAAGGTGTTCGTCATGAGCCGCACACAAGCTAAACTTGAGGACGAGGGCAACCTCGACGAAGGAAACATGGTTCCAGGAGACGAAGACCCCGCAAGCCCACCAGAAGAAAACCAAGAAGATGAATTTTGTCTATGATAACCGGCGAATCCCTTGTAACCACCCTCATAGTAGAATTACTTGTTTAGATTAACTATTTCGAAAATATTATAAATAAAGAAGCAAAATCAAAATAATTAGCATAAAAGGGGCTAGAATACCCTGAAAACCCGCATCAACAACAAGAAGGACCAACCAAATCCTCTACCACTAGAAGACAAAAGAAGGAAAAAGCCAAAAAGTACACAACAAGAAGACTAATATTACTAATGAGAATGGAACCTTGGACCTCTCATTTATATGACCAAAGCTTTAACCACTAGACTAGAAATGTTTCTTGAAACCTTAAGGGGACATTCCCTTCTTAAACCCCACCAAATCTCTAAAACCCACAAAAACCCCAAATAAAAAACCCTTCTTCCTCCTCCAAGAACACACATTTTCTCCCTCTCTCTTTCTTCACCTCCCACAAACCGCCGACGCCACCCTCACCTCCACAACCTGCCGCCGTGCCACCAACGACCGCCGAAACACTCGCCACTCCGTGCCCCGTCGACCGGACCTCCACCACGATCGGCCGACGATGCCGCCATCACAGCCCCGGAGACCGCCCGTCGCTCGCCCACTGCCACGCGACACCCGCTGCTCGCCCGGCCAACACCCACTGCCAACGTAACCTCCTGCTCCGTCTAGGCCAATGCCTCCGTCATCTGCTCCGAGTCACCGCCGCGAAAACAGACCGCGCCGCCACCTCGCCGCCGGAAATTCCACCGGAGTCTCGCCGGAAAGAAGCATCACCGAAGGACACCACTTGGTGAAGTCTCGCAATGCCGAAGAAGCCCGTTGGTACACGAACCCCGGATTGGAACGACGCCGATTACACGGTAATCAGAGGTAAAGCCCTCGAACCCGACCAATTCTCTCCGGAGTTGGTCGATATGCTTAAATTTCAAGGACTCTTGGATACGTAACTCACCATCAAAGGGGATACGTACCCCGAACTAGTGAAGGAGTTCTATCACCATTTAGTGGCCGTCAAACGGGGTGATAAAGTGGAGGTCACCACTAAAGTCCGGGGAAAGGAGATAGTACTCTCCTAAGGCCGTTTGGCCAAACTCCTAAAACTGACCACCACAGGTGTGTCGGATTACGACCAGAAGGGATGGATCGGTACCCAAGGCACGGGGTATATGGATTACCTCGGGTACCTACTAGGAAAGGAAGAAGGCTTCACCTCGGCCACCCGGCCAAACAGGAAATGGCTAACCGCTGAACAAAAGATACTAGTCATGATTGTGACTGATAGCTTGTTGCCCACAAACAACAAAAGCAAGGATGTGGGAAGTTTGGAGTGCACTTTTGCCTACTTCCTAAAGCACAAGATCAAGTTCAATCTACCGACCCTTATGTTGAAACACATGGAGTTTTGCAAGACTAGCAACCGGCTTAGTCTACCTTACGTGATGATCCTAAGTTGGATCATGGAGAAATAGGGAGTGGACCTGAGCCACACAGAAATCAAACCCGTAAGCGGCATGGTTTTCAATGCCCAGAACCGAAGGGGGAGAATACATCACCCTCGAGGAGATTTGCCTTAAACCTGAAGAGGAACGAAGGGAATTGGTTGATCAACTAGATATCTCCAACAAAAAGTTTAAACGGGCAATGAAAGAATGTGGGGGATTGGAGGGAAATGAGGAACAAGAGGAGGATAGCGAGCCTAACCCACCGGCACCCACACAAGCAAGGGGAAACCCAAGGAGCCAAAATGAAGAATCCACCAACGAGCGCATCCTCGCACAGCTCACCTGGAAGAACCAAATCAGGGACGAGGGGTTCTCGTCCCTAATCCACGCAACACGCGCTTTGGATCAGAGGGTGGCAGCAATCGAGACCATACTGGGCACTCGCGGGGCATCCAGCTCAGGAGCAGGAAACCAAGGTAGACCCGAACTTTCCAATCACCACTTCACCAGAAGTCCAAACTACCCCAGCAAAGACAACGCGTGTGGCGACATTTCCTAATCAGGAGGCCAAAATACATGACGTCCAGGGGTGAAAAAATGGATCCACGTACCAGCTTAGGGGACGAAGCCTCTTGTAAGGGGGGGAGGGGGGGGGGGAGAGTGTAACACCCCGTGTTATGACCCCTAAACCAAATTAATTAATTAATTACTCAGCCTAAAAAGGGAACTAAAATCCATTAATTAGCTAAAAGGGGGTCCACCATAGTCCATGGGCCCTTATCCCTAAAGCTAATCCCTTAGTCTTATAAGAAATAGAAATAGCAAATCCATACCACTTAGACCCTAATTGGGAGTCGTAGATATATAAATAGGGACATAGGAGGCACCTAGAACTCACACCACAATAACTTCCACCACACAAGAATTCCCGTAGGAGAAATCAAGAAAGAAGAAATCTTAAAGAAAGACCCTTCATAGCCAAGGAAATTAATTAAGGCTAAGAGGTAACCCATGTCTCAACAAAACCTATTTTCCTTGCTATAATCTCCTTCTTTGGCTCCCTCTATATGCTTGTGTCTTGATGAATTCCTTTATGATAATCGTGATATAATCTTATTTGATTGATGTGATGATTTTATGTGTGATCTTGATGGTCTTGATATTAAAAAGAGGTTCTTGATATTTATGTGATAATTCTTGATAAATCTTGATGTTTCTTGATGTTAGAGATAAAATATAATCGTGATAATTTAGATGGGAACTAGAGCCCTAGGTTGGATTGGGAATTTGTATTGTGATGTTCTTGATTTATATTTGGGTGGGAATTCGCATGTTCGGGTGTTGTTATGTTTAGAAGTCATGTTAGGATGTGTTAAATATGATTCTTGCTTTTGATCCGTTAATTGCCTATGTGGTGTCATTATTTGCGTTTAAAAGCGTCTAATTATGGTTTCGGGTTCCACAAAGGATCCCGGGACGCGTTATTTGATGAAAGAGTGAGTGGGGGGTAGGGGGACCCGCCACCTACCCGATGCCCGAGAATCACCGCCAGGTATCAGGCAGCTGGCCACCTGCTGCCCAGAAGATCGTCGCCGGCGGGTAGCCCTCCACCCACCGGCTACCCGCTGGTCTGTTACCCACTCCGGGTCCTCGACTTCCCCCGTTTGATGTTTCCCATTCCCCGTGGTGTCCCAACGGACCCCGTTTGTCATGCTTGAGTCTAGTTTGATGTTTCGGGTGCCATTCGTAGGAAAGAATAGTCTTAGGAATTGCATGCTAGTGAATCGGTAACCCGTTGGCCTAGGAGGAAAATGCATGAACCCCTTAGGACTACTCTTAGTATGTGAATGATCACATAAGTTTATTTATACACCTCCCCCTTCCCAATGTGTTATTACGTGCTACAATGTGTTATGTGATGCATGATTCCCCAATTTAGTTACGATCAAATTGGGTGTTCCTGAGCTGCAGTTCAGAAGTTGGCAGCGGTCAAATTGGTTTCTTATGAGCTGCAGTTCATTTTCCTGGCTGAGGTCAGTGATTCACTTCTTGGGCTGCGGTCCACATGGGCCTCGTGTGCTATGGTCCACCGACTGGACGCGCCAGGCGGTGTGTAGGACCATAAGCCCGAGGAAGGCTGTAGTCCATCGAATGAGTGATCAGGCGGTGTGTAGGGCTACGGTTGGCTGCGATCCACTGAGTGATGGGCCAACAGTGTGTAGGGTCATGGTTTCCGAAGATCATCGCCCACCGAATGAGTCTCTCAGGCGGTGTGTAGGGCTTGATCTGCTACGACCCACCGACTGAGTTCATCAAGCGGTGTGTAGGGTTGCAGTCCCTCCTTGTAAAGAGGATCACAGTCCACCGACTGAGCGCGTCAGCGGTGTGTAGGGCTGTGATCCGCCGTTGAGTTCGTCAACGATCTATGCGGTTGGTTGCGATCAATCTCCTTCATGCTGCGGTATGAAGTAGGGTGCTGCGGGGCTGTGTTAGTACTATATGTACTAACCCTCATGTTCGGGGTATGCGATTGGTCCCGTGGCGCCATCAAAGTATTCTTATGAGACCTGAATGATGATTGATTTATTATGTGAACGATTTGAAAGTGAACTGTGACCTTAGATACATGTTCTTATGATATTATCTCTATATAACTGTTTAACATTGTTGAATGTGCCTATCCCTACCTGTCGAGTCTATTCCTGGTTTTAAAGCTAGAGTCTCCTAAGTATATATCTTCTTGCTTCAAAATGGTTTTCATATATATATATATATATATATATATATATATATATATATATATATATATATATATATATATATATATATATATATATATATATATATATATATATATATATATATATATATATATATATATATATATATCTACCTATATTGTATTTCAATGCGTTAGAGTGGGTTACCAGCATCACTCGTTGAACAGATATATTTGGCTTTCAGGCACAGATGAGTAGACACCGGAGCGCGCTAGAGATCTGGAGCGTAGAGTAGTTAGTTTCCCTTTCGGCCTGCGTGCCATGATTATGTATTGACATTGCTTTGAGGTTATTTAGTTAGTTTAGCCTGTGCATCTGAGTTCTCCAGCTCAGATGTGGCATAGCACCCCGCACTATTCTGTTTGATTTTGGGATTTAATGAGAATTCACCTTTATTATATAAGTTTTAAAAGTTTTAAAATTTTGGGGTGTTACAAAGGGGACCTTTGGCTTGTGCCGTTTTCAACCGGGCCTAGGGAACGGCCCTAGGAGAGGGTCGTTGCCTTGATCCGACGAAATGGCAGTTTGAGGGGCGGGCCTAGTTGAGCCCCACCCCAAGGTCCGTGAAGTTATTCCTTGTGCAGTGGCCGGGCCCTTGCGGCTCGGTACCTCGGGGCCGTCTTGACGCACGTGTTGACATTGATTTCGTTGGTTTTGGATAAGTTTTGAGCTAATTATGATTGTTTTTGTAAAAGAAATTGGTGCAGAAGTATTTGGTATCATTCACTGTTTTTGGACTTATGAATTACCAGACTTGTTTCAATTCATGAGTTGAGTATGATATTTTATGTTTGTGTTGGTCCCAAAAGAGGTAAGGTGAAAGTCTAAAGGGGGGGGGGGGGGGGGGAGGGGGGTGAATAGACTTTCAAACTTTTTCGCACAGCACAACAATTGCTAAGCCAGAGATAAACCAAAAATCTTAACTAGATTGTTAGAGTATGGTGCACAGCGGAATTAAATAAAGATAAAGTGTGTGTGAGATTGTGTGATTTATATCTCGTGTAGAGCAAGTAAAGAGCAGTAAGTAAAGAAAGCAGTAAAGAACACAAGACAATTATAGTGGTTCGCGAGGTGGTGTATCCTCCTACTCCACTTGCCCTTATCTCCAAGAGCAATTCACTATATCCACCACTTCTTGGTTCTAAGATACAATGAATTTCCATGATCTAGTGCTTTGATCACCAAGCCCGCACTAATCACGCCCAGTGACACCACACTGCTGCTTCGGGTTTCACGTCGCCGCGCTACTATCCTAGGATTTCACGACTCCGTGTTACTTTCCCCCTGTCTTCCACACTCCGGTAGAAACGTATCCCGTGATCTAGTGCTTTGATCACAAAGCCCGCACTAAACACGCCCAGTGCCTCCGACACTGCTGCTTCGGATCTCACAGCTCCGTGTGACAATCTAGGATTTCACAGCTCCGTGCTACTTTCCTCCCTTCTCTTGTTTTGCTCCAAAACAAGTGTTGTCTTGCTTCCAACTTCTGAGACTCTGTAGATGATCTTCAATGATACGCATGTCTCTTTGATGAAGATGAAACACTCTTTGAAAGATTCCTCTTGAACGCTCTGAGTGTTTTCTCTCTTTGAAAGTATCAAGTAAAGCACTTGATTTTTATGCTCTGTTTTGCTCTGTTTAAGAACTCTCAGAATATTTTTCTTTGAAGCTCTCTGAGTTCTTTTTCTTTTCTCACTTCTCACTTGAAGATTTTTGGTATGCTCTGTACCAAATGAGATTTTTGCTCTTTTATCTTGTTTAGCTCTTTGCTCGTTTTCTCTGCTCTGAGTTCGTGAGTTCGTTATCTTCAAGTCTTTATATCTTCATCATTTTATAGCTGGTAATGAGAATCTGCCCGTTGGAAAGAGACGATCTCATTTTTTAAATCTTGTATCTTTTGTCAGAGATCTTATCTTATCTTCTGCAAAGTGTCAGAAGAGATAAGCTAGTCGTTGGTAGAGCTTCAACTTCATGCAAATGAGTACCCCAACTTCATCTGATATTCCTCTGGTTTTCTCACGTTTCTTGGAAATATCTAGGTCTCAGTTTTGTGTAGAATGGCTTCTCTGATCAGCTCTGAAGTGGTTCTTGGGATTTAAATACTTCAAAAATATTCTTCAATTTAATCCCATACTAGTTAGACTAGTATTTTTCCTTATGAGAATATTTTCACTGTAAGTTTTTCTTCATCTTCTTCATTCTCACGTCTGGGTGTTCTCATGATTCAAACTGGCTTTGAACTTCCTCCCAATTTGAATCTCTCCTTTTGAACTTCCTCCCAATTTGAATTTCTCCTTTGTAATTGACACCCAATTGCAATTGACTTGTAATTGGCACCCAATCTACTCCTGGTGCTTCAATTGCTTCCCAATTTGAATTATTTGAGTACTACATTGGCTCCCAAGTGCAATTGCAATCGGCTCCCAATTCTCCCAATTCTGCTTCTCAATTGCCACCCAAGTGAAATTGCTTCTCAATTGCTTCCCAATTTCCACTTGTAATTGACGCCCAATTGCCTTTTCCACTTGTAATTGACACCCATTGACACCCAAAGCCATCAGACTTAATTAATTTTGGCTTCTCAAATTTTACCTTGTAAAATTGTTAATGGTGAGATTCAAACTTGAGCCATTTTCGCATAATAAATCAAGCATCTTCCACTTCATCCGTACAACTTATTAGTTAAATCTCCAATCATCATTGGTGTACTCCTTTCTTTCCATAGATGCTTGATCTCCAAGTCAAATTCATGCAATCTTCCAATCTTAATTTTCTTCAACGAAAATTCTTCTGGGATTTCTTTTTGGTAGCATTGACGTGATTTTCATATCATTCAACTTCTTCTTTAATTTGTCATTTTCTCCAAAAAAATTCTTGATTTTCGGCTTGATATCTTCTTCTATTTTCATGCATCTTCCTCTGTTTTTCTCTTTTGCTATTTAAATAATTTCCCGATCATGGTCTAAGACTCTACTAGACCTGTGAAATAAAATTGGGGGATCTACAAATACATATTTGGCATATCAAAACCATTACACTTTATTCCTAACAGTTTGTAAATAGAAAAGCATGAGCCGAAATGGTTGGTTTTCGCTAGCAAAGCATACCTAAAGTATTTACAATAAATTGTTGAAGTTCACTGCAAAGTTCATAATGTTGAGTATGTTTACTGTGAGTATATTTTTGAGTTCAAGCATGATTTATTGAATTGTTGAGTTTCACAGCAAATAGAAAGTAGGAGCATATGGTTTCCGTAAATGCCATTTTGAGCATATCATAATTTAAAAGTGCATAAGTGGCCAACGTGAGCCTAAGTATTATTTTTCAAAAATCTCATTTCCATGTAGAGCATCTTTTTCTTGTCTTTTGAGAATGAGTTGAGAAGTATGTGCATTTCTTTTTTCATAAGTTAAATGTTGCATATATGAGATGCATGAGTGATATATATATATATATATATATATATATATATATATATATATATATATATGATGAGGAAGACCTTGTTTTGGAGGACCCATTTGGACTACGTCCTCTCGGGAAGAAAGAAATTGACATTGCGGTCCAAGTGTTTGTAACGTGGCGTAGTCCCACGTTAAAAGGTTGGAAACTTCCCGCCAGGCTTGGAATCCTGGTCAGGGGGTGTGGACACTAAAAGTTCGATACCTGATTCCACAGAGATGAGTTTAGAACTAAGAGAGTGGTTCGGTGGATGAGATTGAGCATAGGTCGGCTAGAGGCCGTACCGGGAGAGGTTTGTTCACGCTACGGTGAAGTTCCTACCTCATCCATTTGTAAAGAAAGCGATTCATTGCGACTCTAAGAAAGTGAGTCACTGCGACTCTAAGAAATGAAAGCAAGCGAGTCTTTGTGACTCTAAGAAACCTCCACATAAAAGTATTCTATTTACAAATGAGTGTATAAGTATACTTATCCTATAGCATCCTAATGCTTTTGAGTATAGTATTGCACGAGATTGCATAATGAGTATGTTTGCATGAGATTGCATAATTAGAATGTTGCACGAGATTGCATAATGAGTATGTTTGCATGAGATTGCATAATTAGAATGTTGCACGAGATTGCATAATGAGAATGTTGCACGAGATTGCATAATGAGAATGTTTGCACTAGATTGCATAATGAGAATGATTAACCGAGATTCTATATTGAGTATGATTGCCTTAGTTGCATATTGATGTCTTATATATCTAGTTTGCATGATGAGAAGTCGAAAACATGAGAATAATTTCTTATTGATTGATAGTACGCAATTGCTTGATAGCATGAGTTCGTTATGATGAGTTTGCTATGTTGAATATGTGTTAGAGTGATTATGTTGATAAGTTATTTATCGTTGAAGCATGCATGTTGATATTATAAGTTGCGAGCATATAAAAAGCTTGTAGTTGATCTTAAAGTTTATCTAATTGTTGAGATTGCTTAATTTGAGAATGTGGGCAAATGTTTTTCCTAAGTATATATTGTAGTACTTTACAGGGTGGAGTGTGGCTATACTTAGCTTCGTGCTAACGGGTGTTTTCTACTTGTCTACTTGTTGTTTTGCAAAACCCCTTTCAGGTGGGCCCAGCGTTTGAGAGTTGATCGAGTTAGACTAGTTTAGTAGATCAAATAGTCTAAACTCTGTTTATTTTTATGATGTTATGATGATGGATTATAGACTTATGTTATTTATGTTTGGTGATAGACACCGGGATGTTTCTTTCCCCCAAGTGATTTTAATTAAGTAATTTCAATGTTAGTTCGACTTAATGACTTAGTTCTATCCTTAGCCTGTGCAATCACCGTGGAGAGGTGGTTGTGGTGGTGACATTCCCACTAGTTTGTTATTTAAGTTTGTTTATCCGCTGCTTAGCTTATCTTTATTTTGGTTTTAGAACTGTAAATAAGTTTAAGAAAAGTGGGGTGTTACACCATGTATGTTTTCTTTTTTCAGTCGTATGGGGGTTTCTAATGTGTGCACGCTCGTCTATAACTGTGTGCACGGGTTCAAAATCGAATTCTTCATCGTTCATTCACTGCCCTAAGAATGTATTACTGTGTATGTTTGTTTTTTTTTTTTGGTCGTAGGGGGGTTTCTATTGTGTGCACGCTAGTCTCTAACTGTGTGCATGGGTTCGAAATTGCATTCTTCGTCGTTTATTCAATGCCCTAGGAATGTATTACTGTTTATGTTTGGTTTGTTCATGCATATGGGGTTTTTGTAATGCGTGCATGCTAGACTCTAACTGTGTGCACGGGTTCAGAATCGCATTCTTTGAACTGTGTGCACGCGTTGCTTTGCCAGAAAATTGCGTCTGTATTTTCTTTGCGGGCAAATCGTTGCCGTATAGGGGTGGATTCCAGTTGGTGGTTGCGTTTCTATTTGTTAGTTTTAATCCTACTCCAATTACTCTTCATTAATTTAGGATATATATCATATTCATATTTTTACTCTAATTAGGATACAATGTAATTGTCATAACTGTCCTTTTAATCATTAATTAGTGTGATGGAGTAATTTCTTTACCTTCAATCTAAGCGATTAATCTACTCTAATCTTGTGGCCCATATTTGCCCACAGGTTTGTATTTTAAGAGGGTTTGCATGTGAATGCTATATATATATATATATATATATATATATATATATATATATATATATATATATATATATATGTGTGTGTGTGTGTGTGTGTGTGTGTGTGTGTGTGTGTGTGTGTGTGTGTGTGTGTGTGTGTGTGTGTGTGTGTGTGTGTGTGTGTGTGTGTTGCGCGCGCGCATGCGTGCGTGCGTGCGTGTATTTATTTATTTATATGTATGAATGTATATCAATGCTTAAATATTAAAAAAAAAAAAAACTAAATATATGTACTACAAATTTTAAATATATAAATATACACACATTTATATTTGATTATATAAACATATATTTATTTCATTATTATTATTATTATTATTATTATTATTATTATTATTATTATTATTATTATTATTATTATTATTATTATATAAGGATTAGTTAACAAGGGCAAAATTGGAATAATTCAATATAATCTAACATTATTTAAGAAAATAGGGGTAATCACATTTCCATCGAAGCATTGCTGCCACATAAGCTTTGAGGTAATATAACATTTTCAGATAATCTAATAACTTGAACCAAACAATGTAATACTCCCTAGTCCATAAATGCATGTCTCCATTTTAAGAGAAGCACAATAAATTGGACTCTCTTTATAATTATACCCTTTTACTCTCTGACTTCTTTGTTACTGTTCTTCTTCTTTCTTCATGTTAGTAATGTTATTAGTCTGTATTATTATATATCTTATAATATTGTTGTAAATAGGTTAGTATTCTATGGTTATCCTATTATGTAGGAATACTTTACGTAGAAGTGTTTAGCATTAGTATTGTAATCTCTATCCTTTTGCAACTGAATACTGAATTCACTATCTCATCTGGTATCAGCTAGCCTAGGTTAGTATTCTCTCTCCTAATTTTTCCAAACACCACCGTCGATCACCCTAAACCGCCGACTACCACCACTCAATCCTCCGACATGTCCACTAATTCCTCAGAACGGACAGTCACTGCCGCCACCGGTGCTCCGCCGGCCACCACCCTAAATCCTCTCGCAACCGCGCACCACTTCGCCTCCATAAAGTTGACGACACGCAACTTCCTCTTCTGGAGGACTCAGCTGGTGCCCTTCTTCCGTGGACTGGAGCTTCTAGGCTATGTTGACAGCAAGACGCCATGCCCACCACTAACCATCGACACCGTGCCAACCTCCGATGAGTCTGCCTCTACCGCCACCACGTCGACCCCAATTCCAAACCTAGCGTACAAAGCCTGGATCAAGCAAGACCAGTCCATACTGTCCTTGCTCATCTCTTCACTCTCCGATGAAGTGATGTACTTGGCTGTCGGTAGGTCTACGTCCAGGGAGGTTTGGAATTCGATCACATCGGCTCTCGGTAGCTCCACTCGTGCCCGGTGCCTGAGTCTTCTCGGGAAGTTCCACTCGCTCCGGCAGGGCAACAGCAGCGCGGCGGAGTATATAGGCTGTGCCCAGCTCTTGGTTGAAGACCTTGCATTAGCCGGCCGGCCGATCACACTAGGCGAACAGAACCTGTTCGTTTTCAGGGGCCTTCATCCGGAATTCCGAGCCATGGCCTACTCTTTTACCGTCGCAGGTATTCCCGTTTCCATCCCCCAGATATCCGAATTTTTACAGGCACAAGAATTCATACACGCTGAGGATTTCCCGGCTGGACCGGATGGTGGTTTCGGTGCTGCTCCATCAGCGCTGTATGCAGGCCATGGCAGCCGCAACAATAATGGTGATGGTGGACGGAATGGTTCCAACGGTCAAGGCCGAGGCAATCTAGGCTCTGGCCGTGGCGGGCAAGGGAGAGAATATGGTGGCCGGAATGGCGTGCCGCGTTGCCAGATCTTCCGTGCACAAGGACACACTGCCGTGCACTACTATAAGCGATACACCGGGTAGCCACCGGCTCAGGCACTACTATAAGCGATCTTCCGGGCACAAGGACACACGCCCTCAACCGCCGGATGGTTTCCGGACACCGGCGCATCGGCCCACGCAACGCCTGACGGATCCTTGAATTCCCAATCCGATGAATACACCGGGGGCGACGTTTTCCGTGTTGGTAATGGCACAGGTTTTATTATTTCACGCGTTGGTCATGCGTCTATACCTTCCGAGTCAAAGTCCTTACATTTATCTAATGTGTTATATGTGCCTGAACTGCCAATCCCATTACTCTCTGTTCAGCGGTTTACTAATGATAATAATGTCTTTTTTGAATTTCACAAAAATTGTTTTATTGTGAAGGATTCAATCACCAGGGCAGTGCTGCTTAAAGGACCCACCGCGGGTGGCCTGTATAGACTCCCGGTGTCTCAGTCTCATTTCGCGTATCTTAGTTCCCATGCAACTTCCGTGGTGTGGCACCGCAGACTGGGCCATCCACATGTACACGTCCAAAATCGCATTTTAAAGACTTGTCCGGTTGCTCCAAATAAAGCCAAATCGTCGGGGTCGTGCACATCTTGTCACCTCGGCAAAGCCTCGAGATTTCCATTAGATAGGGTTTCATTCTCTAGCAAAAATGTGTTGGATCTATTGTATACCGACATCTGGGGCCCCGCCCCTGTAATTTCTTCTAGTGGTTTTAGATATTTTCTGCTATTTGTAGAGGATTATTCCCGCTTTTGTTGGTTTTATCCCTTAAAGGTAAAATCAGACATATATAAAACTTTTGAGTCGTTTCGTGTCATGGTAGAACGCCAATTTTCGCGTTCTATCAAGTCCATCCAATCAGATTTAGGCGGAGAATATCGCAAGCTACATAACATATTTAACGTGCTTGGTATTAATCACCGCCAGTCATGTGCTTACACGCACGAACAAAATGGTAGAGTAGAATGCAAAAACAGACATATAGTTGAAACCGGGTTCGCCCTACTAGCCGAAGGCTCAATCCCGCTACAATATTGGGACTATGCCTTCGAAACAGCTACCTGCCTAATAAACTATCTACCCACGTCAGTTTTACAATTCCAAAGCCCATACAGTCTCATCCACAAAGTGTCACCTCCATACACGTTCCTACGGGTCTTCGGTGTCGATGTTACCCTTATCTGTGGCTCTATAATCGCCACAAGATAGAGTACCGTCCGGCACCCTGTGTCTGCTTAGGTTACCCACCGTCATTTAGGGGCTATATATGCATTGACTTAACAACTAGAAAAATCTATATCTGTTGCTATGTTCGTTTTGACAAATCTGTTTTCCTGTTTTCAGTTTTGGCTAAATAGGATCAGGCACATGCAGTATCAACCATAGTCCCATGGGCAGCTAGTCCGGTGACAACTCAACTTCCGTCTACTGCCCAAACGGCACCGCCAGATCCAAACAATGGCTTTATAACACCAGCCAGTCCAGTACCCTTGGCTCAAGATCTGCCAACCTTGGCTATTGAAGGGTCGACTGCATTCCAACCTACCAGAACTCGCGTCACCCCGCCCCAACAGCAAGAACGAGGGCATGTCATGCGGCTACGACACATGACCCAGGGCACTAGCGAGGAGTTCCACGCATTAAGTGCCACTACTGATCCGACTTGCTATTCGCAGGCGGTTGGGCACCCACAGTGGCGGGATGCCATGGATCAGGAGTTTAATGCACTCCTACTTAACCGTACTTGGTGTCTTGTTCCCGCTGAGCCTCACATGAATGTTATTGGCTGCAAGTGGGTGTTTCGCACCAAACGCACTGTCGATGGCTCGATTGAACGATATAAGTCTTGTCTCGTTACCAAAGGGTTCAATCAGGTCACAGGCGAGGACTTCTTTGACACCTTCAACCCGGTTGTCAAACCGACTACAGTCTAGTTATTGTTTTCTCTGGCAGTGTCAAATCACTGGACGCTGCGACAGCTAGATGTTCACAATGCCTTCCTGAATGAGCACTTAGCAGAAATGGTCTATATGAAACAGTCGCCAAGGTATGAAGACCCGACACATCCTGATCATGTGTGTCATCTTCAACGCTCTTTATATGTCCTCAAACAAGCTCCGCGGGCTTGGTTCAAGAGGCTGCATGACTTTTTACTTTCTGCAGGTTTTTCTCCGTCCAAAACAGATGTCTCGTTCTTCCACTACTCTGCTGCCTCCTCTCGGGTTTTCTTACTGGTGTATGTAGACGACATTATCATGATGGGGAATGATTCCACACTCATCACTACTCTACTACACCGCCTGTCTTCCACCTTCAAGATACGGGATCTTGGCACTCCGGGGTTCTTTCTCGGCATTGAAACACTTAAGATAGACTCTGGGATAATTCTCTCACAACGACGTTACATGGGCGACATTCTAACCCGCGCCGACATGTCTGATTGTAAACCACTATCAACTCCAGTTGTTGTGACGTAAGCCGTCTCTCTTGATGAACAACCGTTTGATAACCCTACTCAGTACCGCCGCATAGTGGGCGCTTTTCAATACTTAACCATTACTAGGTTAGATCTTTCTTATGCTGTTAACTACCTATACCAGTTCATGCACTCTGCGACTACCAACCATTGGGTCTACTTAAGCGAGTCTTACGATACATCAAGGGCACTCTCGACGACGGGTTGCGCCTATCTGTCTCCGCTTCCTCAGCCATTCACGCCTTTTCTGACTCTGATTGGGCTACTTGCCCCCTGGACAGGAAGAACACAAGTGGCTATGCTATGTTCTTGGGTTCCAATCTCATCTCTTGGCTCTCCAAGAAGCAACGCACTGTGGCACGCTCGTTGACTAAAGCCGAGTACAAGGCCCTAGCTGATGTCTCCGCAGAAGTTACTTGGGTGGTTTCGTTGCTCCGGGAACTGGGTCTCCATTCTGGTGAAGCTTCTACTTTTTGGTGTGACAATCTTAGGGCCACTTATCTCTGCGCTAATCTAGTTTTTCATGCCAGGACCAAACATGTTGAGATCGACTTTCACTTCGTTCGAGACAAGGTTGCTTCTGGGGATCTGGTAGTCAACTTTGTGTCTACTAAGGATTATGTGACACCCCAAAAATCCACACTCCAATCCATGAATTAATTGAGTAATTAATTCTAATTCTTTTGAGGAATTGATTACTAAAATCCTGATTTTTAATACTCAAGGACTAGTATTTGACTAGTCAATCTTTAAGTTGTGTTGTACCTTGTGCTTAGAGAGGAGTTCCCTTGTTCCTTACACTTTCTAAGGGTTAGTAAGGGTAGCCTTGTCTTTTCACCAAGAGTTAGTATTGTATCCTAACCTAGAAGACTCCTTCATTTCATTTCTTACAATTCCTAGAAAAATATCTCTACCTTCTCTCTAGAAAAGAAGTGTAGCTTATTCTTCAAGCCAAGTTGAGACCCTTGTCAAGATTTCAAGTTTTGCTTCCAAGATTCAACCTTTCACCTATTTGGGCATCTAGGAGGGTAAGATCTAAGCTTGTTTAGTCTTTTTGGTTCCATCTTAGTTGTCTTTTTCTTAAAGGTAGGATCTTTATGATCTTTTGGTTTGATCTTGAAGTGGGTTTGAGAAGTGAGCCTAGTGGAGAGCTTGTTGTGGTGTAAAGAGAAGTCTTTTGGTCTTCAAGAGGTAACCCATGCTCTACAGAACCTATTTTGCTTACCTATATGTGATTTCTTGGATTCTACATGTTCTTTGCTATGAAATGTGAGGGTCTTATGCATTTATCTTGTGATATTGCATATCTAGAGCTTGTGTTTAGGGTTCCCTTGTGCCATTGCTTGGCATTTTCCATGGTTCAAGTCATTTTGTTGTGTTTGGTGAGATTTGGTGTGTTTTGGACTTGAATTTGTGTTTGGAGAAGAAAATCCCCGAAGGGATTTGTTTTGGAACAGGGTTGTTCCCGCGGGCGGAACGGCGGGCGGGGCACCACCCGCCGGCCTACCCGCGGGTACATAGCCTGTGGGATGGTGTTCCCGCGGGCGGGACCACGGGTGGGGCACTACCCGCGGGTACACGGTGGTGTTTGGTTCGGGATTTGTTCCCCGTGATTCGTTGTCTCGGTATTTGATCTTTTGACTTCCCGTTGTTCTTTTGTGGAACTATTTGAGTGTCTTCTTGATGTTTCGTAGATCTAGAACTATATGGTAGGTATCCATGTAGGACTTTGGTGTCTTGAATCGTGCTAAGTGTTCAACATTGTGTTTCGTTGAACCAAGAGGTGTCTTGTGTGTTCCTCGGAACTATCTTGAGTTTCCCCGTTGTTAAGCATGCTAGTTCGTTGTCTTAATACTAGCGTGTGTGTTGTTTGTACCTTCCGTTTGGTTGATGATAACTTGTGTTATCCATCGTTGTTGTCGTTGGGCTGTGACCCGTTCCTTGATTGAGTATGTTTCATACCTTCGTTGTGATCCGTTGTTTGATTCCTGTTGAGTTGTGGTGCGTGTGTGACTCTACCTGGATTGCACGATTAGTGGTATGGGACGCTAGTCACCAAGGTATTGCAGCGGTCCTCGTGGTGGCCGTGACGTGATTATGGAGTTGTGGCCTGAGTGATGGGTCCACGTGATTGGGGGATAACATGTGTTATCCGGGTATGTGTTGCCGTGATTGGTGGTGGTTCGTTGGTGGTTATAGGTGGGGGACGACGGTCCCGGCGGAATAAGGTTGGACTTGGCTGTACAGGGGATCCTGGAGGTAATGGTTGGAAAGAAGGTACAAGGTTGGGGGTAGCCATAAGGTTGGAACAGGGCATAAGGAAGGCATACCAACTCGTGATGGGTGATGTTGCGAGGGCTTGTAAAGCCGGCGTTGTGTGATCTTCTCTCGTGACGTGTGTAGTCACGGAGGTTTGTGTTGTTTTGGCATGTGTTGCCGTTGGGTGAGTCTTTATCCTTGTGTGTGGTTAATCTTTGTGGTTTGGGATGTGTTCCCGTGTGGTCTTGAGAGTGATGAGTCTTGTGTTGACTGGTGATCTTGGCTTTTGACTTATATATATGTATTCCGTTTCGAAAATGGTTTTTATATCTTATATCTACCTATTTATGATACTTAACGGTATTGGTGGGTTACCAGCATTATTCGTTGACCGGGCGTCGTCCCAATGTTTATCTTTGTATCTTTCAGGTGATGTTTAGACGAGAGCGGTGTCTAGAGCTTGGTAGCTTAGCACCTTTGTGTTTTTGTGGCCTGTGCGCCAATGTTTTTAGACTGTTTTAGATTGATGTATTGGGATAGTATTATACACTTGCAGATTGTTGCCTTAGCGTTACCTAGTGTGGTATACGTGGCATAACACCCCTTCTTGGATTTCTTTTATCCAGTTTCCGTTTATCTTCCGTTGTGCTAGTTTTGTTGTTAATCTGCTTGTGTTAGGGCTTCAATTGGGCCTTGTTTTTGGGGAGTGTTACAGATTAGCTGGTAGACAACTTCACCAAGCTATTGCCGGGACCGAGGTTTGCGACTCTACGTGATAAGCTCAATGTGGTAGCACACCCCCCTTGTGCTTGATGGGGTGTGTTAGTAATGTTATTAGTCTGTATTATTATATCTTATAATATTGTTGTAAATAGGTTAGTATTCTATGGCTATCCTATTATGTAGGAATACTTTACGTAGAAGTGTTTAGCATTAGTATTGTAATCTCTATCCTTTTGCAACTGAATGCTGAATTCACTATCTCATCCTTAATTTCTTTTGAGTACTTTGCTACACCGTACACTTCTTCATCTCATTTGCAAATATTTCTTCATCTTTATTCAACAAATACTCCATAATTTCTTTGTTTTCTATTCTTCTCTATACACCCAGTAATTATACAAAAAAAAAAAAATGAACTTAATACTTGTAAAAATCATCTGATCTGCATTCAACTATATATAAAAACATATAGAAAAACATAGATAGTGATGTTTGCCGATTTGAAAGATTGATGCCATTAATCTGCAAATGTGGACCGCGTCGAGGGTCATCACTTTTGGGAGTATTAAAATTCCAGCGAGAACATATGTAGGTGGCGGCTTTGTAACATTGAAACTCATTTTTTAGATGAGAGGAATGAGATGATAGGAAAGAGATTTGCGTTTGAAAAAGAAAAGGCTTGAGAAAGTTGAAATGGCTTGCAGAATTTTTTAGATGAAAGAGATAATTGTTTGAAAGAGTAAAGATTTGGAAAAGTCTAGAAAGGTACACATTTTTCAAGAAAATCAAAAAGTATACAGATAGTTTTGAAAGCCACAAGGATACTTTGGGAAAAAAACATAGAGTTAGTAGTGATTAGTTTAGGAAAGTGAACAATTTTTTGGGCGGATTAAAAAGGAAAGTAAGATGGGTAAAATAAAACGTAGAGAGTATAACATTACTAGACTTAGATTAACTAGGTAATTGAAGATTACATGAACCAAACGCCCCTTAGTGTTTGGCTCTTTTTGGAACCATAAATATTGTTAAGAGAAAATTTCAATTTTGGTCCACTGACTATTGGAATTGTGTTAATTGCAACACTTGACTTTCAAAAATGTTAATTTAGTACCTTGACTATGCAATTTCTATCAATTTTGGTCACGCCGGCCAAATTGCTGACCAAATCTCACCGAAAAAATTTAATAGGTCAAATAATGAGGGTATTTTAGTCATTTTACTCATTCATTTTTTCTCCGATGATCTACTCCCCATTTCCGGCGACTACACCTTCGTCGGCGTTGGAATCCACAACGACATTCAGAAGCTCGTGGAAGACTACAGTCTGGAGGTGAATAACGCCATGGATTTGTGTTACCTAGCTGCGAATGAGTCCAACAATAGGTCTATGAGAAACGTCGGTTTGAAGGATTTGGCTATGATTTACCTTGGAGCGGAGATGAGTAAGCCGAGAAGGGTAAGGTGGAGTAGGTGGGATCAAAGCTGGCTCATTGAAGAGCAGATTCAGTATGCGTGCATTGATGCTTTCGTCTCCTTTGAGATTGGTAGGGTTTTGGATGCTTCTGAATTATGATTAGAGTGAGTTTTCAAGTATAATAACTCAAATCATGCCTATTGTTGTCTTCTCTTCTCTTTTTTCTATCGTGTTTTCAGTTCGTTCAACTTGAATGTTGGAATACTCCATCTTCACATCTCGACTTATTGCAGTAGTTGGATTTGAAATCATATGAATGTTAAGAAATCTGCTTCAATTCCACCATGAAAGGCTACGCTATTTTTGTATTTTGAATATTTTTAGTGACTATCATGTAAAAAGAATCGCAGGTTGTCGGTGAGCTCGAACGGAAGTTGCGTGAGGCAGGTATTCTCCGTTTGTTCGTCGCCGGAAATAGAGAGTAGATCATCGGAGAAGAAAGAAAATGAGTAAAATGATTAAAATACCCTCATTATTTGACCTATTAAATTTTTTTGGTCAGATTTGGCCGGCGTGACCAAAATTGATAAAAATTGCATAGTCAAGATACTAAATTAACATTTTTTAAAGTCAAGTGTTGCAATTAACACAACTCCAATAGTCAGTGGACCAAAATTAAAAATTTTCTCATATTGTTAATGATCATCTACTTTAGCTTATTCTTTGCTTAGACTTTTCTCAAATCCTCAACTCTGTCATGAATCATATAATTTAAAATAAACCAAAATCCAAAACCTAACTGAACTATAATGTTAAATCGAATGGTATCATTTTTTAATACTGAAATATCGATACTAAAAAAAATTGAACCAAATCTCGAAACACTCACTTGTAGTCCATGTTGCAGCGTGAACCATGATCTAAAACGACACCGTAACATTTTAATTATACTTCAATTTGATTTGATAATATTGCTCTATTTTTTTATTTTCATTTTCAACAATACACTAGTTTCATTAGTAGCACTAAATTATTATTTAAATTCTACTACAATTTCATTTGACAATATACATTATTCTATGAGCTCTATTTTTATTTTTTTTTTTTGGTATAAACCACGAGGTGGGCAATTTATATCCTACACCACAGCGCGCGTTGCACTATGCGCCCAGATGCAAAACGACGTCTTTTTAATTTTTATTTTTTTTGAAATTTCTTGCCCCAGTGAATGGCAGTAGTTTTTTCTTTAAAAAAAAAAAAAAAACCGCTGTTCAAGAATGTACATAATGTTATACTAGAATACACATAATTGTATACATGAATGTACATAATTATATAACAAAATATACATACTCTTTTTAAAAGATAATACACATAATCTAACATAATACATAATAAACATAAACTTTTAACATAATACACATCAACTATTAACATAATACACACAAATTTTCTGATTCGGATGTACATAATTGTATAAAAAGAATGTACATAATTGTATAAAAAATGTACATAACTGTATGAACCAATACACATAATTGTATGAACAAGTACACATAACTGTGTGAACAAATACACATAATCCCAGCAACTTCCTACCGCGCCTCCCAAAACGACCCCAAAACGACGTCGTTTTGGGAGGCGCGCGGTGCACAGTGCTATGTGCGCCGTGGTGTAGGGTATAACGATTGTCGTGGTCCAGGTCCACCCGACTAATCCATGTTCGCTTAGGGAGGCATGGGAGCTGGCCCAAAGGGTGCAATCGTTATACCCTCAATCGTTATGCCATGGAACCGTGTTCACCATCCATGGTGAACACGGTCCCTAACGGTAATGGTGCCCGTAAGTGGCACCGTTATCTTCTACCATTTTTTTTAATTAACAGCGCGACTTTTCTTCTTCATTTTCACATTTCGCGGTTTCACTTCCTCTTTGCGCAAGCTTCTTCAACACTCATAAATTATGAATGTGCAGGCATGGATTTATGAATGTGCAGTTATGAAATTATGAATTTTCTTTTATGAAATTATGAATTTTCTGTTATAAGATTATGAATTTACAGAAAATTCATAATTACGTAACTGTAAATTCATAATCTCATAAAAGAAAATTCATAATCTCATAACAGAAAATTCATAATTTAATAAATGTAAATTCACAATCTGAACATAGAATGCAAAACGCCGTTAACAGCACATTAACTAGTTTTTTTTTTTCCGTAAAAACGACACTGTTTTGGAACGTTTACACAAAGTATGGTGAACACGTTTCCACGGCATAATTTGCGTTATACCCTGCACCACGGTGCACATAGCACTGTGTGTCCCGCGCCTCCCAAAACGACGTCATTTTGGTAAGTTATGTAAGGAGTTGACGTGATTATGTGTATTTGTTTATACAATTATGTACATTCATGTATACAATATAATTATGTGTATTCTAATATAAAATTATGTACATTTTTGAACATGAGATTTTTTTTTTAAAGAAAATTAACCACCAACACAGTGTAGAGAAATTTCAAAAAACAAAAAAAATCTGAAACGACGTCGTTTTGCATCAGGGCGCACAATGCAATGCGCGCCTGGTGCACGATATAAATTGCCCAAAGGGTGAGCTCTGTTTTTTAATTACATTTTGATGAACACTAGTTTAATTATAGTAACACTAAAATATCATTTTAATTATACTTCATGTTCAATGGACAATATATACTATTGTATGGGGTTTTTTTTAATTTTATTTTTCACACATACTAGAAAGTTTCATTATAGCAATATTAAAGTAGCATATTAATTCTATTACAGTTTCATTTGACAATATACATTATTATATGAGCTATGCTTTTAATTTCATTTTCTACACACTACTTTCATTATAGAAACACTAAATGGAAGGAGGAATTAGGGGGAGAAAAGAATTGTAATTCGGTGGGAAATGAATAATGTGAGAATAAAGTAGGAATTCAAATTACATTGTTTGATTTGGTAGGGAGGAATAGAATTATTGGGAATGAGAATGGAAGTAGTATAAATACTAAAATGTCCTTGTGTAATAATAATACTAATAATTATTAAGGGCAAAAAAATTATTTTTCCTCCCTTTTGCCCTTTTCTCTTCCCATTGAATTGCAATTCATATGGGGAGGGTATGAATTGCAATTCAACAAAATGAGGAATTGCAATTCCTTCCAACCAAACATTATAATTCAGAGCTTCAATGAATTTCAATTCAATTACAATGAAATTACATTCAACCAAATAGCCTGTAAAGTATTTTTACAATTCTTAAATCCATCTAGCAAGTAGCAAGCCTTAAATCCAGCAGATTATATTGTTCATTCCTAGAAGCAGATACAAGACAGTAATAATATAGTAATCTATACCCTGTAAGAACCTGTATGTGAACCAGAAACCATTTCAAACACCAAAAACAGCCACAACTAACAACCATCTGCTCTGATCTTCCCACACCCTTCTTTTATTGGATTTTGGCTCTATGTGGACCCATCCCATCATCAGTATTGCAATTAATTAGTCTTTCTTTGCTATAGCTTTGCATCATCTTCATCGGAGTCATCTTCAAAATAGAGAGCAGGCTGTCATGAATGAATGAAAACAAATTAGCTAGGATGTGATGAAACTAAATGAAGTTGGGAGAAAAATTAAAGGAGAGTGAAATAAAAAGCAATTGAGAAAAAGAAGTGGAGATTGATGGAGAGACCTTTATTGTGTCTATCTCAATGACAACCATATACTCGTTTCCAGAGTCATGCTGTTCAGCCTCAATTTGCTTGGCAGACATTACTGCAGAAGGAAGACACCCCTCTAATTGGATTAAGTTCAATGTTGGAATTTCTGCAAAGCTATTCGGGATCTCTCTCAATTCAAGGCATCCGTTAAGGAATAGGCGCTCAAGTTTTGGAAAATTATCAGCACCAACATTCCAATGTTTGAGATGACAATACCAAATTTTCAAACAAATTAAGTGGCAGAATTTCACATTCTCTGGTACTTCCCACTTTTTGCCAAAGTCAGCACTCATTAACTTGAGCACTTCAAGCCTTGGTAACTTGCTCAAAAGATTAATTACCTTCCACTCAGAATTCATAAAATCAAACCTCAGCTTCCTAATGTTTTTCAAGAGAAGAATATTGTTAATGATCAAAACATTAACAACTGGAATTCCATAGCTCCATACATCATCACAAAGAGCCAAACTCTCGAGCTGCTGTAAACAGACAAGGTTCTTAGTGCAAACATCGGTTTCGCCACTAATAATAGTTACCTTCTTTAGGAATGGAACTTTTGTTAAGGACTCTTGGTCGCAATGACTAGCCTTCAATCCATAAATGCCCTGCAAGTTTTGATGAACAGATTGGGGAAAAGCTCCACAAAAATCCCGACAGCGAATATACTGTAGTTGTGGAAACTTCAAAAGCTCCAATCCTATACCTGTATACTCAATATATGTCTGAAGATTCCAAGCATTGGAGAATAATGAAAGACAAGGATCACATTGCTCGGATATCAATAGGTATCTCAAAAGGATATGAACAGTCGGACTTGGCGAACGGAATTCAGTAACACCGAGTACCCTCAATAGGCTGAAAAATTCCAAAATTATTGAACAATCCGAAAAAGAAAAGATGGACCGGCAATGTTTTGACAGAGAATGTAACACAGAGATGTCAAAATCTTCAAATGACACCCTTTCCATTCTTATCCAACGAACACCTTTATGAGGGAAATTGCAACCACTTTCATCTGCAACATGCAAAAGACTCTGCTTCACACAAAAGGCATGCAATAAATCATGTACTCTAAACTCCTTAATTTTTCTTCCACAACTACTTCTTTTGCTTACAAGAATTAAGTTTCTATCCATAAGTTCATTTATGTACCTTTTAGCCACAGCTTCAAAACTCTCGTTCTTGAATGCCTTCACAAGTCCTTCTGCAGCCCATAACCTTCCAAGATTGTTAGCATTTATCTCATAATCTTCTGGAAAAACTCCTAAATATAAAAAACAAGCTTTCAAGTTATGAGACAAGTGACTATAACTCAATGAGAGCATCCTCCAACATTCTTCATCATCTAGAGTTGATGTTGAAGAACTTATTAGAACATTAGCAGTATTTTCCCACTCATCTAGTGTGTTGAGTTTTGAAAATAAACCTGCTACCACAACAATTGCCAACGGTAGTCCTTTACATTTCTCAACAACTGGTTTCCCAATTGTCTCAAATTCAACACCATGATATTTGCATGCCTTTTTATGAAATAATTCCCAACTTTTACTTTGATCTAAGAACTGCATTTGATGGGAGAAGTAATTGTTAGAGCCAATACGAATAGCCAACTCTGCAACCCGAGTAGTCAACAATACTCGACTCCCATTTGTATCATTTGGAAAGCAAGATTTAACATCATCCCATGACTCTATGCTCCATACATCATCCATCACTACCAAGTACCTTTGACGCTTCAAACTTTGGTAGAGCTGTAATGCTAGGTCCTCATCACTACTGTTGTTTACATTGTCTTTACAACCAAGAAGACCTAAGAGCATTTGCCTCTTATTGTGATGTTGTGATACAACAACCCATAGTCTTCTGTCAAAGTGGGAGACAATAGATGGATCTTCATAAACTCGTCTAGCTAATGTTGTCTTGCCGATTCCTCCCATACCTTGAATTGAGACAACTTCTCGTTGTTTAGATGGATGTTGTATTAGCATCTCCATTATAGTGTCGAACTCATTGTTTTTCCCGACCATTGTGTCCTTAGTCTGTGAAGCATGATTGGAGGAACCAGAACCATCATCATCATCAAGTGTAGTCTCCCTTCGTTGCCCAGCTGTGACAAGCTTGTACTCCATCATGAGTTTCTCCAGCTCTTCTTTAATGGCATCAATGTCTTCTATTGCTTGTTGCAATACATGACTAAGTCTATGACAATGCTGGGTTTTTTTGGCTTCAGTGTCCCGTTGTCCCATTTCCTCGTCAGCTTCTTTATAGAGATGTATCACATGGAGTTCAATTTCATCTTCTACTCTGAAAGCTACTTCTCCGAGCTTTGTTTCCAACTCTTTAATTGCTTCAACACCATCCATTCTGCTCTTGTCGAACAGTTGTATCAAAAAGCCAAGCTTTGCATGGAGAGATTGGATGAGGTCTTTGTTAAAAGGGATGAGTTCCATTTCTTGTAGGAATGGACGAGGGTGAGGTTGCAAGAACTCAATCTCTAATGTTGTGATAAGAGAATTTACAGCTACACAAGCCATTCTTTTCTCTCTCTGTTAGTATAGGTGTAATGTAAATGAAATGAGAGTAGTTTTTCTCAGTTTGTTTGAGTGCAGATTAGCAGATCGAAGCAAAGCAAGATGGGTGGAATTGGGTAATGCCACTGATCTGAGTGCAATAATTCATTGCCGACAGCTTTTTTAACCTTTAGCTTTCCAGCTCTAAAGTTTCCACTACTTGGTGCAATAATTCAAATGTAGGCCAGGGCATAGTGTTTTTTTTTTTTTTTTTTTTTTTTTTCACCAATCAATGGAGACAGAAGAATATTGATTTGAGTAAGTTTCAACTGAATTAGTTTCATCCCGCGAACTGAGAATATCAGTGCAGTATTATCTTCTAGATTTGGAAGTTTTGATTTTCAAAATTTACAAGAGTTCAATCTCAATTGTTCTCATAAGTGAATTATATCATAATCTCCCAGACAAGATTTATGTGATATGTAAGAAACTACCAATCAACAACTTACATTAACAGTGCAAAACATGTGAGAATAGTTCAAGTGTGTAGAAGACAGTTGCAATAGTATCTCTCTGCCAATCAGACAATTGGTTTTCTATAATCATTTAGGAATATAATGTACTTGTGTAGTTGTAACGTGATTTTGTTTCAAAGGAACAAATATTGTATAAGAATTGAAAAGTAAGATGTATCGATTCCGAGTACATATATATTAAGATACAATATTAGAAATTTGATAAATTTGTTTCCAATTACTAAAGTAAAAGAAATATGATAAATTTATTTCATGATTATCAAAGTTGGAGGAGTCCATCAAACAATTGGCTAGGGATTCAACTCCGTGAGTATTATTGAATTCTTTTAATTAATGGAATCCCAAGTTATTAATTGAAAAGTGAAAACTAAATTTACTAACTTCAAACTTGTTACAAATTGAAAAATAAAAAAATAAAAATTTATAAAGTTACCTTGAGATAGTACTTATTTATTAGTGTAGTCTTTAGTGGACCCATAAATATTTTTAACAGTTATCTTATGATTCTTCTTCTCTCACCCTTTTCTATGATCCTCAATCATGTCATGAATCATTGAATTTAAATTTGCTTAGCACATGTTGAAAATAATGTAATTGAGGAAGAGAAAATGCGACATACAAGTAATGTATATTTTTCAATAGCAATCATATTGTAGTCTTCATACTCACGTTGTTTGTTCTAAATTTTATTGGTTGATTTCACAACAGAAAGAAAACAACCTAGTAATTCAATTGATCTCAATGTTGAAATTTTAGCAAAGTCAATTGGGATCTATCTCAATTGGCACCTTAGGTTGTAACTGGCTGAATATTGTGTGTTCACGACTTCTTAGTTACAAGTATTATAAGTCTCTAGAAGTATTATTTTGTTCAGACTTATACGAAGTAATATATTATATTCAATACTTTCCATACTTAACACTATTCAATATGAGGAATTCACCATTAATCCATTGGGTTTTTTTAATTAGGTACCAGATTCATAAATAAGTTTAGTTTTCACAAAATATTACAGGGTGTTTGGTTGGAATGAATTTAAATTTCATTCCACTTAATTTCAAAGGTCACTAAATTCCTTAGTTTGGTTGGATGGAATTGCAATTGCACAAAATTACAATTCCTTCATTTTCATGAAATTAAAATCTCATTCCCCCTGACCCACCCCCATTGGATTTTAATTCCATGGATTTTAGGAAGAAAAAAAAAATAATGATGAGAAAAAATTACACATCCCTTTTTTTAACCTAAAATTGATGTCTGACAACAACAATGACCATTTTGGACTTTATACTACTTCTTCCCTTTCAATTCTCATGTATACCAAACATGGGAATTGAAATTCCCAGTAATTCTATTCATATAAACCAAACACTGAAATTTAAATTTTCAATTTATTCTCAGTAATTAAAATCTGAATAATCTGAACCATTTATTTCATTTAATAATTTGACGGACATTTTTTTATCCATTATAGACCAAATTTTATTGGTTCTTATCCTTCTATCTATATAGTAAAGCTATATAGCTATGACCAATCAAATGGCAGTATTTTCCCTCTCAGCCAAAGTGACGTCGTTTTGGAGTCTTTTGTTGTGAAGTTTCAGTTTTTATTTTAAGGTTAATCTCTAGCTTAATTGAGGTTAAGTGATATTAATGTACCTTTTCGATTCCCCAAACATAGATGATATAAAATTTTTTGCTTTTATCTTCAAGTTGTAGGTTGTATTTGTTGCTCATTGGAAATTGTTCCACTATGTGTGTCGTGCTGTGATCTAAACTACATGACATTAAATATAGAAATTTAAAATTCGAATATAATTACAAATTAATTTCTAATTCTAATTAAATCCTAATGAAATTTAAATCTGATGCAGCCTTATCTTGGCTTTTGACGTTTCACTATTCGGTGAAACATCATTATTTTTCGTCATTAATGTTGTAGCCTTTTTAGAACTCTAAATGCTGCATACTTCTTCTATAAATCAGCATACAACCAGCAATAGTTCGTAATCCAACAAAATTTCTTTTTAGTATAGTAGATAGATAGATAGATTATTAGGAATGCTAACTGCTGGAATAATGTCCAATATTTTTTTTTTAACTAAGTACTTTAAAGTATATTAAAGCAAGATTATATTGGAATTGTTCATGCATATATAGATAATTGAATGTTGAATTTGCGTATTTAAATAGGTAATTCTAAGTTTACAAATGCAAGATAATATAGTTAAGATTAATTATAATTGTCAATATTATAATTATATTGGTATGGTTGAAACCAAATACGAGACATAAGGGAGAGCAAATAAAAATTAGGGCATACAAGATTAAATATATACTAATATTGAGGAGCTAACTGCTGATGAGAAAACAAAGACATTGCGAGGTAGTTTCTCACTTCAATTTGTTGTGTGATTTGAGTACTCTTTTTGTCAATATTTCTCGCAAGTAGTTAATATGATTGGCTTAATTATTAAAACAATTATTATTATTATTATTATTATTATTATTATTAGTATTAAATATATGTATACCCTTAAGTCATTTTACATGTTAATCTAAACAGCTAATTTTTTCAAATATCTTTTTACCAACCGTTAATATAATTTGCTGGTCAAATCCGCTAATATAATCCGCTAACCGCTAACTACTGATTGTCAAACAAGGACATTGCGAGTTGTTCTCACTTCAATTTGTTGTGTGATTTGAATACTCTCTTTGTCAACAAATCCCGTAGTTAATATGATTGGCTTTATTAATTACGGAGTATATATTTTTAAAATTTTTTCATGGTATTAATAAAATACTTGGTAAATAAATATATAGCATTATTTTGTATTATAACTTTGATATTTAATTAAAAAATAGTGCACAAAAAAAAAATAGATAATGTAGTGAATATAATCAATTGATGAATTTGAATGTAAAGTATTTTTACATTGGAGAAATATAAAGACAATATAAGTAATAAAATTATTTCTCTTAATTAATTTATTGATAATGAATAATTTTTTTTAATAAGACATTGTATGGACAATGTAGCGAATATAATCTATTGATGGATTTTTTTTTTTTTGAAGGTCAATCTTGCGATTATATTAATGAATCAAAGCCGAAATAGTGTCAGGTGGGATAGCATCCCAGTACATAGTTTGATCCTGAGTAAATGCTAACGTAGCTAAAGTATGCGCATGTAAATTAACCTGCCTAGAAATATAGTCCAAAGTAATACGATTAAATAACGACATAAACGTCCTGCACTGGTCAACTGTGACCCCAACGTACGAATGGATCGGCGTATGATGGTGCCTGAATATCACTGCCAATTCCATGCAATCCGTGAGTAAACTTACTGATGTGGTGTCCCGTTCAAGTAGCCAGGACAAAGCCTCCTTGTATGCCTGAGCCTCCGCCATAAGTGGTGAAAAACAAATTGGTAACTTGCCATTCCTCGCTGCCACAAACGAGCCATCCGGCGCTATAATTACCATGCCGTAAGTAGCCTCGCCCGTGTCGTGCCGGAAACCCGCGTCCACATAACATCGTAGACCACCCCCTCCTGAACCATTCACGTGGTCCGTCGCCGGTGTCGGGTTGGTTCGGCCAACATGAGCAGTACCATACGCCTGCAGTGCTACAGTGGCTGCTCTGACCAACCGGGCAGGCCGCATCATTGATCCCTTCCAGACAGCTGAATTCCGGGTTCTCCAAATATAATATAATATTGCTACCATTAACCGGATCTGCTCCTCCGTCAAGACTGTCATAACCCCTTTTAGCCATGTTGTAAACGAGTCTGCAACAATATTAATAATAGGTAATTGTGTTATATTCCAAACAAGTCTAGAATATTCACAAAGCACTAAAGCATGTAACATCATGATCTAAACCACACATAGGGCAAGTTGGGTCCACCTCCACCCTTTTAAATATCAAGTTAAGGGTTGTTGGCAAAATATCACATATGGCTCTCCACAAAAAAGTTTTCCATTTCGGGGGTACTTTTAATTTCCACATTGCGATCCACTTATCAAAATTCGCTGGATTATTCTCATAATCTCCCACAATATGCCTATAGGCGTTCTTTACTGTATATGTCCCCTTTGGGTCACTCATCCAATACCATGAGTCCTCATACTCAGGACTAACAGGGATCATATTTATTCGTTCCACATCTTCAGGAATAAATAAATCAGACAGAATGTGCGGATCCCAGGTATGAGTCTGTAAATCAATTAGTCCTGCAACTCGCGCCTCTCTCAATTGTTGCGGCATTTCTGTTTGAATCAATGGGCTAGGATTGTCTCGTAACCACGGGTGTCCCCATATTAGGGTTGTCTGTCCATTCCCAATCCTCCTTCGCACCCCTGAGACTACCATTGCATGGGCCGCCATTATACTTCTCCAACAATAACTCGGGCAATTACCAATAGTTGCATCTGTAAAACTGGTTGTGGGATAATACCTTGCCTTGTAGATTTTGGCTACAAGTGTTTCTGGGTCTGTTAAAAATCGCCATGCCTGTTTACCTAGCATTGCTATATTAAAAGCCCTCAGCTCTTTAAAACCCATACCGCCATACTTTTTTGGTATGCACAACCTGTCCCATGCCTTCCAATGTATTCCCCTTTCTCTTCCACTGCCCCACCAATATTTATTCATAGTTCGCTCAATTCACTGACAAACTGTCTCAGGTAACAAAAAAACACTCATCGAAAAGGTAGGCATAGATTGTGCTACACTTTTCAATAATACTTCCTTACCAGCCTGAGAGAGTAGCTTTTTACTCCACGAACCAATTCGCTGCCTGATTTTTTCCTCCACATACGAAAAAACAGCTCTCTTGTTTCTCCCTACAAAAGATGGTAGGCCCAGATATTTCCCAAAATTTGGTGCTTGTACCACCCCCAGACAATTCGCCACCTGTGCCATGTCAGCCTCCTGGGTATTTCTGCTAAAACATATATTTGATTTATTATAATTCACTACCTGGCCTGACAATTTCTCATACCTTGCAAGGCACTGCCTTATAACTCCTGCCTCCTGGGTATTTGCTTTAAAAAATAGGAGACTATCATCCGCAAAAAATAGGTGTGATACAGGCGGTGCCCCCCTTGCTACTCTGCACCCATGTATTGACCCTGCCAACTGTTCATACTGTAATATCATCGAGAGAGCCTCTGCACAAACAATAAATAAATACGGAGAGAGCGGGTCTCCCTGCCTGAGTCCCCTGGTTGGTTTTACGTGCCCCCCTTCTATACCATTAATCATTACAGTATAATTAACAGTCGTTACACACATCATGATGAGCTTTACCCACTTCTCACTAAAACCCATAACAGTCAGCATCCTTTCCAGAAAGCTCCACTTCATTCTATCATAGGCCTTTGACATATCTAGCTTTAATGCACTCCATCCCACTATACCACATTGCTTTCTATTCAGATAATGCCCCACCTCCGCTGCCACCAGGATATTATCCGTGATTAGCCTTCCCGGGATAAAAGCACTCTGGGATTCTGAGATCAATCCTCCCATCAATGTTTTCATCCTATTTGCTATCATTTTGGCCATAATTCTGTAAATGACATTACTCAGTGCGATCGGCCTTAAATATGCTACTGTCTCAGGCATCTCCTTCTTCGGTATCAAGACAATGTTAGTATCATTCAATCCTTCAGGGAATACACAGGAATTCAAGGCATTAATTACAAAACCAGATACATCTCCTCCCACTATCCCCCAAAACTGCTGGTAGAAACCCGGGTTCAACCCATCCGGCCCCGGTGCCTTATCCGGATACATTGAAAAAAGAGCCTCTTTAACCTCATTAGTTTCAAAAGGGCGGTCTAGCATCACATTCTGCTCCAACGTTACTCGTGGGGTTAGGACTCCAAAAAGTGGATCATTACAACTCAGTTCATTTGAGGCAAAAATATTTTCAAAGTAATTCTGTATAACAACATGCATATCATCCCCCTCCACCCAGTTACCAGCATCACATTTAATAGTAGAAATAAAATTCTTTTTCCGGCGTGCAGAAGCATACCTGTGATAAAATTTTGTATTCGCATCAGCCCCGCGTAGCCAGTGTTGTTTGGCCCGCTGCCTCCAAAACACATCCTCCTGGGCCTCTACTCGTTTCATGGTATTCTCAATCTGTTGGTACTCAGCGAGAGCTACCAAATCTCGTCTATTCCTTATGGCATCTTGCCTCCGCTGCAGGTGGTTAATTCGCTTTCCAAATTTATGGAACTGATCTCCACCCCACCGCATCAACTTTTCTCCACACAACTGCTGGCAGTGCAGCAATCCCTCCGTTCTCCCCTCTTGCCAGGCCGTTTCGACTACTCCTTTGCACCCCTCATCCAATAGCCAAGCCATTTCAAATCTGAACTTCCGCGGTCCCCTTCTCCTTGGCATGCAAATCGCATTAATACTGAGGAATAGGATCGAATGATCCGATGCCCGAGTTCGAATATTTTCCAGCATTGCATTCTCATTGAGCAGACCCCAATCATTCGTTATTAAAGCCTTATCCAATCTCTCCTCTATCCAATTCGGCGTCCCCTTCCCCTTCTGCCACGTATACTGATGGCCCCTCATTGGCATTTGCATCAAACCACAGTCATCCAGAGCATCTCCGAAACCCCGTAACAGACTATTAGGATACGGATTTCCCCCCTTCTTCTCATGCTGATATAGTAGATTATTAAAATCCCCTATCACCACCCAGGGCAATAAGGATCTAGTCTTGAGAGTACCAAGTAAATCCCATGTCTCCTCCCGCCTACCACGCTCGGGGATACCATAAATGCATGTCATGCGCCATAACTTATTAAACAAGCTAACCTCCACATCAATATGACTCTGCGAATAGCTTAAAAATCTCACCGTATTATTCTTCTTCCACAACAGCGCCATTCCTCCACTCAAACCATCGTTATCAACATAAAACAAACCTTCATAGCCAAGCGTAACCCGGATCCGTTCTGCATGTATCCGTGGTACCTTGGTCTCCATCAAAAACACAAAATCAGGCTTCTTACTGGACGCAAGGCCCACTATCTGTCGAACTATGCGTGGATTGCCCAAGCCACGACAGTTCCAGCTCAGAGTACTCATGATGATGGGCGGGGCTGGACACCAGCTCCCGCCATGGACAAGTTTTTTGAAACAGCTGCGGTTGTTACCTCATCGTTTCCACTTCCCTCTCCCCCCTCGGTTCCATGTCTACGACACTTTGCCGTAGCCACCACCACCTCATCCTCAGACATACTCGTGGGTGTGACAGCCCCACTTCCCTGTCCCCCATCCACTACACGTGGCTTGACTCCCAGTGGTCGTGGTTTCCCGCCTACCGGAACAAGCCAGCTATCCCCAACCGCTCTAGGAGCGCTCCGGGATCCACCAGCTCGCAAATCCGGACCGTACAGGTACCTTTCGACTGGAATTCCAGCCTCCCTAGCGTGTATGCAGAAAGCATGCAAGTGACCCATACAGCCACAAAAGTAGCAAAACTTATGCAGCCGTTCATATCTAAAATTTACCCATGCTGTAGTCCCATCTCTCTTCATCAACCTCATCCGCCTTCTAAGCGGCCTATCAACCGAAATTGACACCCGAATACGGTGAAATGTTAGCCATGGTGCCCCCTCAAACCGGTCATCATGTTTAACAAAAGAGCCCAAAAAATTTCCTGCCTGCTCCAGGATTGCATGCGACGTGTACCCCTTTGGCATATCATGCAACTGCACCCACATGTCAATCATATCCAGTTCTACATCCACAGGATTTACCCCATCCAACACCTCCCGACACACAAGAGCATTATTCTCAAAAGCCCAGGGTCCCCCATTCAGCACGTATTCCATATCCGTCTTATGGAAAAACACAAATAAGAACAAACCCCTTTGAATCTCCGTTACCTGTACTCCACGTACCGGTTGCCAAACAGACGCCAGAACCTGCCTCATAAAGTCTAGCTTGATCATCTTCTGCGTCAAAAACCGCCCGACAATCCTCCAAGTCTCCCCCTCCTCCTCCCCATCACCCTCTACCACCGCATCCCCACCTTCCGGCATAAACACCGCCCCTTCCTCCTCCATCAACGCCATCTCCGCCCATCTATCCGTCAACTCCGCCACACCCCCCACTACCCCTTGATGCCGTGCAATTCCCCCATCCCCCCTCCCATGCCGATCCATGCTTCCTCTATTCCCTCCTCCACCCACACTGCCTACACCATCTCCATCTAAACTACCCACGCCACCCCCATGCACACCGCCTAGACCACCTGCCAACACACCTCCCCCACGCCTCATATTACTGCCACGTTCCTCCATGCTTCCTCTATTCCTTCCTCCACCCATACTGCCTACACCATCTCCATCTAAACTACCCACGCCACCCCCATGTACACCGCCTTGACCACCTGCCAACACACCTCCCCCACGCCTCAAGCTACTGCCACGTTCCCCCCCAACTTCCTGCCTTTCATTCGCACCGTAATCCCTCCCTTCTTGCCTCCAACTTGCATCTCGCCTAACATCCTGCCTAACTTCCTTCGTTCGGCGCAAATCAACCCCATTCGGCAACTCTCCTTCACGCAATTCCTCCATCTCGGCCAGCGTCGCATTACGTTGGTTGATCTCGCCATCCATAACAACATCATCGGCCATCTTTCAGGGAGAAAAGAACCAAAATTGTCTGAGAACCTAGGAAAACCCTAGTAGGTCTGCAAAAACCCTAGAGAGAATCTAGAGAGAAATATTTTTTACTATATTTCAGGTTCTATTGATGGATTTGAATGTAAAGAACTTTTATATTGGAGAAAAATAAAGACAATATAACTAATGAAATTATTTCTCTTTTTTAATTTATTGATAATGAATAATTTTTTTTTGGATAAAGACATTGTAGACACATAATTCTAAATTAAGGAAATGCATGTGTATTATTTTTTGTTGTAGCTACTAAATTATTATTTAATTTAATAAGAGTAAAATATAGTACTAATTATGCCAACTTTAATTGGGATGGGGTTCGAACCTAAGACCTTTCTTATTGAAATCAATGGGTAAATTAACAGTGAACTAACAGAAATTAACGGAAAAGATAATATTTAACGAAAAAGTTAATGGATAATCATATTCATTAAGGATAAATTAGGAAATCTAAAGGAAAAATTAAAATCTGAACAATCTGAGCCATCCATTTGATTAAAAAATTTGACCGCCATTTTTTCTATCAGGTCTAACTCTTTTGGGCTCTTATTAGTATACTAGTTTTTTACGCGCATTGCGCGATTGGGATAATGCCTAATGTTTTTTTTTAAATTAAGTACTTTAAAGTATATCAAGACAAGATTATATTGGAATTGTTCATGCATAGATAATTGAATGTTAAATTTGCGCATTTAAATAGACAATTCTAAGATTACAAATGCAAGATAATATAGTCAAAATTGATTATAATTGTCAATAAAATAATTGTATAGGTATGGTTGAAACCAAATACGGGACATAAGGGAGAGAAAATAAAAATTATGGCATAAAATATTACATATATACTAATATTGAAGAGCTAATTGCTGATTGTCAAACAAGAACATTGCGAGATAGTTTCCCACATCAATTTGTTGTGTGATTTGAATACTCTTGTTGTCAATAAATCCCCCAAGTAGTTAATATGATTGACTTAATTATTTTTTTTTTATTTTTTAAACAATTATTATTATTTTTATTATTATTTTTATTATTATTATTATTATTTTTTTATTATTGTTTACCAACCATTGATATAATTCGCTGGTCAAATTCGCTAATATAATCCGCTAACGCTAACCGCTAACTGCTGATTCAAACAAGGACATTGCGAGGTAGTTTCCACTTCAATTTGTTGTGTGATTTGAATACTCTCTTTGTCAACAAATCCCTCAAAGTAGTTAATATGATTGGCTTTATTAATTATATTTTTTTTTAATTTTTTCATGGTATTAATAAAATACTTGGTAAATAAATATATAACATTATTTTGTATTATAACTTTGATCTTTAATTAAAAAATAGTGCACAAAAAAAGATAATAGACAATGTAGTGTATATAATCAATTGATGAATTTAAATGTAAAGAATTTTTACATTTGAGAAATATAAAGACAATTTAACTAATAAAATTATTTCTCTTAATTAATTTATTGATAATGAATAAATTTTTTTTTTAAATAAAGCATTGTAGGGACAATGTAGCGAATATAATCAATTGATGAATTTGAATGTAAAGAATATTTATATTGGAGAAAGTAAATACAATATAACTAATGAAATTATTTCTGTTATTTAATTTATAGATAATGAATAATTTTTTTTTTTGAATAAAGACATTGTAGACACATAATTCTAAATTAAAGAAAGCATATGTATTATTTTTTGTTGTAGCTACTAAATTATTACGGAGTATTTATTAATTTAATAAGAGTAAAATAGAGTACTAATTATGCCAACTGTGATTGAGATGAGGTTCGAACCTAAGACCTTTCTTATTGAAATCAATGAGTAAGTTAACGGTGAACTAACAAAAATTAACGGAAAAGATAATATTTAACGGAAAAGTTAACGGAAAATCATATTCATTAAGGATAAATTAGGAAATCTTAAGGAAAAATTAAAATCTGATCAATCTGAGCCATTCATTTGATTAAAAAATTTAACCGCCATTTTTTCTACCCATTATAGGCCTAACTCTCTTGGACTCTTATTAGTATAGTAGATAGTAGATTAGTATAGTAGATAGTAGATAGATATATAAGTAGATATTATTTTTATTTAAAAAAAAAAAAAGGTTAAAGAATCACCTATTTGGAATCTTGTGTGAACAAACAATTTGTGTTACCGAAGAAAGAAAGTTATAGAGATTTGAATGTTTAAAGAACAAAGGAGTAGAAGGGAATTGAAAGAAAAAATTGACCTTTTTTTTGTCAAGATCGGAATCAAGAGGACGTCATAGAAGTTTGATTCTCGTCTCTGACAATCTTTTGATAAACTAATCTGTCAACTGGACAATGAAAATGATAAATCAATTTTACTTAATTAGTTTGACACAACTACACCATAAATTGTTCAATTTCCATAATCCAAGGGATGAGATGAGTTCTAGTGTGGAAACTTGCTCCCGGGCGGTTATCACAAAAAGATGCACCTTAAGCATTAAAATAGCACATCTTAAGTACACAAATCACGCACTTTAAGCACACAAATAAAGCACCTTAAAAATACAAATCGTGCACCTAAAGTTTTAAAATAGCACACCTTAAGTACACAAACAATGCACCTTAAGCATACAAACAAAGCACTTTAAGAACACAAACCACGCACCTAAATTTTTAAAATGACGCACCTTAAGTTTCAACAACTGATGCAGCTTAAGCATACAAATCACGCACCCTAAGAAGAAAAACCACGCACCTAAAGTTTTAGGCCGACGCACCTTAAGTTTTAATAACTGACGTAACTTAAACACACAAATCACGCACCTTAAGAAGGAAAATCACATACTAAAAGTTTTAGATCAATGCACTTAAGCTTTCAACACCTGACGCACCTTAAGCCACATAGTACAAAACCACTCACCTTAAGCACAAAAACCACGCACCTTAAGAAGGAAAACCACGCACCTTAAATTTGACCTAAATGCAAAAAGATCAAATTGCCACCGCGCGTTTTTTTAATCACTGTTAATCCTGGATGTTGATTTAAGCAAGATCAATGACTCATATTTAACCGCACAACCACACCTAAGACAATCAATTGCACGATAACTCATTTCTCCAAGAGATTATAAAGAAAAATTATGGAACTTCTCTTTAAGAAAAGACATGAGCACATCGATTCCTCTTGCATCATCACCCGTGAACGAACACTATATCATCAACATAGACAATTAACAAAACACTGTCATGGTTAGCGTGTTTGTAAAATATAATGTGATCATAGGCACTATGTTGCATGCCGAACTTAGTAATTACACCACTGAACCTCCCAAACTACGCTCTCGGAGACTATTTTGATCCGTACAACGACTTCTTCAGATTACAAACCTTCTCGTACTCCCCTTGAGCAACAAACCCAAGTGGTTGCTCCATAGTGTTGAAGTACTTCATTGGGATTGAAGTTGTTCGTTCTAAGAGAGACATTTCTTTCGCAACGGAAGTATGTGCTAGATTTACTTGAAGACTCTGGGCTCTTAGAGTCAAAGTCTTGTGAGACTCCTATTGACTAGAGTGTTAAGCATGTAGCCACTAACCAGTAAACGAGAGCTTCTTGAAGATCTGAAGAGGTATAGGAAACTAGTGGATAAGTTAAAATATTTTACTATCACTCGCCTTGATATTGCATTTCTGTAAGTGTGGTGAGTTAATTCATGGCATCCCCTACAGAACCTCATTGGGAGGTTGTAGTTTGAATTGTAAAGTATTTGAAGAGTGCTCCCGAGAAAGGAATCTTGTATGTCAATCATGGCACGTGAGTGTTGAGGCCTTCTCTAACGTTGATTGGGCTGGGTCATCGAGTGACAGGATGTCTACAACGGGATATTGTGTATTCTTTGGTGGCAATTTAGTCTCGTAGAAGAGTAAGAAACAAAGTGTTGTGTCTCGCTCTAGTGCAAAATCTGAATATAGAGCAATGACCCATGTGACTTGTGAGATAACCTGGATACATAATGTTCTTGGGGAGATTGGTGTAGAGCTGAATAAACCAGTTCCTTTGTGGTGTGATACACATTTCAAATAATCATATGTTTCATGAGTGTACTAAGCATATTGAAGTAGATTATCACTTATTGCGAAACAAAATTCAACAAAAACTGCTCTCTAATGTTCATCTTAAAAGTTGTGATCAATTGACTGATTTGTTTACAAAAGGTCTTAAGATAGTATGGCCAGGGTTGATTGATGAGAGTTTCTTTCCCTCCTTGTATATATACAAAGTTCATTTGTACAGCTTTATATGAAATACAAAAGTGCATCCTTACCTTCCCATACTTATATACTATTCAATATGAGGAATTCACCATTAATCCATTGGGTTTTTTAATTATGTACCAAATTCATAAATAAGTTTGGTTTTCACAAAATATTATTTGATTCAATCTAAAGAGATATAAAAATAATAGGCAAGTACTATGAGTGGAGGGCAAAGAGAAAACAATATAGTTTGTGTATATAGTTCTCAAAATGAATTTGTAACTCAGTTCATCTCAAACTATAGTGAGCAAAACAGTGCCAAAAAAAATCCCAAAATTTTCTCCTCCCTATTCATTCAATCTGTGTTAATACATCGTTACATGAATGGAAAACCGTCCTAGCATTTATCCTATGCTAATCTTTAAAAAATAAGATAAATTTACAACAGGAAAATTGATTTAAGAAACAGCATTGCATGCCACACGAACACATACTTTATATGGCCACAAAGGCAACCGTTTTGTACATACTTTATATGGCCACAAAGGCAACCGTTTTGTACACATTCTGCTTCGTGGCTGTGCTGATGATGACCCCTTTGTTTGGATGAGTGGAAGAGCAGCTCACTGATAACTGGGGATCCGAACTCTCGGTCCTTTGGCTTATGTTGGCTGCCGAAGCATCCGTTGAAGCTGAAGGACCTGTTGTCGTTGATCCGGGGGCAATGAGTTTAACTGTTCTGGCGTGAGACTCATCACTTGCTGCAATAAGGCAGACTCTACATCTGGGGTTATCTGCATCTGTGAAAGAGAGGTAACAAAGGATGATGCATTTGCTGCTTCAAAGAAGAGGAAGTGGAAGTGCCAACTTGAATCGGCAGGGCAGGGTAGCACTCAAATTACCCTGTGGGCGAAAATGTTGTTTTCAGCTGATTGTGGAAGCTGAAGCTGAGGTTGTGTCTGGGCCAATGAACTGTGAGGGGGAGGTATCCCCCCAGGAAGTGTTCCAACTGTCTGGCAATATGGAATGAGGTGGAGGAACAGAGGACTGCCGAATATTAGGCATCTGTAACTGCAAATTTGAAAGATCATTAAATACAGTATGATAATAACCACATGTCCAGGGTAAAAAAGTTATAGCAAACAAAAAGGAAAAAAGGAAAGTTGAGCCAATAGAATACAACAGAGATTCGACAGAACAAACCATTTGAGGAGTAACCAATCCCAGCATTAGTTGTGCCTGCAAGTAAGAGACAAAAAAGGATGTGAAAACACACAAAATGACTATGCCGCTGCCATATAAGAACACACTCATACAAGTAATAATGATTGTAAGCTGGTCATACTGCCAATAGACAACTGTGAAAGGAATTTCAAGGCACCATAACACAGATCAATTTCCAAAAAAGCAGCGTAGCATATGAAAAAATACATTTGATCTAGCTAGACAAGGGGAAGAATATAAAGGAGCTTCGACCCTTAGGTTTTCACAGATTTAGAAGCCTGGAAAGATTGAGATTATTTTTAGTATTGTTATGAATCCTATTACTAGTAGTAGTTGGCTTCTTTCAAAAGTTAAATATTCTTTTAAAGTTCCTAATTAAAGCAGAAGTTTCACAATTAAAGCAGAAATTTCTGTTGTCAATAACTCCAAAAGATAGGTGATCATGTAGAATCTTGCAATAAAGAAAGCAAAAGATCATTAGCCACCTGGAAAATTGGTTTAGGTAAGTTAGGAATTGTATGTAATATTTGGCGAGCTTGTTCCTTGTTTTGTGTTGCTATAGCCTGCCAATAAATAAATCAATCAAAATATTTAATGATTGAAAAGAGCCAAAGAGGACTTGAGCATTTAAAGGACCATATTTTCCTTTTATCAGTTTCATCTCAGCAAACCAAAATGTCAAAACTAAGCATGTTTGATAACATTTTTACGCTTATTTTTTCACTCTTCTTTTCTTGCTTGTAGTGGTGGTTGGAATGGACAAGTTGGGAGGAGATAGTCATTTAGGGTGGGTAGGATCAAGAAGTAATTTGGTGCAGCAAATTACTCGAGTAACAAGATTCCTCCATTCAAGTAGGCAAAAAGAAGGTGGGAGACAAAATGTCCTATACTAAGAAATTTTATGAGAAACAATAGGTATGCCCAGGAGTTAGGAGTAATAACATTGTAGTAGGAAGAGAGGGGACTGACCAAATTTGAATGGGTAGTTGTTAATAAAGCCATTCTAGTGCAACAGGTTACACTAGACTTAGCATTAAAAGGATACAAAAAAGGAATAGTTCTTACCACCAATCCCAACTTGAATCCAAAGGAAAGAAAGACATAGCAATCAAGTGAATGGGTTCAAATCAAGTTAAAGATAATTCAGTATTAATATTGTTGATCAGATCAAACTTGTCTTCATCAAACTCGCCTTCATCGGAGTCATCTACAAGAGAGCAAGTCTGTCATGAATGAATGAAAACAAATTAGGATGTGATGAAACTAAATGAAGTTGGGAGAAATATTAAAGGAGAGTGAAATACAAAGCAATTGAGAAAAAGAAATGGAGATTGATGGAGAGACCTTTATTGTGTATTTCTCAATGACAACCATATTCTCGTTTCCATAGTCGTGCTGTTCAGCCTGAATTTGCTTGGCTGACATCACTGCAGAAGGATGACACTGCTCTAATTGGATTAAGTTCAATGTTGGAATTTCTGCAAAGCTATTCGGGATCTCTCTCAAGTCAATGCATCCCTTAAGGAATAGGCACTCAAGTTTTGGAAAATTATCAGCACCAACTTCCCAATGCTCGAATGCAAAAGGAAAAAGTTTCAAAAAAATTAAGTGGCAGAATTTCACATTCTCTTGTAGTTCCCACTTTTTGCCAAGGTAAACACCATTTAACTTGAGCACTTCAAGCCTTGGTAACTTGCTCAAAACATTAATTACCTTCCACTCAGATTTCATAAAATAAAAACTCAGCTTCCAAATGTTTCTCAAGAGAAGAATATTGGTAATGATTTCCGCTGCTGAAGTGTTCACTAGAGAATGAAGAAGAGACAAACTCTCGAGCTGTTGTAAGCAGACAAGGATCTTAGTGCAATCATTGGTTGTGCCTACAATAATACCTACCTTCTTTAGGTATGGAACTTTTGTTAAGAACTCTTGGTTATAATGATTATCCTGCAATCCAGAAATGACCTGCAAGTTTTGATGAACAGATTTGGGAAAAGCTCCATTAAATTTCCTACAGTGAATATACTGTAGTTCTGGAAACTTCAAATGGTTGAATTCTATATCTCCAGACACACTAAATGTTTGAAGATTCCAAGCGTTGGGGAATAATGAATCACAAAGATTATATGCCATGGATATCCTTAGGTATCTCAAATGGATATGAACAGTCGGACTTGTTGAATTGAAATTAGTAACATAGAGTACCCTCAATAGGCTGAAAAATTTCAAAATTATTGAATGTTTGGGGCTCTCCAGAAAATAAAAGATGGACCGGCAGTGTTTTGACAGAGAATGTAATGCAGAGATGTCAAAATCTTCAAATGACATCCTTTCCATTCTTATCCAACGGACACCTTTCTCAGGGAAATTGGAACCACTTTCATCCACAACATGCAAAAGACTCTGGTTATGACCTTCTCTCACACAAAAGGCATGCAATAAATCATGTACTCTAAACTCCTTAATTTTTCTCCCACAACTACTTCTTTTGCTTACAAGAATTAAGTTTCTATCCATAAGTTCATTTATGTACCTTTTAGACACCGCTTCAAAACTCTCATTCTTGAATGCCTTTACCAGTCCTTCCGCAGCCCATAACCTTGCAAGGTCGTTAGCATTGATCTTATAATCTTCTGGAAAAACTCCTAAATATAAAAAACAAGCTTTCAGATTATGGGGCAAGTGACTATAACTCAATGAGAGGATTCTCCAACATTCTTCATCATCTAGAGTTGATATTGAAGTAGAACTTATTAGAGCATTAGCAGTATTCTTCCACTCATCTAGTGAATTGAGTTTTGAAAATAAACCTGCTACCACAACAACTGCCAAAGGCAGCCCTTTACATTTCTCAACAATTGGTCTCCCAATTGTCTCAAATTCAATACCATGAGATTTGCATGCCTTGTTACTAAATAAGTCCCAACTTTCACTTTGATCTAAGAACTGCATTTGATGGGAGAAGTTATTATTAGAGCCAATACAAGTAGCCACCTCTGCAATGTGAGTAGTCAACAATACTCGGCTCCCATTTATATCATCTGGAAAGCAAGATTTAACATCATTCCATGACTCTATGCTCCATATATCATCCATCACTACCAAGTACCTTTGACACTTCAAACTTTGGTAGAGTTGTAATGCTAGGTCCTCATCACTGTTGTTGTTTACATTGTCTTTAGAACCAAGAACATCTAAGAGCATTTGCCTCTTATTGTGATATTGTGATACAACAACCCATAGTCGTCTATCAAAGTGGGAGACAATTGATCGATTTTCATAAACTCGTCTAGCTAACGTTGTCTTGCCGATTCCTCCCATACCTTGAATTGAGACAACTTCTCGTTGTTTAGATGGATGTTGTATTAGCATCATCCTTATCGTCTCGAACTCATTGTTTTTCCCGACCATTATGTCCTCAGTTTGTGAAGCATGATTGGAGGAACCGGAACCGTCCATCTTGACAAGTTCATCATCAAGTGTAGTCTCCCTTCCTTGCACAGCTATCATGACTTTCTCGAGCTCTTCTTTAATGGCATCAATGTCTTCTATTGCTTGTTGCAATACATGACTAAGTTTTAGTCTATGAGAATGGGGTGTGTTTATGGCTTCATCAGTGTCCCCTTGTCCCAAATAGAGATCCAATTCTTTACAGAGAAGTACCAGATGGAGTTCAATTTCATCTTCTACTCTGAAAGCTACATCTCTGAGCTTTGTTTCCAACTCTTTAATTGCTTCAACACCATCCATTCTGCTCTCGTCCAACAGTTGTATCAGAAAACCAAGCTTTGCATGGAGAGATTGGATGAGGTCTTTGTTAAAAGGGATGAGTTCCATTTCTTGTATGATTGGACGAGGGTGAGGTTGCAGGAACTCAATCTCTAATGTTCTGATAAGAGAATTTACAGCTACACAAGCCATTCTTTTTTCTGTCTCTCTGTGTTGGTGTAGTGTGAAGATTAGCAGAAGCTAGCAAGATGAGTGGAATTGGGTAATGCGAAAGACCATTGACGTGAGAGATTGGAGAACGAAAAGATGAGTTGGTTAGCAGAACTGCAACTTGTAAAGATTATAGAGTTAGAGAATGACGACATAACATGAGCTGCAATTGTTTAATGTTTAGTGGAATCTTACAGCTACCGAAAATTTGTTTATGTGTTGTCAGCACGTCCAAATCCTTTTTACTTTTCCTTAGCTTAGTTGTAATATAATTAAATGGGTGAATTTTTTATGTGCCATATGTGTTAGTAGTCCATGTGCACAGTTGTTAAATAAATTAAACAATTAAACCCACAGACTTTTCATGGCTTGTACCCACCACTTTCTCAATGCTAAGCCACTATTGTGAGTTAATTAAATAAAGTTATGTCAATACTATTGGCATGTTCAGAGAGTGAATAATAGAGCAAATACCAATTTTGATCCCATAAGTATTAGTAAAATGACAGTTTTGGTCTATATGTTTAATTTCTACCAATTTTCATCACACGATTATTGTTTTAGTACCAATTCTCATCCATGACTATTATTTTAGTACCAAAATTCATCACGCCGGTCACCCCTCCATCCAAGACATGTCAAAATCTAAAAATTTTAAGGGCATTTTCGTCCTTTCCAACTTAAGACTCTAATTTGAGCATGAATAAAGGGATGTAAGCCCTAAGATCCGTCTCAATTGGCAGTTCTCCTCCTCATCCTACTTTAATTTGAGAAGAGAAATTGCGAATCGCGATAGATCTTAGGGCTTAAATCATTTTATTCATGCTCAAATTGGGATCTTAATTTTAAAAAGACGAAAATACCCTTAATAATTTCATAGTTCGACATGTTTTAAACAAATGTGTGACCGGCGTGATGAATTTTGGCACTAAAACAATAGTCGTGGATGAAAATTGGTACTAAAGTAATAGTCGTGGATGAAAATTGGTAGGAATTAAACATGTGGACTAAAACTGTCATTTTGCTAATACTCGTGGGACCAAAATTGGTATTTGCTCGTGAATAATATGATGAAACTATGGGTGTATTTAGTTCGCAAAAGGAAATCAAAATCGAAATGAGAATCAAATACTTGATAATTGTAATGTGTTTTGGTAAAAGTATTTTACATGTTTGGTAGTATAGTGGAATTGGAATGATTGTCAATATTGATGTTTGGTTGTGTATCACTCTATAATGAGAATAAAGGTTTTAAAAATACAAAAATAAAAAATTAAGACAATTGATTTTAATATAATGATATCCAAAACACTAATATGAACAAAAAAAAAAATCAAATAAAAAATTTAAAGGAACTAATCCAAACTTAACAATCATATTAATTACCAATAAGATGGAATGATACCCCTTTTAAATTATGGGATGAAGTTTTAATTAAAAGGTTAATCAAATCCCGTAATTTTGTTTTAAAAAATTGTCAACAGAACACTAACTATGAGATTTTGATTCACATTGCTAGTGTGTAAACCAATGAACTAAACACACCCTTAACTGATGTGTTGAGAGTGAAATGAAAAGCAATTGAGAAAGAGTAAGGGTGAGAGATCTTTACTGTGTTAGTTGTTTCCATAGTCACGCTGCTCAGCTTCAATTTGCTTGGGTGACTCATGGCAAAAGGAAGACAATTTCATTTTTTTTTTGTTTTTTATCATAGATGAGGGGACACCCAAAAACACAAGCTACAATCGTTTCCCCTAACTCTGTCCTGGGGAATTCTCCATGAAAATTTGGCTCCAATCAGGTCTTGACGAATAGCATCCCAAAGCTCTGGGGGAAATCCTCTAAAATTCGAAGCCCGATCTGGTGGGAGAGCGTCATCGAGGCCAGGCTATCACCAACTTTGTTCTGTTCCCTGTAAACATGGTTGAAGGCCTCTTCAGTTAGAGTTGCTGCCTCTCGGGCGCAGCCCCGAACAATATTGTTGCTTTAGGCATGCCCATCAGGAACACTGCGCAAGCTATTCACAATGGTCTTTGAGTCGCATTCAACCAAGAGTGTAGTTACGCCATAATCCTTCGCCAAACGGATCCCCTGCAGAATAGCCCAAGCCTCAGCCTCTTCAATTGAGCATCTCCCTAAGTTATATGTGAAGCCTCTACACCAGCTCCCATGCGAGTCTCTTAAAAGGCCACCACAGCCTGCCACTCCACTACCCTTGTAGCAGTCGTCGACGTTGAGTTTCATCCAACCATTGGCCGGCTTAGTCCATGCTACTTGGGAGTCGACAGTCGGCGTGCTTCTCCTCACCGGAGTCCATCTTTTTGCAAACGCCGCCTTTAATTACCTCAATATCTTAGCGATTAAGCCACTCCATCTTTTGGTCTATCGACAACGTATGGTTATTGAACACCTCGCCTTTCTTCCAGCGCCATAGCCACTAGAATCTGATGCCAAAAGGAAGACAATTTCATACTTTAAAGAAATGAGTCATTTAAAAAAAAAATTGGAGAAATTGAAAACAAAAGATGGCCAAACTTATTTACTAAAACCTTTTTTCCAAATTGAAAAATGGAGAAATTTTTTTAGAATTTGGAGAATTCATTTAACTAATTCGATATCCAAATTTGAAGAAATGGAGAAAGTAGATCTACATTTCAATCCCTTACAACAACATTTCTAACCCTTTTTTCTTAGAAAAAAATTGAAAACAAGAGAAATGGAAAATTGAAGAAATGAAAAATGGAAAACAGAGGGGAATTCTGCAAAACTATTTAAGATCTCTCTCAAATGACAATAATTATGAAGAATTAGGCGCTCAAGTTTAAAATTCTAAGGCTCTGTTTCACAGAGCTTATTTAGGAGCTTATAACTCATTTTAAGCTACTAATAAGTTATAAGCTCTGTTTGATAATATTTCCAAAATAAGCCCATAGCTTAAAATAAGAGCTTATTTTGGAACGCTACTTTAGGTAACGTTTCAAAATAAGCTAGTAGCTTCCTAACTTTTTTTTTTTCATCTTTATCATTATTATTTTAAAGAAATGAACTTATTTATCCTTCCCAATTAAAACATTTTTCTCTTCTCTTTTATCCGCAACTTTCACCGCAAATATTATTATTAGGGAAAATTGTACTTTTAGTCCCCCAATTGTTCCCAGATATGCAATGTAGTCCCTCATTGTCAATTTTGTAAAATTGATCCCTCAATTGTTTTAATTGTAGTCAATGTAACCCTCCGGTCAAATTTTTCACTAACTAGTGTTAAAAATCATGGACAATTTTGTAATTTCGCAACCCATCATTTTACATCCAATTTCTTCCTTCACCCGAATTGACCTATGCGAAGTGAACGAGTACTTCCGGCACATATCCAAGCACTCTCCCAGCCGGAAAGCTCATGTGTCGCCGGCGAACCACCGGATCCATTATTATTATTATTATTATTATTATTATTATTATTATTATTATTATTATTATTAGCTGAAGGAGATTTGCAACAATATTGCTACTTCAATTCATTATGGGATGCTAGATCATGATTATGCTAATAGTTTTATTTCAAAATCTTAATTTTTTTGAAGACAAAATGTTAAATTTTAATATGTAAACAAACTAATTTAAATTTTATGAAGATGTCCTTTTTTGTCTTTTTTTTTTTTTTTTTACACTTTCATGAATTGCAGGTTTGCAGCTAGCTTAATAGCGGCAAATTATATCATGCACCACGATGCATGATCAATTATGCACCGCGCGTTAGACACTACAGTGTGTCTAAACCGACACTACAGGGCCAGGGCCCCAGATATCTGTATATAGGAGATCTAGTACATTTTGGCTAGAATTATCAATCCTATATAACTTGAAACGGGAGGACTTGCCGAGATGGAAAGCTGTGCACGACCCCAAATCTTTGACATTTTTTGACTGAACTGAGCAATTCTGGAGGACTTTATTTTGAAATAGATTGTGTGGGTGACCAAGCCTGCGACTCCATACCGCCGGCGGTAGCACGGGAACTAACAAACGCAAAGTGGCACCGTGACACAGGTAGCTTGTATAGACCGCCCGAGGTAAGACCCTTAAGAAGTGTGGCCTTGGTTTTGGAATCCTTCACAAGAAAGCAACTGTCATGAAACTCAAAATAAACCCTATTATCATTAGCGAATTTTTGGACAGATAATAATTGAACGGTTAATTTAGGGACGTGCAACACATTAGACATGAATAATTGTTTTGACACGGATGGAATAGATGCATGGCCAATTCGCAAGATAGCCAAACCTGTACCATTTCCAATCCGGAGCGTGTCCGAGCCGCCATAATCCTCCGAGTTATTTAACATGCCGGTATCGGGTGTGGCATGTGCCGTGGCTCCGGTGTCGGGATACCACGCATTCGCCGGAGGTACGGGCGCCGCCGTGGTGTCGCTGGAAACCGCCACATTGGCTTGAGCCGGAGGTGGAGTAGAGTACCGTTTGAAGCAGTAAACTGTTGTATGGCCGTGTGACCGGCAAATTTGGCACCTTGGTGCACCTTTCCTGCCACGGCCACCACGTCCGTGATTGCTGTTGCGACCGACGCGGCCACCTCGCCGGTCACCTTCTCCATGCGAGCTGCTACTGCCACCACGCCGGTCACCTTCTCCATGCGAGCTGCTACTGCCACCACGCCCACGTCCAGCATACATCGCCCGGTATGCGAGCCACCAAGACCACCATCTGCCGCCGTGGGATAGTCGCCGGCGAGAATGAAATCGGCGGCTTGGAGCCATCTACGGCAGGGCCACCGGAGAGTTGGCAGTCAAGGAGGCAGCATATGTCCTGTACTCCGGTCGAATGCCTCTCAGGACGTACAGATTCTATTCTGCAAGGGAGAGAGATTGGCCGGCCTGGGCAAGTGCCTTGACTAGAAGCTCTGCCCAGCCGAGATAGTCTGCCAACGACGCATTGCCTTGCCGGAGGGACTGGAATTGGCCTAGCAGATTGAGGCACCGCGCCTGAGTGTTCGACCCTAACGCCGTGCAGATGGAACGCCAAACCTTCGCGGCGGTGCTCCGGCCACCTGCGAGGTGGAGGACTTCGTCGGACATTGAGGAGATGAGAAGGGAGAGGATCGACTGATCCTGTTGAACCCACACATTGTGTGTCGGATTGGGGATCGGATCAGTCGTGGTAGCGCTGGAGCTCGACTCTCTGGCGGGAGTTGCGGCAACGGTTGGAGGAGGACACTGCGTGCTGCCGTCGACAAACCCGATGAGGCCTTGCCCACGCAAGAATGGGATAAGCTGGGTGAGCCAAAAGAGGAAGTTCCTACTCGTTAACTTCATAGAGATGAAGTGGTGAGCGCCGGTGAGAGGATTTGTGCCGGTCGGGGAGGAGCCACCGGCGGCGGAGATTGTTCTCTCGGGTGAATTGGAAGACATGGCGGTTTGGCGGTGGTGTTTGGGATGTTTTGGGATAAAGGAAGCGATAAGAAGGATCGGTAAGGCTGATACCAAATTAGAGAGATAATTTCATTCAGTTACAACCAAAAGAGATTACAGAAGAGTATATCATATTACACCACTAAACACTCCTGACTAATAGACTAATCATCTAAGACTTATTTTATGGCCACACAATTATAAACTATGATACATATAATAAAATAACAATAATAATAGTAACACTAACAAGCTTCAAGTTCTCAATTTCACCTTGTACATTTACAGAATTAGCATTGTCAGGCAATCGCGATGTTAGAGTAATGTTGTCATCAGTGTAGGATTTTTGAAAGGGATTATAAGAAGCTGGAATTAAATAACACAAATAAAACCAATTTTTTGAAAGGAATTATAAGAGAAAAAAAAAATTAACCAAATGAACAAAACTTAAATGACAACTAAAGAAAGTACCAGCAGGCACTCCAGGCAGTAACAATCACCTAAGAATTACCTCTTCCTCAGTCACCATCACATGACTATGTAGAAGAAATTAATGTAATCACTAATTTCTTAAGAAATTCTACACGACCTAGACCAATATAATTATCAAAGGTACAACAACTTTCAGGGAGTGAACACTTTGGCCAACATTTTGCTAGTTTCAGGTGATACAAATTTCTCCACATATAAAGCTTCATGAAAATCAAAATCATTGTTTCAAAAAAATCATTGTTCTTAATTCATCATCAGTTGAAAGATACTCATAAATCACTCTCATGCATTAGTCTGTAACTCTACATAGATATACAGAAATCTTTCAAGTGGCATAAGCTAACAAAAATTTAAAGAACAAGGAAAAAGTGATGCCTTGTAAGTTATAAATATCAAAGCAATAGTCACCTCAGTGTTTAATTGACATCATAATAAAAGTACAAACCATGAGTCTTCTCTGCAACATTTAACAGTGAAAAAAAATTCTGCCTCCATCTTTTTTCTGCCAAAAATTGAAAGCCAATATCATAACACATATATTATAATACACATTAAAAAAATCACTACTCACTAGCCGAATATTATAATTTGAAATATTTATGAAACTATAGGTACAGTAACCAAATTAGTTTCAATGAAGTAGAATTTAAATGTTTGAATTAAAATCTGTTTTTCTCCTCTATTACCTGCAAATCTGCACTTAAGAAAATAACCATTGCACAATTCCACATTCCACGGCAGTTTTCATTCACATTTCACACAGTAAGGGAAAAACAAAGAAGAAATTTTAGACAGAATGATAGTAGAACATAAAGGAGTTGTACGCAAAAACTACAAAAGTTGACGACTAAATTAAACACAAAAAAAATCACTTAGAATTAAATCGAGTAAAACAACTATAGTCGAGGACTATATTGAGTATTAAATCCATCTAGCAAGCCTTAAATCCAGCAGATTATATTGTTCATTTGTTCATTCCTAGAAGCAGCCAGGCCTGCAATACAAGACAGAAATATAGTAATCTATACCCTATTCCAATTTTCAGCTGAAGAACCTGTGAACCAGAAACCATTTCAAACACCAAAATTGCAAAAACAGCCACAACAACCATCTGCTCTTCCCACAAAAACTCGCCTTCGTCGGAGTCATCTTCATCAAAATTGCCTTCATCGGAGTCATCTTTGTCAAACTCACCTTCATCGGAGTCATCTTCGTCAAACTCGCCTTCATCGGAGTCATCTTCGTCAAACTCGCCTTCATCGGAGTCATCTTCAAGAGGGCGAAACTGTCATGAATCAATGAAAACAAATTACGTTGTGATGACACTAAATGAAGTTGGGAGAAAAATTAAAGGAGACTGAAATATAAAGCAATTGATAAAAAGAAATGGAGATTGATCGAGAGACCTCTATTGTGTCTATCTCAATGACAACCATATTCTCGTTTCCATAGTCATGCTGTTCAGCCTCAATTTGCTTGGCTGACATCACTGCAGAAGGACGACACCTCTTTAATTGGATTAAGTTCAATGTTGGAATTTCTGCAAAGCTATTCGGGATCTCTCTCAATTTAAAGCATTTGTTAAGGAATAGCCGCTCAAGTTTTGGAAAATTATCTGCACCAACTTCCCAATGCTTGAGATTATCATGCGAAATTTTCAAACAAATTAAGTGGCAGAATTTCACATTCTCTGGTACTTCCCACTTTTTTCCAAGCTTAGAATACCTTAACTTGAGCACTTCAAACCTTGGTAACTTGCTCAAAACATTAATTGCCTTCCACTCAGATTTCATAAAATCAAACCTCAACTTCCTAATGTTTTTCAAGAGAAGAATATTGTTAATGATTTGAGCCATCATATCCCGAATTCCATAGCTCAATGAATCAAAATGAAGAGACAAACTCTCGAGCTGCTGTAAACAGTCAATGTTCTTAATGCAATCATTGGGGTTGCCTATAGTAATTCCTACCCTCTTTAGGTATGGAACTTTTGTTAACGACTCTTGGTCGCATTGACTAGCCTGCAAACTAGAAATGACCTGCAAGTTTTGATGAGCAGGTTCGGGAAAAGATCCATAAAGTTTTCGACAGCTAATATACTGTAGTTGTGGAAGCTCCAAATGGCGCAATCCCATATCGTGAAACACACGATATGTTTGAAGATTCCAAGCGTTGGAGAAAAATGAATGACAAGAATCACATTGCCTGGATATCCATAGGTATCTCAAATGAATATGAACATCAGTCGGAGTTGGCAAAAGGTATTCAGCAACATAGAGTACCCTCAATAGGCTGAAAATTTCCAAAATTATTGAATCTATGGGCGACAGCGCAAAATGAAAGATGGACCGGCAGTGTTTTGACAGAGAATGTAGCGCAGAGATGTCAAAATCTTTAAATGACACCCTTTCGATTCTTATCCAACGGACACCTTTCTGAGGGAAATTGCAACCACTTTCATCCACAACATGCAAAAGACTCTGGTTATGACCTTCTCTTACACAAAAGGCATGCAATAAATCATGTACTCTAAACTCCTTAATTTTTCTTCCACAACTACTTCTTTTGCTTACAAGAATTAAGTTTCTATCCATAAGTTCATTTATGTACCTTTTAGCCACCGCTTCAAAACTCTCATTCTTCAATGCCTTTACAAGTCCTTCCGCAGCCCATAACCTTGCAAGGTTGTTAGCATTGATCACTTTATCTTCTGGAAAAACTCCTAAATATAAAAAACAAGCTTTCAAATTATGGGGCAAGTGACTATAACTCAATGAGAGGATTGTCCAACATTCTTCGTCATCTAGAGTTGATGTTGAAGTAGAACTTATTAGAGCATTAGCAGTTTTCTTCCACTCATGTAGTGTATTGAGTTTTGAAAATAAACCTGCTACCACAACAATTGCCAAAGGCAATCCTTTACATTTCTCAACAATTGGTCTCCCAATTGTATCAAATTCAACACCCTGAGATTTGCATGCCTTTTTATGAAATAATTCCCAACTTTCACTTTGATCTAAAAACTGCATTTGATGGGAAAAGTAATTGTTAGAGCCAATACAAGTAGCCACCTCTGCAACGCGAGTAGTCAACAATACTCGACTCCCATTTATATCATCTGGAAAGCAAGAGTTAACTTCATTCCATGACTCTCTGCTCCATACATCATCCATCACTACCAAGTACCTTTGACCCTTCAAACTTTGGTAGAGCTTTAATGCTAGGTCCTCATCACTGCTGTCTTTTAGATTGTCTTTAGAACCTGCAACAAGATCTAAGAGCATTTGCCTCTTATTGTGATGTTGTGATACAACAACCCATATTTGCTTGTCAAAGTGGGAGACAATAGATGGATCTTCATAAACTCGTCTTGCTAACGTTGTCTTGCCGATTCCTCCCATACCTTGAATTGAGACTTCTCGTTGTTTAGATGGATGTTGTATTAGCATCTTCCTTATAATCTCGAACTCATTGTTTTTCCCAACCATTATGTCATCAGTGTGTGAAGCATGATTGGAGGAACTGGAACCGTCCATCTTGACAAGTTCATCATCAGATTTTGGATTAACATCATCATCAAGTGTAGTCTCCCTTCCTTGCACAGCTATGACATGCTTGTACTCCATCATGACTTTCTCCAGCTCTTCTTTAATAGCATCAATGTCTTTTATTGCTTGTTGCAATACATGACTAAGTCTATGAGAATGCTGGGTTTTTTTGGCTTCAGTGTCCCCTTGTCCCATTTCATCGTCAGCTTCTTTATAGAGATGTACCACATGGTGTTCAATTTCATCTTCTACTCTGAAAGCTACATCTCTGAGCTTTGTTTCCAAGTCTTTAATTGCTTCAACACCATCCATTCTGAACTCGTCGAACAGTTGTATCAGAAAACCAAGCTTTGCATGGAGAGATTGGATGAGGTCTTTGTTAAAAGGGATGAGTTCCATTTGTTGTAGGATTGGACGAGGGTGAGGTTGCAAGAACTCAAGCTCTAATGTTGTGATAAGAGAATTTACAGCTACACAAGCCATTCTTTTCTCTCTCGATCTGTATCTCTCTCTGTTAGTATAGGTGTAATGTAAATGAAATGAGAGTAGTTTTTCTCAGTTTGTTTGAGTGCAGATTAGCAGATCAAAGCAAAGCAAGATGGGTGGAATTGGGTAATGCCACTGATCTGAGTGCAATAATTCATTGCCGACAGCTTTTTTAACCTTTAGCTTTCCAGCTCTAAAGTTTCCACTACTTGGTGCAATAATTCAAATGTTGGCCAGGGCATAGTGTTTTTTGTTTTTTGTTTTTTTTTTTTTCACCAATCAATGGAGACAAGAAGAATATTGATTTGAGTAAGTTTCAACTGAATTAGTTTCATCCTGCGAATGCAGTATTATCTTCTAGATTTGGAAGTTTTGATCTTCAAAATTTACAAGAGTTCAATCTTAATTGTTCTCTTAAGTGGATTTAATCATAATCTCCAAGATTTATGTTATATGTAAGAAACTACCAATCAACACCTTACATTAACAGTGCAAAACATTTGGGAATAGTTCCTGTGTAGAAGACAGTTGCAATAGTATCTCTCTGCCAATCAGACAATTGGTTTTCTATAATCATTTGGGAATATAATGTACTTGTGTAGCTGTAACGTGATCTTGTTTCAAAGGAACAAATATTGTATAAGAATTGAAGAGTAAGATGTATTGGTTCCAAGTACATATATATTAAGATACAATATTAGAAATTTTATAAATTTGTTTCCAATTACTAAAGTAAAGGAAATATGATAAATTTATTTCATGATTATCAAAGTTGGAGGAGTCCATCAAACAAGAATTGGCTGGGGATTCAATTCCGTGAGTATTATTGAATTCTTTTAATTAATGGAATCCCAAGTTATTAATTGAAAAGTGAAAACTGTTATAATGCAGATTTGTCTGCAGGCCTTTAGCTCGTGAAGAACAGTAAAAGAAGATTCAAGATCAGAGAAAGGACTCTTTTCATTCCTTCCTTCATTGATAACATTACATCAATGTATATAACTGGCATTACATAATCATACCATAAATAACAAGCCATTACTAATCAAATCATTAATGCTAGAATAATGTCCATATTTATATTTTACAACACTCCCCCTTGGACATTATTTTGTCATAATCATGCCTCGTTAAAAACTTGCCAGGAAAACCCGGTGGGAAAAAATCTAGACAAGAAAAGAGTACAATAGGAAATACATTCATGCCTCATTAAAAACTTCACTAGGAAAACCGCGTGGGAAAGACCTAGTTGAAGAAAAGAGTACATGATATATGTAAAAACATATATTATATTGGTCGCCTCATTAAAAACCTTAACTTAAGAAAACCATGTGGGAAAAACTTAATTAAGGAAAAAAAGAGTACAACCATAAGCCTTCAGGGCATAATCATCAGGATTTTGGGGTTTGTTTACCTCTCCCCATTTACATTACTATATCTTACACATGCCTCGTTAAAAACCTCATTGTAAAACCCAATGGGAAAAACTATTTGAGGAAAAAGTGCATGGTGTATGTGTATTCTTGCTTTAGATTAACTACCTCGTTAAAAAACCTTAGATTTAAGGAAAAACCCCGTGAGGTAAACTTAACTAAGGAAAAGAATACAGTTGCTAGTCTTCAAAACCCAATCTTCAGGATTGTAAAATGATACTCCCCCTCAAGAAGACAATCTTCAAATCCACACATAATATATATCCAAAATTGTAGAAATGGATTAGTCAAATCTTCTGGATTGTCACTAGAGTGAATATGTTGCACAATAATTTTGCGACTCTTCTAGAGCCCGTCTTGGTTTGGTTTTGACGCTACATATGTTTTGTCAATTATTCTTTAACATACTCATATATTATTTGTGCAAACTCAAGCGTTATTGTCCTCATTCGGGACATTGGGGGAAATCATTGTTTAACCAGTTTGGAAGTGTTTTTTTTTTTTGGCATCACGGGGATCAAACATATATAATAGCCCATACCCAAACAGCCTATCAAAACCATACATTTGTTTCTCATATAAATGCCAAAATCTTTTGTGACCCGGAATAAACATTATTCCAATATTTCTTTGTAGTAGGAGCCTTAGATATTGCTAGCAATTTTATCGCAAATATCATGTCTATTGCGATTATGGAACTTCTGGTTCTAAAAGGTGCTCCAACGAAAAAATGAAGTAAAGGACTGTTAAGGTATCCTTACCGAGTCTAAACGGTTCCTTATCTACTTCAAGAGATTATTAGGCAACCTTATAGTTTGACGAAACCATGATACTTAGCTTAACCATATAGATAGGTGAAAAATAGGCTAACTGGTGTATAAAATTCATTCAATGGAAAAACTCGATCTTCAAGTCGAGATAATACTTAGCTTTCACAAGCCTTTTATTTCAAAAACTCCGTCTTTAGATATGGGCTGACATCATCAAGCCCTTTATATATTTCATTGATGTTTTCCACCATCAATATTGACTTAGATAATAAATAATAAATAAGTTCATTATCAACCCTTTATCGAGCACACAATGGTACATATTATTCCTTCAATGAGGATATTAACTCCATTCGCAACCCTTTAAAGAGTAAATAATGACACTTAAATTCTCATTTCGGGAATTATAAATCCATTAGCGATTTCTCAAAATAAATATTAACCGCATATCTAAATTTATTATTATTCTGCCAATAATATTATGTAGCGGAACTTAATGTCATTTATCGTGGGAGAGTATATTTATTAAATCAATTAAGGGTCTCTGCGTGAACCCATAGGCTACAAACTCGCTTCATACATTATTACCTCGTTATTCTTGTTTCCTTCCACACCATTTGTAGCCTACATGGTTAATACCTCAATGGTGTACGGAAGTAATATATTAGCGAGTTGAGCTGTATATGCCTTTAATTGCTCTCTTTATACTTTAATCAATCTAGGTGCTTCTGGCACCTAGTTTTGGATCTAGATTGTCATATAATATGAGCAATTTGAAGGCAATTTTGTTGTCGACAATTATAATACTTTCATAAATCTCTCCCATATTTATAATTGTTCATGGAAATATTTAAGTCAACCAGATTCTAGACATTTTCCAAAGATATTTTGATCTGGTCGTTCCGCATCCCTAGTATTACGTTTGTTTGGTGCACTTATAATTTTACTAGGGTTTTTCGTAATCTGGACGAACGTCTGCAGGACATAATTATTCAAACTATTTCAAGAGTGACAATGTTTATTTACTAGATCTAGTATTATGATTCTTAACTTTTACACCGATAGATCTCCTACACCTCTGGCGTCAAGGAGTATCAGTAGATATATTTGGTCCAAGTTGGGGAAGGTATATGAACCTAGTCACTCTTTTATGATCACTATGATCAATAGATATGTTTGGCAGATTATTTGCTAAAGTCGCAAATATATAGACTATCTTTTGAACTTCTAGTTCAATCTAACTAGTACGTGGATTTCTTAACTAATGAAGATCTTTCCATTGCATGGAACTTCTCGGCATTTCATTAAATTTGAGCTCATAGAGATACGCGTGAGGTGATGATACAATAAAATGAACTACATACTAAGACTAGTAACGCAGATCGGGAAATGTGTAATTCTACCACGTACTATGTGTATGGGGGAATAACTACGATATGTAGTGGGTCAGATTTGAATTAATACAAATATCCCCAAAAATAAATAATTTGGTAATTTCTCATTCATGTATGCTTTATAATTTACTCATAAAGGGTAAGAAATTCTAATATCTGACTCATTATGTTTGCCCTAAGTAACCCAATTGTCCATGCCATAATTTAAAGGAATTTGGGTCTTTACAATTACTCATAAGTATATGCACATATATGTCAAAATAGAGAAAGCATACATATTAATTAAATGAGATTATACGAGTACGCAACTATCTTAAATACGTTAAATGCCAAATAGATGTATAGATGGTGAGACCATTCAGGATCTCAAAAATTCATAAACATATGAGAAGTCATCATCATAAAATATATACAACTAATTTGCTTCGGGCAAATTATTATGACGTAATTTACTTCTAGCTCAAACACATAGCATTTTAAATAACTATATCATGTATTACTTTGTGACATGATCATAAAATATTTTGGATGAATAATCATAGCACTAAAGATAGAAATTTAAGACTTTTCACGAGTCATTAGTCATCCAAAAATCAATCCCATTAGAAGTCTTCTAGACCTTTAATAAAAATGATCCGATGACCAGGCATATTGCCAAGTAGGAAAGGCTCGGAACTCATAAAGTACATTCTTACAAAACTAAAATTTTGATGTCTTTTTAAAAAATTCAATGACATTCAAAATACTTATTATAATCTGGTCATGTACTACTACAGGAGTACAAGGTGACTATCACATATGACAATGAGACCCACACTATTTAAAAAAAAAAATTAGTTATGTACTTTTAGTGGAGTACAACGGATTCATGTACCATTCGAAAGGTACTATCCGGAAGTAAAACCCGTCCAGAAAATTAAACATAGAGAAGTAAATTCTAAATTGTCAAATAATTCTGGATGATCCATAAGAATTAACTTCTCAGATCATGCATTCTATTCTATACATTAATGGATCACAATAATTTATTGATCGTACTATCCTTCAGGGATCAACTTAGGCTCTATGAATCTTTTTCAATCAAATATTCATAACCGATGGTTTAGACCAAAATATGTCAAATAAAAATTAGTGCTCTAAGTATTTACCTTCTGGGCAAAACTATATTGAAAATATGCACTATTATTTTGTTTAAATACTCAGATTTGAGATATTCAAGATTCAATACTCATGCGATATAATTTTATGATAAAACTAGCACGATCAATATGCACGGATTTGGACAAATAAATTATTGACTTCCAAATCAGAATTAAGTCAATTTGACATTAGTCATATAAATTGTCCTAGTGCTATTATCATATGACTAGTGCTATGAATTCGCCTTCTGGGTATGCTATATATGTCTAAAAATTCAAGCTATAATAAAATGTGAGATTAATCTCAACATATACATGGCCTATAGCAAATAATTGTTATCAAGAACAAACCAACATGTGCTCTTTTATAGTGGTGGTTCACATTGACATAAAACATATTCGAGCAACTGATAGGCATTGATATGAAGCACATAGTTAATCACCATGCATATTTAAATATTTAATAAAAATATGTTTTCTGAGAAATATGGCTACTTGTACAGAATAACCAGCTATCATATAAATATATGCATGTCTAAATATTTTCTTTGAAAAAATGAGAATACCTGGCTCTGGTTTAATTACAAAGCAAGTAGGTTGCACTTGTAGTATTGGCAGGAAACCTGCTGCCTAAACATTTATTGAAGAGGGAAAGAGGATGCGAGGTCCAAAAATCCCATGATGCGTCTATGCTCCATCTTCTTCAATATTATGATTTAAACCAAATCAATTCAAAACACAGGTATAAACTATTTATTATATGCCTTGCTTTTATGCTCGATCCCCATACTAATCACTGTATTAGTCATATAATGTATGCAAAAAATAGATCATTAGATACCGGACTTTCACTATTATATATGAAAGATCATTGCATGCACCATTGATTATATGATACAAAATCTATGGCTATATATATATATATATATATATATATATATATATATATATATATATATATATATATATATATATATATATATATATATATATATATATATATATATATATATTGGGAAGGGATCAGGTGCATTTGTTGCTTCCCGTGCGGATGTGCGGTGAATTAATGTGCGTGAGGTTTATACTTAATGTGCGTGAAATTTGTACTCAATGTGCCTGAGATTTGTACTTAATGTGCGTCATGTTAATATGCGTGAGTTTTGTACTTAATGTGCCTGAGTATTGTGTTTAATGTGCGTGAGATTTGTGCTTAATATGCGTGAGTATTTCATAATTACGAGCTCAGAAGGAAGCAGAACAGAAACTCACGCACATTAAAACCCAAGCTTCTTGTTACTTCTTCCTTCAATTTGGCCATGGATTCTGGATTATTAGCTACCTTCAGTGCAATTGAATGTTTATATAGATGACGCACGCACAGTAAAATTTGCACAGCAGCTAAGTGTGGATTTCTGTTGTATTATTCTCATAATTCTTAACCACCATAGCTCGCCTCCGCATCATCATCATCAGGGAGGGGGCAATGGCTACTGGGGATGGGGAAGAAGCTGACATCTATATTTTCTGCTACATTTTACCCATTCACGCACATTAAGTACAAATCTTAGGCACATTAAGCACAACACTCACACACATTGAGTACAAATCTCACGCACATTAATCCACCGCACATCCGCACGGGAAGCATTCATCCGCACGGAAACCTTTCAATATATATATATATATATATATATATATATATATATATATATATATATATATATATATATATATATATATATATATATATATATATATATATATATATATATATATATATATATATATATATATATATATGATGAGTACTTAGCTTATGTGGCTGCGGGAGAACTCCATAGGATCACTTATTGTTGGTGGCTTTCCACGAGGGACGGGAAATGAAGGAAGATGCATGAGGCATTTTAATCATTTCACCGTCATCATTAACAAGCTTCGTCGTAGAGTTAATCATTGACTTTGTTCTCAATGTTTCTCCTCATTATATTCCATCACAAATTTTGATGCCTTTAAATTCTTCCTGCGTGCAGTCTGGCAGGTGAAGTCAATTTTGATTCTTCTTCGCATTTTTCTATTCTGCCAACACCACGGCTTGAGTTGCGAGACAGCCTTTCTGTTTGGAGCCTGCGTATTATACATGCTTAGCAACGAACTGTGGTGTTGCTGTCTCCCCCTTGGCCGAAGTGTTTCAACGACGACGCCAACAATAGACGGCTGAAGCAGCAACGGATTGGCGAGCTGATAACGTCCACCGAAGATTTATGTAGAGCAAAAGTTCATATTACCGAAGATTCATATTACCGTTCACCGAAGATTTATGTAGAGCAAAAGTGCTGATAACGTGTTATAATGCAGATTTGTCTGGAGGCCTTTAGCTCGTGAAGAACAGTAGAAGAAGATTCAAGATCAGAGAAGGGACTCTTTTCATTCCTTCCTTCATTGATAACATTACATCAATATATATAACTGGCATTACATAATCATATCATAAATAACAAGCCATTACTAATCAAATCATTAATGCTAGAATAATGTCCATATTGATGAGGAAGGCAACACAAGATCACAAGGGCATTTGTGTAACTTGATCTCCTTTTCTGTTATTCTGTTATAACTGCTTCACTGTTCCATTAGCAGTAGCAGTAGTTTTCCCTCCTTAGTTTCATATATATGCTTGCATCACATTGTACTAAGACTTGTTACTTGATGAATAATGAGAACTCCACTCCTTTCCCTTTTTCCACTCAAAACTTCCAAGCTACCTTCAATGATGAAGCTATAATCCACTGATTCCTACATGGTATCAGAGCGACGTTTCAGCTACGCTGCAGTTGTAAGCATGGATCGAGAAGGCACAGGAGGAAACCCTACTGGAAATGGAGGAGAAACCTCAGCCACGGCAAGTCGTATCCATGTGAATCTGCCTCCAGTGAATCGATTGGATGAGTTTGAAGATCCAATGTATCTACACATCACTGAGAATCCGAACATGGTCCTTGTCTCACCTCCACTTTCTGAGCATAATTATGCTACCTGGAGCAGGTCTATGAAGATTGCATTAGGAGTAAAGAACAAATTTGGCTTTGTGAGTGGTGCAGTTCTAGCTCCAGAGCGATCCGATCCCAAATACTCAGCCTGGAAAAGATGCAATGACATAGTTTGTGCTTGGATACTTAAATCCCTCAATTCCACTATAGCAGAAAGTGTCCTGTACTATGAAGTTGCAGAGGATATCTGGAATGCCTTGGAGAAGAGGTACTCTCAGGCAGATCCTCACAAGATAGCAGAGATTCAGAATAACATATACAGGAATATGCAAGGTAACAAATCCATTAATGAGTATTTTACTAGTTGTAATGCTCTTTGGGAACAATTAAATGCTGTGAGGCCTTTACCTGTATGTGAGTGTGTGCCTAGATGTGCTTGCAAATTAATGGACAAAATAAGAAAGGAAAGGGAGGATGATCAGGTTATTAGATTCCTAGAAGGTTTAAATGATGAGTTTGAAACTATCAAGTCTGGTGTACTAGTTATGGATCCTGTTCCTAACATGGAGAAAGTGCTGAATATGGCTCTAAAGCTGGAAAGAAAGCTTAACTGTTCCAATCACCATAAGAACAGTGAGATAACACAGGCTAATGCTATTCAGAACACAATATCAGAAGAACAGAATGTTGTAGCCATGGCAACTTCCTATAATAAGAAGAAGTTTAACAATTATGGAGGGAAAAATGTGCCAAAATGTACATTCTGTGGTATGAGTGGCCACACTATTGAAAAATGCTTCAAGAAGCATGGATATCCCCCTGGGTGGATACCTGGTTACAAGTCCAAAAACAAGGGAAATCAAGATGTTCAGCAGAATCAGCAACCTTCTTCATCTTTTGTCAACCAAGTTGGTGACATAGGTATGTCATCTAATCAATTTCAGAGGCTTCTGTCTTTGTTGCACGGACAAAATCAAGGGGCACAACCTTCTGCTAGTGCTGCAGTCACAGTGAACAAGACTGGATTGAGGCCAGATTTCTCCAGTCTGAATGATGAACCAAAAGAAGGCAAGTTTATCTCTGAATCTCAACTTCACATTAATGCTATCTTAAATTGTCCTAATGTTTGGATCTTGGATTCTGGGGCAACTTATCACATTACATGCTCATTAGATTATCTTGATAACTATCAAAAGCTTAATGACATATCTGTTAAGTTGCCAAATGGAGAAAGTATACAGGTGGCTTATATGGGGGAAGTAAGGCTCTTTCCCAATCTGCTGTTAAAGAATGTCTTGTACATACCAAGCTTTGCTTTCAACATAATATCTGCTAGTAAACTAATAAGCCAAGCTGCCTGCACTATTGTTTTGAATGCTGATGTGTGTAACATTCAGGGACCCCATGGGATAATGGCTGGTTTTGCTAAGGAAAAGGATGGACTATACTTGCTTGATCATCCACCTGCCAAGAAAAGAGATATTGGAAAACAATGTAATACTTTGTCTTTACAAATGTGGCATAATAGACTAGGACATTATCCCATAGATAAAATCCTTGATCTAAAAGGAATAAAGCTTGTCCAGTCTCAAAAACCTGTTGATTTTTTATGTGATGTATGCCATCTTGCTAAACACAAGAGATCACCTTTTCCTACAAGTAATAATAGAGCAGAAAATTGCTTTGATTTGATACATATGGATGTGTGGGGACCCTTTCCTGTTGGATCCTTGAAAGGAGAACATTATTTTTTAACAATTGTGGATGATTTTAGCAGATTCACATGGTTACACCTAATGAAGAATAAATCAGAAGTAAGAAGCTTATTTCAGAACTTCTATCACTATGCTGACACACATTTTACCTCAAAAATCAAGACTGTAAGGTCTGACAATGGAAGTGAATTTTCTTATGACATCCTTCTTTAATGAAAGAGGAATTTTGCACCAAAGATCTTGTGTGAATACCCCCCAACAAAATGGGATAGCAGAAAGAAAACATCAGCATGTTTTAAACTTAGCTAGAGCACTCAGGTTCCAGTCTGGAGTACCCTTGGAATTTTGGGGTCATTGTGTGTTGCATGCTATCTATCTTATTAATAGGTTACCAACACCTATAAATGATGGGAAATCACCTTATGAGATTTTGTTTAACAAGGATGTGGACTATGACCATTTAAAGTCTTTTGGATGCCTATGTTTTGCTACTACTGCCTCTCAAGGGAGAAACAAACTAATGCCAAGAGCTAGAAGATGCATATTTTTGGGATTCCCAGCAAATGTTAAAGGATATATCCTGTTTGATCTTAATGACAATTCTGTGTTCATCTCTAGGGATGTAAAGTTCTATGAGCATACCTATCCCCTCAAGGAAAAGGGTAGTAAAACTTCAACAGACAAGTCTTTGGGGGATCCTGTCTTACCTTTAGTTTCTGTTGATGCAGATGTTATGCCCTTTTCTTATAAAACAAGGCATGCTCCTATGCTTCCTGAAGATCATGCTACAATTCTTGATAATGAGCTTAATTGTGATAGCAATACTGAAGAAAATAGAATGGCTTTCACAGAATCCTACACCTGGTCATAGTCCTACTGTTCCATCAATTCAGGCTTAAGGGAATGAGCTATTTGCTTCTGATGTCAATGAGATGGATGATGATACAAATACAGAGGTGAATTCCCAAAGGCAGTCTTCTAATCACATACAACCAAGAAGATCTGAAAGGGTAAGGAATTTACCTCCTAAATTGCATGATTACTATTGTCATTCTATGAGAAAACATGACATAGGTCTGAGAACTTCTCCACATTCTCTTGACAAAGTTATTTCTGATGAACATCTGTCATATAACCATAGAGTATGTGCATCTTCCATCCTATCTTCTCATGAGCCACAATCATACAATGAGGCAGTACAGGATGAATCATGGAGAAGGGCTATGACAACTGAGATAGAGGCCTTGGTTGCCAATAACACCTGGACCCTCACTGATCTCCCACCTGGTAAAGTCCCAATTAGATGCAAGAGGGTTTTTAAGGTCAAACACAAAGCTGATGGGTCCATTGAAAGGTACAAAGCCAGACTTGTGGCAAAAGGTTACACACAACAATTGGGGGTGGATTACACTGAAACCTTTTCACCAGTTGCAAGGATGACAACAATAAGAGCTTTTCTAGCTGTGGCAGTGGCAAGGAATTGGGATATCCAACAGTTGGACATAAATAATGCCTTCTTACATGGGGATCTTGAGGAGGAAGTTTACATGGTGTTACCTCCTGGTTTTCATAGTGATAAGCCAAAGCAAGTGTGCAAGCTACTCAGGTCATTATATGGCTTGAAGCAGGCCAGTAGGCAATGGAATGCTAAGTTAACAAAAGCCTTGCAGGACATTGGTTATCAGCAATCTTTTGCAGACCCCTCCCTTTTCACAAAGACTTAAGGTGACTCACTCACAGCTCTATTAATATATGTGGATGATATCCTAGTGGCTGGAACAAACACCTTGCAAATCAATGCCTTGAAGGAGTTTCTGAACAAATCTTTCAAGATCAAGGATCTTGGCAGTTTAAACTACTTTCTAGGACTTGAGGCAGTTAGAACAACTGAAGGGATTCATTTGTTTCAAAGAAAATATGTCCTTGAAATTCTGAAGGAAAATGGTTTCCTTGAGTCCAAGCCTGCAAGGACTCCAGCCACCACTGGCATAAAGCTCATACACTCACAGAATGGTCTGCTGGAAAAACCTGAAATTTACAAAAGGCTGATTGGTAAGCTTTTGTATTTAACAAACACAAGGCCAGATATATCTCATTCAGTTCAACAGCTAAGCCAATTTGTGGACAAGCCTACACATGATCATCTCATTGCAGCACATAAAGTCTTGAGATATCTCAAAGGTTCCCCAGGAAAGGGACTGTTCTATCACAAGAATTCCCAGTTTAAAGTGCAAGGTTTTTAGATTCGGATTGGGAAAACTGTCCAGAGTCTAGGAAATCAATCACTGGTTATTGCATCTATCTTGGTGGCAATTTGATCTCATGGAAAACCAAGAAACAAGCTACTGTCTCAAAGTCCTCTTCAGAAGCTGAGTATAGAGCTCTGGCCTCTACTGTGTGTGAAATCCAATGGCTTCATTATTTACTAGCAGATCTAAATGTCAATCTGGACATGCCTTCTCCTTTGTTCTGTGACAGTCAATCAGCTATAGCCATAGGGGAGAATTTTGTTTTCCATGTGAGGACAAAACATATTGAAATAGACTGCCATATTGTCAAGCAAAAAGTCAGAGAAGGCCTCATCAAACTGCTTCCCATTGCTTCTCAGAAACAAGTGGCTGATGGTTTCACAAAGGCATTACCTCATCCAGCTTTTGCTAATTTTCACTCTAAGCTGGGCCTTCAAGATGTTCATGCTCCAGCTTACGGGGGGGGGGGGGGGGGGGGGGGGGTGATGAGGAAAGCAACACAAGATCACAAGGGCATTTGTGTAACTTGATCTCCTTTTCTGTTATTCTGTTATAACTACTTCACTGTTCCATTAGCAGTAGCAGTAGTTTTCCCTCCTTAGTTTCATATATATGCTTGCATCACATTGTACTAAGACTTGTTACTTGATGAATAATGAGAACTCCACTCCTTTCCCTTTTTCCACTCAAAACTTCCAAGCTACCTTCAATGATGAAGCTATAATCCACTGATTCCTACACATATTTATATTTTACAACAAAAACTAAATTTACTAACTTCAAACTAGTTACCTTGAGATAGTACTTATTTATTAGTGTAGTCTTTAGTGGACCCATAAATATTTTTAACAGTTATCTTATGATTCTTCTTCTCTCACCCATTTCTATGATCCTCAATCATGTCATGAATCATTGAATATAAATTTTCTTAGCACATGTTGAAAATAATGTAATTGAGGAAGATAAAATGCGACATACATGTAATGTATATTTCTCAATAGCAACCATATTGTAGTCTTCATAGTCACTTTGTTTGTTCTAAATTTTCTTGGTTGATTTCACAACAGAAAGAAAACAACCTAGTAATTTATTGATCTCAATGTTGAAATTTTAGCAAAGTCAATTGGGATCTATCTCAATTGGCACCCTAGGTTGTAACTGGTTGAATATTGTGTGTTCACGACTTCTTAGTTACAAGTATTATAAGTCTCTAGAAGTATTATTTTGTTCAGACTTATACGGAGTAATATATTATATTCAATACTTTCCATACTTAACACTATTCAATATGAGGAATTCACCATTAATCCATTGGGTTTTTTAATTAGGTACCAGATTCATAAATAAGTTTAGTTTTCACAAAATATTACAGGGTGTTTGGTTGGAGGGAATTTAAATTGCATTCCACTTAATTTCAAAGGTCACTAAATTCCTTAGTTTGGTTGGATCGATGGAATTGCAATTCCACAAAATTACAATTCCTTCATTTTCATGAAATTAAAATCTCATGTCCACCGGCCCTGACCCACCCCCCATTGGATTTTAATTCCATGGATTTTAGGAAGAAAAAAAAAAAGATAATGATGAGAAAAAATTACTCATTGTTGTAAGAATATTCACGAATAGAGAGATAAGGGAGAAAAAGAGAGGATCATCTCATTCATCGGTACATTCTCTACAAGATTACAAAGTATATATAATCTATATTTGACAGCTATTACATAACATTCCATAAATACTAAGCTGTTACAAATCATGTTATTAATGCCAGAATAATATCCATAATAAGATTTTACAACACTCCCCCTTGGATATTATTTTGATATGATCCTGCCTCGTAAAAATTTGTTAGGAAAACCCTGTGGGAAAAACCTAGACAAAAGGAATATAAAATATGTATATTCATGCCTCGTTAAAAACTTCACTAGGAAAACCACGTGGGAAAAACCTAGTTGAAGAAAAGAGTACATGATATTTGTAAGAACATATATTATACTGATTGCCTCATTAAAAACCTTAACTTAAGAAAACCCTGTGGGAAAAACTTAGTTAAGGGAAAAAGAGTACAACCAAAACCTTCAGGGCACAATCAACATAATCTTCAGGATTTTGGGGTTTGTCTACTTAAACAATTATTTTGCAACTTTTTCCCATTTTCATTACTATATCATACTCATGTCTCGTTAAAACCTTACTAGAAAACCCAGTGAGAAAAAACTAGTTGAGCAAAAGAGTGCATGATGTATGTGTATTCTTTTTAGATTAGCTGCCTCATTAAAAACCTTAGATTTAAAGAAAAATCCCATGGAAAAAAACTTAACTAAGGAAAAGAGTACAGCCGTTAGTCATCTAAGACGCAATCTTCAGGATTGATTCATGTAAAATGATACTCCCCCTCAAGATAACAATCTTTAATTCCCATACATTAAATTTCCAAACTGTATAGAGGGATTTTGTAAATAAATATATATAACTGTCATTTGAATAAATATACTCTATAATAATCTCGTGACTCTTTTGGAGTTCACGTGGTATAATATTAACATCATAGTATCTAGTCAAAAGGATTTCATTATATATCCTTTTATTGACCCTCTATGGGGCAATGGGGTAAAAATAGTACAACCAGTTTTAGAACTTGGCATTATGGAGATACAAAAGTAATAGCCTACACCCCAAGTAGCCATTATATATTTGTTTGTCTAAGTATCCAATCAAAATCATATATTGACTAACTGGTGTATAAAAATTCCTTCAAGGAAAAACTATATCTTCAAGTCGAGATAATACTTAGCTTTCCAAATCATCAAGTTGTTTAGATATTTCATTGATGTTTACACTATCAATATTGACTGAGATAATAAATAATAAATAAGTTCATTATCAACCCTTTATCGAGCACACAATGGTACATATTATTCCTTCAATGAGGATATTAACTCCATTCGCAACCCTTTAAAGAGTAAACATAATGACACTTAAATTCTCATTTCGGGAATTATAAATCCATCAGGGATTTCTCAAAATAAATATTAACTATTTCAGGTCCTATAAAGACCTTAATATTATTAATGTACGATTTTCACTTTTCTCATTTTGAGAACTTAAAATCCTTCGGGGACTTTTGAATTTAATATTAGTTGCATATCTAATTTATTATTCTGCCAATGATGTAGCGGAACTTAATGCCATTTATCGTGGGAAAATATGTTTGATTAAAATAAATCAAGGGTATCTGCGTGAACCCATAAGACTACAAACTCGCTTTATATCATATCACCTCATTATTCTTATTTCTCTTTCGTGCACACACCCACTTGTAACCTTCGGGGTTAACTCTCAACGGTGTATTGTTATAAAGAGAATTATTAATAATTAGCGAGTTGAGCTATGCCTTAATTGCTCCTTTATACGTTAAATAGTCATGGCACTTCCGGTGCATAACTCTGGATCCAGATTATCATATAATGGAGCAATTTGTACAGGCTATTGTGTTGTCGACAACTATAATACTTTCATAAAACTCTCCCATATTTATAATTGTGTATGGCAATATTTAAGTCAACCAGATTCTAGACATTTCCCAGAACTTATTCAGATCACATCTGGTTGTCCCGCATCCCTAGTATTATGTTTGTTTGGTGCACCTATAAATTGACTAGGGTTTTTCGTCATCTGGACGAACATCTCCAAGACATAATTATTCAAGGTATATCAAGAGTGACAATGTTTATTTACTAGATCTAGTATAATGATTCTTATCTCTTATACCGATAGATCTCCTACACTTCTGGCATCAAGGAGTATCGATAGATATATTTGGTCCAAATTGGGGATGGTATATGGACCTAGTCACTCTTTTATGATTAGTATGATCAATAGATGTATTTGGCAGATTATTTGCTAATATCGCAAATATATCATCTTTTGAACTTTCAGTTCAGTCTAACTAGTACATGGATTAAATAATGAAGATATTTTTATTCTATGGAATTTCTTGGCATTCTATTAAATTTGAACTCTTATCTCCCCCTAATGCCAAGAAACAATCTTCATTAATTAAGTATGCAGTCAAGCGTACCTAAGGATATGTATATTAGTCTCCTATCATGTGCTCTTGGCATTAATTAATCAAGAGACTAAGGCTTCTTTGGTAGCCTTTTAGAGGTACGATGTAGTGGTGATATATTGAAATAGACTGCGCACTATAAATAATAACGCAGATAGGGAAATGTTTATTTTGAAAACATGTACTAGGTATAACAATCATAACAATCCTTGAGGGATTGATTTGTGATATGCCATTAGTTAGATTTGAATAAAAAAATATTAGGAATTTCCTTTCACAATTTAATTGCTTCAAGCACACTAACATAATCTAACTAACTTTATAGTATTATTTCATCGAACGGTGTTTGCACTCATCCTAACGACCCTTCCAGGGTTTGACAAAATATTTGGGGATTGATCAATAGTTATTGTCAAGGTTTGATCCAAATGTTGACATAGGAAATTAGAGCTCTTAGTTCACCTTCGGGTAAATATATATTCAAAAATTAAGAGCTATAAATTTTATATCTCAATATTATATATGAGATAAATTTCTATATTTAGGACTCATGTCCAATATTTTCTATTGCAAAACTAGCACTATATGCAAGTTTGACTTTGGACAAATAATTATTGACTTTTGAATTGTATCAAGTCAATTTCACATTAGAGATATATAATTTGTCCGAATATTGTTATCATATAATTAGTGCTATGAATTCACCTTCCAGGCAAAACTATAGTCGATTATTCATGCTAGATATCACAAAATTTAGGCTCATATAATCTAATTGGCATCACAATATCAATGTAAGGTTTAGCAACAACAGGTGCAACCTAACAATGAAAAATCATATTGAGAATTCATGCTTTTGTCTCATTTATAAGTTGTGTGATAAATCTCAATAGGTATGGCCTATAGCAAATAATTAATTGCCAACATGAGAAATAACAAATTCTCTTATATGAGCCTAATCAATAGATTATATGCCAAATGTTGTCAATTAAAGAGAAACATATTCAATATGTGATATAATTGTCCCTTATGTCTTGGACACCAAAATCTCAATTAAATCATGCACATTCATTTTAAATAAAGGGTATCATATTTGATACACACAAGACATGACATGACAAGAGATATTCTATCAATTCATATATTAGAAAATAAAATGAGAGAAGTACCGTTCGCCGAAGGGTAACGAGCACATGTTCGTTGCTGGGCCCATTCATTCCTATTTCGGGGAGTCAAAAACAACACTTTTCCGAGCAAGCTCTCATTTTATCTCATGGTTTCATACAAGCATGAAAATATCACAAAATAGCAAGATATACAAGCTGAAAACAACAGAAATTTTCAGAATTTTAATCTGAATTGCAGAATTTTCTGAGAAAAAACGGTAAATCATTTTGACACAAAATTTACCAAATAAGAAGTACATCGAGTCTATTATGTACATAATAATTTTCATGTCAATCCAAGGTCTAGAAGTATTTTTCCCAAAATTTTTCCCAAGACTGCGCCTGTCAGGAATTTAACTGGCAGCACACTGCCAAAAACTTCACAAGTTTTTCTGGAACAACCAAAGCATATTTTTAACAAAATCTTTTTATAGACATCAAATATCATAAGTGTAGTTTCTCCAGTAAAAATTTCATGCCAAAAGGAGTTCAACAAGTATCTTTCACGAATTTAGTTTTCAAACTGCGCCGATCCGAAATTTTCAGGCAGTGATTACTATGTGTAAAAAAAATCACAACTAGTTTGCTTCAGGCAAACCAACATGATGTGAGTCAATTTTGACTTTCAGAGAGTAGCATATAGCATTAGAAATAGAAGTTGCAAACTTCATTCATAAGTCATTAGTCACTTTAAAGATAAATCCACATTCAGGGTCTTCCAGACCTTATTAAAAAAAATAGCCCAATGACCAAACACTTAGCATAATTTTGTCATGTACTGCTACTGGAGTACAATATGACCATCATAGATGACAATAAGACCCGCGTACACCAAATATTCTTCCGGAATTGACTTAGGGTCTATAAATCCTTTTAGATCAAATTTCTATAATCAAGGGCTTGGGGCAAGATAGCGGGTGATAGATAAAATTAGTGCTCTTGATTTACCTTCTGGGTAAAACTATATTAAAACTTAGACACTATCATTTTGTTTAAATACTCAGATTTATGATTTATTTTAATGCCCAAGACTGATGTAAAATAATTTCTATAGCAAATTAGCACCATCAATTAACTTTTAAAACAATACAAAACCAATTTTACATTGGGGAAACCTCCCTAGTGCTGTTATTTCTAATTTGTGCTATGACTTGTTGCCTTTGGGGCAATGCTATGTTTAGAATTTCGGCTATAATCACTTGTTGATCAAGACGATCCTTCAAGGACGATCATATAATAAGTGCTTCAATTCATTTCTAGGCGAAAAATACATGCATTTATGCAAATTCTGATTAAGATTTAAGAAAAATCTCATCATTAAATATGGCCTACAGTAAATAATTGTACCATATTTTAATCAACATGAGACTTGGTTTGTGTTTATAGTCATGCACACATACATTATAATATGGAGTAGCATGAATATGATACGCACAGAACATGATGAGATACATTAAAGAAGCATTAATATCATTATTAAGCACATACAAAGCCTAGCCGTACCACAAACAACATTGGCACTATTAAGCACAACATATAGGAGTTGGCAAATTTAGATTAGACACAGTACTTGTCAAAATTGAATTGAATTGAAGCAGAAGCAGGCACTTTAAGACAAAAAACAAGAGCCTAGTAGATCGAAAAGCAAGTCTCGAAAGGAAACCCACCAACCAATTTAATACGGAGTAATAATTCTTGTTACTGTGCCCAAAAATTTAAAATGGCCGCCAGATTAAATAAATTAAAGCAATGGCCACAACATTTTAAGGTCTTGCACTGAAAACAGAGAAGAAGACCGAGGTACCAGCCTGACTTCAAAGTTTAAATAGCAAACTTCAATAAATCCAAAGATCACACCCAAAGGGGGGTATCACCAGATTGCACACTTAGTGAAGTATGAGCATTATTATCAACATCACAATGCACATTAACATCATTCTTAACCAAAGTCCCAAAATTATATTAGCAGAAACCAAACCTGGAGTTGGTGTAACATTAAGCCTTGTGGAAGCCAAAAGCAAGGATCGAGCAGGTTGACCATCAGCTACACGAGCCCAAGCAGTAGCCACCTTGGACTTGCGGCGTTTTTGCTTTCGTTTACGTACCACCAAGCAAGCAAGCCCTGCCAGCCGCCCTACCTGTACTCCTCCTGAAGCAGCCAAACCTCTCGAAGCACCAGTGGGCTGCGAACCCATACCAGTCGTTGGGGAAGACGAAGACTAGGGCCGCACCACAGGTGCACCTTCCGATTTCCGATTGGTGAGGGCCGCGAAGATCGATCGGCACTACGGCTAAGGCGAGCGGCTACTGGATCGAAGGTGCGTCTGATCTGGATCCCCTACCTCTTGCGTGACCGGCGGTCGAGGCGCAGAGAGGTGACAGATCTGGTCAGCGGATTGTGAAGTCCGATCGCTGACTACGTCTCCGGACTCTCGCCTACGCGATCGACCACCAGCTTCTGACACGTCTCCTCATCACTGAGATTGACGGCGATGGCGATCTTCCGTTGTGCCCCAGCCGGAACTTCGATCTGCTTTGATCCATTCCTAGATTCAACAGCTACGTACGATCCAATCGCCATATTTTCACAAATTTTACAAGATTGAAAAGCTTAGGATTTACTGGGAATGTAGAGCAAAGTACTGATAACGTGTTGTAAGAATATTCACGAATAGAGAGATAAGGGAGAAAAAGAGAGGATCATCTCATTCATCGGTACATTCTCTACAAGATTACAAAGTATATATAATCTATATTTGACAGCTATTACATAACATTCCATAAATACTAAGCTGTTACAAATCATGTTATTAATGCCAGAATAATGTCCATAATAAGATTTTACAACACTCATCCCTTTTTTTTTAACCTAAAATTAATGCCTGACAACAACAATGACCATTTTGGACTTTATACTACTTATTCCCTTTCAATTCTCATGTATACCAAACATGAGAATTGAAATTTTCAGTAATTCTATTCATATAAACCAAACCCTGGAATTTAAATTCTCATTTTATTCTCAGTAATTAAAATCTGAATAATCTGAACCATTTATTTCATTTAATAATTTGACGAACATTTTTTATCCATTATAGACCAAATTTTATTGGTTCTTATCCTTCTATATATTAAAGCCATATAGCCATGGCCAATCAAATGACAGTATTTTCTCGCCCAGCCAAAGTGACTTCGTTTTGGAGTCTTTTGTTGTGAAGTTTCAGTTTTTATTTTCAGGTTAATCTCTAGCTTTTTTTTTTTTAAGGAGTCAAGGTGGCATTTATTCAAAATAATGCGAAATCGTAGCTGGTGGGACTGAATCCCAATACATAGCTGTAGGCTGACTAATAGCTGAGGTAGCTAAAGCATGTGCTAAAAAGTTCTCTGATCTAGAAACAAAAACAACTAAACAAGAATGTAAAGAAGAAATTAAATTCCTGCAACTATCTATTACATAACCAATATACGTGCGATCAAGACGAGCCGTAGAAGTCAGATATTGTTTGGCCGTTAAACAATCCGTGTGTAGCTCCACAGAGTTCTCCCCACGATCTTTTAGCCAAGACAAAGCTTCCTTACATGCGGGCCTCTGCCATAAGAGAAGAGAAACAATTTGGGAGCGAAGAAGCATAGGCGGAGATGTATCCTCCATTTCCATCCAATAAAATTGCTCCCACCGTGGCAGTGTTTGTCGAGTGGTGATAGCTGGAATCTACATAACAACGGCGAGAGGACTGCCCCGGCAGCGGCGCAGCATGGTGTTCGGCAGCAGCTTGTGGCGTGTCGGCCAGCGTAGGGGCAGCAGTCCGTTCGGCCGAGTGATGTACGGCGCGCCAAGCCTGCAACGCGGAGATAGCCGTCATCAAAATTTTCTTCGACATTGGTACGTAGGCATCCCATACCGCATTGTTCCTTGCCCTCCAAATGTGATTTAAAATTGCAGCTGCATATATCAGACCATCAGTGTCTAGATTATCCAAGATTGCATTAAACCACTCATAAAAAATATTCGACTGAATAACAGGGATTGGGAGATTGGCTTGCCCCCATACAGTCTTGGCAAAATCACATAAAACTAATGCATGCATAGTATCCTCATGCACAATCCCACACATGGCACAGTATGGCTCAATGTCAACTCTCTTGTTAAGCAGGTTCATAGTAGTGGACAGAATATCACTTAGGGCTCTCCATAGAAAGGTTTTCCATTTAGGGGGATTTTAAGTTTCCACAGCACCTGCCATTTATTAAAGGTGCTACTATTTGTATTAACATAACTCTCAACAATGCATCTATATCCACTCTTCACAGAATATATTCCTCTAGGATCATCATACCAATATCATGTGTCCGTATATCCTGGTGATACCGGAATCTTCATTATCTTGGATACATCATCTGGCAAAAAAGTATTCGTTAAAATCGAGCTATCCCATGTCCCAGTATCCTGGTCAGTCAAACCTACCACTGGTGCATTAGCCAATTGTGGGGGCATCTCCGTTTGGATCATTGGTTCCTACTCATCCTGCAGCCAGGGGTGATCCCATATTCTTGTATCCTGACCATTTCCTATCCTTCGCCTTATCCTGCTACAAACCAGGCCTTTTGCTACCATAATACTTCGCCAACAAAAACTTGGATTATTCCCTAGGGATGCTTCTGAGAAAGTATCCTTAGGATAATATCTGGCTTTATAGACACGCGCTACTAGGGATTCTGGCTTTGTAAGTAGCCGCCATGCCTGCTTCCCCAACATTGCTAAATTAAAAGCTCTGAGCTCCTTAAAGCCCAAACCACCATACTTAGCTTCTTAGGGATACATAATCTATCCCATGTTTTCCAGTGAATTCCCTGGTCAGAGCCTGAGTTCCACCAATACCTGTTCATGGCTCTTTCAATAGAAGATCAAACAGTCATAGGTAGTAAAAAAACACTCATTGAGATGGTAGGCATAGATTGAGCCACACTTTTCAACAAGATTTCCTTACCAGCCTGAGAGAGAAGCTTCTTGTTCCATGATCCAATTCTCTGCTTGATCTTGTCCTCAATATAAGAGAAAGCTGTCTTTCTATTCCTACCAATAAAAGATGGGAGTCCCAGATATTTCCCAAAATTCGGAGCCTGCACGACCCCTAGTTCTTGCGCCACAATGTTTCTGTCTCCCTCACTAGTATTCTTGCTATAGCAAATACTGGACTTATGATAGTTAACTGCCTGCCCCGATAAATTCTCATACACAGTTAAACATTCTTTAATCACCCCAGCCTTCTGCATATTAGCTTTAAAGAATAACAAGCTGTCATCTGCGAAAAATAAATGGGATATTGGGGGGCACCCCTAGCCACTTTGCATCCATGTATTCTATTACTCGATTGTGCCTGTTGCAATAACATGGAGAGCCCTTCTGCACAGATAATAAACAGATATGGAGACAATGGATCCCCTGTCTCAAACCTCGAGTAGGTGTGACTGGATCAGTACGAGAGCCATTTATCATGAACTTGTATGACACAGTAGATACACATAACATAATCAGCTCCACCCAATTATTATCAAATCCCATAGCTAATAGCATCCCAGCAAGAAAGACCATTCCATACGGTCATACGCCTTTGCCATATCCAACTTTAGGGCAGCCCAGCCAACAGCTCCACATTGTTTCCTGTTCAGATAATGACCAACTTCTGCTGCTATCAATATATTATCAATTATGAGCCTATCGGGTATGAACGCACTCTGCGAGTCCGATATAATCTCGTCTATCAAAGGTTTCATCCGGCCTGTTAGTAATTACCATTGCCATTACCCTGTAGATCACATTTTCGAGGGCAATTGGCCTGAGATCAGACACCCTTTCCGGGGTTTTTTTCTTTTGGATTAACACCACATCAGTTTCATTGAGAGCAGCCAGAAAAAAGCGAGTCTCTAAGCAACCGATTATAAAGGATGAAACATCCCCCCCCCCCCCCCCCCCCCCCCCCGCCACATCCCAAAAATGTTGGTAGAAGCCCGGATTCATTCCATCCGGGCCTGGTGCTTTATCAGGATACATAGAGAATAATGCAGCTTTTATCTCATCCATAGTGAAAGGGCGGTTTAAAGATTCATTCTGTGCTGGAGTGACACGCGGTGTAATCCCATTAAAGAAATTTTCCCCATCTTCCGGGTTACCCGAAGTGAAAATATTTTCAAAGTAATGCAAGATAATCCCTCTCATAGACTCACCTTCCACCCAATCCCCATTATCATTCATAAGCTTATCAACAATATTTTTCTTTCTACGGTGAGAAGCATACTTGTGAAAGAACTTGATGTTGGCATCGGCACCCTTGAGCCAGTGTTGCTTTGGCCCGTTGTCTCCAGAAGGCATCTTCCTGTATCTCAATACGGCTTAAGAGTTCCTCCAGGCGCTGGAACTCAGTCAATGAGACTGGATCCGTTTTTCCCTTCAGACGCAGTTGCTTTTTCCGGAGACTCATAATTTGCTCCCCGAATTTATGAAAACGGTCACCACCCCAGCGAGATAGGCGGCCAGGCGGGTACCACAGTACTCAATACAACTCTGTAGCCCACGATCCCTTCTTTCTTCCCAAGCCTCTTCCACAACATTCTGGCATCCCTCATCATATAACCATGCATTCTCAAAATGGAAGCCCCTCTTACCAGCCCCACCCCTCCTAAAGGAGTCATGGATGCTAAGAAAGAGAGCTGTGTGATCTGACTTGCGAGTTATCAAATTGGACACTTTCGCACCTGCAACAATCTCACGCCACTCATCCGTGACCAAGACTTTATCCAACCGCTCCTCAATCCAGCCAACTGTTCCCTTCCCCCTCTCCCATGTAAATGGATACCCCTGCATAGCCATCTGAGATAAACCACAGTCCTCAATGGTTTCCTCAAAACAGCGTAAGAGACTCTCTGGATGTGGATTTCCTCCTCTTTTCTCATGCTGATACAGAAGATCATTAAAGTCCCCAATGACCACTTATGGCAGGTTAGACTTGGGTGCCAAACACCTTAACCTTCCCCATGATTCATTACGCTTGGTACGCTGCGGCAAGCCATAAAAACCAGTCATGCGCCATTTTGGAAAACCATGCATACTAACCTCAATATCTACATGATTGTCCGAATAGTTGAGAAGACTTGCCGTATTATTTCTCCGCCATAATAAAGCCAAACCACTCTTCACTCATTTACTATCCACATTAAAAAGACCATCAAAACCTAGTTGGACACGAATACGTTCAGCTTGTATCCGTCCCACCATGGTTTTCATCAAAAAAATAAAGTCGGGTTTCTTACGGGACGCAAGGTCCAAAACTTCACGAACTGTCCGTGGATTACCCAAGCCACGGCAGTTCCAACTGAGGGTACTCATTGGATCGGGCGGGTCTGGGAACCAGAACCCGCCTGCTACAAGTTTTTTGAAAGCTCTGTCATAACTACATCCTCCCCGGCAAATTCACATCTTCCGTCACCCACCCCTTCCCGGCGCCGTTTGGCAACCACAACCAGCTCCGCCTCCAGGGCGTTACCGGTCTGACTCCCATCCCCCAGCGGATGCCAGCGACTGCCCTCCACCCGTGCGAACCTCCGTCATCCGCTACGCCGCCACCTGCCGGCCCGGCGGCAATAACCAACTGCCTCCGACCAGCCGAGGGCCACGAGATCCTCCCACCCGCAGCTCTGGGCCATACAAATACTCCTCAACCGGTAACACCGAGTCTCTCGCACCATGACAGAACTTATAAGAATGACCTAATAATCTGCAAAAAAAAAAAAAAAAAAAAAAAAAAAAAAAAAAAAAAAAAAAAAAAAAAAGCAATACGTATGTAGGCGTTCGTATTTAAAACTGACCCAGCAACTCGTCTTGTCTCGCTTGATAAAATTCATGCGTCTTTTCAAGAGCTTATCAACAGACAACGAAACCCTAATGCGGTGAAAAATCTTCCATGGTGCATTGTCAAAACGATCATCGCTCTTGACAAATTTCCCCAAAAAGTTCCCAATCTGTTCTAATATTTTGTCGGACGAGTACCCCTTCGGCAATCCATGTAGTTGGACCCATAAGCCCACCGAATCAAGCTCAACATCACACGGCATCATCCCATCCGGAACCTGTTTGCACACAAGAGTGCTATTATCGAAGGACCAAGGCCCGTCATTCAGAACACGCTGCATATCCGTTACGTGGTGAAAGACAAACAGGAAACGGCCAGGCTCAAACTCCGTAGCCTCGACACCACTGACCGGCTGCCACACCGATGCCATGACCTGGCTCATGAACTTCAGTTTGACTAGCTTCCTTGTCAAGAATCGCCCAACAACCCCCCAGGTCTCCTCCGCTTCGCCCGGAACATCCCCACCGTCGTCCGACTCCACCACCGGCATGAAAGCCGTGGCTTCCTCTTCCAAAACCAAATCTGCCCATCTCGCTGTGAGGCCCGCTACACCAGCCGTGTTCGACGCCGATGCCATTCGTGCGCAAGATGAGAAGCAACCACCGTGAGCAATCGGAAAACTTCCGTAGGTGATCGTCGATGAACCGACTAGAACCCTAGAAAAACCCTAGGTAGAGAGAGTTTTTTGGTAGAATATGGTAGGTTAATCTCTAGCTTAATTGAGGTTAAGTGATATTAATGTACCTTTTTTATTCCCCAAACATAGATGATATAAAACTTTTTGCTTTTATCTTCAGGTTGTAGGTTGTATTCATTGCTCATTGGAAATTGTTCCACTATGTGTGCCGTGCTGTGATCTAAACTACAAGACATTAAATACAGAAATTTAAAATTTGAATATAATTACAAATTAATTTCTAATTCTAATTAAATCCTAATGAAATTTAAATCTGATGCAGCCTTATCTTGGTTTTTGACGTTTCACTATTCTGTGAAACATCATTATTTTTCGTCATTAATGTTGAGGACAACTATGAGGATGGGAACAAAGAAACAGATCCTTTGCAAACCTTGGGAGGTCCAATGACGAGAGCAAAGGCGAAGATATTTCATGAAGCTTTGAATGGCCTTATTAAAGGAGTAAGTGAAGCTAATCAAGAATATGAAGATGGAGTTGAATGGAAGGTGGTCAATCTGATTCGGGCATAATTTGAAGAATAAAGATCGAGTGGAGGTTCATACCTTATAAATCGACACTTGGAATTTTTTTTCTTGCAAATAAAAGTTTAAGATTATTTTAGACCGTCCCTATGCTATTTAATTTGTAAAGTCCATATTAGACTTATAAATTCTAAATTCAATTAGAATTTAGTTTTTTTATAAAGCCTATTTGACTCAGTTATCCTAGTCTTGTGGCTAGTTGCATCTTTTAAGCTAGTATAGCACTAGAATAGCCCATTTTGAACTTAAAAGCCATTGATGTAGGGGCTTGCTAAATTGTATAAATAGCCTTGCTATTAATTTGTTTGATAAACAACTTTGATAGTAGTAAATTCAAGAATATTGCTGTGGCAATTTCTTTTCCTTGAGTTCTTGAGGAGTATTTTGACTTATCTTGGGATCTATCGCCTAAGTGGCGTCAACTCTTATCTCCATCCTTGGAGTGGCGAGCCTTCACACCTCCACCTCCCTTCCTTAGTTTCCATCGCCCAACCATCATTCTTTTTTGACCGGAGCCCACAACAATTAATGTTGTAACCTTTTTAGAACTCTAAATGTTGCATACTTCTATAAATCAGCATACAACCAGCAGTAGTTCGTAATCCAACAAAATTTCTGTTTGGTATAGTAGATAGATAGATAGATTATTAGTATAGTAGATAGTATATAGTAGATATAAAGATTTCATTAAAAAGATTTATCTTAAACAATAAATAAAATTGAGACTTAACTGATATATAGTAGTAAAATGCATAAATCTTTTGATATTCTTATAATATAGTAAATAAGTCCATTACTCTTACAGCATGTTTGGTTCACGGAATGAATTTTGAGTTAATAGGAATGCCAACTGCTGGGATAATGCCCAATGTTTTTTTTTTTAACTAAGTACTTTAAAGTATATTAAAGCAAGATTATATTGGAATTGTTCATGCATATATAGATAATTGAATGTTGAATTTGCGTATTCAAATAGGTAATTCTAAGTTTACAAATGCAAGATAATATAGTTAAATTAATTATAATTGTCAATATTATAATTATATTGGTATGGTTGAAACCAAATACGAGACATAAGGGAGAGCAAATAAAAATTAGGGCATACAAGATTAAATATATACTAATATATACTAATATTGAGTAGAGCCAGTATGAATTCAAGCCTCAGTGGAGGCGTTATTGGTTCTTTGTGTTTCAGTAGATTGAGAAAGTATATGAACAGATACTACAATGTAATAGAGCTAGTAGCTTTCAAAAAAAAAAAATTATATATATATACTAATATTGAAGAGCTAACTGCTGATGAGAAAACAAGGACATTGCGAGGTAGTTTCTCACTTCAATTTGTTGTGTGATTTGAATACTCTTTTTGTCAATAAATCCCCCAAGTAGTTAATATGATTGGCTTAATTATATATATTTTTTATTTTTTAAAACAATTATTATTATTATTATTATTATTATTATTATTACTATTATTATTATTATTATTATTATTATTATTATTATTATTATTATTATTATTATTATTATTATTATTATTATTATTATTATTATTATTATCATCATCATCATCATCATCATCATTATTATTATTATTATTATTATTATTATTATTATTATTATTATTATTATTATTATTATTATTATTATTATTATTATTATTATTATTATTATTATTATTATTATTAAGTATATGTATACCCTTAGGTCATTTTACATGTTAATCTAAACAGCTAATTTTTTCAAATATCTTTTTACCAACCGTTGATATAATTCGCTGGTCAAATCCGCTAATATAATCTGCTAACGCTAACCGCTAACTGCTGATTGTCAAACAAGGACATTGCGAGGTAGTTCTCACTTCAATTTGTTGTGTGATTTGAATACTCTCTTTGTCAATAAATCCCTCAAGTAGTTAATATGATTGGTTTTGTTAGCATTATATTAACTATTTGGGAAAGTAGGTTGAGAAAGTATATGAACAGATACTACAATGTAATAGAGCCAGTAACATTCAAAAAAATATTAACTATTTGGGGGATTTATTGACAAAAAGAGTATTCAAATCTCACAACAAATTGAAGTGGGAAACTATCTCGCAATGTCCTTGTTTGGCAATCAGCAGTTAGCTCTTCAATATTAGTATATATTTAATATTTTATGCCCTAATTTTTATTTTCTCTCAGTTATGTCCCGTATTTGGTTTCAACCATACCTATAAAATTATTTTATTGACAATTATAATCAATCTTGACTATATTATCTTGCATTTGTAAACTTATAATTGCCTATTTAAATACGCAAATTTAACATTCAATTATCTATGCATGAACAATTCCAATATAATATTTCTTTGATATACTTTAAATTAAAGTACTTATTTAAAAAAAAAAAAAAAAAAAAAAAAAAAACATTGGGCATATCCCAATCGCCCAATGTGCGTAAAAAAACTAGTATATAATTTAATGCAGCATTACATCCCCAGGTCACCAGGTGTTAGCTCAACCTCAGTTCTTGATCTCATGTCATTTTAAGGATTTGAGGCAAGTACAACTCAGCTCAACTACACCTTAATTCAAATTCAGTTGGCATCCACCAGATAAATAAGTTAGATCTACCTCTTCCTCTTACAGGAAGTAATCAATATTTCCATTGAAGTATCCAAAAATAAATGTTGAAGATATTAAAAATTTAAAACCATTTACTTGACTGACTAATACTTCTGCCTTGCTTGTATGATTTCATCATCTAAGTTTCATTGTTTAAGAATAAACACAATTCCATTCTAAAGTAGTAACCTTTAGTTATATGATTGGATTCTTTAGTATTTGATTACAAGTGGGTCAGCAAATTCATGGGCGCCCAATAAGTATAAGTCACATCAGGAAGGGAAAAAAGCATTTTCCATTATGAATAAGTATGAAATTGGTTAACACTCCAATGAACTTCAATTAATAACATAGTAGTTGCACAGATAAATGTATTACCTTAGGGCTTAGTCAATAAAGAATGTTACCCTAAAATGGTTATACATATGTTTTTTTAAGAGTTCCATTAAAAGGTACCACCACCACATTGATACCACCAGGAAGTGTTCGAACTGCTAGCTGTTGATTGCGATGATTGTGGCAATATGGAATGAGGTGGAGGAACAGAGGACTGTCGAATATTAGGCATCTGTAACTGCAAATTTGAAAGATCATTAAATTTGCACTATATAATATTCGTTGTTATAATTTATATAATTGTATATCGATTCAAATATTCTTAAAATATTATAACAAATCCATTTCGTGCAACGCACAGATGAAATACTAGTATTCTTAACCGTTATCTTCTGACTCTTCTTTATTGCCTCACCCTTTTCTATGATCCTCAATCATGTCATGAATCATTGAATTTAAATTTGCTTAGCACAAGTTGAAAAAATGTAATTGAGGAAGAGAAAAGGTGACATACATGTAATGTATATTTCTCAATAGCAAGTATATTGTAGTTTTCATAGTCACTATTAGGACTATATTATTCATATTAGACTAGGACTATATTATTCGTGTTAGACTAGGACTCTATCTAGTATCTATATATTTGCTCTCTGTACTCTCAGACATTACTACTGAATACAACACTTTTACATACACTCTCATCTGGTATTAGCTTCCAGGTTTTTCTCTCATGGATGGTCTCGGTCTCCCTGATGATGGCTCTATTCGATCTTCTGAACGGACCGTTACCGAGACCTCCCCTGTGCCCACCAAGAACAGCCTCTCATCGGCTCATCACTTTGTCTCTTTGAAACTGACCTTGGTTTCATTGATGGTAGTATACACGTTACATGTGGTATTATCCGATGTGTGCTAAATATGAGTTATATGACATATTTGATAAGTTTCACTCACTGGTTGAACGTTCCTTTTCTCGCAACATTATTTCTTTTCAATCTAATTTAGGGGGAGAATATAAAAAGCCTGGTTCCACTCTTTCTTCTCTGGGTATTCGTCACATGCAATCATGTGCGTATACTCACGAGCAGAATGGTCGGGTGGAACGCATGCATCGTTATGCATGTTGTTAAGACAGGACTGTCTTTGATGGCTCAGGCATCTGTTCCTTCTCGCTTTTGGGACTATGCGTTTGAGACTTCTGTTTATCTTATAAATAAAATGCCTACTCGTGTTTTGTCTGATAAGTCTCCGCATTTTCGTTTGCACCGTTCTCCCCCTTCCTACTCTTACTTGCGGGTGTTTGGTTGTTTGTGCTTTCCTGTCCTTCGTCCATATAATCGCAATAAACTCCAGTTTCGTTCGTCTCCCTGTGTTTTTCTAGGTTATCCTCCGTCTTATTGCGGCTATCGCTATTTGGACACTAACACTAACAAGGTTTTTATTTGTCGCCACGTGCGATTCGATGAGACTGTGTTTCCCTTTGTTTCTCTTGTTGCCTCGCAGGTTACTAGACCATGTTCCGAACCTTGGGCTACTGCACCGATTGTGACGTGCCGAGGTGGTAGTGTCTCGGCCACGGCTGTTGATGACGCTCGACAGTCTGATGAGCCCGTCTCGGCTTCTAGCGATGGTGACGATAATAGTCCCGAGCAGTCCTCATCAAGTGAGCGAACTGTCTCAGACCAGCAGGTTAAGCAGCACGGCAGGCCGCGCGGACGTCCTCGGCGAGTCACTCCTCCTCCTCGTTCGCATGCTATGAACACTCGTAGCTCGGGTTCGCATCAACATGTTGCCTTAACCACTATTTCTACTATAGTGCCTGAGCCCATCTGTTACACTCAGGCGGTCAAGTTTCCTGAGTGGCGTGATGCGATGGACGTGAAGTTCAATGCCTTGGTCCATAATCATACGTGGCGTCTTGTTCCGTTTCACCCAGGTATGAATTTTGTTGGTTGCAAGTGGGTTTTCAGAACCAAACGGAAGGCGGCCGATGGTTCAATAGAACGTCATAAAGCTAGGTTGGTGGCCAAGGGTTTTAATCAGGTTGCTGGAGAGGACTTTTTTTAGACCTTTAGTCTTGTGGTTAAGCCCACTACGGTACGCCTTCTCTTATCTTTAGTCGTATCTCATGGGTGGACTATTCATCAATTGGATATTCACAACGCCTTTTTAAATGGCGAGCTAGCTGAGACTGTTTATATGCGACAGCCGCCTGGTTATGAGGACAAGTCATTAACTGATCATGTGTGTTTGCTTCAAAAATCTCTATACGGGCTCAAACAGGCTCCGAGTGCTTGGTTCACAAGATTGCATGATTTTCTTGTCTTTAAGGACTTCTCGCCTTCAAAGACAGATGTGTTTCTTTTTATCTATTCTCGTGACAATATTCGTCTTTATTTCTTGGTGTATGTTGATGACATTTTGATTATGGGTTCTGACTCAGATCGTGTTACTGCTCTTATTGATAAATTAACCCTTGAGTTTAAGGTTCGTGATATGGGTGTGCCTTCTTTCTTTTTGGGTATTGAAACTGTCCCGTTATCTGGCGATATGCTTTTATCACAACAACAGTACATGAAGGATATTTTCAAACGTGCTGGCATGGTGGACTGCAAGCCAATAGTCACGCCCGTCTCTTCTACGAAAATCACCGACGAAGTCGCCGTTCCCTATGCCGATCTTACACAGTACAGGAGTCTTGCAGGTGCTCTCCAGTATCTTACGGTAACTCGTCCTGATTTATTTTATGTTGTTAATCTCTTGTGTCAACACATGCATGCGTCCACTACTACGAACTAGGCCTCTCTGAAAACAGTCCTGCGGTATGTCAAGGGCACCCTGAATCTTGCTCTGCGGATTTATCGGTCTACATCTACGGATATTCACGCCTATTCTGACTCAGATTGGGCTGGCGATCCAAATAATCGCAAGTCTACTAGTGGCTTTGTTGTGTTCTTGGGCAATAAATCTTATATCTTGGGTATGTCGGAAGCAACGGACTGTGGCACGTTCTTCAACTGAAGCAGAATACAAGGGGCTAGCTGATGTATATGCAGAGGTTACATGGCTTGTTTCCCTGTTAAACGAAATCAGCATCCCTCCTGCGTCTCCTCCTCGACTATAGTGTGATAATTTGGGAGCTACTTACTTATGTGCCAATCCAGTGTTTCATGTCCGCACGAAGCACATTGAGATTGACTATCATTTTGTTCGCGATAAAGTTGCTAAAAAGGAGTTAGAGGTGCACTGTATTTCAACCAAGGATCAACTAGCGGATATCTTTACAAAGTCTCTTTCGTCTCTTCGTTTTAGTTCTCTCCGTGACAAGCTCAATGTTTTGGCTAGCCAACCTTGTGCTTGAGGGGGAGTATTAGGACTATATTATTCATATTAGACTAGGACTATATTATTCGTGTTAGACTAGGACTCTATATAGTATCTATATATTCGCTATATGTACTCTCAGACATTACTACTGAATACAACACTTTTACATACACTCTCATCGTCACGTCGTTTGTCCTAAATTGACAACCTAGTAATTCGATTAACCTCATAGTTGAAATTTCAGCAAAGCCAATTGGGATCTCTCAATTTACGCTAATTCCAAAGAAAGAGTTGCTCAAGTTTTAGTTTATGGTGTTGGAACAGAACTATTAAACACATTTAGAGTTTTACTTAATTTTTTTGACAAATTTTTCACTTTAAGTCATTGACTATTGTGACATTGCCACATTTAATCAACATTATTCAATATGAGGAATTCACCACTAATCCATTGGGTTTTTTTAAATAGGTATCAAATTCATAAATAAATTTAGTTTTCACAAAATATTATTTGATTCCCTCTAAACCATACACTATAATAGTTCTTTCATACATGTTTGTATAATCAATAAGGTACTAGGCAAGTATTATGAGTGGAGGGAAAAGAGAAAACAATATAGTTTGTGTATATAGTTCTCAACATGAATTTGTAACTCGGTCCATCTCAAACTATAGTGAGAAAACCGTGCCAAAAAAATCCCAAAATTTTCTCCTCCCTATTCATTCAATCTGTGTTAATACATCGTTACATGAATGGAAAACCTTTCTAGCATTTATCCTATGCTAATCTTTAAAAAATAAGATAAATTTACAACAGGAAAATTGATTTAAGAAACAGCATTGCATGCCACACTGAACACATACTTTATATCGCCACAAAGGCAACCATTTTGTACACATTCTGCTTCGTGGCAGTGCTGATGATGACCCCTTTTTGATATTTGTTCGGATGAGTGGAAGAGCAGCTCACTGATAAGTGGGGATCCGAACTCTCAGTCCGATCCTTTGGCCTATGTTGGCTGCCGAAGCATCCGTTGAAGCTGAAGGACCTGTTGTCGCTGATCCGGGGGCAATGAGTTTAACTGTTCTGGCGTGAGACTCATCACTTGCTGCAATAAGGCAGACTCTACATCTGGGATTATCTGCAGGTGTGAAAATTGATTCAGGATTAATGGAAATCAAATGGGACCTTAAGAACAATATACTAAACTGTTTGAAACACAACAAATAATACACTAGTCGTATAAGTAATTCACTTGCATTTGATGGATATAAAACACTCGCAATAATAATAATAATAACAGCAGTTCTTAAGATGTATGCAATACAGGAATGTTTATTAAAGCTTACCTGAAGAGCATGCTTCTCAGAACTAGAAGCCTCTTCTGTTCCGGAAATTTGATTTCCAGATAAGCTAGCTGACCTTGAAGGCCTTGTTACCAAGGTGCCAACATTTAATTCAGCTGCTGAATAGGAACTCCTTCCATCATTTAGTTTTGACAACTTTGATGGGCGATGATTCATCACATCTATACTATCATTTGGGGCTCTAGCTCTCTCTGCCAAACCTGACGTGGGAATTGTTTTATTGACCCAAGCAGAATTGTTAGCAACAATCTGGGTTTCAAGACGACCCTTAATAATGTTGTCCAGAGGAGTAGACAATGCCGAAGAGCTTGGCTGTTTATACAAAAAAAGATAATAAAAAACATCTTCCACATATTGTCAAAAGAATAAAAAACCCAATGAAGAAATAAAAACCCCGTGAAGACCAAAATTTCAAGCATGAAACGTGCATACAAATAAATAAAATAAACTCTTCAAGTTAGGTAGGCATCTTTATTATTTTGCACGTTCTGCCTCAAATTACTTCTCATATGAACATTAAATTCCCATAATTAAGTAAGTTAGATTTACCTCTTCCTCTTACAGGAAGTAATCAATATTTCCATTGAAGTATCCAAAAATAAATGTTGAAGATATTAAAAACTTAAACCCATTTACTTGACTGGCTAATTCTTCTGCCTTGCTTGTATGATTTCATCATCTAAGTTTCATTGTTTAAGAATAAACACAATTCCATTCTAAAGTAGTAACCTTTAGTTATATGATTGGAATCTTTAGTATTTGATTACAAGTGGGTCAGCAATTTCATGGGCGCCCAATAAATATAAGTCACATCAGGACGGGAAAAAAGCATTTTCCATTATGAATAAGTATGAAATTGGTTAACACTCCAATGAACTCCAGTTAATAACATAGTAGTTGCACAGATAAATGTATTACCTTAAGGCTTAGTCAATAAAGAATGTTACCCTAAATGGTTATACATATGTTTTTTTAAGAGTTCCATTAAAAGGTACTACCACCACATTGATACCACCAGGGAGTGTTCGAACTGCTAGCTGTTGATTGCGATGATTGTGGCAATATGGAATGAGGTGGAGGAACAGAGGACTGCCGAATATTAGGCATCTGTAACTGCAAATTTGAAAGATCATTAAATACAGTATGATAATAATCACATGTCCAGGGTAAAAAAGTTATAGCAAACAAAAAGGAAAAAAAGAAAGTTGAGCCAATAGAATACAACAGAGATTCGACAGCACAAACCATTTGAGGAGTAACCAATCCCAGCATTAGTTGTGCCTGCAATGCAAGTAAGAGACAAACTTGCTAAGGATCGGATGTGAAAACACACGAAATGACTATGCTGCTGCCATATAAGAACACACTCATACAAGTAATAATAATTGTAAGCTGGTCATACTGCCAATAGACGTGCAGACCAATGAAATATTTTGAAGCAATTTTACATTACCAACTGTGAAAGGAATTTCAAGGCACCATAACACAGATCAATTTCCAAAAAAGCAGCATAGCATATGAAAAATACATTTGATTCTATGCATATGATATAGCTAGACAAGGGGAAGAATATAAAGGAGCTTATGCATGTTGTCCGCACGGGCTAGCTTAATAGTTCAGTAGGCAGTATTTGGGAGAAAAGACCAATGTTTGATAGTTCCTTGTGCGGACAGGCATTTGGGAGAAGCTAATGCAGCTACGTTGAAGTTAAAGAGAATTCATCACTATTAATATTGTTGATCAGATATCAAAATATTTTTACAATTCTTAAATCCATATATCTAGCAAGCCTTAAATCCAGCAGATTATGTTGTTCATTCCTAGAAGCAGCTCGGCCTGCAATATAATACAACACAATAATATATATAGTAATTAAAATTTGCAGCTGAAGAACGTACCTGTGAACCAGAAACCATTTCAAACGCCAAAAACAGCCACAACTAACAACCATCTGCTCTGATCTTCCCACACCCTTCTTTTGTTGCAATTAATTAGCAGCATTAGAGTCTTTCTTTGCTATAGCTTTGCATCATCTACTCCTCATCTTCATCAAACTCGCCAAGCTTCATCGGAGTCATCTTCAAGCTAGCTAGAGAGTGAGGATGTCATGAATCAATAAAACAAATTAGGATGTGATGAAACTAATAAATGAAGTTGGGAGAAAAATTAAAGGAATTGAGAAAAAGAAATGGAGACCTGTCCTGTGTTTATCTCAATGACAACCATATTCTCATTTCCATAGTCATGCTGTTCAGCCTCAATTTGCTTGGCTGACATCACTGCAGAAGGATGACACCTCTCTAAGTGGATTAAGTTCAATGTTGGAATTTCTGCTAAGCTATTCGGGATCTCTCTCAATTTATAGCATTTGTTAAGGAATAGGCGCTCAAGTTTTGGAAAATTATCAGCACCAACTTCCCAATGGTTGAGTTTACCAGACGAAATTCCCAAATAAATTAAGTGGCAGAATTTCACATTCTCTGGTACTTCCCACTTTTTGCCAAGGTCAGCATACGTTAACTTGAGCACCTCAAGTCTTGGTAACTTGCTCAAAACGTTAATTGCACTCCACTCAAATTTCACAAAATCAAACCTCAGCTTCCTAATGTTTTTCAAGAGAAGAATATTGTTAATGATATCCCGAAAATGTTTCGACGCAAAGAGACAAACTCTCGAGCTGCTGTAAACAGACAAGGTTCTTACTGCATTCATGGGTTATGCCCATAATAGTTACCTTCTTTAGGTATGGAACTTTTCTTACGAACTCTTGGTCGCAATGACTAGGCTGCAAACTAGAAATGACCTGTAAGTTTTGATGAACAAATTTGGGAAAAGATCCATAAAATTTACTACAGCGAATATACTGTAGTTGTGGAAACTTCAAATGGTTCAATTGTATATGTTCACACACACAAAATGTTTGAAGATTCCAAGAGTTGGAGAATAATGCCCTGGATGTTGGTAGGTATCTCAAATGGATATGAACAGTCGGACTTGGCAAAGAGAAATCAGTAACATACAGTACCCTCAATAAGCTGAAAAATTCCAAAATTATTGAATCTATGGGTGACAGCGAAAAATGAAAGATGGACCGGCAGTGTTTTGGCAGAGAATGTAACGCAGAGATGTCAAAATCTTCAAATGACACCCTTTGGATTCTTATCCAACGCACACCTTTCTTAGGGAAATTAAAACCACTTTCATCTGCAACATGCAAAAGACTCTGGTTTCGACCTTCTCTTACACAAAAGGCATGCAATAAATCATGTACTCTAAACTTCTTAATTTTTCTTCCACAACAACTTCTTTTGCTTACAAGAATTAAGTTTCTATCCATAAGTTCATTTATGTACCTTTTAGCCACCACTTCAACACTCTCATTCTTGAATGCCTTTACAAGTCCTTCAGCAGCCCATAACCTTGCAAGGTTGTTAGCATTGATCTTATAATCTTCTGGAAAAACTCCTAAATATATAAAACAAACTTTCAAATTATGGGGCAAGTGACTATAACTCAATGAGATGATTCTCCAACATTCTTCATCATCTAGACTTGATGTTGAAGAACTTATTAGAGCATTAGCAGTATTCTTCCACTCATATAGTGTATTGAGTTTTGAAAATAAACCTGCTATCACAACAATTGTCAAAGGCAATCCTTTACATTTCTCGACAATTTGTCTCCCAATTCTCTCAAATTCAACACCGTGAGATTTGCATGCCTTTTTATGAAATAATTCCCAACTTTCACTTTCATCTAATAAGTGCATTTGATGGGAGAAGTAATTGTTAGAGCCAATACAAGTAGCCACCTCTGCAATGCGTGTAGTCAACAATACTCGACTCCCATTTATATCATCTGGAAAGCAAGTGTTAACATCATTCCATGACTCTCTACTCCACACATCATCCATCACTACCAAATACCTTTGACCCTTCAAACTTTGGTAGAGCTGTAATGCTAGGTCCTCATCACTACTGTTGTTTACATTGTCTTTAGAACCAAGAAGACCTAAGAGCATTTGCCTCTTATTGTGATGTTGTGATACAACAACCCATAGTCTTCTGTCAAAGTGGGAGACAGTTGATGGATATTCATAAACTCGTCTAGCTAACGTTGTCTTGCCGATTCCTCCCATACCTTGAATTGAGACAACTTCTCGTTGTTTAGATAGATGTTGTATTAACATCTTCCTTATAATCTCGAACTCGTTGTTTTTCCCGACCATTATGTTCTCAGTGTGTGAAGCATGATTGGAGGAACTGGAACCGTCCATCTTGACAAGTGTAGTCTCCCTTCCTTGCACAGCTATCATGAGTTTCTCCAGCTCTTCTTTAATGGAATCAATGTCTTCTATTGCTTGTTGCAATACATGACTAAGTCTATGAGAATGCTGGGTTTTTTTGGCTTCAGTGTCCCATCGTCTCTTTTTCTTGTTAGCTTCTTTATAGAGATGTACCACATGGAGTTCAATTTCATCTTCTACTCTGAAAGCTACATCTCTGAGCTTTGTTTCCAACTCTTTAATTGCTTCAACACCATCCATTCTGAACTCGTCCAACAGTTGTATCAGAAAACCAAGCTTTTCATGGAGAGATTGGATGAGGTCTTTGTTAAAAGGGATGAGTTCCATTTCTTGTAGGATTGGACGAGGCTCAGGTTGCAAGAACTCAAGCTCTAATGTCCTGATAAGAGAATTTACAGCTACACAAGCCATTCTTCTCGATCTCTCAATCTCTATCTCTCTCTCTCTGTTGGTGTAGGTGTGAAGATTAGCAGAAGCAAGATGAGTGGAATTGGGTAATGTGAAAGACCATTGACATGAGTGATTGGAGATTGGAGAAATCTGAGCTTTTTGTGGAGAGATTGGAGAATGGAGGTGTTTGTTGCAAGAGATGAGTGGGTCAGCAGAATTGCAACTTGCCAACTTGTAATATAATTAAATGGGTGAATTTTTTATGTGCCATATGTGTTAGTTGTCCATGTGCAATTAAACAATTAAACCCACAGACTTTTTATGGGCAAATTATACCGTGCACTAGGGCGCACATTGCATTGTGCGTTATGACCCAAAATAATGTTTTTTTGGATCTTTTTGTGTCTGTTATTAACTTCTTAAAAAAAAATTCATGTTTTGAATGTACAGAATTGTATAATAGAATACACAGAATTTTATACCTAAAAACACAGAATTTTATAACTGAAAATTCCCATGTTTTGAATGTACATAATTATATATAGAATGCACAGAATTTTATACCTGAAAACACAGAATTTTATACCTGAAAACACAAAATTTTATAACTGGAAATTCTCATGTTTCGAATGTACAGAATTATATAATAGAATGCATAGAATTTTCTACCTGAAAACACATAATTTTATAACTGAATACACATAATCTTTTTTAAAAGGATAAAAATCTCATGTTTCGAATATACAGAATTGTATAACAAAATGTACAGAATTTTATAATAGAATACAAAACGGCGTCGTTTTGGGAGGCGCGGGTTGCACATTGCTATGTGCGTCCTGGTGCACGGTATAACGATTGCTTTTTATGGCTTGTACCCACCAAGGCAACTCTCTCAATGCTAAACCAATACTATGAGTTAATTAAATAAGGAAAAATTGTAATTTATACCCCTCACAAACATCTCAATTATCAATGTCACTCGTGAAATAGTGTAAATGTTGTTCCTCAATTTTTAAAACCTGACATATATCGCCATTCCCCTAATAGGAAGAATGAGAAACGTTGTTGTTGGCGGAAGAAGAACAAATGAAAAAAAAAATAGAGAAAAAAAAAATGATCATTTGTATTCTTCGTGTAATTACAATGGTATTTTATGGTAATCCCTCTCTCTCTCTCTCCCTCTATATATATATATATATATATATATATATATATATATATATATATATATATATATATATAGTGAAGACAAAAAAGTATTATCGCACAATATTAGTATAATTATCAAATAATAATTATGGTAATTAAGGAATTAATTGCACATATATTAGTATCATTGACTAATAATTATTATGTTAATTAAGTTAATAATGACACGGATATATTAGTATAATTACAATTAAAAATGGATCAATTTTTTTTATATAATAATTACAATTAATTCATTCAAATATGGAATTAAAATATGGAGGGAGGAGGAAAAAAGTAAAGGCCATATACGGTGAAAAGGAATATACTTAAGATATAAAAATTTAATTGCACAGATATGAATATAATTGTTTAATAATAATTTTCAATAATTATAATGGTAATTAAGCTAAACATGGGTCGTTGAATTTATTTTTATAATAATTATAATTAAATTATTTCTCATATGTTTTCATATTTATTTTAGTATTAATATAATTACATAAATCATATTGAATATCGATTTTTTAAAGATAATTGTAGACAAACAAGTCATATATTATTCAATTATTTGAGTAATACTTTTGCACTAATCTTTTAACCAAATAAATGCACGCTTTCAAATATTAGAATTGTTTAAAATTTCATCTTTAGTTTTATTATCTAACAATATAAATAATATAACAAAAAATTTTATATGTGGATCGCACGGGTAATTGGGCAATTATTTGCTCGAATTCAGACAAGAATAACATTCGAAAACATAATCAATCCAATTCATTTCATCAATTGCACTATATAATATTCGTTGTTATAATTTATATAATTGTATATCGATTCAAATATTCTTAAAATATTAGAACAAATTCATTTCGTGCCACGCACATATGAAAATACTAGTATTCTTAACCGTTACCTTCTGACTCTTCTTTATTGCCTCACCCTTTTCTATGATCCTCAATCATGTCATGAATCATTGAATTTAAATTTGCTTAGCACAAGTAGAAAAAATGTAATTGAGGAAGAGAAAAGGCAAAATACATGTAATGTATATTTCTCAATAGCAACTATATTGTAGTTTTCATAGTCACTATTAGGACTATATTATTCATATTAGACTAGGACTATATTATTCGTGTTAGACTAGGACTCTATCTAGTATCTATATATTCGCTCTCTGTAGCCTCAGACATTACTACTGAATACAACACTTTTACATACTCTCATCTGGTATCAGCTTCCAGGTTTTTCTCTCATGGATGGTCTCGGTCTCCCTGATGATGGCTGTGTTCGATCTTCTGAACGGACTGTTACCAAGACCTCCCCTGTGCCCACCGGGAACAGCCTCGATGCTCATCACTTTGTCTATTTGAAACTGACCTCTCGTAATTATCTTTTTTGGCGAACACAAATGTTGTCATTCCTAGAGGGTCAGGGTCTTCTTGGTTTCATCGATGGTAGTATACCATATCCGGTCGCAGCACCGGTCACCACCGCCGACGCCGTTGCCTAAACCGCTGACAGCCTAGCAGCGACAGGTGAGCTCGTAGCCCGGCAGGTGGCTTGGAGGAGGCAAGACAAGGCCATATTGTCTCTCTTAATTTCGTCCCTTTCAGAGGAGACAATGCGGTTCGCCGTTGGTCGTTCTACTTCGCGGCAACTCTCGCTTCTTCCTCGCGTTCTCGGGCGTTGCGGTTGTTCGGTGAGTTGCAAGCTCTTCGGTAGGGTGACTCTTCCATAGCAGATTATATTGGTTGTGCACAACTTTTGATTGATGATCTCGCTCTTGCCGGTCATGATGTTACGTTAGACGATCAGAACTTGTACGTCTTTCGTGGCTTATGGTCTGAATTTCTTCCGTTTGTGGCAACCCTATCTCGAGGTACTGCGGTTCCGCTTGCGGAGGTGGCGGATTTCTTGGTGTCGCAGGAGTGGATCTACGCTAACAATGGAGTCGACGGTGTATCGCCGATTGCGATGGCCGCTGGTCGTGGCGGTCCGGCTTTTGGCTGTGGCAGTGCGACGCAACAGCAAGGTCCTGGTTGGGGCTCAGGCGGCAGGTGTGGCTCGAGCACGGGACCACGGTGCCAGATCTGTGACAAACAAAGACACGGGGCCCTCTGGTGTTAATATTGTTTCTCGACCTGTAACACCCCAGATTTTCAAGAAATTTAAAACTTATAGAATAAGGGTGAAATCCCATTAAATCCCAAAACATAATACAAGAGTATGGGGTGCTATGCCACACCTGGGCTAGAGAACCCAGGTGCACAGGCAGTCTAACTAATATCCATTGAAACATAATGCATAACATGGCACGCAGGCCGATAGGGAAACTACTCTACTTCTACGCTCCAGTTCTAGCGCGCTCCAGTGCTCTAGTCATCTGTGCCTGAAAGCCAAATATATCTGTTCAGCGAGAGATGCTGGTAACCCACTTCAACGCGTTGAAATACAATACATATAGAGATACATATATATAGATATACAAAAACCATTTGAGCATGAAGATATATCCTACGAACTCTAGCTTTAAAACCGGGAATGACTCGACAGATAAGACCAGACACGAGCAACAGTCATAACGCGCATATGCAGTTCACAACAGATAAGGCAGTTAAGGTAAGGCATAGACAATAATCATAACCCAATATGAACAATCCCCAATATAAAACCCATAGTCACATCCCCAAGATACTCATAATAACAACTCATCCATATCTCATCACATAGCACACTTTGTTGGCGCCACAGGACCAATCGCATGCCCATACATGAGGGTCAGCGCATATAGCTCTGACACGGCCCCGCAGCACCCTGCCCCGTATCCACACGGAGGAGTCATCGCTTTGGCTCCCAATGAACCAAGCCCATAAGGACGTGCACTCTGACTGTAGCCAGGAAACCCATCTGACTACAGCCGGCCTCCGAACCCTTTGTTCAGGAGGTGTCGTCTGATTGCAGCCAGGAATACCCATCTAACTACAACCAGCTTCTGGGCCGCTGCCCAGGATAACGTCACCTGACTGCAGCCAGGAAACCCATCTGACTACAGCCAGCCTCCGAACCCTCTGTTCGGGATGACCAATCCGATCCTTTACCGAATTGGCCCCACGCACACATAACACATAGCAAACACATGCAACCCACATTACACGTTGGGAAGGGGAATATGTAACACCCCAGATTTTCAAGACTTTTAAAACTTATAATAAAGATAGAATCTTATTAAATCCCAAGATATAAATACAAGCGTACGGGGTGCTATGCCACACCTGGGCTAGAGAACCCAAGTGCACAGGCTAACTAACTAATATCCTCAAAACGTAATTACATAAACGTGGCACGCAGGCCAAAGGAAACTATCTACTTCTACACTCCAAGTTCTAGCGCGCTCCAGTGACTTAATCTCCTGTGCCTGAAAGCCAAATATATCTGTTCAGCGAGAGATGCTGGCAACCCACTCCAACGCGTTGAAATACAATACATATAGGGATATATATAGATATACGAAAACCATTTTGAGCATGAAGATATATCCTACGAACTCTAGTTTTAAAACCGGGAATGACTCGACAGATAAGGCCAGACACAAGCAACAGTTATAACGAGCATATGCAGTTCACAACAGATAAGGCAGATAAGGCAAAGCATAAACAATAATCACAACCCATCATAAACAATCCCCAATATAATTCGCACAGTCACGTTTCTCCAAGACACTCGTAATCACAGCTCATCCATATCGCAACACATAGCACACTTTGTTGGCGCCACAGGACCAATCGCATGCCCATACATGAGGGTCAGCGCATATAGCTCTGACACGGCCCCGCAGCACCCTGCCCCGTATCCACACGGAGGAGTCATCGCTTTGGCTCCCAATGAACCAAGCCCATAAGAACGTGCACTCTGACTGTAGCCAGGAAACCCATCTGACTATAGCCGGCCTCCGAACCCTTTGTTCAGGAGGTGCCGTCTGATTGCAGCCAGGAATACCCATCTGACTACAACCAGCTTCTGGGCCGCTGCCCAGGATAACGTCACCTGACTGCAGCCAGGAAACCCATCTGACTACAGCCAGCCTCCGAACCCTCTGTTCGGGATAACCAATCCGATCCTTTACCGAATTGGCCCCACGCACACATAACACGTAGCAAACACATGCAACCCACATTACACGTTGGGAAGGGGAATAAACGTATAACGAAACCTATGCGTGATCCATCACATGCTAGGAATAGCCCTAAGGGGTTCATACCTCTTCCACCTAGGCCAACCGGGTACCAATTCAACTAGCATGCAATATAACAGACTCATAAACCTACGAACGGTACCCGAAACATCAAACTAGACATACGCACGATAAACGGGGTCCGTTGGGACACCACGGGGATCGGGGAAACATCAAACGGGGAAGCCGGGGTCCCAAGGGGGGACAATTTCCAGCGGGTAGCCGGTGGGTGGGGGTCACCCGCCGGCTGCCCGCCGGAACAGTAAATCCGGGCAGCGGGTCGCCGGTGGGCAGCTGCCCGCCCGCCCGCTACCCGCTGCCCAAACAGCAAGTCTGGCCGTGGGTAGGTGGCGGGTCCCCTACCCCCCACTGACTCTTTTCACCACTTTTTCGTCCCGGGAACCGATGTGGAACCCGAAACCATGCTTAGACACTTTACAAAGCGATCAACGACCACACGTAGACAATTTAACGAATCAAATACGAGAAACGAACGGCACATAACCTATCATGCTTTTCTAAATATAATCAACACCCAAACATGCGATTTCCCCACCCGATAATCCAAGAATAAGATCATACGATAAAACCTAGGGTTCTAATCACTTTTATATCAACAAGAATACGATTCATCTTCTAATTGCAAGATTCGGTAAGAATAACTCATAAGCATCAAGAACATCACACAATTATTAGGAACAACACATAATCATCAAGAATACAAATTAATCATCAAGAACATCATAATCATCAAGAACAACATATAATCATCAAATCCCAATTAATCATCAAGAACATCATAATTATCAAGAAACTCCCAATATCAAGATTATCAAGATTCCCCATGGAATCGTTAAATCAACATCAATAGTAATACTCATCATGGACACGCCATTCACAATCAATTGGGGAAACCCTAAGGGGAAATCATAACTATAAAAATAGGTTTTGTTGAGACATGGGTTACCTCTTAGCCTTAATTAACTCCTTGGCTATGAAGGATCTTTCTTTAAGCTTTCTTGATTTCTCCTAAGGGAATTCTTGGAGCTCTCCTGGGGTGGTGGGGCGTGTAGACGTGTGGGGTTCTAGGTGCCTATTAAGTCCCCTATTTATATATTTAGGAGTCCTAATTAGGAACTAATATTATAGGCTTGCTAATTCTATTCCTTTTGGAATTAGTGGGCCATAATAATTAATTAAAGGGAACCCTAATCATCATCTGAATAGTAAAAGACCTACTTCCTTTATTCCTAATAGATAACTAGGTCTAGGATTCCTAATCAGAATCTGAATAGTAAAAGGTTTACTTTCTTTATTCCTAATAGGTTTAAGGCTCTAATTTAGGCAAGGGTCCATGATCCGTGGTGGACCACGTTAATTAATTAAAGGGATTTCTAATCAAATTAAATCCTTTTTAATTATTATTAATGGAATTAATTAAATAATTAATTCAGGATTAAGGGCCGTAACACGGGGTGTTACACTCTCCCCCCTTACAAGAAGCTTCGTCCCCGAAGCTTAGAATTCATTTTGGGGTAAAGAGCCCGAATTAGTATAGTAGTTCATAAGGAAAGTATTATATGGGAAATATATACACATACACATATAAATTCACTGGGTTTGAGCCTGTCTAAAATGCATCAAATAACAAGGTCATGAATATGCAACATACAATATGTAAGTTTTACGGGTGACTAACACATAACACAGGAGTCTTACATATGGCATGTTCTTTAATTAATTATTTTATAATGATTTAACATATAGGATCGCAAGTTGTGCTGATCATGTAATTATTTATGTACCTATATGAGAGGAAAATATTATGCGGTGCAGATTCGGATAGTCACATAAGTATATATGCACATATATCAACACAGGCGAACCTCATTTACGAATGGATGCAGGTGTTTAATTATGTAGTGTAGCATGTTGTGATCCTAGATGCCATATATGTCGGACCTATGCCTAATCTTTGTGCTTTAGCAGTTATACCAAATATTCACAGTTACGAAATAACAAGCCTAACATGTATGATAATTAGCTATTTCTGTTATATGCGAAACCCGCAAGTTGGCATGCCTATATGTGTTCAATCGTAATTATGCTAAATATGCAATTTCTTAAGTCTATAGGCATAGAGTGTGAAGGCATGTGGGCCTATTTCAAGTCTTAAATAATCGCTAGTCCCATGGAATCACAAAGCACATATATGTATTATTCCACATGTTAGTCTAGTTCATGATTTAACAATTAAATTTACGTGCTTAATATCATTGCATAACCAACTTTTGTCATATAAATTCAGGAGGGTCGTAACTCATATAACAATATTATTCAAATAGCGAAATTTAGATTCTGAGGAAAAGATTGTAAGTAGTTAGGAGGAAGGCTCTTACTTTTTATGGGGTAAATAAATTCTGGGGAGACAATAGAATTAGGATCTTTATTTTGTACATCATGGGTAACGGTGGGCGATCACATAACAAGTATTGACACTTATATGCAGATTGCTTGTAATCAATAATAGTGTATATATGTATAGTGGGACGCCTTATAACATACTGTTTTTGTCTAACGTGCTTTGTATATATACATGAATGCGTGTAAGTGTGTATTTTACATAAACATGTGAGCTATGTGATTTGACATGTAATGCACAATGCAAATTTCAACCTATAGTTTGGACCATGCAATTTGCATACAAATATTTTAGAAATTACGAGTAGGATAGCCTAGGTTCACAAGTACTAGAGGTTCTATCTTGAGAACTTAATCGCACAAGCACTTAGGAAAATTAGTTTTATCTTGGTGGTAATTTGATTTTAGGTAGGCATAAATCTTACCTCTAGAAGCCCGGGATACCTAAACAACTTTAGAGTTGAAGACCCTTGGTTGCTAATTCCTAAACCAATTGATGACCTGATGATGAGACTAAAGTTTTTAATTATTTAGGGAAGGTAGGAGTGTTAACAGGGAGGTCATGCAAGGGGGAAAAGTAGAATCAGGGCTACCCCAGGATATGTGTATATATCTGTATATATATAATAGTGATGTAATTTGTACGGAATGATATTTCAGGGTTAGGATATGCTAAGGGCAAGCTTATAGGTGTGCGTAAGATTATTGTAGCTAGGGTGCGTGTGTATGGTTTGGGGGCTAGGGATATATTGTATATAATGTAACAATTTATATGAATACGTATGAATAGGGAGGATGTTCTATAGGCTCACAAGTTTATACACATATATATAGATTTAAGCGTATAGGGACGTACCGTACATGACGCAACCATTTTTAAGATTAGGCAAAGTGATTTAGGATTAGGGTGCAATAAAAATGATAATAATAATAATAATAAATAATAATAATAATAACAACAATAACAACAATAACAACAATAACAACAATAACAACAATAACAACAATAACAAGAATAACAACAACAATAATAATAACAATAATAACAACAATAACAGCAATAACAACAATAACAACAATAACAACAATAACAACAATAGCAACAATAACAACAATAATAACAATAACAACAATAACAACAATAACAACAATAACAACAATAACAACAACAACAACAATAATAATAATAATAATAATAATAATAATAATAATAATAATAATAATAATAATAATAATAATAATAATAATAATAACAATAACAATTTGGTGTAAGTGTAGCATATGAATGTAATTGGGGTTTACTACATATTTTGGATATATATATATATATATATATATATATATATATATATATATATATATATATATATATATATATATATATATATATATATATATATATATATATATATATATATATATGATAGGAGTTTTAGGGGAATATATCTAGAATAGTAGTGATGTACCTATTTATGTATAAATGTTTGTTTAGGGGGGTCCTTATCTTAGTGGTAAAGGGTCCTAAACAAGGTATGGGAAGCTCGTGGTCTATTATGCAACATGGACCAAGGTCTAGAGGTATAGTTTTAAGATAGTTTGGGGGCGCAATATATTTTTCCAAGGATAACTTTTCGATGACCACTTGTTTTAGGTTTCTACCGGTCTCACTCAGATTGAATTTCGGGTCGAAACTTAGTACACAATGTATCCGAGGGTTTAGATTTCTAGAAATAGGATCAGTCCTTATAGTTTCTATGTGACATATAAGCAAATCAATTAGGAAGATAATTCGATTTTCATGTTCAAGCATTAGATTGTTATTTATATGTTTAAACACATAGGGAGTATCAAGGGAGACACACAAAGGCACAATGGGTCAATAAAAATGAGAAGTCAAGGAAACATACCGGACCAGTGGGCGCGAGGTGGGCGGTCGACCGCCTGTCAAGTCCCCACTGGAATGTGGCAGTGGGCACGTGGTGGGTGGTCGACCTCCTGCCAAGGTCCCACTGGAACGTGAATGTGAAGGAGGAATCACTTCCGAAAAAGCCCCGAGAATGGACAATTATAAGTTTCAGGGAATTCCATACTTATGTGAACAACGAAAGGGGTATGGAAAACTCAAGGGATCACTTTATTATAATACTAATGAGGATTATGGGAGACTTCAACTAGATATCATAAGGATCCTACGCCTCATCCTTCCCCTTCTTAATTAAAGCTATGTTCCCCAGAATTTCCCTCCATGCAACTCATGTAAGTACTTATCGGGTTATTAGTGAGTTAACTATATTGGTCGATTATGATTAGGACAAGTGAACTCTTATAGGCCGAATAAAATTTCTAAAAAAATACTTTATCAAGTAATAGATATCCAAATAACGCATGTTTGATCAAATAGTTAAGCAATAGTATGCAGTTCTTAACTTGGTCTAGAAATCCATTAGGAACATATGCTTATGCAAATGAACAAGTATGGTAATCAAAGAGTGATAAGCAACAAAGTAGGTAAAAGCATGCAAGGACATCACAAATTTCTAGGGTAAGTATGTGGAATGAAGAGTTAATGTGTTGTACCCTTACCTTGATGTGATAAGCGAAGGGAGGAATTCTTTAAATTAGTGAGGGATAAAGTAAGGGGAGGTTATGTGATGATAGGTAGACTCACAATCTCACTGCGCGTCCTAAGATTCCTAAATCCTATGTTTCTAAATACCTAGAGTTCAAGCCTAATGTCCTAAAGTCTGGTCTTACGAGTCTTATCCTAGGGTCAAACTTAGGCTCTGATACCAACTGTAACACCCCAGATTTTCAAGACTTTTAAAACTTATAATAAAGATAGAATCTTATTAAATCCCAAGATATAAATACAAGCGTACGGGGTGCTATGCCACACCTGGGCTAGAGAACCCAAGTGCACAGGCTAACTAACTAATATCCTCAAAACGTAATTACATAAACGTGGCACGCAGGCCAAAGGAAACTATCTACTTCTACACTCCAAGTTCTAGCGCGCTCCAGTGACTTAATCTCCTGTGCCTGAAAGCCAAATATATCTGTTCAGCGAGAGATGCTGGCAACCCACTCCAACGTGTTGAAATACAATACATATAGGGATATATATAGATATACGAAAACCATTTTGAGCATGAAGATATATCCTACGAACTCTAGTTTTAAAACCGGGAATGACTCGACAGATAAGGCCAGACACAAGCAACAGTTATAACGAGCATATGCAGTTCACAACAGATAAGGCAGATAAGGCAAAGCATAAACAATAATCACAACCCATCATAAACAATCCCCAATATAATTCCCACAGTCACGTTTCTCCAAGACACTCGTAATCACAGCTCATCCATATCGCAACACATAGCACACTTTGTTGGCGCCACAGGACCAATCGCATGCCCATACATGAGGGTTAGCGCATATAGCTCTGACACGGCCCCGCAGCACCCTGCCCCGTATCCACACGGAGGAGTCATCGCTTTGGCTCCCAATGAACCAAGCCCATAAGAACGTGCACTCTGACTGTAGCCAGGAAACCCATCTGACTATAGCCGGCCTCCGAACCCTTTGTTCAGGAGGTGCCGTCTGATTGCAGCCAGGAATACCCATCTGACTACAACCAGCTTCTGGGCCGCTGCCCAGGATAACGTCACCTGACTGCAGCCAGGAAACCCATCTGACTACAGCCAGCCTCCGAACCCTCTGTTCGGGATAACCAATCCGATCCTTTACCGAATTGGCCCCACGCACACATAACACGTAGCAAACACATGCAACCCACACTACACGTTGGGAAGGGGAATAAACGTATAACGAAACCTATGCGTGATCCATCACATGCTAGGAATAGCCCTAAGGGGTTCATACCTCTTCCACCTAGGCCAACCGGGTACCAATTCAACTAGCATGCAATATAACAGACTCATAAACCTACGAACGGTACCCGAAACATCAAACTAGACATACGCACGATAAACGGGGTCCGTTGGGACACCACGGGGATCGGGGAAACATCAAACGGGGAAGCCGGGGTCCCAAGGGGGGACAATTTCCAGCGGGTAGCCGGTGGGTGGGGGTCACCCGCCGGCTGCCCGCCGGAACAGTAAATCCGGGCAGCGGGTCGCCGGTGGGCAGCTGCCCGCCCGCCGGCTACCCGCTGCCCAAACAGCAAGTCTGGCCGTGGGTAGGTGGCGGGTCCCCTACCTTCCACTGACTCTTTTCACCACTTTTTCGTCCCGGGAACCGATGTGGAACCCGAAACCATGCTTAGACACTTTACAAAGCGATCAACGACCACACGTAGACAATTTAACGAATCAAATACGAGAAACGAACGGCACATAACCTATCATGCTTTTCTAAATATAATCAACACCCAAACATGCGATTTCCCCACCCGATAATCCAAGAATAAGATCATACGATACAACCTAGGGTTCTAATCACTTTTATATCAACAAGAATACGATTCATCTTCTAATTGCAAGATTCGGTAAGAATAACTCATAAGCATCAAGAACATCACACAATTATTAGGAACAACACATAATCATCAAGAATACTAATTAATCATCAAGAACATCATAATCATCAAGAACAACATATAATCATCAAATCCCAATTAATCATCAAGAACATCATAATTATCAAGAAACTCCCAATATCAAGATTATCAAGATTCCCCATGGAATCGTTAAATCAACATCAATAGTAATACTCATCATGGACACGCCATTCACAATCAATTGGGGAAACCCTAAGGGGAAATCATAACTATAAAAATAGGTTTTGTTGAGACATGGGTTACCTCTTAGCCTTAATTAACTCCTTGGCTATGAAGGATCTTTCTTTAAGCTTTCTTGATTTCTCCTAAGGGAATTCTTGGAGCTCTCCTGGGGTGGTGGGGCGTGTAGACGTGTGGGGTTCTAGGTGCCTATTAAGTCCCCTATTTATATATTTAGGAGTCCTAATTAGGAACTAATATTATAGGCTTGCTAATTCTATTCCTTTTGGAATTAGTGGGCCATAATAATTAATTAAAGGGAACCCTAATCATCATCTGAATAGTAAAAGACCTACTTCCTTTATTCCTAATAGATAACTAGGTCTAGGATTCCTAATCAGAATCTGAATAGTAAAAGGTTTACTTTCTTTATTCCTAATAGGTTTAAGGCTCTAATTTAGGCAAGGGTCCATGATCCGTGGTGGACCACGTTAATTAATTAAAGGGATTTCTAATCAAATTAAATCCTTTTTAATTATTATTAATGGAATTAATTAAATAATTAATTCAGGATTAAGGGCCGTAACACGGGGTGTTACAGAATAAACGTATAACGAAACCTATGCGTGATCCATCACATGCTAGGAATAGCCCTAAGGGGTTCATACCTCTTCCACCTAGGCCAACCGGGTACCAATTCAACTAGCATGCAATATAACAAACTCATAAACCTACGAACGGTACCCGAAACATCAAACTAGACATACGCACGATAAACGGGGTCCGTTGGGACACCACGGGGATCGGGGAAACATCAAACGGGGAAGCCGGGGTCCCAAGGGGGGACAATTTCCAGCGGGTAGCCGGTGGGTGGGGGTCACCCGCCGGCTGCCCGCCGGAACAGTAAATCCGGGCAGCGGGTCGCCGGTGGGCAGCTGCCCGCCCGCCGGCTACCCGCTGCCCAAACAGCAAGTCTGGCCGTGGGTAGGTGGCGGGTCCCCTACCCCCCACCTACCCCCACTGACTCTTTTCACAACTACTTCGTCCCGGGAACCGATGTGGAACCCGAAACCATGCTTAGACACTTTACAAAGCAATCAACGACCACACGTAGACAATTTAACGAATCAAATACGAGAAACGAACGGCACATAACCTATCATGCTTTTCTAAACATAATCAACACCCAAACATGCGATTTCCCCACCCGATAATCCAAGAATAAGATCATACGATACAACCTAGGGTTCTAATCACTTTTATATCAACAAGAATACGATTCATCCTCTAATTGCAAGATTCGGTAAGAATAACTCATAAGCATCAAGAACATCACACAATTATTAGGAACAACACATAATCATCAAGAATACTAATTAATCATCAAGAACATCATAATCATCAAGAACAACATATAATCATCAAATCCCAATTAATCATCAAGAACATCATAATTATCAAGAAACTCCCAATATCAAGATTATCAAGATTCCCCATGGAATCATCAATTCAACACCAATAGTAATAAACATCACAATCACGCCATTCATCATAAACGGGGGAAACCCTAAGGGGAAATCTTAACTATGAAAATAGGTTTTGTTGAGACATGGGTTACCTCTTAGCCTTAATTAACTCCTTGGCTATGAAGGATCTTTCTTTAAGCTTTCTTGATTTCTCCTAAGGGAATTCTTGGAGCTCTCCTGGGGTGGTGGGGCGTGTAGACGTGTGGGGTTCTAGGTGCCTATTAAGTCCCCTATTTATATATTTAGGAGTCCTAATTAGGAACTAATATTATAGGCTTGCTAATTCTATTCCTTTTGGAATTAGTGGGCCATAATAATTAATTAAAGGGAACCCTAATCATCATCTGAATAGTAAAAGACCTACTTCCTTTATTCCTAATAGATAACTAGGTCTAGGATTCCTAATCAGAATCTGAATAGTAAAAGGTTTACTTTCTTTATTCCTAATAGGTTTAAGGCTCTAATTTAGGCAAGGGTCCATGATCCGTGGTGGACCACGTTAATTAATTAAAGGGATTTCTAATCAAATTAAATCCTTTTTAATTATTATTAATGGAATTAATTAAATAATTAATTCAGGATTAAGGGCCGTAACACGGGGTGTTACAGAATAAACGTATAACGAAACCTATGCGTGATCCATCACATGCTAGGAATAGCCCTAAGGGGTTCATACCTCTTCCACCTAGGCCAACCGGGTACCAATTCAACTAGCATGCAATATAACAAACTCATAAACCTACGAACGGTACCCGAAACATCAAACTAGACATACGCACGATAAACGGGGTCCGTTGGGACACCACGGGGATCTGGGAAACATCAAACGGGGAAGCCGGGGTCCCTAGGGGGACAATTTCCAGCGGGTAGCCGGTGGGTGGGGGTCACCCGCCGGCTGCCCGCCGGAACAGTAAATCCGGGCAGCGGGTCGCCGGTGGGCAGCTGCCCGCCCGCCGGCTACCCGCTGCCCAAACAGCAAGTCTGGCCGTGGGTAGGTGGCGGGTCCCCTACCCCCCACCTACCCCCACTGACTCTTTTCACAACTACTTCGTCCCGGGAACCGATGTGGAACCCGAAACCATGCTTAGACACTTTACAAAGCAATCAACGACCACACGTAGACAATTTAACGAATCAAATACGAGAAACGAACGGCACATAACCTATCATGCTTTTCTAAACATAATCAACACCCAAACATGCGATTTCCCCACCCGATAATCCAAGAATAAGATCATACGATACAACCTAGGGTTCTAATCACTTTTATATCAACAAGAATACGATTCATCCTCTAATTGCAAGATTCGGTAAGAATAACTCATAAGCATCAAGAACATCACACAATTATTAGGAACAACACATAATCATCAAGAATACTAATTAATCATCAAGAACATCATAATCATCAAGAACAACATATAATCATCAAATCCCAATTAATCATCAAGAACATCATAATTATCAAGAAACTCCCAATATCAAGATTATCAAGATTCCCCATGGAATCATCAATTCAACACCAATAGTAATAAACATCACAATCACGCCATTCATCATAAACGGGGGAAACCCTAAGGGGAAATCTTAACTATGAAAATAGGTTTTGTTGAGACATGGGTTACCTCTTAGCCTTAATTAACTGTAGACGTGTAGACGTGTGGGGTTCTAGGTGCCTATTAAGTCCCCTATTTATATATTTAGGAGTCCTAATTAGGAACTAATATTATAGGCTTGCTAATTCTATTTCTTTTGGAATTAGTGGACCATATTAATTAATTAAAGGGAACCCTAATCATCATCTGAATAGTAAAAGACCTACTTCCTTTATTCCTAATAGATAACTAGGTCTAGGATTCCTAATCAGAATCTGAATAGTAAAAGGTTTACTTTCTTTATTCCTAATAGGCTTAAGGCTCTAATTTAGGCAAGGGTCCATGATCCGTGGTGGACCACGTTAATTAATTAAAGGGATTTCTAATCACATTAAATCCTTTTTAATTATTATTAATGGAATTAATTAAATAATTAATTCAGGATTAAGGGCCGTAACACGGGGTGTTACACTCTCCCCCCCTTACAAGATGCTTCGTCCCCGAAGCTTAGAAATCATTTTGGGGTAAAGAGCCCGAATTAGTATAGTAGTTCATAAGGAAAGTATTATATGGGAAATATATACACATACACATATAAATTCACTGGGTTTGAGCCTAACTAAAATGCATCAAATAACAAGGTCATGAATATGCAACATACAATATGTAAGTTTTACGGGTGACTAATACATAACACAGGAGTCTTACATATGGCATGTTCTTTAATTAATTATTTTATAATGATTTAACATATAGGATCGCAAGTTGTGCTGATCATGTAATTATTTATGTACCTATATGAGAGGAAAATATTATGCGGTGCAGATTCGGATAGTCACATAAGTATATATGCACATATATCAACACAGGCGAACCTCATTTACGAATGGATGCAGGTGTTTAATTATGTAGTGTAGCATGTTGTGATCCTAGATGCCATATATGTCGGACCTATGCCTAATCTTTGTGCTTTAGCAGTTATACCAAATATTCACAGTTACGAAATAACAAGCCTAACATGTATGATAATTAGCTATTTCTGTTATATGCGAAACCCGCAAGTTGGCATGCCTATATGTGTTCAATCGTAATTATGCTAAATATGCAATTTCTTAAGTCTATAGGCATAGAGTGTGAAGGCATGTGGGCCTATTTCAAGTCTTAAATAATCGCTAGTCCCATGGAATCACAAAGCACATATATGTATTATTCCACATGTTAGTCTAGTTCATGATTTAACAATTAAATTTACGTGCTTAATATCATTGCATAACCAACTTTTGTCATATAAATTCAGGAGGGTCGTAACTCATATAACAATATTATTCAAATAGCGAAATTTAGATTCTGAGGAAAAGATTGTAAGTAGTTAGGAGGAAGGCTCTTACTTTTTATGGGGTAAATAAATTCTGGGGAGACAATAGAATTAGGATCTTTATTTTGTACATCATGGGTAACGGTGGGCGATCACATAACAAGTATTGACACTTATATGCAGATTGCTTGTAATCAATAATAGTGTATATATGTATAGTGGGACGCCTTATAACATACTGTTTTTGTCTAACGTGCTTTGTATATATACATGAATGCGTGTAAGTGTGTATTTTACATAAACATGTGAGCTATGTGATTTGACATGTAATGCACAATGCAAATTTCAACCTATAGTTTGGACCATGCAATTTGCATACAAATATTTTAGAAATTACGAGTAGGATAGCCTAGGTTCACAAGTACTAGAGGTTCTATCTTGAGAACTTAATCGCACAAGCACTTAGGAAAATTAGTTTTATCTTGGTGGTAATTTGATTTTAGGTAGGCATAAATCTTACCTCTAGAAGCCCGGGATACCTAAACAACTTTAGAGTTGAAGACCCTTGGTTGCTAATTCCTAAACCAATTGATGACCTGATGATGAGACTAAAGTTTTTAATTATTTAGGGAAGGTAGGAGTGTTAACAGGGAGGTCATGCAAGGGGGAAAAGTAGGATCAGGGCTACCCCAGGATATGTGTATATATCTGTATATATATAATAGTGATGTAATTTGTACGGAATGATATTTCAGGGTTAGGATATGCTAAGGGCAAGCTTATAGGTGTGCGTAAGATTATTGTAGCTAGGGTGCGTGTGTATGGTTTGGGGGCTAGGGATATATTGTATATAATGTAACAATTTATATGAATACGTATGAATAGGGAGGATGTTCTATAGGCTCACAAGTTTATACACATATATATAGATTTAAGCGTATAGGGACGTACCGTACATGACGCAACCATTTTTCAGATTAGGCAAGGTGATTTAGGATTAGGGTGCAATAAAAATAATAATAATAATTATAATAGTAATAATAATAATAATAATAATAATAATAATAAATAATAATAATAATAACAATAATAACAACAATAACAACAATAACAACAATAACAACAATAACAACAATAACAACAATAACAACAATAACAACAATAACAACAATAACAACAATAACAACAATAACAACAATAACAACAACAATAATAATAATAATAATAATAGCAATAATAATAATAATAATAATAATAATAATAATAATAATAATAATAATAATAATAATAATAATAATAATAATAACAATAACAATTTGGTGTAAGTGTAGCATATGAATGTAATTGGGGTTTACTACACATTTTGGATATATATATATATATATATATATATATATATATATATATATATATATATATATATATATATATATATATATATATATATATATATATATGATAGGAGTTTTAGGGGAATATATCTAGAATAGTAGTGATGTACCTATTTATGTATAAATGTTTGTTTAGGGGGGTCCTTATCTTAGTGGTAAAGGGTCCTAAACAAGGTATGGGAAGCTCGTGGTCTATTATGCAACATGGACCAAGGTCTAGAGGTATAGTTTTAAGATAGTTTGGGGGCGCAATATATTTTTCCAAGGATAACTTTTCGATGACCACTTGTTTTAGGTTTCTACCGGTCTCACTCAGATTGAATTTCGGGTCGAAACTTAATACACAATGTATCCGAGGGTTTAGATTTTTAGAAATAGGATCAGTCCTTATAGTTTCTATGTGACATATAAACAAATCAATTAGGAAGATAATTCGATTTTCATGTTCAAGCATTAGATTGTTATTTATATGTTTAAACACATAGGGAGTATCAAGGGAGACACACAAAGGCACAATGGGTCAATAAAAATGAGAAGTCAAGAAAACATACCGGACCAGTGGGCGCGAGGTGGGCGGTCGACCGCCTGTCAAGTCCCCACTGGAATGTGGCAGTGGGCACGTGGTGGGTGGTCGACCTCCTGCCAAGGCCCCACTGGAACGTGAATGTGAAGGAGGAATCACTTCCGAAAAGGCCCCGAGAATGGACAATTATAAGTTTCAGGGAATTCCATACTTATGTGGACAACGAAAGGGGTATGGAAAACTCAAGGGATCACTTTATTATAATACTAATGAGGATTATGGGAGACTTCAACTAGATATCATAAGGATCCTACGCCTCATCCTTCCCCTTCTTAATTAAAGCTATGTTCCCCAGAATTTCCCTCCATGCAACTCATGTAAGTACTTATCGGGTTATTAGTGAGTTAACTATATTGGTCGATTATGATTAGGACAAGTGAGCTCTTATAGGCCGAATAGAATTTCTAAGAAAATACTTTATCAAGTAATAGATATCCAAATAACGCATGTTTGATCAAATAGTTAAGCAATAGTATGCAGTTCTTAACTTGGTCTAAAAATCCATTAGGAACATATGCTTATGCAAATGAACAAGTATGGTAATCAAAGAGTGATAAGCAACAAAGTAGGTAAAAGCATGCAAGGACATCACAAAATTCTAGGGTAAGTATGTGGAATGAAGAGTTAATGTGTTGTACCCTTACCTTGATGTGATAAGCGAAGGGGGAATTCTTTAAATTAGTGAGGGATAAAGTGAGGGGAGGTTATGTGATGATAGGTAGACTCACAATCTCACTGCGCGTCCTAAGATTCCTAAATCCTATGTTTCTAAATACCTAGAGTTCAAGCCTAATGTCCTAAAGTCTGGTCTTACGAGTCTTATCCTAGGGTCAAACTTAGGCTCTGATACCAACTGTAACACCCCAGATTTTCAAGAAATTTAAAACTTATAGAATAAGGGTGAAATCCCATTAAATCCCAAAACATAATACAAGAGTATGGGGTGCTATGCCACACCTGGGCTAGAGAACCCAGGTGCACAGGCAGTCTAACTAATATCCATTGAAACATAATGCATAACATGGCACGCAGGCCGATGGGAAACTACTCTACTTCTACGCTCCAGTTCTAGCGCGCTCCAGTGCTCTAGTCATCTGTGCCTGAAAGCCAAATATATCTGTTCAGCGAGAGATGCTGGTAACCCACTTCAACGCGTTGAAATACAATACATATAGAGATACATATATATAGATATACAAAAACCATTTGAGCATGAAGATATATCCTACGAACTCTAGCTTTAAAACCGGGAATGACTCGACAGATAAGACCAGACACGAGCAACAGTCATAACGCGCATATGCAGTTCACAACAGATAAGGCAGTTAAGGTAAGGCATAGACAATAATCATAACCCAATATGAACAATCCCCAATATAAAACCCATAGTCACATCCCCAAGATACTCATAATAACAACTCATCCATATCTCATCACATAGCACACTTTGTTGGCGCCACAGGACCAATCGCATGCCCATACATGAGGGTCAGCGCATATAGCTCTGACACGGCCCCGCAGCACCCTGCCCCGTATCCACACGGAGGAGTCATCGCTTTGGCTCCCAATGAACCAAGCCCATAAGGACGTGCACTCTGACTGTAGCCAGGAAACCCATCTGACTACAGCCGGCCTCCGAACCCTTTGTTCAGGAGGTGTCGTCTGATTGCAGCCAGGAATACCCATCTGACTACAACCAGCTTCTGGGCCGCTGCCCAGGATAACGTCACCTGACTGCAGCCAGGAAACCCACCTGACTACAGCCAGCCTCCGAACCCTCTGTTCGGGATGACCAATCCGATCCTTTACCGAATTGGCCCCACGCACACATAACACATAGCAAACACATGCAACCCACATTACACGTTGGGAAGGGGAATAAACGTATAACGAAACCTATGCGTGATCCATCACATGCTAGGAATAGCCCTAAGGGGTTCATACCTCTTCCACCTAGGCCAACCGCGTACCAATTCAACTAGCATGCAATATAACAGACTCATAAACCTACGAACGGTACCCGAAACATCAAACTAGACATACGCACGATAAACGGGGTCCGTTGGGACACCACGGGGATCGGGGAAACATCAAACGGGGAAGCCGGGGTCCCAAGGGGGACAATTTCCAGCGGGTAGCCGGTGGGTGGGGGTCACCCGCCGGCTGCCCGCCGGAACAGTAAATCCGGGCAGCGGGTCGCCGGTGGGCAGCTGCCCGCCCGCCGGCTACCCGCTGCCCAAACAGCAAGTCTGGCCGTGGGTAGGTGGCGGGTCCCCTACCCCCCACCTACCCCCCACTGACTCTTTTCACAACTACTTCGTCCCGGGAACCGATGTGGAACCCGAAACCATGCTTAGACACTTTACAAAGCAATCAACGACCACACGTAGACAATTTAACGAATCAAATACGAGAAACGAACGGCACATAACCTATCATGCTTTTCTAAACATAATCAACACCCAAACATGCGATTTCCCCACCCGATAATCCAAGAATAAGATCATACGATACAACCTAGGGTTCTAATCACTTTTATATCAACAAGAATACGATTCATCTTCTAATTGCAAGATTCGGTAAGAATAACTCATAAGCATCAAGAACATCACACAATTATTAGGAACAACACATAATCATCAAGAATACTAATTAATCATCAAGAACATCATAATCATCAAGAACAACATATAATCATCAAATCCCAATTAATCATCAAGAACATCATAATTATCAAGAAACTCCCAATATCAAGATTATAAAGATTCCCCATGGAATCATCAATTCAACACCAATAGTAATAAACATCACAATCACGCCATTCATCATAAACGGGGGAAACCCTAAGGGGAAATCTTAACTATGAAAATAGGTTTTGTTGAGACATGGGTTACCTCTTAGCCTTAATTAACTCCTTGGCTATGAAGGATCTTTCTTTAAGCTTTCTTGATTTCTCCTAAGGGAATTCTTGGAGCTCTCCTGGGGTGGTGGGGCGTGTAGACGTGTGGGGTTCTAGGTGCCTATTAAGTCCCCTATTTATATATTTAGGAGTCCTAATTAGGAACTAATATTATAGGCTTGCTAATTCTATTTCTTTTGGAATTAGTGGACCATATTAATTAATTAAAGGGAACCCTAATCATCATCTGAATAGTAAAAGACCTACTTCCTTTATTCCTAATAGATAACTAGGTCTAGGATTCCTAATCAGAATCTGAATAGTAAAAGGTTTACTTTCTTTATTCCTAATAGGCTTAAGGCTCTAATTTAGGCAAGGGTCCATGATCCGTGGTGGACCACGTTAATTAATTAAAGGGATTTCTAATCACATTAAATCCTTTTTAATTATTATTAATGGAATTAATTAAATAATTAATTCAGGATTAAGGGCCGTAACACGGGGTGTTACACGACCCCTCGGCACCGCAAGAGAATGTGGCTGTCTCTAGTGAGAATGGTGATCCTAGTGGTCCTCGTGAATGGTTCCCGGACACTGGCGCTACGAATCCTTCTCGTTTTTGGGACTATGTGTTTGAGACTGTTGTTTATCTTATAAATAAAATGCCTACTCGTGTTCTGTCTGATGAGTTTCCGCATTTTCGTTTGCATCGTTCTCCCCCTTCCTACTCTTACTTGCGGGTGTTTGGTTGTTTGTGTTTTCCTATCCTTCGTCCATACAATCGCAATAAACTCCAGTTTTGTTCATCTCCCTGTGTTTTTCTAGGTTATCCTCCGTCTTATCGCGGCTATTGCTGTTTGGACACTAACACTAATAAGGTTTTTATCTGACGCCACGTGCGATTCGATGAGATTGTGTTTCCCTTTGTTTCTCCTGTTGCCTCGCAGGTTGCTAGACCATGTTCCGAACCTTGGGCTACTGCATCGATTGTGACGTGCCGAGGTGGTGGTGTCTCAGCCACGGCTGTTGATGATGCTCAGCAGTCTGATGAGCCCGTCTCGGCTTCTGGCGATGGTGACGATAATGGTCCCGAGCAGTCCTCATCAAGTGAGCGGACTATCTCGGACCAGCAGGTTGAGCAGCGCGGCAGGCCGCGCGAACTTCCTCGGCGAGTCACTCCTCCTCCTCGATCGCATGCTATGAACACTTGTAGCTCGGGTTCGCATCAACATGTTGCCTTAACCACTATTTCTACCATAGTGCCTGAGCCCACCTGTTACACTCAGGCGGTAAAGTTTCCTGAGTGACGTGATGTGATGGACGCGGAGTTCAAAGCCTTGGTACATAATCATACGTGGCGTCTTGTTCCGTTTCACCCAGGTATGAATGTTGTTGGTTGCAAGTGGGTTTTCAGAACCAAACGGAAGGCCGATGGTTCAATAGAACGTCATAAAGCTAGGCTGGTGGCCAAGGGTTTTAATCAGGTTGCTGGAGAAGACTTTTTTGAGACCTTTAGTCTCGTGGTTAAGCCAACTATAGTACGCCTTATTATCTTTAGCCCTATCTCGTGGGTGGACTATTCGCCAATTGGATATTCATAACGCCTTTTTAAATGGTGAGCTAGCTGAGACTGTTTATATGCGACAGCCGCCTGGTTATGAGAACAAGTCATTAACTGATCATGTGTGTTTGCTTTAAAAATCTCTATACGGGCTCAAATAGGCTCCGCGTGCTTGGTTCACAAGATTGCATGATTTTCTTGTCTCTGTGGGCTTCTCGCCTTCAAAGACGGATGTGTTTCTTTTTATCTATTCTCGTGACCATATTCGTCTTTATTTCTTGGTGTATGTTGATGACATTTTGATTATGAGTTCTGACTCAGATCGTGTTACTGCTCTTATTGATAAATTAGCCCTTGAGTTTAAGGTTCGTGATATGGGTGTGCCTTCTTTCTTTTTGGGTATTGAGACTCTCCCGTTATCTGGCGGTATGCTTTTATCACAACAACGGTACATGAAGGTATTCTCAAACGTGCTGGCATGGTTGACTGCAAGCCAGTAGTCACGCCCGTCTCTTCTGCGAAGATCACCGACGAAGTCGCCGTTCCCTATCCCAATCATATACAGTACAAGAGTCTTGCAGGTGCTCTCCAGTATCTTACGGTAACTCATCTTGATTTATCTTATGTTGTTAATCTCTTGTGTCAACACATGCATGCGTCCACTACTACGGACTAGGCCTCTCTGAAAACAGTCATGCGGTATGTCAAGGGCACCCTGAATCTTGGTCTGCGGATTTCTCGGTCTACATCTATGGATATTCACGCTTATTCTGACTCAGATTGGGCTGGCAATCCGAATGATCGCAAGTCTACTAGTGGCTTTGCTGTGTTCTTAGGCAGTAATCTTATATCTTGGGTATGTTGGAAGCAACGGACTGTGGCACGTTCTTCAACTGAAGCAGAATACAATGGGCTAGCTGATGTATCTGCAGAGGTTACATGGCTTGTTTCCCTATTAAACGAAATCGGCATCCCTCCTGCGTCTCCTCCTCGACTATAGTGTGATAACTTGAGAGCTACTTACTTATGTGCCAATCCAGCGTTTCATGCCCGCACGAAGCACATTGAGATTGACTATCATTTTGTTCGCGATAAAGTTGCTAAAAAGGAGTTAGAGGTGCACTTTATTTTCAACCAAGGATCAACTAGCGTGAGTAATTCTAAAGAGTTAGAGGTGCACTTTATTTCAACAAAGTCTCATTCATCTCTTCGTTTTAATTCTTTTCGTGACAAGCTCAATGTTTTGGCTAGTCAATCTTGTGCCTGAGGGGAATATTAGGATTATATTATTCATATTAGACTATGACTATATTATTCGTGTTAGACTAGGACTCTATCTAGTATTTATATATTTGCTATCTGTACTCTCAGACATTACTACTGAATACAACACTTTTACATACACTCTCATCGTCACGTTGTTTGTTCTAAATTGACAACCTAGTAATTCAATTAACCTCATTGTTGAAATTTCAGCAAAGTCAATTGGAATCTCTCTCAATTTACGCTAATTCCAAAGAAAGAGTTGCTCAAGTTTTATTTTATGGTGTTGGAACAGAACTATTAAACTCATTTAGAGTTTTACTTAATTTTTTTGACAAATTTTTCACTTTTAGCCGTTGATTATTGTGACATTACCACATTTAATCAACATTATTCAATATAAGGAATTCACCATTAATCCATTGGGTTTTTAAATTAGGTATCAAATTCATAAATAAGTTTAGTTTTCACAAAATATTATTCGATTCACTCTAAACCATACACTATAATAGTTCTTTCATACATGTTTGTATAATCAATAAGGTACTAGGCAAGTATTATGAGTGGAGGGAAAAGAGAAAACAATATAGTTTGTGTATATATTTCTCAACATGAATTTGTAACTCGGTCCATCTCAAACTATAGTGAGAAAACCGTGCCAAAAAAATCCCAAAATTTTCTCCTCCCTATTCATTCAATCTGTGTTAATACATCGTTACATGAATGGAAAACCTTTCTAGCATTTATCCTATGCTAATCTTTAAAAAATAAGATAAATTTACAACAGGAAAATTGATTTAAGAAACAGCATTGCATGCCACACTGAACACATACTTTATATCGCCACAAAGGCAACCATTTTGTACACATTCTGCTTCGTGGCTGTGCTGATGATGACCCCTTTTTGATATTTGTTCGGATGAGTGGAAGAGCAGCTCACTGATAAGTGGGGATCCGAACTCTCAGTCCGATCCTTTGGCCTATGTTGGCTGCCGAAGCATCCGTTGAAGCTGAAGGACCTGTTGTCGCTGATCCGGGGGCAATGAGTTTAACTGTTCTGGCGTGAGACTCATCACTTGCTGCAATAAGGCAGACTCTACATCTGGGGTTATCTGCAGAGGTGAAAGAGAGGTCTTGGATGAAAATTGATTCAGGATTAACGGAAATCAAATGGGACCTTAAGAACAATATACTAAACTGTTTGAAACACAACAAATAATACACTAGTCGTATAAGTAATTCACTTGCATTTGATGGATATAAAACACTCGCAATAATAATAATAATAACAGCAGTTCTTAAGATGTATGCAATACAGGAATGTTTATTAAAGCTTACCTGAAGAGCATGCTTCTCAGAACTAGAAGCCTCTTCTGTTCCGGAAATTTGATTTCCAGATAAGCTAGCTGACCTTGAAGGCCTTGTTACCAAGGTACCAACATTTAATTCAGCTGCTGAATAGGAACTCCTTCCATCATTTAGTTTTGACAACTTTGATGGGCGATGATTCATCGCATCTATACTATCATTTGGGGCTCTAGCTCTCTCTGCCAAACCTGACGTGGGAATTATTTTATTGACCCAAGCAGAATTGTTAGCAACAATCTGGGTTTCAAGACGCCCCTTAATAATGTTGTCCAGAGGAGTAGACAATGCCGAAGAGCTTGGCTGTAAAAAAAAAAAAAAAGATTACTAAAAAACATCTTCCACATATTGTCAAAAAGAATAAAAAACCCAATGAAGAACTGAAAACCCCGTGAAGACCAAAATTTCAAGCATGAAACGTGCATACTGTTGTAAAAGCAAATTATTAAAAAAAAAAAAATGTTTCCATTTACATGACTGACTAATTCTTCTGCCTTGCTTGTATGATTTCATCATCTAAGTTTCATTGTTTAAGAATAAACACAATTCCATTCTAAAGTAGTAACCTTTAGTTATTTGATTGGATTCTTTAGTATTTGATTACAAGTCGGTCAGCCAATTCATGGGCGCCCAATAAATATAAGGCACGCACATCAGGAGGGGAAAAAAGCATTTTGCATTATGAATAAGTATGAAATTGGCACAACTAAAAATATCAACACTCCAATGAACTCCAGTTTATAACATAGTAGTTGCACAAATAAATGCATTACCTTAGGGCTTCGTCGGTTCTACATATGTTTTTTTAAGAGTTCCATTAAAAGGTACCAAGGAGCTACCACCACATTGATACTACAATTACTCACATAAATACATGTATTTGATAAATGCATAAGGGTGTTTCGTAAATGGCTGTTAGCTGATAGCTGATTTGGTTAGTAAGTTTAACTAGTTGATAGCATTAGTTGATTGTAGAAAAGTGTTTGGTAAATTGGCTGTTAGCTGTTAGCTAATTACAAACAAATGACTTTCTCAAAAAGCTACTTTGAGTAGCTTTTTGAATTTTAGCATTTTGGAGCAAAAAGTTGTCACAAAAAGCTAATTAATCAAGCACTCATGTTGATTGTTTAACCAAGTCAAACAACTAATAGTGGTCAAATAAGTCAAAATTGGCTGAACGGCTAACCATTTTACCAAACAGGGCCAAAGAATGTTAAGCTAAACCAGTTCGTATAGCAATTTCAAAATACATTTTTTACCCAATCTCCAAGTTGATGTATACACTGACAGGTTAAGATTGTTACCTGAAAAACTTTTTCTGTTGCTGGTGAAGGCTGGAATGCAGCATTTGGTGCAGCAGGTTGACTAGTATATGCCAAATTAGCAGAAGGAACAATCCCTGCTTGAGGTAACAAAGGATGATGCATTTGCTGCTTCAAAGAAGAGGAAGTGGAAGTGCCAACTTGAATCGGCTGGGTAGCACTCAAATTACCCTGTGGGCGAATAGCTTGAACTCCAGAATGTATTGGCAATCGCCCATGTTGCAAAATGTTGTTTTCAGCTGATTGTGGAAGCTGAACCTGAGGTTGTGTCTGGGCCAATGAACTGTGAGGGGGAGGTATCCCCCCAGGATGTGTTCGAACTGATAACTGTTGATTACGATGAATGTCTGGCAATATGGAATGAGGTGGAGGAACAGAGGACTGCCGAATATTAGGCGTCTGTAACTGCAAATTTGAAAGATCATTAAATACGGTGTGATAATAACCACATGTCCAGGGTAAAAAAGTTATAGCAAACAAAAAGGAAAAAAGGAAATTTGAGCCAATAGAATACAACAGAGATTCGACAGAACAAACCATTTGAGGAGTAACCAATCCCAGCATTAGTTGTGCCTGCAAGTAAGAGACAAACTTGCTAAGGATGTGAAAACACACAAAATGACTATGCCGCTGCCATATAAGAACACACTCATACAAGTAATTATAATTGTAAGCTGGTCATACTGCCAATAGACGTGCAGACCAATGAAAATTTTGAAGCATTTTTACATTACCAACTGTGAAAGGAATTAAAGGCACCATAATACAGATCAATTTCAAAATGAAATATTTTGAAGCATTGTCAGTATGGATTTAGTTTTAATTGATCAAGTTAGAAATGAATGTGCTGTGCTGTGCTGTAGATGAAGAGAATAAAGTGAGATTCATTGATGATATTTTAGAAGAATTAAAACAAACAGTTCTGGATGTTCATTAACACAATTTTGAAAATAGCATGTTGGATGTTCACATGAGTTATTCTAAAGATGTTCCAAGAGATGATTGATTTTGTAAAATGGAGATAATTGAGCAGTTGATGATAGAAGCGTAATTAGAGAAGAGAACCCTAAATCCTAATAATGATTTTGATGTGGATTTGCACAATTATGAGAAAGTAGATTTTATTGGAGTTGAATAAATATGCATGACTTAAGGAATCACTTGGTTTAATCAAGTAAACACAAACCACCAAAGTTAGGGAAGATTGAATTGGTTCTATTAGCACTTAAGAAGACCATGAAGATTTCTTTGTACTCCAAATATTTATTAAAAAGATGATGAGTAATGATTCCTTGAACTCAAGAATGATTTCTTTTAGTTGGGGAATCTGAGACAGGAGTGTTAGGATTGTCTCAGAAAGCATCAAGACATAGATAGGTGTTTTCACCTTCAAATTTTCACAAATTCATCAAGACTAAGCAAAATGGCAAAAGTCAAGACATAGAAGGAATCTATACTATTTTCCTACAATGATTAGGGATAGATTTCATTCTTCGCTTTTAAGATGATCCAAGGCTTGAGATGAGGGGGGAAAAAAGGCAAATAAACTAGTGAATAAACAATTAAAGCAGAAATTTCTGTGGTCATTAACCCCAAGAGATAGGTGATCATGTAGAATCTTGCAATAAAGAAAGTAAAAGATCATTAGCTACCTGGAAAATTGCTTTAGGTAAGTTAGGAATTGTATGTAATATTTGGCGAGCTTGTTCCTTGTTTTGTGTTGCTATAGCCTGCCATAATAACATCAAGCAATAAATAAATCAATCAAAATATTTAATGATTAAAAAGAGCCAAAGAGGACTTGAGCATTTAAAGGACCATATTTTCCTTTTATCAGTTTCATCTCAGCAACCCAAAATGTCAAAACTAAGTGTGTTTGGTAACATTTTTACGCTTATGTTTTCACTCTTCTTTTCTTGCTTGTAGTGGTGGTTGGAATGGACAAGTTGAGAGGAGATAGTTATTTAGGGTGGGTAGGATCAAGAGGTATGGTATACATCGTGGGAGGCTGGCAGGTGGGGGTGATTGGTGTGACATACTACATGATAATGGTGCATACTCGTATATTTTTTATTTGTTCCCAAAGAAAACAACAACGATGTAAAAAAAAAATGGGTTAAGCAAGGTATCCATAACCACAGTATTTTATACAAACCTTCATATCAGAAATAATTTCATACAGCTGACTCCTTGACATTTTGGAAAGATAAAGTGACAAAGGATCAATGCCAGATCCAAACTGATTAGGTAAACCTGTCTGCGTCAGTGAGCTACCCATTTGAGCAGCTCCAAGAGCTCCAGCCATGACAGTAGCAGCAGTGGTAGCTACTGCATGTCCAATTGGCTGATGTAAACTTGAATTGCCAAGAGCAGCTGGTCCCCCAAGTCTTTGTGGATCTGCAATTCCAAGTTGAAGAGAAATGAAATATAATAAATTTGTACTGGTGGGAAGGGGGACAAGAAATGCTTAAAAAGAGAGTAGAATGAAACACACCAGCACCTGCAACCATACCAGGTCCACCACGGCCCTGTAAGAAAACAAAATCATGAAGGTTATATTTGGAAATTGGAAGTTGAAGTATGAGAAATGAAAAGCAAGTGTATCCCTCTACGGTAACCCCATTTTCTTTACAGGGAAGGGAAGAATCAGTGTCCATAATTTACTAGTTTTCATTCTTGATTCCAAAGTTAATTGAAAAGATATAGAATCTATGTATTGCTCGAGTAACAAGGTTCCTCCCTTCAAGTAGGCAAAAAGAAGGTGGGACTATAGTGGGAGACAAAATGTCCTATACTAAGCAATTTTATGAGAAACAATAACTATGCCAAGGAGTTAGGAGTAATAACATTGTAGTAGTACTGTAGTAGGAAAAGAGGGGACTGACCAAATTTTAATGGGTAGTTGTTAATAAAGCTATTCTAGTGCAACAGGTTACACTAGACTTAGCATTAAAAGGATTCAAATGGAATAGTTCTTACCACCAATCCCAACTTGAATCCAAAGGAAAGAAAGACATAGCAATCAAGTGAATGGGTTCATATCATTAGGCAGTATAGCCACCCTAAAATTCTCAGTCCATAGCTCCATTTCATGGCTAGATTTCATGTCTTATTCAGTGTTACAAGAAAGAATGATTCACTGGAGTAAAGTACGATAGTATAGCATATAAAGAGCATTTCTGGAAAATGTAATGATCCACTGGGTGCAAGGAACAAATCTACCACGAGAGTTGAGAAGCGGATGGATGTCTAACAGGAAAGAGTCAAAAAAAAAAAAAGTGACTTTTACAGACAGGCATTTTGGAAGTTTTTAGGAAATTAATATTAGACAAACTCTAGTCTAGAAGAAAAAAGTCGACTCTTTTTTTTAGTACAGTTATTGGACTCCCACAGTCATTTTTATTCCAGTGCTAATGGGATCAACTCTTAGTCATAAACAAATGATGAGTAAAGGCTTTTTATTGGTGGCATAAAGGATTCAAAATGTATCCCTGGACAATAATTGCATTTAGCAATACAGAAACCACATAGAGAATAACAGCAATTTTCATTCTTGAAAGCAGCACTTCCATCATAAAGAATTAGATGACACAGGGGAATTTATTAGAGAGAAGTCTTAGAGATGCCACCCTCAGAACTTTCCAATGGCAATAACCTTGGGGTGAGGGAAGAGAAAAGCATTCCCTAATGCTCTATAGATTATTGATTGTGACCTGGCCACTTAGTAAAATAACTCATAACACGACAACAAGAAAAACCTAACGATTTCCAGTCACACTTGCAAAACCTGTCAGTTTCCTTAATTGGGTAATAATATTCTTATTCAATAAACTATTGAAAGATCATCATTACACAAAACACCTGACTGGTACATAACATGACTGCAATTAAATATTTACACAGTGTAACAAAATTGATTCTTTTTTTTTTTCATGAATTCAAAAACTCATTGAAAGACTTTGCTATTCTCCTTACCTATAAAATCTAAAGTGGAAGTCTCAGGATTGTGGATTAACAAAATGAAGTGAAATGGAATAGGAAACTAACCTGAAGGAAACAACAGGGCCAACCTCCTCACAGATTTGAACTAGCTGCTCCTCAGTAGCATCATATGGTATATTCCCAACTACATATCACCATCAAAGATGTTGCAAATTAACCAAAAAGTTTGTTTCTTTCCTTAGTACTATAAATATTATACATTTGCAACACAACATAACTGAAGTATTCAATTCTCATTCCCATTCCCGTGTTCCCCAAAAGGGAAAGTTTAAATAGCAAAATCACCATCTCTAATATAGAAACGCAAAGGAGCTAGAGAGAGAACTAAGGGTGTGTTTGGTTGATGGGTTTTGCCCATAGGAATGGGTATGAAAGTGATTGTTATTGTTTGGTTGATAGGTTTTTAGAACACTACTATGGGTTTTGAATACCCCATCAATTGAAAAACCCATACCCAAATAAAATAATGGTTTCATTCCCTAAAACAGTTCTACTTGTGTTTTTTTAAGAGTTCCACTAAAAGGTACCAAGGAGCTACCACCACATTGATACTACAATTACTCACATTAATAGATGTATTTGATAAATGCATAAAGAATGTTAAGCTAAACCAGTTCGTATTGAAATTTCAAAATACAGTTTTTACCCAATCTCCAAGTTGATTTTACACTGACAGGTTAAGATTGTTACCTGAAAAACTTTTTGTGTTGCTGGTGAAGGCTGGAATGCAGCATTTGGTGCAGCAGGTTGACTAGTATATGCCAAATTAGCAGAGGGAACAAGCCCTGCTTGAGGTAACAAAGGATGATGCATTTGCTGCTTCAAAGAAGAGGAAGTGGAAGTGCCAACTTGAATCGGCAGGGTAGCACTCAAATTACCCTGTGGGTGAATACCCATGTTGCAAAATGTTGTTTTCAGCTGATTGTGGAAGCTGAAGCTGAGGTTGTGTCTGGGCCAATGAACTGTGAGGGGGAGGTATCCCCCCAGGGAGTGTTCGAACTGCTAACTGTTGATTGCGATGACTGTCTGGCAATATGTAATGAGGTGGAGGAAGAGAGGACTGCCGAATATTAGGCATCTGTAACTGCAAATTTGAAAGATCATTAAATACAGTGTGATAATAAGCACATGTCCGTCCAGGGTAAAAAAGTTATAGCAAACAAAAAGGAAAAAAAGAAAGTTGAGCCAATAGAATACAACAGAGATTCGACAGCACAAACCATTTGAGGAGTAACCAATCCCAGCATTAGTTGTGCCTGCAATGCAAGTAAGAGACAAACTTGCTAAGGATCGGATGTGAAAACACACGAAATGACTATGCTGCTGCCATATAAGAACACACTCATACAAGTAATAATAATTGTAAGCTGGTCATACTGCCAATAGACGTGCAGACCAATGAAATATTTTGAAGCAATTTTACATTACCAACTGTGAAAGGAATTTCAAGGCACCATAACACAGATCAATTTCCAAAAAAGCAGCATAGCATATGAAAAATACATTTGATTCTATGCATATGATATAGCTAGACAAGGGGAAGAATATAAAGGAGCTTATGCATGTTGTCCGCACGGGCTAGCTTAATAGTTCAGTAGGCAGTATTTGGGAGAAAAGACCAATGTTTGAATTTAAAGTGGATAGATCCTTGTGCGGACAGGCATTTGGAAGAAGCTAATGCAGCTACATTGAAGTTAAAGAGAATTCATCACTATTAATATTGTTGATCAGATCAAAATATTTTTACAATTCTTAAATCCATATATCTAGCAAGCCTTAAATCCAGCAGATTATGTTGTTCATTCCTAGAAGCAGCTCGGCCTGCAATATAATACAACACAATAATATATACCCTATTCAAATTTGCAGCTGAAGAATGTACCGTTGAACCAGAAACCATTTCAAACACCAAAAACAGCCACAACTAACAACCATCTGCTCTGATCCTCCCACACCCTTCTTTTATTGCAATTAATTAGCAGGTTTAGAGTCTTTCTTTGCTATAGCTTTGCATCATCTACTCCTCATCTTCATCGGAGTCATCTTCAAGCTTGCTAGAGAGCGAGGATGTCATGAATCAATGAAAACAAATTAGGATGTGATGAAACTAAATAATGAAGTTGGGAGAAAAATTAAAGGAATTGAGAAAAAGAAATGGAGACCTATCCTGTGTTTTTCTCAATGACAACCATATTCTCGTTTCCATAGTCATGCTGTTCAGCCTGAATTTGCTTGGCTGACATCACTGCAGAAGGAAGACACCACTGTAATTGGATTAAGTTCAATGTTGGAATTTCTGCAAAGCTATTCGGGATCTCTCTCAATGAATAGCAACTTTGAAGGAATAGGCGCTCAAGTTTTGGAAAATTATCAGCACCAACTTCCCAATGCTTGACACTACCAAACGAAATTTTCAAACAAATTAAGTGGCAGAATTTCACATTCTCTGGTACTTCCCACTTTTTGCCAAGGTCACAAACCATTAACTTGAGCACCTCAAGCTTTGGTAACTTGCTCAAAACATTAATTTCCTTCCACTCAAATATCATTAAATGAAACCTCAACTTCCTAATGCTTTTCAAGAGAAGAATATTGTTAATGGTTTGAGCCATCATATCCTCCGGAATTTTAATGCCCAATATATTAACAGAAAGAGACAAACTCTCGAGTTGCTGTAAACAGACAAGGTTCTTAGTGCAATCATTGGTTTTGTTCATAATAATAGATATCTTCTTTAGGAATGGAACTTTTGTTAAGGACTCTTGGTCGCAATGACTAGCCTGCAATCTAGAAATGTTCTGCAAGTTTTGCTGAACAGATTTGGAAAATAACCAGCGTCCATACAAGCTATTACAGTAAATATACTGTAGTTGTGGAGACTTCAAATTGCCCCAATGTGTATGTTCAGGCACTCGATATGTTTGAAAATTCCAAGCATTGGAGAATAATGTATCAAAAACAGTAGTTTCCCTGAATAACCATAGGTATCTCAAATGGATATGAACAGTCCGACTTGGCTGACGGATATCAGTAGCAGGGAGTACCCTCAATAGGCTGAAAAGTTCCAAATTTATTGAATGTTTGAGCCACTTCGGAAAAAAAAAGATGGAACGGCAGTGTTTTGACAGAGAATGTAATGCAGAGATGTCAAAATCTTCAAATGACACCCTTTGGATTCTTATCCAACGAACACCTTCTTGAAGGAAATTGGAACTACTTTGATCCACAACATGCAAAAGACCCTGGTTCTGACCTTCTCTTACACAAAAGGCATGCAATAAATCATGTACTTTAAACTCCTTAATTTTTCTTCCACAGCTACTTCTTTTGCTTACAGGAATTAAGTTTCTATCCATAAGTTCATTTATGTACCTTTTAGCCACATCTTCAAAACTCTCGTTCTTGAATGCCTTTACAAGTCCTTCTGCAGCCCATAATCTTCCAAGGTTGTTGGCATTGATCTTATAATCTTCTGGAAAAACCCCTAAATATAAAAAACAAGCTTTCAAATTATGGGGCAAGTGACTATAACTCAATGAGAGGATTCTCCAACATTCTTCATCATCTAGAGTTGATGTTGAAGAACTTATTAGAGCATTGGCAGTATTCTTCCACTCAACTAGTGTATTGAGTTTTGAAAATAATCCCGCTACCACAACAATTGCCAAAGGTAGTCCTTTACATTTCTCAACAATTGGTTTCCCAATTGTCTCAAATTCAACACCGCGAGATTTGCATGCCTTTTTATGAAATAATTCCCAACTTTCACTTTGATCTAATAAGTGCATTTGATGGGAGAAGTAATTGTTAGAGCCAAAACAAGTAGCCACGACCTCTGCAACGCAAGTAGTCAACAATACTCAACTCCCATTTATATCATCTGAAAAGCAAGATTTAACATCATTCCATGACTCTATGCTCCATACATCATCCATCACTACCAAGTACCTTTGACCCTTCAAACTTTGGTAGAGCTGATATGCTAGGTCCTCATCATTGCTGTTGTTTACAATGTCTTTAGAACCAAGAAGACCTAAAAGCATTTGTCTCTTATTGTGATGTTGTGATACAACAACCCATAGTCGTCTGTCAAAGTGGGAGACAATAGATGGATCTTCATAAACTCGTCTAGCTAACGTTGTCTTGCCGATTCCTCCCATACCTTGAATTGAGACAACTTCTCGGTGTTTAGATGGATGTTGTATTAGCATATTTCTTATAATCTCGAACTCTCTGTTTTTCCCGACCATTATGTCCTCGGTGTCTGAAGCATGATTGGAGGAACTGGAACCGTCCATCTTGACAAGTTCATCATCAAGTGTAGTCTCGCTTCCTTGCACAGCTACGACATGCTTGTACTCCATCATGACTTTCTCCAGCTCTTCCTTAATGGCATCAATGTCTTCTATTGCTTGTTGCAATACATGACTAAGTCTATGAGAATGCTGGGTTTGTTTGGCTTCAGTGTCCCCTTGTCCCAATTCCTCGTCAGCTTCTTTAAAGAGATGTTCCAAATAGAGATACGGATCAGCTTCCAATTCTTTATAGAGATGTACCACATGGAGTTCAATTTCATCTTCTACTCTGAAAGCTACATCTCTGAGCTTTGTTTCTAAGTGTTTAATTGCTTCAACACCATCCATTCTGCTCTCGTCGAACAGTTGTATAAGAAAACCAAGCTTTGCATGGAGAGATTTGATGAGGTCTTTGTTAAAACGGATGAGTTCCATTTCTTCTACGAATGGACGAGGGTGAGGTTGCAAGAGCTCAAGCTCTATTGTTCTGATAAGAGAATTTACAGCTACACAAGCCATTCTTTTCTCTCTCTCTCTATCTCTATCTCTGTTGGTGTAGGTGTGAAGATTAGCAGAAGCTAGCAAGATGAGTGGAATTGGGTAATGCGAAAGACCATTGACGTGAGAGATTGGAGAAATCTGAGGTCTTTGTGGAGAATGAAGGTGTTTGTTGCAAGAGATGAGTTGGTTAGCAGAATTGCAACTTGTAAAGATTAGAGTTAGAGAATGAGAACATAATATGAGTTGCAATTGTTTAATGTTTAATGGAATCTTACAGCTAGCGAAAATTTGTTTATGTGCCATATGTGTTGTCTGCAAATGCAAATCCTTTTTATTTTTCCTTAGCTTAGTTGTAATATAATTAGATGGGTGAATTTTTTATGTGCCATATGTGTTAGTTGTCCATGTGCACAGTTGTTAAATAAATTAAACAATTAACACTACTGGAAATTCTGAAATTTCCGACCACCTAAAAGTGATCTTAAATCAAGTCGAAAGCCTTGTTCCGACCACTTTTGGTATCCGGAAAAACCCTTGTTGCTATTTCCGACCACTTTTTGCTTTCAACTTGATTTAAGATCACTTTCAGGTGGTCGGAAATTCAATAATTTCCAGTAGTGTAAACCCACAGACTTTTCATGGCTTGTACCCCACCACTTTCTCAATGCTAAACCACTATTGTGAGTTAATTAAATAAAGTTATGTCAATACTATTGGCATGTTCGAGAGTGAATAATATGATGAAACTATAGGTGTATTTAGTTAGCTAAGGAAATCAGAATCGAAATGAGAATCAAATACTTGATAATGGTAATGTGTTTTGGTAAAAGTATTTTACATGTTTGGTAGTATAGTGAAATATGAATGATTGTCAATATTGATGTTTGGTTGTGTATCACTCTATAATGAGAATAAAGGTTTTAAAAATATAAAAATAAAAAATTAAGGCAATTTATCTTAATATAATGATATCCAAAACACTAATATGAACAAAAAAGAATTAAATCAAAAATTTAAAGGCACTAATCCAAACTTAAAAATCATATTAATTACCAATAAGATGGAATGAAATACCTTTTTAATTATGGGATGGAGTTTTTAATTAAAAGGTTAATCAAATCCCATAGTTTTGTTTTATAAAGTTGTCAACAGAACACTAACTATAATTTTGATTCACATTGCTAGTGTGTAAACCCATGAACCAAACACACCTTAACTGATGTGTTGAGAGTGAAATGAAAAGCAATTGAGAAAGAGTAAGGGTGAGAGATCCTTAGTGTGTTGTTTCCATAGTCACGCTGCTCAGCTTCAATTTGCTTGGGTGACTCATGGCAAAAGGAAGACAATTTCATTTTTTTTTTTATTATAGATGAGGGGGACACCCAAAAACACTAGCTACAATCGTTTCCCCTAACTCTATCGTGGGGAATTCTCCTTGAAAATTTGGCTCCAATCTGATCTTGAAGAATAGCATCCCAAAGCTCTTGGGGGAAATCCTCTAAAATTCGAAGCCCGATCTGGTGGGAGAGTGCCATCGAGGCCAGGCTATCAGCAACTTTGTTCGGTTCCCTGTAAACATGGTTGAAGGCCACTTCAATTAGACTTGCTGCCTCTCGAACGCATCCCCGAACAATATTGTTGCTTTAGGCATACCCATCAGGATCACTGCGCAAGCTATTCACAATGGTCTTTGAGTCGCATTCAACCAAGAGTGTAGTTACGCCATAATCCTTCGCCAAACGGATCCCCTGCAGAATAGCCCAAGCCTCAGCCTCTTCAATTGAGCATCTCCCTAAGTTATATGTGAAGCCTCTACACCAGCTCCCATGCGAGTCTCTTAAAAGGCCACCACAGCCTGCCACTCCACTACCCTTGTAGCAGTCGTCGACGTTGAGTTTCATCCAACCATTGGCCGGCTTAGTCCATGCTACTTGGGAGTTGACAGTCGGTGTGCTTCTCCTCACCGGAGTCCATCTTTTTGCAAACGCCGCCTTTACCTCAGTATCTTAGCAATTAAGCCACTCCATCTTTTGGTCTATCGACGACGTATGGTTATTGAACACCTCGTCATTCCTCAAGCGCCATAGCCACTAGAGTCTGATGCCAAAAGGAAGACAATTTCATACTTTGAAGAAATGAGTCATTTAAAAAAAATTTGGAGAAATTGAAAAATAGAAGATGGCCAAACTTATTTACTAAAACCTTTTTTCCAAATTGAAAAATGGAAAACATTTTTTTTAGAATTTGGAGAATTCATTTAACTAATTCGATCTCCAAATTTGAAGAAATGGAGAAAGTAGATCTACATTTCAATCCCTTACAACAACATTTCATTTCTAACCCTTTTTTCTTAGAAAAAATGAAAACTATTAGGACTATGTTATTCATATTAGACTAGGATTATATTATTCGTGTTAGACAACCCACAGGTCCCAGGATCGAACCTGGCTCTGATACCAGATGAGAATATAATTGTGTTGTATTATTCAATAATAATGTCTGAGCGTATAGAGAGCGAATATATAAATGCTAGATAGAGTCCTAGTCTAACACGAATAATATAATCCTAGTCTAATATGAATAATATAGCCCTAATTTAAACAAGAGAAATGGAAAATTCAAGAAATGAAAAATGGAAAACATAGGGGAATTCTGCAAAGCAATTTAAGATCTCTCTCAAATGACAATAATTATGAAGAATTAGGTGCTCAAGTTTAAAATTCTAAGGCTGTGTTTGGCAAAGCTTATTTTGGAGCTTATAGCTTATTTTAAGCTACTAATAAGCTATAAGTTCTGTTTGGTAATATTTTCAAAATAAACTCGTAGCTTAAAATAAGAGCTTATTTTGGAGCTCAAAAAATAATAGTCTAGGATGTTAAATGACAAAAACGATAATCTGAGACTAAATTTGAAATTGTCATCAAAGACAAGGGACCTCTGATGGAATTAACACGAAAAAAATATTAGAATATAAACTTTTAGAATTATATTTGAAAGCAAATTGTCATATGAAATCGCATAAGTATTCCAATTGTCATCATAGGTAACTCTTCAACTTTTAATATTATATTTTAAATGTGTGTGTGTGTGTGTGTGAGAGAGAGAGAGAGAGAGAGAGAGAGAGAGAGAGAGAGAGTGTGTGTGTGTGTGTGAAGAGTTTCCTAGGTGGAAGATGGGGTGAGATATGAGCCGTTGATCTAATCTAGATCAATAGCTCAAATCAAACATAAAAAAAATAAAAAAATAAAAAACGCGTTCCCTAAAATTGAATGCATTCTCCTCCTACCACCATGCACCTTAAGGTTCAAAATTTTGTACCTTAAGTTTCAAACTCACGCACCTTAAGTTTCGTATTGACGCACTTTAAGTGTTAAATTGATACACCTTAAAGTGTCAAATTGATGCACCTTAAATGTTAAATTAACGCACCTTACGTGTTGAATTGGCGCATATAAGTGTTAAAATGACGCAACTTAAGTGTAGAACTTATGCACCTTAAGTGTAAAACTGACGCATATTAAGTGTGAAACTAACGCACCTTAGTGTTGAATTGAGGCACTTTAAGTGTTAAAATGACGCACCTTAAGTGTAGAACTGACGTATCAAACGGATGCACTTTAAGTGTAGAATTGACGCACACCTTAAATGTCAAATTGATGCACCTTAATAACTTAATTGTTAACTGATACACCGTAACGTTCAAATGGGTGCACCTTAAGCTTTAAACATACGCACCTTAAGCTACAAACTTACACATCTTACGATTTAAACTTAAGCATCTTAAGATTTAAACATAGGCACCTAACGCTATAAACTTACACACCTTAAGTTTTAAACTTACATACTTAATTAGTTTTGAAAATACGCACCTTAAACTTTACAATTACGCACCATAAGCTTTCAACAATATGCAAAATTATCATAATGTCACCAAGTTTTTTTTTTCTTTTCATTCCGGGCTGTTGATTTTGACAAGATCAATGGCTATGATTAATCTGCATGTTTTACCTGGCTATAATTAATCTGCATGTTTCACCTGGGAGAAGTTCCGCACCTGATCCCGTATATATATATATATATATATATATATATATATATATATATATATATATATATATATATATATATATAGAAATCGGTTCTCATGCGGGTGAACAGCTCAGGTGCGGTTATGCGATTTAATCTGAGCCATTCATCTCGCTTAAATCAACGTCCAAGATTACCAAAATTAAAAAAAAAAAAAAAAAAGCGGTGACAATTTTGTAATTTTTGCATCTAGGTCAAAATTAAGGTGAGTGGTTTTATGATTAATGTGCGTGAGTTTTGTACTCAATGTGCGTGAGTCTTGTACTTAATGTGCCTGAGATTTGTACTTAATGTGTGTGAGTATGTAATGTTAATGATTTTCACCAACTTTCACACAAAGTCCGATCCAGCCATGGAATCTCCCTTCTCTTTCTTCTCACTTGGATTGCTGGGTAAGTACTTCTTTCTTCACCTTGCGTTTCGATCGTTACGTTACGATATCTATGTATGTTTTTTTTCTTCTTTAGTTTGTTGTGTTTTATTTTCTTATGCTATGCAGAGACATATTCAATCTTGTTGGTTGCTTGCTTGAGCCTGCAACAACCTGATGTATTATCATTGAAGGACTTGAGTTAGGAATTGGGCATCGCTCAATAACAACACAACCTTAATGTGCGTGAGTTTTATGCTTAATGTGCGTGACAGCGTGAGTCTTATGCTTAAGGTGCGTGTGTTTTGTACTTAATGTGCGTGAGTGTGTAGTGCTTAATGTGCGTGAATTTTGTACTTAAAGTGTGTGAGTTATGTGCTTAATGTGCGTGAGTTGTGTGCTTAATATGCGTGAGTGTATACTTTAACCTCTCACTGTTTTGTTTCTTCTTAGCCACAGTTTACTCATTCTTAACCACATTTCTTTGTACGCAAGTGAAGTTGTGCAGATAATCTAACTTAACCTTTACTATTTTGTTTGTTTTTAGCCACTGTTTACTCATTCTTAAACGCAGACAAGTTTCGGAGTCTCTGTGCTTCCAACCGCACAACCGCACGGGAAGCCTCAAATGCACCTGATCCCTTCCCTATATATATATATATATATATATATATATATATATATATATATATATATATATATATATATATATATATATATATATATATATATATATATATATATATATATATATATATATATATATATATATATATATATATGGTTGAGTTCAAATGAGAACAACAATATATAGAGGACTGTGAGGACAAATTATGGGCACACAACAAATTAATACCAGGCACACAACTTAATAAATAATGTCACACAAGAATAAATGTAAACATCAGGTTTTGAACCCAGGCTCTATAAATTAACAAATCTAGCACGCGTCATACAAACTGTGGCACACGACTACATTCGGTCATGCACACGACATACCGGCTAATGGCACACACTACATTTGTCCTCACAGTCCTCTATAATATACTTGTCCTCATTTGAATACACACACACACACACACACACACACACACACACACACACACACACACACACACATATATATATATATATATATATATATATATATATATATATATATATATATATATATATATATATATATATATATATATATATATATGGGATCAGGTGCGGAACTTCTCCCAGGGATATAGGGAAGGGATCAGGTACATTTGTGGCTTCCCGTGCAGTTGTGCGATTGATTAATGTGCGTGAGCTTTGTACTTAATGTGCGTGAGTCTTGTGCTTAATGTGCTTGAGCTTTGTAATTATTGTGCGTGAGTGTGTAATGTTAATGTGCGTGAGTGTGTAATGTTAATGTGCGTGAGTTTTGTACTTAATGTGCCTGAGTCTTCTGTTTAATATGCCTGAGATTTGTACTTAATGTACGTGAGTAGTTTAAAATTACGAGCTCAGAAGGAAGCAGAACAGAAAATTTTCACAGTCTCCTTCTTTTTCACAATCTTTGAAGCTTTCATTAGCAGCTTCGCTCTCATTAGCAGACCCTCGGTATGCAAAGCAAAACAAGACAAAATTCATTCCTCCACCCCTTCGAAACAAAAACAAGAAGAAAATGTAGCAGTGGATGCACATAATTTTTGCAGCAGTGGATGAAGAACACACTCACGCACATTAAGCACACAACTCACGCACCTTAGGCACAAGACTCGCACACCTTAAGTACAAAACTCACGCACATTAACATTACATATTCACGCACATTAAGTACAAATCTCAGGCACATTAAACACAATACTCACGTACATTGAGTACAAATCTCACGCACATTAATCAACCGCACAACCGCACATGAACCTTTCACTATATATATATATATATATATATATATATATATATATATATATATATATATATATATATATATATATAGTCTATTCCATTTGTGGTCCTGTTATAGAAGTCATTCCAATTTTAGTCCACCATTATTTGTCTTGCCACATTGCGACCATTGTTATTAAAAGTGTTCCACTTTTAGTCCATCGTTAACATTTGCGTCTCATGGCCGTGTAATCCAAGGGCATTTCTATCCTTTTATGGTTGAAGCTTCCCCTTTACCCTTTTCACTGGTTTTGCTTTTCCTTTCCCAACCAAATTACGGACGAATTCTTCTACCCATCTAGTTTTTTATGCTTAACAAACTAGATAAAGGCAAGAACCTCTGCGCATCCTTTGACATCTGGCTTGTTCCTCAAAAATGGAGGAAAGGCAAGCCAAAAACTGGTGAGGATGACAAAGACCAAGGTCACCTCTTTCCACCTCGAAACAAAATTTCACTTTTCAGTTTCATAGGGTTTATTATTTTCTTAATTGTAGTCCTAAATTCAATTCCAAAATGTTGATTTTGCTTGTGTTATTTATTTACATTATTAATAGGGCAGTGATTGCTCTTGGATTTCGAATTTGATCTTCTGGAGCTATGTTGATTGTGATTAGGTTCGATGGACTGGTAATCGGGGTTGAATATACTGAAATCAATAAGCTTGAGCTTACTGAGTTGTAGGATAAGATTGTTATACTTTTTGCATTCAATGTAAGGTAGTTATTTATAAAAATGATTGGTTTTGATGTGAAAAATTGGAAATTTCTGTGTTTAAAATGTGTTGGTTTCTTATTTGGTACTACAGAACTGGAAATCATAGGGTGAATATGCTGAAATTGAGATATGACACATGTGTGATCTCTTAATGTAGTGAAGAAGAAGAAAGAAGGCACCGGCCACCGCAAGAACGTCGGAAAGTCTCGCAAAATTGGGTTCATAACTTGGTTAGGAAAGGGAAAGGAAATACAGTCAAAAGTTTAAAGGAGAAGACAAAAACAAACAAAGAAAAAAATACCCTTGGAATACACGGTCAATTGACGAAAATTCAAACGGTAGACTGAAATTGAAACACTTGTAATAACATTGGTCGCAATGTGCCAAAACATAATGATGGACTAAAATTGGAATGACCCCTATAACAGTAGCACCAAAAATGAAATTTACTCATATATACATACATATATATATATATATATATATATATATATGTATGTATGTATGTATGTATGTATGTATGTATGTTTTTTTTTTTTTTTGAAAGTATGTATGTATGTATGTATGTAGATTATTCTACCAAATTATTAGAGTGGATTCTAAAACCTAGTAATGCTCTACATCATACACCATACATTGCTATATAACTACTGTTCTAGAAATCTAATTAAATAAGATATTGTAATCTCAAAAAAAAAAAAAAAAAATATATATATATATATATATATATATATATATATATATATATTGTAATCTCATTCTACTTCTGCTATGGCCTTATTATTATGTAACTATTGCACGGCCGTGTGGCATTATAAAAGAAAGAGGCATTTTAAACTATATTTCATTCAAGTAATTGAATAAAGAGTTAATGACTGACTTGGTCCTCCCACTACTACAAAACATAGTTGTCACGACGGTTATTTTTACACATACACGGTTATTTAAAAATCACCGTCTATTAAGTGACGTAGTATATAATAGAAGACGGTTATTTAAAAATCGGCATCTATTAAGTTATGTAAGTATATATTAGAAGACGGTTATTTAAAACTCGCCGTCTATTAAGTGACGTAGTATACAATAGAAGGCGGATATTTAAAAATCGTTACGTTGTCTATTAAGTGACATAGTATATAATAGAAGGCGGTTATTTACAAAATCGCCGTCTATTATGTGCCGTAGTATTACAATATATATTAGAAGGCGATTATTTAAAAAATCGCCTTCTATTAAGTGACGTAGTATATCATTTTTGTTTGCGAAACTACCGGTTTGGTCCCCGACTATAATTCTTATCAAATTAAGTCCTCAACTTTTCAATTTTTACTCGATTTCGTCCTCCATCTCTTTGACCTTGAAGCCTCCGTCTTCCCCAAGGATAGTAATGTAAATACATACAGCTATCGCCACAAAGGAGACGAGATCACCATTTCCAACCGTAGCCCCATCCACCAAACTGTTTCACCGTTCAGTATGTCGCGGCTGTGGAGAACAACCTCCGGTCACCGGGAGCTCACCGCCACCAGCAACGACAGCGACTCCACCATCGGCCAGAGCTAGGGTTGGGGTAGGGGTCTGTCGAATAGGGTTATGCCCGGCAAAGCTAGTAGTCGCTGACCAGCCAAGACCAGCACCGCCATCCGTCTCATTGTTCGACGTCTTTAATGGCCGAAAAACCTCCGGTTGGCACCAACTTCTGTGGAAGACGATGGTGGCCGATCAACAATCAGACCATCGGAGGATGATCGTTGCAACAAGACGACTCCATCCCTACCACTCGATCCTTGATCAACAGACTGGATCGCAGGGAACTGCCCTGTCGACGAAAACCGGTTGGCACCGACTTCGATGGAAGACGGTGGTGGCTGATCAACAATTAAACCATCGGAGGAGGATTGTTGCAACGAGACGACTCCATCCCTACCACTCGATCCTTGATCAACAGACTGGATCACCAGGAATTGCCCCACCGACGAAGACTGTGATGATTTGTGAAGAGTCTCCACCGCGTCAGGTCTCTGTTTTTCTTGACGGAGATAGATTAGGGACCTACGAACGAAGGTCTGGTCTGGGATGGCGCGATAGCTGTGTGTATTTACATTACTGTCCTTGGGAAAGACGGAGGCTTTACCGTCAAAGAGACGGAGGACGAAATCGGGTAAAAATTATAAAGTTGAAGACTTAATTTGGTGAGGATTATAATCGAGGATCAAATCGGTAGTTTCGCAATAGTCGGAGGACCAAATCGGTCATTTACTCTTAAATAAATTACCACTATCATGTAGTGTGATACTATACCGGTTACCATTCCTAATGAATGGTCATAGATTCGAAGAATCATGAATATTTCAAAAATAATAATTAAATAAATTAAATAGCGACAATGCTAGTTTAGCACACTTTTTAAGTTAGGATAAAATGGATTGTTACACATGATAGATACTATTTAGGATAAAATTAATTGTTACAGATGATAAATATTGTAATACTTATAACTAAAAGTTTAAAATTGTGATACTTACAAAGTGTGCCTTCATTGAGCATCTCAGCTGGTTGTCTACAACTCGACCCATATCACGGATAAAGATTTGTGAGACAGTTCACCCAAGTTTTTGCTCTCCACTGTACTATTAGGTAAAAAGAAAGTTAATTACCCAATTAGAAAAGACATGTGAGGAGGGGAAGATTGTATAGTAAGAGAAAATTTTGGAGGGGTTGGTAGCTTACTCTGATTATAAATATTAGATGAAGAAGACCAAGCTAATGCAGCTATATATGTTGAAGTTAAAGAGAATTCACTATTAATATTGTTGATCAGATCAAAATATTTTTACAATTCTTAAATCCATATATCTAGCAAGTAGCAAGCCTTAAATCCAGCAGATTATATTGTTCATTCTTAGAAGCAGATACAAGACAGACAGTAATATAGTAATCTATACCCTATTCTAATTTGCAGCTGAAGAACCTGTGAACCACAAACCATTTCAAACATACACCAAAATTGCAAAACAGCCACAACAACCATCTGCATGCTCTTCCCACACCCTTCTTTTATTCTACTCCTCATCTTCATCAGAGTCGCCTTCATCGGAGTCATCTTCATCAAACTCGCCTTCATCAGAATCATCTTCCTCAAACTCGCCTCATCGGAGTCATCTTCATCAAACTCGCCTTCATCGGAGTCATCTTCAAGCTAGGGAGCGAGGTTGTCATGAATCAATGAAAACAAATTAGGATGTGATGAAACTAAATGAAGTTGGCAGAAAAATTAAAGGAGACTGAAATAAAAAGCAATTGAGAAAAAGAAATGGAGATTGATCGAGAGACCTTTAATGTGTCTTTCTCAATGACAACCATATTCTCGTTTCCATAGTCATGCTGTTCAGCTTCAATTTGCTTTGCAGACATCACTGCAGAAGGATGACACTCCTCTAATTGGATTAAGTTCAATGTTGGAATTTCTGCAAAGCCATTCGGGATCTCTCTCAATTTATAGCAACTGTAAAGGAATAGGTGCTCAAGTTTTGGAAAATTGTCATCACCAACTTCCCAATGTTTGAGATTTTCACACCAAATTTTCAAACAAATTAAGTGACGGAATTTCACATTCTCTGGTAGTTCCCACTTTTTGCCAAGGTCAGAATACCATAACTTGAGCACCTCAAGCCTTGGTAACTTGCTCAAAACATTAATTGCCTTCCACTCAGATTTCATAAAAACAAACCTCAACTTCCTAATGTATTTCAAGAGAAGAATATTGTTAATGACTTGAGCCATCATCATATCCGGAATTTCATAGTGCCACACATCAACACAAAGAGACAAACTCTCGAGCTGATGTAAACAGACAAGGTTCTTAGTGCAATCATCGGTTTTGCCTATAATAATAGTTACCTTCTTTAGGTATGGAACTTTTGTTAAGGACTCTTGGTCCCAATGACACCTAGCATTCAATCTAGAAATGACCTGCAAGTTTTGATGAACGGATTTGGGAAAAGCTCCTTCAAATTGATAACAATGAATATACAGAAGTTGTGGAAACTCCAAATGGCGTAATCCCATATCGTGATACACACTATATGTTTGAAGATTCCAAGCGTTGGATAATAATGAATGACAAGGATCACATTGCCTGGATATCCTTAGGTATCTCAAATGGATATAAACAGTCGGACTTGGGGAATAGATTTCAGTAACATAGTGTACCCTCAATAGGCTGAAAAATTCCAAATTTATTGGTGGTTTGGCCCACTCCGGAAAACAAAAGATGGACCGACAGTGTTTTGATAGAGAATGTAACGCAGAGATGTCAAAATCTACAAATGACACCCTTTGGATTCTTATCCAACGGACACCTTTCTGAGGGAAATTGCAACCACTTTCATCTACAACATGCAAAAGACTCTGGTTCTGACATTCTCTCACACAAAAGTCATGCAATAAATCATATACTCTAAACTCCTTAATTTTTCTCCCACAACAACTTCTTTTGCTTACAAGAATTAAGTTTCTATCCATAAGTTCATTTATGTACCTTTTGGCCACCGCTTCAAAACTCTCATTCTTGAATGCCTTTACAAGTCCTTCTGCAGCCCATAACCTTGCAAGGTTGTTAGCATTGATCTTATAATCTTCTGGAAAAACTCCTAAATATAAAAAAACAAGCTTTCAAATTATGGGGCAAGTGACTATAACTCAATGAGAGGATTCTCCAACATTCTTCATCATCTAGAGTTGATGTTGAAGAACTTATTAGAGCATTAGCAGTATTTTTCCACTCATCTAGTGTTTTGAGTTTTGAAAATAAACCTGCTACCACAACAATTGCCAATGGCAGTCCTTTACATATCTCAACAATTGGTCTCCCAATTGTCTCAAATTCAACACCGTGAGATTTGCATGCCTTTTTGCAAAACAAATCCCAACTTTCACTTTGATCTAAGAACTGCAATTTATGGGAGAAGTAATTGTTAGAGCCAATACAAGTAGCCACCTATGCAAAGCGAGTAGTCAACAATACTCGACTCCCATTTATATCATCTGGAAAGCAAGATTTAACATCATTCCATGACTCTATGCTCCATACATCATCTATCACTACCAAGTACCTTTGACCCTTCAAACTTTGGTAGAGCTGTAATGCTAGGTCCTCATCACTGCACTTGTTTACATTGTCTTTAGAACCAAGAAGACCTAAGAGCATTTGCCTCTTATTGTGATGTTGTGAAACAACAACCCATAGTCGTCTGTCAAAGTGCGAGACAGTTGATGGATTTTCATAAACTCGTCTTGCTAACGTTGTCTTGCCGATTCCTCCCATACCTTGAATTGAGACAACTTCTCGTTGTTTAGATGGATGTTGTATTAGCATCTTCCTTATAATCTCGAACTCATTGTTTTTCCCAACCATTATGTCCTCAGTGTGTGAAGCATGATTGGAGGAACCGGAACCGTCCATCTTGACAAGTTCATCATCAGATTTTGGAATAACATCATCAACAAGTGTAGTCTCCCTTCCTTGCACAGCTATGACATGCTTGTACTCCATCATGACTTTTTCCAGCTCTTCTTTAATGGCATCAATGTCTTCTATTGCTTGTTGCAATACATGACTAAGTCTATGAGAATGCTGGTTTTTTTGGGCTTCAGTGTCCCCTTGTCCCATTTCCTCGTCAGCTTCTTTAAAGAGATTTACCAAATAGAGATCATCTTCATAGAGATCAAGCACATGGAGCTCAATTTCATCTTCTACTCTGAAAGCTACATCTCTGAGCTCTGTTTCCAAGTCTTTAATTGCTTCAACACCATCCATTCTGCTCTCGTCGAACAGTTGTATCAGAAAAGCAAGCTTTGCATGGAGAGATTGGATGAGGTCTTTGTTAAAAGGGATGAGTTCCATTTGTTGTAGGAATGGACGAGGGTGAGGTTGCAAGAACTCAAGCTCTAATGTTCTGATAAGAGAATTTACAGCTACACAAGCCATTCTTTTCTCTCTCGATCTGAGATGTAACTGTTCCGAGTAGATTGAAGATCGAGAATGTCGATCGGAGAACTCACCTGTACCACGATGATGGAATCCCCGTTACTGCGGAGAAGATTGCTGCACTTGTGAAGTCGGCTAATGTCACCGTGGAGTCGTACTGGCCTAGCCTCTACGCCAAGCTCTGTGAGAAGAGGAATATTGAGGATCTCATCAGGAACACATACTTTATATGGCCACAAAGGCAACCATTTTGTACACATTCTGCTTCGTGGCTGTGCTGATGATGACTCCCTTTCGATATTTGTTCGGATAACTGGGGATTCGAACTCTCAGTCCCATCCTGTTGTCGCTGTTAACTGTTCTGGCGTGAGACTCATCACTTGCTGCAATAAGGCAGACTCTACATCTGGGGTTATCTGCAGGTGTGAAAGAGAGGTCTTGGATGAAAATTGATTCAGGATTAACGGAAATCAAATGGGACCTTAAGAACAATATACTAAACTGTTTGAAACACAACAAATAATACACTAGTCGTATAAGTAATTCACCTGCATTTGATGGATATAAAACACTCGCAATAATAATAATAATAACAGCAGTTATTAAGATGGATGCAATACAGGAATGTTTATTAAAGCTTACCTGAAGAGCATGCTTCTCAGAACTAGAAGCCTCTTCTGTTCCGGAAATTTGATTTCCAGATAAGCTAGCTGACCTTGAAGGCCTTGTTACCAACATTTAATTCAGCTGTGCTGCTGAATAGGAACTCCTTCCATCATTATATTTAGTTATGACAACTTTGATGGGCGATGATTCATCGCATCTATACTATCATTTGGGGCTCTAGCTCTCTCTGCCAAACCTGAAGTGGGAATTGTTTTATTGACCCAAGCAGAATTGTTAGCAACAATCTGGGTTTCATGACGACCCTTAATGATGTTGTCCAGAGGAGTAGACAATGCCGAAGAGCTTGGCTGTTAAAAAAAAAAAAAAGATAATAAAAAACATCTTCCACATATTGTCAAAAAGAATAAAAAACCCAATGAAGAACTGAAAACCCCATGAAGACCAAAATTTCAAGCATGAAACGTGCATACTGTTGTAAAAGCAAATTATCAACAAAAAAAAAAACACTATTCAAGTTAGGTAGGCATCTTTATTATTTTGCACATTCTGCCTCAAATTACTTCTCATATGAACATTAAATTCCCATAATTAAGGATGCAGCATTACATCCCCAGGTCACCAGGTGTTAGCTCAACCTCAGTTCTTGATCTCATGTCATTTTAAGGATTTGAGGCAAGTACAACTCAGCTCAACTACACCTTAATTCAAATTCAGTTGGCATCCACCAGATAAATAAGTTAGATCTACCTCTTCCTCTTACAGGAAGTAATCAATATTTCCATTGAAGTATCCAAAAATAAATGTTGAAGATATTAAAAATTTAAAACCATTTACTTGACTGACTAATACTTCTGCCTTGCTTGTATGATTTCATCATCTAAGTTTCATTGTTTAAGAATAAACACAATTCCATTCTAAAGTAGTAACCTTTAGTTATTTGATTGGATTCTTTAGTATTTGATTACAAGTGGGTCAGCAAATTCATGGGCGCCCAATAAGTATAAGTCACATCAGGAGGGGAAAAAAGCATTTTCCATTATGAATAAGTATGAAATTGGTTAACACTCCAATGAACTCCAGTTAATAACATAGTAGTTGCACAGATAAATGTATTACCTTAGGGCTTAGTCAATAAAGAATGTTACCCTAAAATGGTTATACATATGTTTTTTTAAGAGTTCCATTAAAAGGTACCACCACCACATTGATACCACCAGGAAGTGTTCGAACTGCTAGCTGTTGATTGCGATGACTGTGGCAATAGGGAATGAGGTTGAGGAACAGAGGACTGTCGAATTAGGCATCTGTAACTGCAAATTTGAAAGATCATTAAATACAGTGTGATAATAAGCACATGTCAATCAGGGTAAAAAAGTTATAGCAAACAAAAAGGGAAAAAGGAAAGTTGAGCCAATAGAATACAACAGAGATTCGACAGAACAAACCATTTGAGGAGTAACCAATCCCAGCATTAGTTGTGCCTGCAATGCAAGTAAGAGACAAACTTGCTAAGGATCGGATATAAGAACACACTCATACAAGTAATAATAATTGTAAGCTGGTCATACTGCCAATAGACGTGCAGACCAATGAAATATTTTGAAGCAATTTTACATTACCAACTGTGAAAGGAATTTCAAGGCACCATAACACAGATCAATTTCCAAAAAAGCAGCATAGCATATGAAAAATACATTTGATTCTATGCATATGAAAACATATTAACACAGATCAATTATGTTGTCCGCACAGGCTAGCTTAATAGTTCAGTAGGCAGTATTTGGGAGAAAAGACCAATGTTTGAATTTAAAGTGGATAGTTCCTTGTGCGGACAGGCATTTGGGAGAAGCTAATGCAGTTACGTTGAAGTTAAAGAGAATTCATCACTATTAATATTGTTGATCAGATATCAAAATATTTTTACAATTCTTAAATCCATATATCTAGCAAGCCTTAAATCCAGCAGATTATGTTGTTCATTCCTAGAAGCAGCTCGGCCTGCAATATAATACAACACAATAATATATATAGTAATTAAAATTTGCAGCTGAAGAACGTACCTGTGAACCAGAAACCATTTCAAACGCCAAAAACAGCCACAACTAACAACCATCTGCTCTGATCTTCCCACACCCTTCTTTTATTGCAATTAATTAGCAGCATTAGAGTCTTTCTTTGCTATATCTTTGCATCATCTACTCCTCATCTTCATCGGAGTCATCTTCAAGCTAGCTAGAGAGCGAGGATGTCATGAATCAATTGAAAACAAATTAGGATGCGATGAAACTAATAAATGAAGTTGGGAGAAAAATTAAAGGAATTGAGAAAAAGAAATGGAGACCTGTCCTGTGTTTATCTCAATGACAACCATATTCTCATTTCCATAGTCATGCTGTTCAGCCTCAATTTGCTTGGCTGACATCAGTGCAGAAGGATGACACCTCTCTAAGTGGATTAAGTTCAATGTTGGAATTTCTGCTAAGCTATTCGGGATCTCTCTCAATTTATAGCATTTTTTAAGGAATAGGCGCTCAAGTTTTGGAAAATTATCAGCACCAACTTCCCAATGGTTGAGTTTACCAGACGAAATTCCCAAATAAATTAAGTGGCAGAATTTCACATTCTCTGGTACTTCCCACTTTTTGCCAAGGTCAGCATACGTTAACTTGAGAACCTCAAGTCTTGGTAACTTGCTCAAAACATTAATTGCCCTCCACTCAAATTTCACAAAATCAAACCTCAGCTTCCTAATGTTTTTCAAGAGAAGAATATTGTTAATGATATCCTCCGTAATTTTATAGCCCGAAAATGTTTCAACGCAAAGAGACAAACTCTCGAGCTGCTGTAAACAGACAAGGTTCTTACTGCATTCATGGGTTATGCCCATAATAGTTACCTTCTTTAGGTATGGAACTTTTCTTACGAACTCTTGGTCGCAATGACTAGGCGGCAAACTAGAAATGACCTGTAAGTTTTGATGAACAGATTTGGGAAAAGATCCATAAAATTTACTACAGCGAATATACTGTAGTTGTGGAAACTTCAAATGGTTCAATTGTATATGTTCACACACACAAAATGTTTGAAGATTCCAAGAGTTGGAGAATAATGCCCTGGATGTTGGTAGGTATCTCAAATGGATATGAACAGTCGGACTTGGCAAAGAGAAATCAGTAACATAGAGTACCCTCAATAAGCTGAAAAATTCCAAAATTATTGAATCTATGGGTGACAGCGAAAAATGAAAGATGGACCGGCAGTGTTTTGGCAGAGAATGTAACGCAGAGATGTCAAAATCTTCAAATGACACCCTTTGGATTCTTATCCAACGCACGCCTTTCTTAGGGAAATTAAAACTACTTTCATCTGCAACATGCAAAAGACTCTGGTTTTGACCTTCTCTTACACAAAAGGCATGCAATAAATCATGTACTCTAAACTTCTTAATTTTTCTTCCACAACAACTTCTTTTGCTTACAAGAATTAAGTTTCTATCCATAAGTTCATTTATGTACCTTTTAGCCACCACTTCAACACTCTCATTCTTGAATGCCTTTACAAGTCCTTCAGCAGCCCATAACCTTGCAAGGTTGTTAGCATTGATCTTATAATCTTCTGGAAAAACTCCTAAATATATAAAACAAGCTTTCAAATTATGGGGCAAGTGACTATAACTCAATGAGATGATTCTCCAACATTCTTCATCATCTAGACTTGATGTTGAAGAACTTATTAGAGCATTAGCAGTATTCTTCCACTCATACAGTGTATTGAGTTTTGAAAATAAACCTGCTATCACAACAATTGTCAAAGGCAATCCTTTACATTTCTCGACAATTTGTCTCCCAATTCTCTCAAATTCATCACCGTGAGATTTGCATGCCTTTTTATGAAATAATTCCCAACTTTCACTTTCATCTAATAAGTGCATTTGATGGGAGAAGTAATTGTTAGAGCCAATACAAGTAGCCACCTCTGCAATGCGTGTAGTCAACAATACTCGACTCCCATTTATATCATCTGGAAAGCAAGTGTTAACATCATTCCATGACTCTCTACTCCACACATCATCCATCACTACCAAATACCTTTGACCCTTCAAACTTTGGTAGAGCTGTAATGCTAGGTCCTCATCACTACTGTTGTTTACATTGTCTTTAGAACCAAGAAGACCTAAGAGCATTTGCCTCTTATTGTGATGTTGTGATACAACAACCCATAGTCTTCTGTCAAAGTGGGAGACAGTTGATGGATATTCATAAACTCGTCTAGCTAACGTTGTCTTGCCGATTCCTCCCATACCTTGAATTGAGACAACTTCTCGTTGTTTAGATAGATGTTGTATTAACATCTTCCTTATAATCTCGAACTCGTTGTTTTTCCCGACCATTATGTTCTCAGTGTGTGAAGCATGATTGGAGGAACTGGAACCGTCCATCTTGACAAGTGTAGTCTCCCTTCCTTGCACAGCTATCATGAGTTTCTCCAGCTCTTCTTTAATGGAATCAATGTCTTCTATTGCTTGTTGCAATACATGACTAAGTCTATGAGAATGCTGGGTTTTTTTGGCTTCAGTGTCCCATCGTCTCTTTTTCTTGTTAGCTTCTTTATAGAGATGTACCACATGGAGTTCAATTTCATCTTCTACTCTGAAAGCTACATCTCTGAGCTTTGTTTCCAACTCTTTAATTGCTTCAACACCATCCATTCTGAACTCGTCCAACAGTTGTATCAGAAAACCAAGCTTTTCATGGAGAGATTGGATGAGGTCTTTGTTAAAAGGGATGAGTTCCATTTCTTGTAGGATTGGACGAGGCTCAGGTTGCAAGAACTCAAGCTCTAATGTCCTGATAAGAGAATTTACAGCTACACAAGCCATTCTTCTCGATCTCTCAATCTCTATCTCTCTCTCTCTGTTGGTGTAGGTGTGAAGATTAGCAGAAGCAAGATGAGTGGAATTGGGTAATGTGAAAGACCATTGACATGAGTGATTGGAGATTGGAGAAATCTGAGCTTTTTGTGGAGAGATTGGAGAATGGAGGTGTTTGTTGCAAGAGATGAGTGGGTCAGCAGAATTGCAACTTGCCAACTTGTAATATAATTAAATGGGTGAATTTTTTATGTGCCATATGTGTTAGTTGTCCATGTGCAATTAAACAATTAAACCCACAGACTTTTTATGGGCAAATTATACCGTGCACTAGGGCGCACATTGCATTGTGCGTTATGACCCAAAATAATGTTTTTTTGGATCTTTTTGTGTCTGTTATTAACTTCTTAAAAAAAAATTCATGTTTTGAATGTACAGAATTGTATAATAGAATACACAGAATTTTATACCTAAAAACACAGAATTTTATAACTGAAAATTCCCATGTTTTGAATGTACATAATTATATATAGAATGCACAGAATTTTATACCTGAAAACACAGAATTTTATACCTGAAAACACAAAATTTTATAACTAGAAATTCTCATATTTAGAATGTACAGAATTATATAATAGAATGGACAGAATTTTATACCTGAAAACACATAATTTTATAACTGAATACACATAATCTTTTTTAAAAGGACAAAAATCCCATGTTTCGAATGTACAGAATTGTATAACAAAATGTACAAAATTTTATAACAGAATACAAAACGACGTTGTTTTGGGAGGCGTGGGGTGCACATTGGTATGTGCACCCTGGTGCACGGTATAACGATTGCTTTTCATGGCTTGTACCCACCAAGGCCACTCTCTCAATGCTAAACCAATACTATGAGTTAATTAAATAAGGAAAAACTGTAATTTATACCCCTCACAAACATGTCAATTATCAATGTCACTCGTGAAGTAGTGTAAATATTGTTCCTCAATTTTTAAAACGTGACATATATTGCGTTTCCCCTAATTGGAAGAAGGAGAAACATTGTTGTTGGCGGAAGAAGAACAAATGAAAAAAAAAATAGAGAAAAAAAATGATCATTTGTAATCTTCGTGTAATTACAATGGTATTTTATGCTAATCTCTCTCTCTCTCTCTCTCTCTCTATATATATATATATATATATATATATATATATATATATATAGAGAGAGAGAGAGAGAGAGAGAGAGTGAAGGCAAAAAAGTGTTATCGCACAATATTAGTATAATTACCTAATAATTATTATGGTAATTAAGGAATTAATTACACATATATTAGTATCATCGACTAATAATTATTATGTTAATTAAGTTAATAATGACACGGATATTAATATAATTACAATTAAAAATGGGTCAATTTTTTTTATAATAATTACAATTAATTCATTCAAATATGGAGGGTGGAGGAAAAAAGTAAATGCCATATAGTGAAAGGGATATACTTAAAGATATAAAAATTTAATTGCACAGATATTAATATAATTTTTTAATAATAATTATCTAATAATTATAATGGTAATTAAGCTAAACATGAGTCGTTGGATTTATTTTTATAATAATTATAATTAAATTATTTCTCATATGATTTCATATTTATTTTAGTATTAATATAATGGGAAAAGTGTTAAATTGGCCCCCTAAGTCATTCGGATAGTGCAATTAGGTCCCCTAAGTAAAAAAAAAAAAAGAAAAAACAAAAAAAAAACTCCATTCAGGTCCCCTAAACCTGAAAAATAGTTCAATTGAGTCCAAATTTACCTATATAGCAGGTTAATTCATCCACATCTTGACACGTGTCACCTTTAAAATATTTTTTTTATTTTTATTCTTTAAAAAAATTATTTATTATTAAATTATTAAAAATTAAAAAATGAAATAAAAAAAAAAATTCAGCCACTAGTCTCGAACAGCCATGGCCGTCCATGGCCGGGAACGAGGGCGGGGGCCATGGCCGCCGCCCTCATTCTCAACCGTTTGAGGTCCAGATCTGGACCTCATATTGACAGCTGTGGCTGTCCGTGAAGGAGGCAGCCACCAGTTGTCCTCGCCAGACAGCCGGTGGCTGAAATTTCTTTTTTTTTTTCTTTTTTTTAAAAAAAATTTTTAATTTTCAATTTCTAATAATCTAATAATAAATAATTTTTTAAAAGAATATAAAAAAAATATTTTAAAGGCGACACGTGTCAAGTTGTGGATGAATTAACCTGCTATACAAGTAAATTTGGACTCAATTGAACTATTTTACAGGTTTAGGGGACCCGAATGAAACTTTTTTTACTTAGGGGATCTAATTGCACTATTCAAATGATTTAGGGGGCCAATTTGACACTTTCCCCTAATATAATTACACAAATCATATTGAATTTGGATTTTTTAAAGATAATTGTAGACAAACAAGTCATATATTATTTAATTATTTGAGTAATACTTTTGCACTAATCTTTTAACCAAATAAATGCACGCTTTCAAATATTAGAATTGTTTAAAATTTCATCTTTAGTTTTATTATCTAACAATATAAATAATATAACAAAAATTTTATATGTGGATCGCACGGGTAATTGGGCAATTATTTGCTCGAATTCAAACAAGAATAACATTTGAAAACATAATCAATCCAACTCATTTCATCAATTGCACTATATAATATTCGTTGTTATAATTTATATAATTGTATATCGATTCAAATATTCTTAAAATATTATAACAAATCCATTTCGTACAACGCACAGATGAAAATACTAGTATTCTTAACCGTTATCTTCTGACTCTTCTTTATTGCCTCACCCTTTTCTATGATCCTCAATCATGTCATGAATCATTGAATTTATATTTGCTTAGCACAAGTTGAAAAAATGTAATTGAGGAAGAGAAAAGGCAACATACATGAATGTACATTTCTTAATAGCAACTATATTTTAGTTTTCATAGTCACTATTAGGACTATATTATTTATATTAGACTAGGACTATATTATTCGTGTTAGACTAGGACTCTATCTAGTATCTATATATTTGCTCTCTGTACTCTCAAACATTACTACTGAATACAACACTTTTACATACACTCTCATCTGGTATCAGCTTTCAGGTTTTTCTCTCATGGATGGTCTCGGTTTCCCTGATGATGGCTCTGTTCGGTCTTCTGAACGGGCCGTTACCGAGACCTCCCCTGTGCCCACCGGGAACAGCCTCTCATCGGCTCATCACTTTGTCTCTTTGAAACTGACCCCGTAATTATCTTTTTTGGCGAACACAGATGTTGCCATTCCTAGAGGGTCAAGGTCTTCTTGGTTTCATCGATGGTAGTATACCGTATCCGATCGCAGCACCGGTCACCGCCGCCGACGTCATTGCCTCGACCGCTGACAGCCTAGCAGCGGCGGGTGAGCTCGTAGCCCGGCAGGTGGCTTGGAGGAGGCAAGACAAAGCCATATTGTCTCTCTTAATTTCGTCCCTTTCAGAGGAGACGATGCGGTTCGCCGTTGGTCGTTCTACTTCGCGGCAACTCTGGCTCACCATCGAACAATCTCTCGCTTCTTCCTCGCGTTCTCGGGCGTTGCGGTTGTTCGGTGAGTTGCAAGTTCTTCGGCAGGGTGACTCTTCCATAGCAGATTATGTTGGTTGTGCACAACTTTTGATTGATGATCTCGTTCTTGCCAGTCATGATGTTACGTTAGACGATCAGAACTTATACGTCTTTCGTGGCTTACGGTCTGAATTTCGTTCGCTTGTAGCAACCCTAGCTCGAGGTTCTGCGGTTCCGCTTGCGGAGGTGGCGGATTTCTTGGTGTCGCAGGAGTGGATCTGCGCTGACAATGGAGTCGACGGTGTACCGCCGGTTGCGATGGCCACTGGTCGTGGCGGTGCGACTTCTGGCCGTGGCGGTGTGACGCAACAGCAAGGTCGCGGTCGGGGCTCAGGCGGCAGGCGTGGCCGTGGACGCGGGCGTGGCTCGAGCACGGGACCACGGTGCCAGATCTGTGACAAACAAAGACACGGGGCCCTCTCGTGTAAGTATCGTTTCTCGACCCCCGGCAACGCAAGAAAATGTGGTTGTCTAAGGTGAGAATGGTGATCCCAGTGGTCCTCATGAATGGTTCCCGGACACTAGTGCTACGAATCATGCTACGCCTGATTCATCCTTGATGACTTTCGCGACAAGTTATGATGGCCCGGAAACTCTGCGAGTCGGTAGTGGTACATGTTTGCCTATTGTTAATGTTGGTTCCGCTTCGTTAGCTACTGATTCTAGGTTTTTTAAGTTACATAATGTTTTGCATGTCCCTGGTCTCTCCTCTTCTTTGCTGTCTGTTCAACGCTTTGCGAAAGACAATAATGTTTTCTTTGAGTTTCACCCACTTTGTTTCTATGTGAAGGACATTTTGACAAAGAAGGTTCTTTTTAAGGGGCATGCGTCTGGGGTCTCTACAAGTGGCCTACGTAAAATTATAGCGTCTTCATCTGTTAGTAAATTTAATTATAGTGATCTTCCCAATGTTTGTCCATCTTGTCAATTGAGAAAATCTTCTCATTTTCCATTATCTCGTGTTGAAACCACTAGTACGCATCCTTTAGAATTAATTTATTATGATATTTGGAGCCCTGCACCGTTACTTTCTGCGAATGGCTTTAAATATTTTGTGTTGTTTGTGGATGATTATACACATTATATGTAGTATTATCTAATGCATGCTAAATCTGAGTTATATGACATATTTGATAAGTTTCGGTCACTGGTTGAACGTTCTTTTTCTCGCAAGATTATTTCTTTTCAATATGATTTAGGGGGAGAATATAAAAAGCTTGGTTCCGCTCTTTCTTCTCTGGGTATTCGTCACAGGAAATCATGTGACTCACGAGCAAAATGGTCGAGTGGAACACAGACATCATCATGTTGTTGAGACAGGACTGTCTTTGATGGCTCAGGCATCTGTTCCTTCTCGTTTTTGGGACTATGCGTTTGAGACTGTTGTTTATCTTATAAATAAAATGCCTACTCGTGTTCTGTCTGATGAGTCTCCACATTTTCGTTTGCATCGTTCTCCCCCTTCCTACTCTTACTTGCGAGTGTTTGGTTGTTTGTGCTTTCCTGTCCTTCGTCCATATAATCGCAATAAACTCCAGTTTCGTTCGTCTCCCTGTGTTTTTCTAGGTTATCCTCCGTCTTATCGCGGCTATCGCTGTTTGGACACTAACACTAACAAGGTTTTTATCTGTCGCCATGTGCGATTCGATGAGACTGTGTTTCCCTTTGTTTCTCCTGTTGCCTCGCAGGTTGCTAGACCATGTTCCGAACCTTGGGCTACTGCACCAATTGTGACGTGCCGAGGTGGTAGTGTCTCAGCCACGGCTGTTGATAACGCTCGATAATTTGATGAGCCCGTCTCGGCTTCTGGCGATGGTGACGATAATGGTCTCGAGCAGTCCTCATCAAGTGAGCAGACTGTCTCGGACCAGCAGGTTGAGCAGCGCGGCAGGCCGCACGGACGTCCTCGGCAAGTCACTCCTCCTCCTCGGTCGCATGCTATGAACACTCGTAGCTCGGGTCCGCATCAACATGTTGCCTTACCCACTATTTCTACCATAGTGCTTGAGCCCACCTGTTACACTCAGGCGGTCAAGTTTCCTGAGTGGCGTGATGCGATAGACGCCGAGATCAATGCCTTGGTCCATAATCATACGTGGTGTCTTGTTCCGTTTCACCCAGGTATGAATGTTGTTAGTTGCAAGTGGGTTTTCAGAACCAAACAAAAGGCCGATGGTTCAATAGAACGTCATAAAGCTAGGCTGGTGGCCAAGGGTTTTAATCAGGTTGCTGGAGAAGACTTTTTTGAGACCTTTAGTCTCGTGGTTGAGCCCACTACTGTACACCTTCTCTTATCTTTAGCCCTATCTCGTGGGTGGACTATTCGCCAATTGGATATTCACAACGCCTTTTTAAATGGTGAGCTAGCTGAGACTGTTTATATGCAACAGCTGCCTGGTTATGAGGACAAGTCATTAACTGATCATGTGTGTTTGCTTCAAAAATCTCTATACGGGCTCAAACAGGCTCCGCATGCTTGGTTCACAAGATTGCATGATTTTCTTGTCTCTGTGCGCTTCTCGCCTTCAAAGACTGATGTGTCTCTTTTTATCTATTCTCGTGACAATATTCGTCTTTATTTCTTGGTGTATGTTGATGACATGCATTTTGATTATGGGTTCTGACTCAGATCGTGTTACTGCTATTATTGATAAATTGGCCCTTGAGTTTAAGGTTCGTGATATGGGTGTGCCTTCTTTCCTTTTGGGTATTGAAACTGTCACGTTATCTGGCGGTATGCTTTTATCACAACAACGGTACATGAAGGATATTCTCAAACGTGCTGGCATGGTTGACTGCAAGCCAGTAGTCACGCCCGTCTCTTCTGCGAAAATCACCAACGAAGTCGCCGTTCCCTATGCTGATCCTACACAGTACAGGAGTCTTACAGGTGCTCTCCAGTATCTTACGGTAACTCGTCCTGATTTATCTTATGTTGTTAATCTCTTGTGTCAACACATGCATGCATCCACTACTACGGACTAGGCCTCTTTGAAAACAGTCCTGCGGTATGTCAAGGGCACCCTGAATCTTGGTCTACGGATTTCTTGGTCTACATCTATGGATATTCACTCCTATTCTGACTCAGATTGGGCTGGCGATCCGAATGATCGCAAGTCTACTAGTGGCTTTACTGTGTTCTTGGGCAGTAATCTTATATCTTGGGTATGTCGGAAGCAACGGACTGTGGCATGTTCTTCAACTGAAGCAGAATACAAGGGGCTAGTTGATGTATTTGCAGAGGTTACATGGCTTGTTTCCCTGTTAAACGAAATCGGCATCCCTCCTGCGTTTCCTCCTCGACTATGGTGTGATAATTTGGGAGCTACTTACTTATGTGCCAATCCAGTGTTTCATGCCCGCATGAAGCACATTGAGATTGACTATCATTTTGTTCGCGATAAAGTTGCTAAAAAGGAGTTAGAGGTGCACTTTATTTCAACCAAGGATCAACTAGCGGATATCTTTACAAAGTCTCTTTCGTCTCTTCGTTTTAATTCTCTTCGTGACAAGCTCAATGTTTTGGCTAGCCAACCTTGTGCTTGAGGAGAGTATTAGGACTATATTATTCATATTAGACTAGGACTATATTATTCGTGTTAAACTAGGACTCTATCTAGTATCATATATTCGCTATCTGTACTCTCAGACATTACTACTAAATACAACACTTTTACATACACTCTCATCTCACGTCGTTCGTTCTAAATAGAAAACATAGTAATTCGATTAACCTCATTGTTGAAATTTCAGCAAAGTCAATTGGGATCTCTCTCAATTTACGCTAATTCCAAAGAAAGAGTTGCTCAAGTTTTAGTTTACGGTGTTGGAACAGAACTATTAAACTCATTTAGAGTTTTACTTAATTTTTTTGACAAATTTTTCAATTTTGGTCGTTGATTATTGTGACATTGCCACATTTAATCAACATTATTCAATATGAGGAATTAACCATTAATCCATAGGGTTTTTTAAATAGGTATCAAATTCATAAATAAGTTTAGTTTTCACAAAATATTATTTGATTCACTCTAAACCATACACTATAATAGTTCTTTCATACATGTTATACACTATAATAGTTCTTTCATACATGTTTGTATAAACGATAAGGTAATAGGCAAGTATTATGAGTGGAGGGAAAAGAGAAAACAATATAGTTTATGTATATAGTTCTCAACATGAATTTGTAACTCAGTCCATCTCAAACTATAGTGAGCAAAACAGTGCCAAAAAAATCCCAAAATTTTCTCCTCCCTATTCATTCAATCTGTGCTAATACATCGTTACATGAATGGAAAACCTTTCTAGAATTTATCCTATGCTAATCTTTAAAAAATAAGATAAATTTACAATAGGAAAATTGATTTAAGAAACAGCATTGCATGCCACACAAAGGCAACCGTTTTGTACACATTCTGCTTCGTGGCTGTGCTGATGATGACCCCCATTCGATATTTGTTCGGATGAGTGGAAGAGCAGCTCACTGATAACTGTACTGGGGATCCGAACTCTCAGTCCGATCCTTTGGCCTATGTTGGCTGCCGAAGCATCTGTTGAAGCTGAAGGACCTGTTGTCACTGATCCGGGGGCAATGAGTTTAACTGTTCTGGCGTGAGACTCATCACTTGCTGCAATAAGGCAGACTCTACATCTGGGGTTATCTGCAGGTGTGAAAGAGAGGTCTTGGATGAAAATTGATTCAGGATTAACGAAAATCAAATGGGACCTTAAAGAACAATATACTAAACTGTTTAAAAAACAACAAATAATACGCTAGTCGTATAAGTAATTCACCTGCATTTGAAGGGGTATAAAACACTCACAATAATAATAATAATAACAACAGTTCTTAAGATGGATGCAATATAGGAATGTCTATTAAAGCTTACCAGAAGAGCATGCTTCTCAGAATTGAACTAGAAGCCTCTTCTGTTCCGGAAATTTGATTTCCAGATAAGCTAGTTGACCTTGAAGGTCTTGTTACCAACATTTAATTCAGTTGGTGAATAAGAACTCCTTCCATCATTTATTTTTGACAACTTTAATGGGCGATGATTCATCGCATCTATACTATCATTTGGGACTCTAGCTCTCTCTGCCAAACTTGAAGTGGGAATTGATGTACATTTTATTGAGCCAAGCAAAATTTTTAGCAACAATCTGGGTTTCAAGACGACCCTTAATAATGTTGTCCAGAGAGTAGACAATGCCGAAGAGCTTGGCTGTTAAAAAAAAAAAAGATAATAAAAAACATCTTCCACATATTGTCAAAAAGATGCAAAAACCCAATGAAAACTTGAAAAAAAACTATTCAAGTTAGGTTGGCATCTTTATTAATATTATTTTGATTGACTAGTATATGTCAAATTTGCATAAGGAAGAAGCCCTACTTGAGGTAACAAAGGATGATGCATTTGATGCTTCAAAGAAGAGGAAGTGGAAGTGCCAACTTGAATCGGCAGGGTAGCACTCAAATTACCCTGTGGCCAAATAGCTTGAGTCAAATTAATACCCATGTTGCAAAATGTTGTTTTCAGCTGCTTGTGGAAGCTGAAGCTGAGGTTGTGTCTGGTCCAATGAACTCTGAGGGGGAGGTATCCCCCAAGGAAGTGTTCTAACTGTCTGGCAATATGGAATGAGGTGGAGGAACAGAGGACTGTCGAATATTAGGCATCTGTAACTACAAATTTGAAAGATCATTAAATACAGTGTGATAATAACCACATGTCCAAGGAATATTGAATAGGTTCTATTAGCACTTAAGAAGACCATGAAGATTTCTTTGTATTCCAAATAGTTATTAAAAAGATGATGAAAAATGATTCCTTGAACTCAAGAATGAGTTCTTTTATAGTTGGGGAATCTGAGACAGGAGTTTTCACCTTCAAATTTTCACAAATTCATCAAGACTTAGCAAAATGGCAAAAGTCAAGACATAGAAGGAATCTACACTATTTTCCTACAATGATTAGCTGGGGATAGTTTTCATTCTTTGCTTTGATGATCCAAGGCTTGAGATGAGGGGGAAAAAAGGCGGTTATGAATTGTTTTGCATTTAAAAAAGTAGCTAGAATTTTTTTTTTCATGAATGTTATTGTGCATGTAAAATTTTTGAGAACATGTGAATCTTATTTTTAAGTTATTTAACATTAACATTTTTTTTTTGCTTATGTAATTTAAATTTTAGCTTCTGTTATAGAATATTCTGTGTAATTGAGTATCCCATATTTTAGGAAACTAAATATTGGCATACCATATCAGTTTAGAACCAACTTGTATTTAAGGTGTGGTTGACTAACCCTAGAGCTACACAGAAAGAGAGAGAGCTACACAGAGGTATGCTTCTCACTGCTTTAACATGGTAACAGAGCCAGGGCAATAGTTTTTTTTTTTTCGGCGTCTCCTGTCCTCACCGCCGGTCCACCGCCACTCGCCATCGACAGCCGCCGCCACGTGCCGGCGCGTGAGGGGTCTCCGGTGACCTGAATTTCTTCCGGTCGGTCTTCCCAGGGTCGCCTGAGTTCGGGGGTCTCGGTTCCGGGCTCAGTTTGGACCAGTTTAGCGTCGGTCTTTTCGGTTCTAAGGTCAGGTTGTTTCGTTACCCTTCGGCTCCATTTTTTGTGTGTTTTCTGATCTGTTTGCAGTCATAAATTTGTGGGTATGGCTGGGAATATGTCTGTGGTTGTCACTGATATAGTTCCTGTTAATTCTAAACTCACGGATTGTAAGTTTAATGACTCTAATTACTTGGAATGGATTCATGTCATTAAGCTTTATCTTACTAGTTTGGATAAGAGTGACCACCTATCCAAACCTTTGGCTGACCAAGATGCTACTTGGGTACGGGATGATGCCCGTTTGTTCCTGCAAATCCGTAATTCTATTGATGAGGGTATTGTTGGGTTCATTAGTCATTGTGCCTCTGTTAAGGAGTTGATGGAGTATTTGGAATACTTATACGCTGGGAAATGGAATATCACTCGTGTTTATGATGTTTGTAAGTCCTTTTCCGTGCTGAAAAACATGATTTGTCTCTCCCTGCATACTTTATGGAATTTAAGAAGACTTATGAGGCACTTAATCAGCTTATGCCATTCACTGCTGACATTAAAGAGCAGCAAAACCAACGTGAACAATTGGCTGTTCTGAGTTTTTTGGCAGGTCTCCCTTCTGAGTTTGACACGGCGAGGTCTGCAATTCTTAGTAGCTCTGCAATCCCTTCTCTTGCTAATATTTTGTCACGTCTGATTCGATCGATGCAATCGCAACCAAGTATGTCTGAGGCTACCATCCCATCAAACAATGCTCTCGTTGGCCGTCATCCTCGCAGTGGGAATGGGAAAAATTCCCAGGGATACACTTCTGGTGGTATTGTGTGTCATTATTGCCATAAACCTGGCCACATAAAAAGGGATTGTAGGAGATGGTTGAGGGAGCGAGGAAATCCGACTGCTAATGCTGCATCCACAACTGAGGCATCTTCCAAGTTGATCACTGTATCTGCCGACAAGTTTGCCAAGTTTTCTCAGTATCAAGAATCTTTAAAGCGTTCATCCTCTTCAATCATTGCTATTGCTGACTCAGGTAATGCAACTACGTGCCTTCTCTCATCCTCTTCCAAGTGGGTTATAGACTCGAGTGCCACGGATCATATGACAGGTAACTCTATTCTGTTTTCCACGCTTTCTTCTCGCCCACACAGTTCCCCCGTCACCTTAGCAGATGGTTCTACCTCCCATGTTCTTGAGTCTGGTACCATTACGCCCATCCCTTCGCTCCCCTTGTCTTCTGTCTTGCATCTACCTAATTTTTCATTCAACTTAATTTCGGTCAGCCAACTTACCCATACTTTAAACTGTTCTGTTACGTTCTTCCTTGATTATTGTCTGTTTGAAGATCTTTTGACGAAGAGGGTTATTGGTAAGGGGCGCGAGTCTGGGGGCCTCTACGTTCTTGACACCACGAGGCGAGAGCCTGTTGCTTGTTCGGGTGTTGTCACTCCAGTAGAAGCTCATTGTCGTTTGGGGCATCCATCCCTACCCTTATTGAAGAAATTGTGTCCGCAGTTTTCAAGTTTGTCTTCTTTACATTGTGAGTCGTGTCAGTTGTCCAAGCACCATCGTGTGCCTTTGAGTCCTAGAGTTTACAAACGAGCGCCTGCTCCTTTTGAGTTATTGCATTATGATATTTGGGGTCCGTGTTCTTTGACCTCTAAACTCGGTTTTAAATATTTTGTTACGTTTGTTGATGATTTTTCTCGAATAACATGGTTATATCTACTGAAGTCTCGTTCTGAACTTTTTGAGGTGTTTTGTGGATTCTGCGTTGAAATTAAGACTCAATTTGGTGTTCCTATGAAAATTTTACGTAGTGACAATGCTAAAGAATATTTTTCGCTCTCTTTTGTCTCTTATATGCGTCAGAAGGGTATGTTACATTAGTCCTCTTGTGTTGATATACCTTCTCAGAATGGGGTCGCTGAGCGCAAAAATCGGCATCTGCTTGAAACTGCAAGAGCCTTGATGTTTCAAATGGGGGTTCCCAAGCAGTTTTGGGCTGATGCCATTTCCACAGCTTGTTTCTTGATCAATCGGATGCCCTCTGCGGTCTTGGGTGGGAAAACACCTTTCCACACTCTGTTTCCTTCAAAGACTTTGTTCCATGTTGACCCGCGTATATTCGGCTGTGTATGCTTTGTTCGGGATATCCGTCCCCATGTCACCAAGTTAGATCCCAAGTCTTTGAAGTGTGTGTTTCTTGGATATTCCCGTGTGCAAAAAAGGTATAGGTGTTACTCTCCTGAGCTTGGAAGGTATCTGGTTTCCATTGATGTTGCCTTTCATAAGGACGTCCCTTTCTTTCCTTCACCCCCAGAGGTTGTTCGTAAGGGGGAGGAGGAAGATATATTGATGTATACGGTCACGGCGTCTGTTCCTTCCCCTGTTCCTACCCCTCTTGTCTTACATGTGTATTCTCGTCGACCTCGGCCTGACACACTCGTACCGACACCACTTCCCGCTCCCCTTCCAGATTCAGCTCCATGCCCTCACACCACCTCTGTGTCATTTGATCCAGTCTTAGTTGATGAACGTCTGATTGCTACCCGGAAAGGTAAACGTAGTTGTACTTATCCTATATCCTATGTTGCATCATATGATAGGCTGTCACCTGCCTCGTTTTCTTTCATTGCTTCCCTTGATTCTATATCGATTCCTAAGACTGTTAGGGACGCCTTGTCCCATCCTGGGTGGCGAAATGCCATGATTGAGGAGATGGACGCTTTGGATCACAACGGTACTTGGGAGTTGGTCACTATGCCTACAGGTAAAAGACCTATTGGTTGTAAATGGGTGTTTACCGTCAAAGTTAATTCGGATGGGTCTGTGGCTCGATTGAAAGCTCGTCTTGTGGCTAAGGGATATGTCCGAACTTATGGAGTTGATTATTCTGACACTTTTTCACCTGTGGCTAAGCTTACTTCTGTAAGGTTACTCATCTCAATGGCTACCATTCATGATTGGCCTTTGCATCAGCTTGATATCAAGAACGCCTTTTTTCATGGGGATCTTCATGAAGAGGTGTACATGGAGCAACCTCCTGGGTTTGTTGCTCAGGGGGAGTCTGGAAAAGTATGTCGTCTTCGGCGATCGTTGTATGGGCTGAAACAAAGTCCACGTGCATGGTTTGGAAAATTTAGTCAGGTTGTTGAGAATTTTGGGATGGTGAAAGGCAAATCGGATCATTCCATGTTCTACAAGTGGTCCAAAACAGGTATCATCTGGTTGGTGATTTATGCATATGACATTGTCATTACAGGGAACGACACCGAAGGGATTTTGTCTCTCGAGTCATTTCTTCACAGTCAATTCCAAACAAAAGATTTGGGACCACTGAAGTATTTCCTGGGTATCGAAGTTATGAGGAACAAGACAGGTGTATTACTATCTCAACGAAAATATGTTATTGACTTACTCTCTGAAACGGAAAAACTAGGGACTAAACCATGCAATACTCCCATGATACCGAACTTGCAATTGACAAAGGAGGGGGAATTGTTTGAAGATCCTGAGAGGTATAGGAGATTGGTTGGGAAGCTAAACTACTTGACCGTAACCCGTCCAGATATTGCATACCCAGTTAGCGTTTTGAGTCAATACATGTCATCTCCAACTATTGATCACTGGGCAGCTGTGGAGCACATCTTGAGTTACTTAAAGGGAGCCCCAGGACACGGAATCTTGTATAAGAATCATGGTCACTCGGATTGAGTGTTTTACTGATGCAGATTGGGTAGGTTCCAAAGAGGATCGTAGATCAACAACTGGATATTGTGTTTTCTTTGGAGGTAATCTGGTTTCCTGGAAGAGTAAGAAGCAGAATGTAGTATCTCGTTCGAGTGCAAAGTCTGAATATAGAGCGATGGCACAATCAACAAGTGAAGTGATGTAGATACACAACCTTTTGTATGAGTCTGGTTTCAAACCCGGTGTTCCATGAACGAACTAAGCACATAGAAATTGACTGTCACTTTGTACGTGAGAAGATACAACAAGGGTTAATCTCCACAGGATTTATGAAGACAGGAGAACAACTCGGGGACTTATTCACAAAGGCCCTTACTGGAACCCGAGTCAGTTATTTGTGTAACAAGTTGGGCATGATCAATATCTTTGCTCCAACTTGAGGGGGAGTGTTATAGAATATTCTGTGTGATTGAGTATCCCATATTTTAGGAAACTAAATATTGGCATACCATATCAGTTTAGAACCAACTTGTATTTAAGGTGTGGTTGACTAACCCTAGAGCTACACAGAAAGAGAGAGAGCTACACAGATGTATGCTTCTCACTGCTTTAATAGCTTCAAAGTAAAGTCACCTTTTGTTTTTTTTTTTTTTGTTTTTTTTTGTTTTTTGTTTTTTGTTTTTTTTTTTTTGCAGCTGCGGTTTCCCAGTGCTTCATTTAACTGTCTGCGGTTTCCCATAGCAAGAAAAATGTTAAACAAAACAAGATGAGATGAAGATAATTACATATGTGTTTAAGTCCAGTAGTAACCGAGACGTTATGCTGTGGAATCGTGCCCAGCGTGCATCATGGGCACGGTAACGTTATCTTCCTCTTTTTTTTTTTTTTTTTTTTTTTTATTTTATTTTATAAATTTTATTTTCAGACCGGTTCGTTATAGGAGCATATATTCACAGCTTTGTGTTCATAATTTCATAACTGTACATTCATAATTTCATAACTGTACATTCATAATTCCGTAATTGTACATTCATAATTCAATAACTGTAAATTCATAATTTTCGAAGCTCTATGTTCATAATGTCAGAGTTCTATGTTCATAATTTCATAACTGTACGTTCATAATTTCATAACTGTACATTCATAATTTCATAACTGTACATTCATAATTCCATACTATATATTCATAATTCCATACCGAACATTCATAATTTTCGAAGCTCTATGTTCATAATTGTAAGTTCATAATTCCATAAATGTACATTCATAATTCTATAACTGTACATTCATAATGTCATAACTGTATATTCATAATTTCATAACGAATATGCCGTTAACGCCGTTAACGGCGTTTCGAACAAATATTTTTTTTTTAGTTAAAACGACGTCGTTTTCAGTGAAAATGACGCCGTTTTAGCGCCGTGCGCCATGCGCACCTTGCAAGGTGCGCACGTGCGCATAGCATAATTTGCCGTAGTAACCGCAGTTTAAGAAAATAAAGTTGACAAATAAATATTGAGTAAGTAGTAGAGAGCAGATTTTGAAGGCTCAAAGTATTCCAAGTTCAACATTTGCTGAAATATGAATATGACAGTACACATGAAGATTCAAGAACTGATAGTACAATTACATACATATATATTGGAAGATCGAATTCAAATTAAAGGCCCAAATGCAATGCCTCTTTGTTCATTCATTGCTTCAAATTCAACAGTTCTGCACATGCTTGCCTCAAGGATATATATATATATATATATATATATATATATATATATATATAGACAGTAAGTACTCTAAATATGCAGTACTTTAGATTAGAGTCTTTTATGATCATTGCTCAAGCTTTGCATCCTCTACTCTTCAACTGCACCAAACTCATCATCTTCCTTAGTCTCAGGCTGTCATGAATCATTCAACTCTTTTTAGATTTTTTTTTTTTTTATTTGAGGATTGTACGTACAAAGTGTGCCTTCATTGAGCATCTCACCCGGTTGTCTATAGCTCAACTCATATCACGGATAAGAATCTGTGAGACGGTTCCACACAAGCTTTTGCCCCACACCATTAGTTAAAAAGAAAGTTAATTAATTACCCAATTAGAAAATGTCATGTAAGGAGGGAAGATTATAAGAGAAAATTTTAGAGGGGAGGGTAGCTTTGGTTATAAATATTAGATCAAGAACACCAAGCTAATGCAGCAACGTTGAAGTTAAAGAGAATAATATTGTTGATCAGATCAAAATATTTTTACATTTCTTAAATCCATCTAGCAAGCCTTAAATCCAGCAGATTATATTGTTCATTCCTAGAAGCAGCCAATACAAGACAGTAATATAGTAATGTATACCCTATTCAAATTTGCAGCTGAAGAAGCTGTATGTGAACCACAAACCATTTCAAACACCAAAAACAGCCACAACTAACAACCATCTGCTCTTCCCACACCCTTAGTTTCTTTGCTATAGCTTTGCATCATCTACTCCAAATCTTCATCAGACTCGACTTCATCTTCAGGGTTAGGCTGTCATGAATGAATGAAAACAAATTAGGATGTGATGAAACTAAATAAAGAAAAATTAAAGGAGATCAGAGTGAAATAAAAAACAATTGAGAAAAAGAAATGGAGATTGATAGAGAGACCTGTATTGTGTTTTCCTCAATGACAATCATATTCTCATTTCCATATTCATGCTGTTCAGCCTGAATTTGCTTGGCTGACATCACTGCAGAAGGAAGACACCACTGTAATTGGATTAAGTTCAATGTTGGAATTTCTGCAAAGCTATTCGGGATCTCTCTCAATGAATAGCAACTTTGAAGGAATAGGCGCTCAAGTTTTGGAAAATTATCAGCACCAACTTCCCAATGCTTGAGACTACCAAACGAAATTTTCAAACAAATTAAGTGGCAGAATTTCACATTCTCTGGTACTTCCCACTTTTTGCCAAGGTCACAAACCATTAACTTGAGCACCTCAAGCTTTGGTAACTTGCTCAAAACATTAATTACCTTCCACTCACATGTCATATAATCAAACGTCAGCTTCCTAATGTTTTTCAAGAGAAGAATATTGTTAATTATTTGAGCCATCATATCCGGAATTCCATAGCTCCATGAATCAAAATGAAGAGACAAACTCTCGAGCTGCTGTAAACAGTCAATGTTCTTAACGCAATCATTGGGGTCGTCTATAGTAATAGATACCTTCTTTAGGTATGGAACTTTTGTTAAAGACTCTTGGTCACATTTACTAGCCCGCAATCTATTAATGACCTGCAAGTTTTGATGAACAGATTTGGGAAAAGATCCATAAAGTTCATGACACTTAATATACTGTAGTTGTGGAAACTTCAAATGGTTCAATTCTATACCTTCATTCACTCTATATGTCTGAAGATTCCAAGCGTTGGAGAAAAATGAATGAGAAGAATCACATTGCCTGGTTATCCATAGGTATCTCAAATGAATATGAACATCAGTCGAAGTTGGCGAAAGGTATTCAGCAACATAGAGTACCCTCAATTGGCTGAAAATTTCCAAAATTATTGAATCTGTGGGCGACCGCCCAAAATGAAAGATGGACCGGCAGTGTTTTGACAGAGAATGTAGTGCACAGATGTCAAAATCTTTAAATGACACCCTTTCAATTCTTATCCAACGGACACCTTTCTGAGGGAAATTGCAACCACTTTCATCGACAACATGCAAAAGACTTTGGTTCTGACCTTCTCTTACACAAAAGGCATGCAATAAATCATGTACTCTAAACTCCTTAATTTTTCTTCCACAACAACTTCTTTTGCTTACAAGAATTAAGTTTCTATCCATAAGTTCATTTATGTACCTTTTAGCCACCGCTTCAAAACTCTCATTCTTGAATGCTTTTACAAGTCCTTCCGCAGCCCATAACCTTGCAAGGTTGTTAGCATTGATCACTTCATCTACTGGAAAAACTCCTAAATATAAAAAACAAGCTTTCAAATTATGGGGCAAGTGACTATAACTCAATGAGAGGATTGTCCAACATTCTTCGTCATCTAGAGTTGATGTTGAAGTAGAACTTATTAGAGCATTAGCAGTTTTCTTCCACTCATGTAGTGTATTTAGTTTTGAAAATAAACCTGCTACCACAACAATTCCCAAAGGCAATCCTTTACATTTCTCAACAATTGGTCTCCCAATTGTCTCAAATTCAACACCCTGAGATTTGCATGCCTTTTTATGAAATAATTCCCAACTTTCACTTTGATCTAAAAACTGCATTTGATGGGAAAAGTAATTGTTAGAGCCAATACAAGTAGCCACCTCTGCAACGCGAGTAGTCAACAATACTCAACTCCCATTTATATCATCTGGAAAGCAAGAGTTAACTTCATTCCATGACTCTCTGCTCCATACATCATCCATCACTACCAAGTACCTTTGACCCTTCAAACTTTGGTAGAGCCGTAATGCTAGGTCATCATCACTGTTGTCTTTTAGATTGTCTTTAGAACCTGCAACAAGATCTAAGAGCATTTGCCTCTTATTGTGATGTTGTGATACAACAACCCATATTTGCTTGTCAAAGTGGGAGCCAATAGATGGATCTTCATAAACTCGTCTAGCTAACGTTGTCTTGCCAATTCCTCCCATACCTTGAATTGAGACAACTTCTCGTTGTTTAGATGGATGTTGTATTAGCATCTTCCTTATAGTCTCAAACTCATTGTTTTTCCCAACCATTATGTCCTTAGTCTGTGAAGCATGATTGGAGGAATCGGAACTGTCCATCTTGACAAGTTCATCATCAAATTTCGGAATAACATCATCATCAAGTGTAGTCTTCCTTCCTTGCGCAGCTATGACATGCTTGTACTCCATCATGACTTTCTCCACCTCTTCTTTAATGGAATCAATGTCTTCTATTGCTTGTTGCAATACATGACTAAGTCTATGAGAATGCTGGGTTTTTTTGGCTTCAGTGTCCCCTCGTCTATTTTTCTTGTTAGCTTCTTTGTAGAGATCTACCACATGGAGTTCAATTTCATCTTCTACTCCGAAAGCTACATCTCTGAGCTTTGTTTCCAACTCTTTAATTGCTTCAACACCATCCATTCTGCTCTCGTCAAACAGTTGTATCAAAAAACCAAGCTTTCCATGGAGAGATTGGATCAGCTCTTCATTAAAAGGGATGAGTTCCATTTGTTGTAGGATTGGACGAGGGTGAGGTTGCAAGAACTCAAGCTCTAATGTTGTGATAAGAGAATTTACAGCTACACAAGCCATTCTTTTCTCTCTATATATCTGTGTTAGTATAGGTGTAATGTAAATCAAATGAGAATAGTTTTTCTCAGATTGTTTGAGTGCAGATTAGCAGATCGAAGTAAAGCACGATGGGTGGAATTGGGTAATGCCACTGATCTGAGTGCAATAATTCATTGCCGACAGCTTTTTTAACCTTTAGCTTTCCAGCTCTAAAGTTTCCACTACTTGGTGCAATAATTCAAAAGTAGGCCAGGGCATAATGTTTTTTTTTTTTTTTTTTTTTTTCACCAACCAATCAAATAGAGACGGAAGAATGATCTGAGTAAATTTGAACTGAATTAGTTTCGTCCCACAAAATGAGACCCAGTGCAGTATTATCTTCTAGATTTGGAAGTTTTGATCTTCAAAATTTGCAAGAGTTCAATCTTAATTGTTCTCATAAGTGGATTTATATCATAATCTCCCAGATTTATGTGATATGTAAGAAACTACCAATCAACAACTTACATTTGTTGGGAAAATTAGCTTAAAATGGCATATTAAGTGGCTATTTTGTGGTACAATTATCAGTGGGGTCCACTTCCGATTTGGGTCGGGTCAAAGTGGATTCGGATTCTTCGTAGTAAGACGAAGAGATTGATATATTGTACGCTCAAAACGGATAATGGGTGAATGAGATATTGATTCTCAAAGTAGACCCATTTAAGTTGGGAAATGAAGGGAAAATGTAGGACTTTGTCCCACATTGGTTTGGAAACAAGATTTGCCCCCCTTATATACATGAGCTCTTTTCAAGCTTGTAGAATTGTATAGCATAGAGGCTCTCTCGCGCGCGCGCGGGGGGGGGGGGGGGTGCAAATCAAAATCCAACTAGAGGACATAAAAAAGGCTTGATATCAAGCCCGAGCTCGCCGGCACCTGCGGGCACGACGACTGGTCCGTGTGAACCTGCAACCCAACGGTCTGAGCGGGCACGACGACTGGTCCGTGTGAACCTGCAACCCAACGGTCTGAAACCCGGGCTTGATATCAAGCCCGAGCTCGCCGGCACCTGCGGGCACGACGACTGGTCCGTGTGAACCTGCAACCCGAAAGTGCAGAAGATTAAACTCATCTGTTACGGAATTAATACTGTTTTAATTCCAATTTTTAAATTCTGAGTTTAATCCTACTTAGTGGTGACCGTTACAGGTATTACACAATTGGTTTTAACACCAATTTAATGGCCATGTTGAATGCTATCACTCCAACATCCCTATATAAAGAGAGGTAGAAGCAGTAGCATTTTACACAGTACAAAAACGAAAGGAATTCCAGTAGCTTTCAGCTTCCCAAAACTCTGCTTCTACTCTCTTCTTTACCAACTAGTGTTCTCTACTTTGCTTTGTTTGCCGGGTTCCTTGTTTAGGTGCTTAAACAAGGAATCGTAGCACGTTTTATCCTGGGAAACCTAGGCTACAACGCTCCTAGCACTTGTGGGAGGTAGCAAATAAGGTTTTAAGGAAAAGAACCTTGTGTTCGAACTCGTGCTAAACCTATACCCAAACACTCAACCTTTTCCTTCCCAATTTTCTGTTTTCCCAAATAATATTAATCTTTCCGTAGAATTATTATTATTTTTGGGATTTTCAACCATATTACCCAACAACATTAACGGTGCAAAACATTTGGGAATAGTTCAAGTGTGTAGAAGACAGTTGCAATAGTATCTCTCAGCCAATCATTTGGGAATATAATGTACTTGTGTAGCTGTAACGTAATTTTGTTTCAAAGGAACAAATATTGTATAAGAATTGAAGAGTAACATGTATCCGTTCCGAATACATATATATTAAGATACAATATAAGAAATTCGATAAATTTGTTTCCAATTAATAAAGTAAAAGAAATATGATAAATTTATTTCATGATTATCAAAGTTGGAGTCCATATCAAGTGGCTTGTGATTCACTGGTATTGGATTGCTCTCCTATGTGGGAGGTCTAGGTTTTGAGCCTCATTGTAGGTGTAATTTGTATGAGTATCCCCCTTCCTTTGTAATAAAAAAAAAAGTTGGAGTCCATCAAACAATTGGCTAGGTATTGAATTCTTTTAATTAATGGAATCCTAAGTTATTAATTGAAAAGTGAAAACTAAATTTACTAACTTCAAAGTAGTTACAAATTGAAAATAAATAAAAATTATATAAGTTACCTTGAGATAGTACTCATTTAATAAGGCAAACTCTACATCTGCAGGTGTGAAAGAGAGGTCTTGGATGAAAATTGATTCAGGATTTTAAAGGAAATCAAATGGGACCTTAAGAACAATATACTAAACTGTTTGAAACACAACAAATAATACACTGGGACCTTAAGAACAATATACTAAACTGTTTGAAACACAACAAATAATACACTAGTCGTATAAGTAATTCACTTGCATTTGATGGGATATAAAACACTAGCAATAATAATAATAACAGCAGTTCTTAAGATGGATGCAATACAGGAATGTTTGTTAAAGCTTACCTGAAGAGCATGCTTCTCAGAACTAGAAGCCTCTGCCGTTCTTAAGATGGATGCAATACAGGAATGTTTGTTAAAGCTTACCTGAAGAGCATGCTTCTCAGAACTAGAAGCCTCTTTTGTTCCGGAAATTTGATTTCCAGATAAGCTAAATAGGAACTCCTTCCATCATTTAGTTTTGACAACGTAACTTTGATGGGTGATGATTCATTGCATCTATACTATCATTTGGGGCTCTAGCTCTCTCTGCCAAACCTGACGTGGGAATTGTTTTATTGACCCAAGCAGAATTGTTAGCAACAATCTGGATTTCAAGACGACCCTTAATAATGTTCTCCAGAGGAGTAGACAATGCCGAAGAGCTTGGCTGTTAAAAAAAAAAAGATTAATAAAAAACATCTACCACATATTGTCAAAAAGAATAAAAAATCCAAAAGAACTGAAAACTCCGTGAAGACCAAAATTTCAAGCATGAAACGTGCATACTGTTGTAAAAGCAAATTATCAAAAAAAAAAAAAAAAAAAAACTATTCAAGTTACGTAGGCATCTTTATTATTTTGCATATTCTGTCTCAAATTACTTCTCATATGAACATTAAATTCCCATAATCCCCTCATACCCATAATTAAGGATACAACATTACATCCCCAGGTCACCAGGTGTTAGCTCAACCTCAGCTCTCATGTCATTTTAAGGATTTGAGTCATAATATAAGGCACGCACATCAGGAGGGGAAAAATGCATTTTCCATTATGAATAAGTATGAAATTGGCACAACTAAAAATATCAACATTCCAATGAACTCCAGTTAATAACATAGTAGTTGCACAGATAAATGCATTACCTTAGGGCTTAATCAATAAAGAATGTTACCCTAAAACGGTTCTACTTATGTTTTTTTAAGAGTTCCATTAAAAGGTACCAAGGAGCTACCACCACATTGATACTACAATTACTCACATAAATACATGTATTTGATAAATGCATAAGGGTGTTTCGTAAATGGCTGTTAATTGATAACTGATTTGGTAAGTAAGTTTAACTAGTTGATTGTAGAAAAGTGTTTGGTAAATTGGATGTTAGCTGTTAGCTAATTACAAACAATGACTTTCTCAAAAAGGAATTTTAGCATTTTGGAGCAAAAAGTTGTGTTACAAAAAGCTAATTAATCAAGCACTCATGTTGATTGTTTAACCAAGTCAAACAACTAATAGTGGTCAAATAAGTCAAAATTGACTAATACGCTAACTATTTTACCAAACAGGGCCAAAGAATGTTAAGCTAAACCAGTTCGTATAGCAATTTCAAAATACAGTATTTACCCAATCTCCGAGTTGATGTATACACTGACAGGTTAAGATTGTTACCTGAAAAACTTTTTCTGTTGCTGGTGAAGGTTGGAATGCAGCATTTGGTGCAGCAGGTTGACTAGTATATGCCAAATTAGCAGAAGGATCAAGCCCTGCTTCAAAGAAGAGGAAGTGGAAGTGGCAACTTGAATCGGCAGGCCAGGGTAGCACTCAAATTACCCTGTGGCCGAATAGCTTCAATGAAATATTTTGAAGCATTTTTACATCACCAACTGTGAAAGGAATTAAAGGCACCATAATACAGATCAATTTCCAAATGAAATATTTTGAAGCATTGTCAGTAAGGATTTAGTTTTAATTGATCAAGTTAGAAATGAATGTGCTATGCTGTAGATGAAGAGAAGAAAGTGAGATTCATTGGTGATATTTTAGAAGAATTAAAACAAACAGTTCTGGATGTTCATTAACACAATTTTGAAAATAGCATGTTGGAGGTTCACATGAGTTATTCTAAAGATGTTCCAAGAGATGATTGATTTTGTAAAATGGAGATAATTGAGCAGTTGATGATAGAAGCGTAATTAGAGAAGAGAACCCTAAATCCTAATAATGATTTTGATGTGGATTTGCACAATTATGAGAAAGTATATTTTATTGGAGTTGAATAAATATGCATGACTTAAGGAATCAGTTGGTTTAAATGTTTAATCAAGTAAACACAAACCACCAAAGTTAGGGAAGATTGAATTGGTTCTATTAGCACTTAAGAAGACCATGAAGATTTCTTTATACTCCAAATATTTATTAAAAAGATGATGAGTAATGATTCCTTGAACTCAAGAATGAGTTCTTTTATAGTTGGGGAATCTGAGACAGGAGTTTTCACCTTCAAATTTTCACAAATTCATCAAGACTTAGCAAAATGGCAAAAGTCAAGACATAGAAGGAATCTATACTATTTTCCTACAATGATTAGGGATAGTTTTCATTCTTTGCTTTTAAGATGATCTAAGGCCCAAAATTGCTAAAAGCCTTGTTTTGCAGATCCCACATTCTTGCCTACATTTTGGACATCATGAATATTGTGGGAATTGGGATTGATACAAATTCATCAACTAACAAAGCAAAAAAACAGTCACTCTATAATTCTATGCGTGGTAGGATTCAATTACTCTATTTCCAGACTTCCAGTAGTAGAACCATTACTCAACTACTATATTAATAGCCAACCCTAGAGTGTCATAAAATATAAAGCTCCAAAATTTTTAAATAAACTTTTAAATTCAAATAAGCAGAGCATAAAGAGATCATTACAGAGGAACAATGCCCACTAGAAACCAGTGTCAAGAAAATAATTGAGTTAAATCTATTTTAGACATCCAAACATCTTACTTGTTCACGATTCTTGTCAGCATTTTTATCATTCTCAGCAAAATCAACTCTTAATTGGCGACCATTGATCTCATATCCCTGGAGAGCACTCAGGGCAGTTTCTTCATCCTTGTATTCACAGAATCCGTAACTAGCCTGACGAGAAAAAACATAGACAATCAAAAGTTTGTAGTGCAAATCTTAATGACACTATTAGCCTATTAGGGGCCAAAAGCTAAAAAGACAAGGCAAAAAGATCATAGCACTTCTTGAAAATCATACATATGCTTTAAATAGTACAAATTAAGATTCCAGAAAGGCATTTGACAACAAATAATACAAAAGATGAAACTCCATAATAATGCATAGAAACTACTTTTACAACTTGGATTGTGAATGATAAATCAGTAAATCAGTTAAATCATTCAAGAGTTCAGGCATATATTTAGTACAGTTATTGGACTCCCACGGTCATTTCTATTTCAGTGCTAATGGGATCAACTCTTAGTCATAAACAAATGATGAGTAAAGGCTTTTTATTGGTTGCATAAAGGATTCAAAATGTATCCCTGGACAATAATTGCATTTAGCAATACAGAAATCACATAGAGAATAACAGCAATTTTCATTCTTGAAAGCAGCACTTCCATCATAAAGAATTAGATGACACAGAGGAATTTATTAGAGAGAAGTCTTAGAGATGCCACCCTCTGAACTTTCCAATGGCATTAATGATGATGACGATGAAGATGAAGAAGAAGACAAAGAGAAACGTTGGTGCCATGATTTTGTGTTTGGATGGAGACGTTAAAACAGATGATGAAGCTAAGGTAAAGTAGCTATGATGATGAAGATGAAGATGATGATGAGTTGTGTGCAAGGAATCTTGCAGGAAATTCTGGGGGTGGGAATGGTATTTATAAGGTAAGTTAGGAATTTTATGTAATATTTGGCGAGCTTGTTCCTTGTTTTGTGTTGCTATAGCCTGCCATAATACCATCAACCAATAAATAAATCAATCAAAATATTTAATTAATGATTGAAAAGAGCCAGAGAGGACTTGAGCATTTAAAGGACCATATTTTCCTTGTATCAGTTTCATCTCAGCAACCCAAAATGTCAAAACTAAGAATCAGTGTCTATAATTTACTAGTTTTCATTCTTGATTCCAAAGTTAATTGAAAAGATATAGAATCGATGTATTGCTCGAGTAGCAAGGTTCCTCCCTTCAAGTAGGCAAAAAGAAGGCGGGACTATATGTGAAACTGTGATACTATTTAGAATAAAATTGATTGTTACTGATGATAAATATTGTAATACTTATAACAAAAAATCTAAAATTCTTAAATCCATATGTCTAGCAAGCCTTAAATCCAGCAGATTATATTGTTCATTCCTAGAAGCAGATACAAGACAGTAATTTAATATAGTAATATATACCCTATTCAAGCTAGAAAACAAGTGATGAAACTAAATGAAGTTGGGAGAAAAATTAAAGGAGAGTGAAATATAAAGCAATTGAGAAAAAGAAATGGAGATTGATCGAGAGACCTTTCTTGTGTCTATCTCAATGACAACCATATTCTCGTTTCTATAGTCATGTTGTTCAGCCTGAATTTGCTTGGCTGACATCACTATAGAAGGATGACACCGCTCTAAATGGATTAAGTTCAATGTTGAAATTTCTGCAAAGCTATTCGGGATCTCTCTCAATTCAGAGCATCCATAAAGGAATAGGCGCTCAAGTTTTGGAAAATTATCAGCACCAGCTTCCCAATGCTTGAAAATTTCAGACTGAATTTCCAAACAAATTAAGTGGCAGAATTTCACATTCTCTGGTAGTTCCCACTTTTTGCCAAGGTCAGAATACCATAACTTGAGCACCTCAATCCTTGGTAACTTGCTCAAAACATTAATTGCCTTCCACTCACATTTCAAATAATCAAACTTCAGCTTCCTAATGTTTTTCAAGAGAAGTATATTGTTAATGATTTGAGCCATCATATCCGGAATTTCAAGGTTCAATGGACCAACAAAAAGAGACAAACTCTCAAGCTGCTGTAAACAGACAATGTTCTTAATGCAATCATTGGGGTTGCCTATAACAATAGTTACCTTCTTTAGGTATGGAACTTTTGTTAAGGACTCTTGGTCGCATTGACTAGCCTGCAATCTATAAATGACCTGCAACTTTTGATGAACAGATTTCGGAAAAGCTCCATAAAAATTTTCACAGTCAATATACTGTAGTTGTGGAGACTTTAAATGGTTCAATTTCATATCTTCCTGCTCAGCAATATATGTTTGAAGATTCCAAGCGTTGGAGAGTAATGAAGAATTATAAGGATTAGGTGACCATGATGTAAATAGGTATCTCAAATGAATATGAACAGTCGCCGAATGGAATTCAGTAACACAGAGTACCCTCAATAGGCTGAAAAATTCCAAATTTATTGAATGATTGGCCAAATAAAAGATGGAGCGGCAGTGTTTTGACAGAGAATGTAACGCAGAGATTTCATAATCTTCAAATGACACCCGTTGGATTCTTATCCAACGGACACCTTTCTCTGGGAAATTGCAACCACTTTCATCCGCAACATGCAAAAGACTCTGCTTCTGACCTTCTCTTACACAAAAGGCATGCAATAAATCATGTACTCTAAACTTCTTAATTTTTCTCCCACAACTACTTCTTTCGCTTACAAGAATTAAATTTCTATCCATAAGTTCATTTATGTACCTTTCAGCCACCGATTCAAAACTCTCATTCTTGAATGCCTTTACAAGTCCTTCCGCAGCCCATAACCTTGCAAGGTCGCTATCATCGATCTTATAATCTTCTGGAAAAAATCCAAAATATAAAAAACAGGCTTTCAAATTATGGGGCAGGTGACTATAACTCAATGACAGAATTCTCCAACATTCTTCATCATCTAGAGTTGAAGTTGAAAAACTTATTAGAGCATTAGCAGTATTCTTCCACTCATCTAGTGTATTGAGTTTTGAAAATAAACCTGCTATCACAACAATTGCCAACGGCAGTCCTTTACACTTCTCAACAATAGGTCTCCCAATTGTCTCAAATTCAACACCATGAGATTTGCATGTCTTTTTATGAAATAAATCCCAACTTTCACTTTGATTTAAGAACTGCATTTGATGGGAGAAGTAATTGTTAGAGCCAAAACAAGTAGCCACCTCTGCAACGCGAGTAGTCAACAATACTCGACTCCCATTTATATCATCTGGAAAGCAAGATTTAACATCATTCCATGACTCTATGCTCCATACATCATCCATCACTACCAAGTACCTTTGACACTTCAAACTTTGGTATAGCTGTAATGCTAGGTCCTCATCACTGCTGTTTTTTAGATTGTCTTTAGAACCAAGAAGATCTAAGAGCATTTGCCTCTTATTCTGATGTTGTGATACAACAACCCATATTTGCTTGTCAAAGTGGGAGACAATAGATGGATTTTCATAAACTCGTCTAGCTAAAGTTGTCTTGCCGATTCCTCCCATACCTTGAATTGAGACAACTTCTCGTTGTTTAGATGGATGTTGTATTAGCATCTTCATTATAGTGTCCAACTCATTGTTTTTTCCGACCATTATGCCCTCAGTGTGTGAAGCATGATTGGAGGAACCCGAACCGTCCATCTTGACAAGTTCATGACTTTCTTGCACAGCTACGACATGCTTGTACTCCATCATGACTTTCTCCAGCTCTTCTTTAATGGCATCAATGTCTTCTATTGCTTGTTGCAATACATGACTAAGTCTATGAGAATGCTGGGTTTGTTTGTCTTCAGTGTCCCCTTGTCCCATTTCCTCGTCAGCTTCTTTAAAGAGATCTTCCAAAGAGAGATAGGGATCAGCTTCCAATGCTTTATAAAGATCTACCACATGGAGTTCAATTTCATCTTCTACTCTGAAAGCTACATCTCTGAGCTTTGTTTCTAAGTATTTAATTGCTTCAGCACCATCCATTCTGCTCTTGTCGAACAGTTGTATCAGAAAACCAAGCTTTGCATGGAGAGATTGGATGAGGTCTTTGTTAAAAGGGATGAGTTCCATTTCTTCTACGAATGGACGAGGGTGAGGTTGCAAGAACTCAAGCTCTAATGTTCTAATAAGAGAATTTACAGCTACACAAGCCATTCTTTTCTCTCTCTCTATCTCTATATCTGTTGGTGTAGGTGTGAAGATTAGCAGAAGCAAGATGAATAGTGGAATTGGGTAATGCGAAAGACCATTGACGTGAGAGATTGGAGATATCTGAGGTTTTTGTGGAGAGATTGGAGAATGAAGGTGTTTATTGTAAGAGATGAGTTGGTTAGCAGAATTGTAACTTGTAAAGATTAGAGTTAGAGAATGACAACATAATATGAGCTGCAATTGTTTAATGTTTAGTGGAATCTTACAGTTAGCGAAAATTTGTTTATGTTGCCATGTGTTGTCTGCAAGTGCAAATCCTTTTTATTTTTCCTTAGCTCAGTTGTAATATAATTAAAGAGAAAATTACACTTTTGGTCCTATGACTATAGGGGGTGGTAATTTCAGTTCGTGACTTTTAAAATTAACAGATTTAGTCCTTTTAGTATGCTTTTTTTTTACACATTAAGTCCTTCCGGCTAATTTGCCGGTAGATTTTCGCCGGAAAAACAAATTCAATTGTTTATTAATTTTTTGGGGGTGTAAAATGGTCAATTTGGTCTGAGAAAAAAGGGAATAAACGGTGGCTTCTTCTCGTCGGCGTTATACGCGCCATTCTTGTTCCCGTTGTCCGTTTGATTTTAATGCTTTATCATCTTATCATCAATTCGCGTCAGCAGCATCGCTCTGCAGAGGACGGCGGCGGCGGTTGCGTTGAAAAGCCATTGCTGACATCATCAGCAGAAGCTGCAGAACGACAACTAGTTCCTAAATTTTCATTCATTTTCTCCGGCGACGACCGGTGAGATTTTTGAGAGTTTTACCCCACTGTAGTGAATATTATTATGAAGAAAAACCAAAGCATCGGTAACAGTAGTAGCACGAATCGCAAGGCTAAGAGTGGGACGAATGGATTTCTTCCGAATTCCCTCAAGTTCATATCCTCTTGTGTCAAGACGGTTTCATCTAATGTGCGCTCCGCAGGAGCCTCCGTAGCCGGCTCCATCTCCGCAGCGGGCGGGCAAGATCAAAGACGCCCGGGCGTGGATGACCGCCGTCCTCGTGTACCACTACAACTGCTGGTCGGCGCTCAAGTACGTCAACAACACCGCGGGAAACAAACCAGGTCATGGGGCCCGGTCAAAATGGAGCGCAACGGCTTCTGGGAGGGGACTGGCAGTTCCGGGTCGGGTATCAACGGCGGAGTTCCCGCCGGATTGAAGCCGGACGTGACGGTTTGCCCCGAATGCGTGGCTACATAGTATACGGGATGTAATGGTGGCTTCGATTTGCATGTATCGGAAGAGAAAATAGAGCAGGAAGAAGAACAAATAGCTGTGCGACGCCGATTGTGATGTTCATCAAGGAACCAACCTCAGCGTCGGTCGTGATGTACTGATGTTCGAGAATTTTAGCGCAGAGATGGTGAGACGTGCAGAAAGAAGGCGAGCCGAAGCAGAAAGAAGAAGAAATGACTTGGAAATGACCAATTTATCCTCATAGTTAACTAATAAAAAATGATTTACATATTTCCGGTGACTTTTGGCCTATGATTTGGCCGGAAGGACTTAATGTGTAAAAAAAAGCATACTAAAAGGACTAAATCTGTTAGTTTTAAAAGTCACGAACTGAAATTACCACCCCCTATAGTCATAGGACCAAAAGTGTAATTTTCTCTATAATTAAATGTGTGAATTTTTTATGTGCCATGTGTTAGTTGTCCATGTGCACAGTTGTTAAATAAATTATATTAAACAATTAAACCCATAGACTTTTCATGGCTTGTACCCACCACTTTCTCAACCAATAGTTATGCTGTGCAACCGAATGCACCATGCGCATGGTGCATACGATGCAAAACGACGTCGTTTTGACTAAAAACGCGCGTCCCACTTAAAAGAAAAAAAAAAATCAGGTTCGATTCTCAGCAATAGCATTATTGTGGATATATAGTTATGAATTTCTGGATATATAGTTATGAATTTATGGATATTTAGTTCATTCATTGTGGATATTTAGTTCATTCATTGTAGATATTTACTTCATTCATTCACTGTGGATATATAGTTATGAATTTATGGATATATAGTTATGAATTTCTGGATATATAGTTATGATTTTATGGATATTTAGTTCATTCATTGTGGATTTTTACTTCATTCATTCACTGTGGATATATAGTTGTGGATTTTTACTTCATTCATTCACTGTGGATATATAGTTATGAATTTGTGGATATATAGTTATGAATTTATGGATATATAGTTATGAATTTATGGATATATAAAAATGCTATTGCCGGGAATCGAACTTGATTTCTTCTTTAAGTGGGACGCGCGTTTTTTAACTAAAACGACGTCGTTTTGGATCGAATGCACCATGCGCATGGTGCATTCGGTTGCACAGCATAATTTGCGTTTCTCAACGCTAAATCACTATTGTGAGTTAATTAAATAAAGTTATGTCAATACTATTGGCATGTAGCAATTATACTGTGGACTGCGGTGTACAATACATTGACGTGGCGTGCATGTTTGATATATTAATTACGAACTGAAACTACAGTGTATCTAAACTGATACCGCCTCACGTATTATTTTTATATTATCAACTGAAACTGCAATTGAATTGAATTGAAATGAAATTGTAGTTGTGTTGAAATGAAACTACAGTGTATCTAAACTGACACTGTCTCATGTATTATTTTTATATTATCAACTGAAACTGCAATTGAATTGAAATCAAACTGTAGTTTTGTTGAAATGAAACTGCAGTGTATATAAAATGAAACTGAATAACATTTCACATATTTGAGTGTATATTTGTGCAATGAAGCTGTAGTTATATTAAAATGATTATGTAGTTGTGTTTTAATGAAACTATGGTGTATATAAAATAAAATTAAATAAAAATTTCACTTATTTGAGTGAATAAATATCGAATGAAACTGTAGTTATATTGAAATGAAACTGTAGTTGTGTTGAAATGAAACTACAGTGTATACAAAATGAAACTGAATAACAGAGTTACTTTTTGCGGAACCGCGCGGACCGACGCGAAACGGGCGCCGTTTCTTTTCATTAAAAAAAACGACGTCGTTTAGAAGTTCGGTGCATAATTTCGAGAGTGAATAATATGATGAAACTAAGGGTGTATTTAGTTCGCATAAGGAATTCAGAATCGGGATGAGAATCAAATACTTGGTAAAAGTAATGTGTTTTGGTGAAAGTATTTTATATGTTTGGTAATGTAATGGAATTGGAATGATTATCAATATTGATGTTTGGTTGTGTACGACTCTATAATGGGAATAAAGGTTTTGAAAATACAAAAATAAAAAATTAAGGCAATTGATCTTAATATATATAATGATATCCAAAACACTAATATGAACAAAAAAAAAAATCAAAACAAAAATATAAAAGCACTAATCCAAACTTAAAAATTATATTACCAACAAGATGAAATGATACCCTTTTTTTTAATTATGGAATGGAGTTTTTAATTGAAGGGTTAATCAAATCACATAATTTTGCTTTAAAAAATTGTCAACAGAACACTAACTATATATGATTTTGATTCACATTGCTAGTGTGTAAATCCATGAACCAAACACACTTTAAATGGTGTGTTGAGAGTGAAATGAAAAGCAATTGAGAAAGAGTAAGGGTGAGATATCTTTACTGTGTTGTTTCCATAGTCACGCTGCTCAGCTTGAATTTGCTTGGGTGACATCATGGCAAAATTAAGGAAGACAATTTCATACTTTGAAGAAATGAGTCATTTAAAAAAAAAATGGAGAAATTGAAAACAGAAGATGGCCAAATTTATTTATTAAAACTCAATGTTGCAAAAAACGTTAGGCGCCCCCTAGGCGCCAAGGGGGCGCCTAGCGCCTAGGCGCCGATTTTTTATTTTTTATTTTTTTATTTTTTTAATTAAAAATAAAATTAAAAATTAAAAATTTTCAAAATTTAGTAATAAAACATAAGGTTTCTATAGTTATTTCTTAGAAACTATTTACGAAAGTGGTTATAAAATTATTCAAAAGATTGTTTAAACCATCTAAATACATAAAAAAAAAAACACTAAAATTAAGAGCTAAAGAAGCAGTTTTTTGAGAAATTAGTGGACCAACCGAGTCAAACGTTATGCCTTCCGAAACTTTTCCCACATTTTCAAAAAAAAAAAAAAAAAAAAAAAAAATCCCGAACCGGCCGGCCGCGGAGGCCCTTCCTCGCGGCGGCCTCCCACCGCCTGGCGCCTAGGCGCGATTTTTGCAACACTGCTAAAACATTTTTTCCAAATTCAAAAATGAGAACATTTTTCTAGAATTTGAAGAATTCATTTAACTAATTCGATCTCCAAATTTGAAGAAATGGAGAAAGTAGATCTACACTTCAATCCCTTACAACAACATTTCTAACCCTTTTTTCTTAGAAAATTTGAAAACAAGAGAAATGAAAAATTCAAGAAATGAAAAATGGAAAACAGAGGGGAATTCTGCAAAGCTATTTAAGATCTCTCTCAAATGACAATAATTATGATGAATTAGGCGCTCAAGTTTAAAATTCTGAAAAGGGATGTAGGTTATATGTGAAGAATTAATATCCTTTTATTGGAGTGTCACTACCTAATCCTTAAACCATCGATCAGGGTTTATAGTGCACTATGGATCTTAATACATGTGTATCTGTCTTATATTGTGTATTTTTGTTTCTTGTATTATGTGATGGAATAATATAATATGCATGCCATATTATTATTATTATTATTATTATTATTATTATTATTATTATTATTATTATTATAATAATAATAATAATATATTAGTCAAAGAGAAGAGGTCATCATGGCAAGCAAATAGGAAAGGCTACGGGAAGTTATAACTGTCAGGAAGTTACTTTATATAAAGGCTCAGGAATACAGAGATAGGGGCCAGTCTCAAATATTAAACTTCTCTTCTACATATACTCTCTTTTCTTCTTCCATATATTTCAGGGTCATGGCCTACATACCTGTGTATATGTACTACACCTACAAATTAGTAGATTTCGGCTTGGCTTAGCCCAAAAAGGCTCGTGGTTTTCACCATATTGGTTTCCACGTTAAATATCTTTGTGTCCTGCATATTTGTTTCTTATTTATTGATTCCCTGCAATCCTTTTATCATTTATATTTTCTCCATGGAGATGTTTATTCATTAATTGGATTAATTAACACGGACCTCCGGGTTAATTAATTCCATCAATGGTGCTCTTGTTGAGAGCGGCTGTACAAGTTTAAGCGTGCTCTCTCCTATCTACCCTTAGCTGATTAAGTGCTCAAGATTAATTTGCTCTTCCTTTCATATATCACAACCGCGAAATATATCATTCATCTCTATAATATTCATATAATTATATTGTTCATCTTTTCACATGCATAACCAAACCTCATTACTCCATCCAATTCCCATTCATTCATCCCACACATGTCTCTAATATCTAAAGCTTTGTTGCATTTCCACACTACAATTCGCCTCCATCCGTGACAGCTTCGGAATACATGCAGCTCTCAAATCTCTTCAACGCCGCATGGTTAATCTGTTTAGTGCCGTTCTTCATCGGAGCATTGGCGTTATACCAGTGCCGAGGTGGGTTCCGCGCAAAGGCAAGGTGGGGCGGCGGCTTCGGTTCTCCAGTTCGGGTGCACATCGGATTGCGCCCGTCTACTGCTGTGTTGGTGCTTCGCCTCCAGATTCATTGATTGCCATTGGACGTCACAAGGCAGCAAATATCAGTGTTAGGCCCTGCGGAGTCGAGGCTCGCGTCTTAGTGGTCGACTGCTGCCTCCGCGGATGCAGTTTCGGTGGTTGGCTGTGCAGGGAGTATCACCGGTCGGCCACGCATGAGCAAGATGGTGAGGGCGCACGGTTTGCTTTATCCACCTCGCATGCTGGCATATCTTGTCCGGCAAGGAGAAGATGAAAGTTCGTTGGCCGTAGGTGATCCTGCGATGTTCGACCGGTGGATGCCGAAAGAATTTCCGGAGAATACAAAGTTGACGCGGATCGGTATTCTGCAAGGGAAGGATAGTGACGTGATATGCAGTTCATTATCTTCTCATGGGTCGCGTATCTGTTACGATTAGTAAAGATAAGTTTTATTATCATTTATTATTACTATTATATTATTATTATTATTATTATTATTATTATTATTATTATTATTATTATTATTATTATTATTAGTTGATTTGTGAATGTGACCAATTACTAATTTATTCGAAAATTACTGTTGTCACTTATATAACGTAATATGGTAAGCTCTGTGCTACCAATTATATTGCGAGGCAAGTTCTGCGCTGCCACCACCGAAATTTTACGGTAAGCTCAGCGCTACCTCTTAAATTTCACGGTAGCTTCGCGCTACCTCTTACAACAACAATTCCGAAGAATAAGTTTGGTGTTGGTCACATTAAATTAAAGGAAGATATAGGGATTTCCGAACCTATCTTCACTTTTAATTTCACATTTAAATCGCTAAGTGCATGCCGTTAATCATTTGTCAAACATATGTCAATTATAGGAAATGGCCATAATGAACCCCTAGGTACTCCGTGTACCTAACTGCGAGTCTCATTATCATCTTCAATGCTCCGAGCAGGGAAGTAAGAACTTTGGTGATCCGCGCACAAACATACTTTAATCTGGTGCTCCGCGTACAAACATACCTTGGAGCTCTGCGCAAAACATGCAGTCCAGACTACGCTGCTCGTTAAGAATGCACTCCGAGTGTGATCATTTTTATTCGGTGAACATCTGTTTTTCTACTTTCTTATACCGAAAAATACTTGCGGTTAAGAAAGTGGGGGACTCATGATGGAATAATATAATATGCATGCCATATTATTATTATTATTATTATTATTATTATTATTATTATTATTATTATTATTATTATTTTATAATAATAATAATATATTAGTCAAAGAGAAGAGGTCATCATGGCAAGCAAATAGGAAAGGCTACGGGAAGTTATAACTGTCAGGAAGTTACTTTATATAAAGGCTCAGGAAGACAGAGATGGGGAGCCAGTCTCAAATATTAAACTTCTCTTCTACATATACTCTCCTTTCTTCTTCCATATATTTCAGGGGCATGGCCTACATACCTGTGTACATGTACTACACCTACAAATTAGTAGATTTCGGCTTGGCTTAGCCCAAAAAGGCTCGTGGTTTTCACCATATTGGTTTCCACGTTAAATATCTTTGTGTCCTGCATATTTGTTTCTTATTTATTGATTCCCTGCAATCCTTTTATCATTTATATTTTCTCCATGGAGATGTTTATTCATTAATTGGATTAATTAACACGGACCCCCGGGTTAATTAATTCCATCATTATGAAATTCTGTACTTTAAGAGTATGAATTTTGTAACTGAAACAAATTAATAATTTTGTCTTATGTTATGAATTTATGTCTTATATTGTGAAATTTTGTGCCTATTAACACAAATTATGTACCTAAATTTGAAAAATAATTAAGTAAATATATAACATGTCTACGTGTCTTGTGTTGTGATTTTTTGTTTCTTGTGTTATGAAATTTAATATCATAATTACAAGTATGAATTTTGTATCTCATTATTTTGATACAATATCCATAATGCAATGTGGACCATAATCCATGATATAAATTGTCATCACCACGCCACTACCGTGTTGTATAATTGTAGAGGTAGAAAATGGGCCAAGTAGGTGCTATTGGCGGTCCTCATTTGGCGGTTTGGGCACCTACATTGAAACAAAACTTTTCGTGATAGAAAACCTTTAGTGGTCACAGAAAAGGCAAATTATTATGTGGATCATAATCCACACAGTGCTATATAGTCTATAAAAAGTAGGGATGTGCAAGACCTGACCCACCCGAAAACTCCGTCTGGCCTGAGAACCGATCAAAGGAGCTCCGATCCGATCTGTATCCGAATGGCTTAAACCGACCGAATTTGTCTTTGCTCTCGGTTTATTTATTTCGGGGAGGGGTGTATATGTTTACACCCGACCCGCTTGAAATATCCGAAAGAATATAGGGTTAGGGTTTTGTTGGTCCCGAAAGGGTGGCGAGCTGAGAAGTCTAGAGGGGGGGGGGGTGAATAGACTTCTCTAAATTTTTCACTTCTTTTGCAAAACACACAAGGCAAATAACACTTTGGTAATTTCAACTCTAAGTAACAAGCATCAACAAGTTAAACAACTTAGAGTGTGCAGCGGAATAGATAGCGGTAAAGTGTTATGCTTAATTGTGTAGTGCTCAAAGAGAGATTCTAAACATGCAACACGTTAGAAACACTTGATATAGCTCAAGGATGATGTACGTAAAGCTTGGCTTGCATGCAAACGTGGGAATTATTAAACCCAGACAGTTAAAGATATGCGATAAATCGTAATCGGGTTAGTTCACAATTAGAATAAGCATGCACAAAATATATGAGCAGTATGTAAAGAGAGAGAGAGAGATTTATAGTGGTTCGGAGATGGTGTAATTCTCCTACTCCACTCTTCTCCTTTCACTTCAAGGAGGAAATTCACTATTCTTCGATCACCCAGATACAATAGTGAATAAGTGTCCACTGACACTTCCCGAGTGCTTCGCACAAAGCTACACTCCACCAAGGTTTTTCACAAGCTCCTATTGTTAAGGAAGGATTAGGAGGGTTGACGACTTTTCTTTTTCGGGTAAGTTTGGGTACGGTGGGGGCTTTGGGTTCAGTGGAGTTTGGTCTAAAAACATGGTTATGGTTAAGGACAAGTCTAGCTTTGGATAGGGTTACATTTTTTGTTCTTAGGATCTCTCCAACTGCAAAACCAAATCCAACCTCCGGTTGGAACCATCCATCCACCAACGGCTTGGCCTTCACTAGTTGATCACACAACTTTTCAAACAAGAATGCTCCCCAATCAACACACATTGTTCATAATAACACTCATAATCATGAGCTTCTCCTTGGACAATTTGTCATGGCAATAATATCTAGACTCAACACACTTGTGTACAATATCCAACAAGAGTCCATATTCCTTTTTAAGATCAAGTTTCTTGCCGTTTATCTTAGGAGTTAGCGGTGCGTTTGTAACACCCCGAAATTTTTAAACTTTTAAGACTTATATAATAAAGGTAAATTCTCATTAAATCCCAAAACATAATATAGTAGAGTACGGGGTGCTATGCCACACCTGAGCTAGAGAACTCAGGTGCACAGGCTAACTAACTAACATCCTCAATAATGTAAATACATAAGCATGGCACGCAGGCCGAAAGGGAAACTATCTACTCTACGCTCCAAATCTCTAGCGCGCTCCAGTGCCTACTCCTATGTGCCTGAAAGCCAAATATATCTGTTCAGCGAGAGATGCTGGTAGCACACTCCAACGCGTTGAAATATATATATATATATATATATATATATATATATATATATATATATATATATATATATATATATATATATACAAAAATCATTTCGAAGCAGGAAGATATATACTTAAGAGACACTAATTTTAAAAACCAGGAATAGACTCAGCAAATAGGGATACGCACATCCGACAACAATAAGCAGTTAAGTAGAAATAACATCATAAGGAATACGCATTTACGGTCACAAGCCACTTCTCAATTCCAATCTACATCATCATCCAATCATCATTCATATCACATAATCACTGATGGCGCCACGGGACCAATCGCATGCCCCGAACATGAGGGTTAATGCTTATAGCATTAACACGGCCCCGCGGCACCCTACCTCAGTACCGCGGTACGAGGGGAGTTGATCGCAACCAACCCTTTGAGAACCGCTGACGAACTCAACGTCGGACCACGATCCGACACACCGTTGACGCGCCCAGTCGGTGGACCGCGATCCCCTTTACAAGGGGGGACTTACGACCCTACACACCGTTGATGCGCACAATCGGTGGGCCGTAGCGGATCAAGCCCGACACACCGCTGAGCTAAACTCAGTCGGTGGGCAAAGATCCTCGGAGACTACGGTCCTACATACCGATGTCCCACCACTCGGTGGATCGCAGCCAGCCGTAGCCCTACACACCGCCTGATTACTCAGGTCGGTGGACTACAGCCTTCCTCGGCTTGTTGGCCCTACACACCGCCTGGCGCATCCAGGTCGGTGGGTCATATCACCGAGGCCCATGTGGACCTTCAGTCCTATACATAATCTTTATATACCTGACCGGTCTCTACCAGCCTGGTTAACAGTTGGGATAGTTCTCAACCCATTCAACTGCCCGTATAGTGGACCTCAGTCCTATATCATATTAATATCCCTGACTGGTCTTAACCGGCCTGGTTAACAGTTGGGATGGTTCTCAGCCCATTCAACTGCCCGTATAGCCCAATTGATCTTAACCAAGTTGGGGTCATACATCACGTAACACACAATAGTACATAATAACACATAATTCACATAGGGAAGGGGGAGACATATAATTAAGCTTACATGTGATCATTCACACACTAAGGATAGTTCATAAGGACTCATATAACTTCTACCTAGGTTCACGGGTTACCAATTTGACTAGCATGCAATTCCTAAGACTCGTTTAACCTACGAATGGTACCCGAAATTCCAAACTAGACTCAGGCACGACAAACGGGGTCCGTTTGGACACCATGGGGAACGGGGAACATCAAACGGGGAAGCCGGGGACCCGGGGTGGGGTATGGACCAGCGGGTAGCCGGTGGGTGGGGGTCACCCGCCGGCTGCCCGCTGGTGGGCACTGTTCCGGGCAGCGGGTAGCCGGCTGCCCGGTGGCTGCCCGCTGCCGGGCAGTACCCTTTGAGAAGCGGGTAGGTGGTGGGTTCCCCCACCCCCACCTACCCCCCACTGACTCATTCATCACAAATTCGTCCCGGGATCCTTTGTGGAACCCGAAACCATGCTTAGACACTTTTTAAATGCTAATAACGACATCACATAAGCAATTAACGGATCAAAAACAAGAATCGTGTAGGACTTATCCTGTTACGGCTTAAATATAAACAACACCCGATCATGCGAATTCCCACCCAAATATAAATCAAGAACATCCTCAATACAAATTCCCAATCCAACCTAGGGCTCTAATCCCACCCAAATCATCAGGAACATATTTTATTTTTAACATCAAGAAAATATCAAGATTCGTCAAGAATCATCAAATCATAATCAAGAACTTCTTTCTAACATCAAGGTCATCAAGATTCTCAAGAAAGCATATAAGTCATCTTATCAATCATCAAGAACATAACATAATTATCATGGAAGAATTCAATCAAGACACAAGAATATAGAGGGAGGCCAAGGAAAGGGATTATAGCGAAGAAAATAGGTTTTGTTGAGACATGGGTTACCTCTTAGCCTTAATTAATTTCCTTGGCTATGAAGGGACTTTCTTTAAGATTTTTCCTTTCTTGATTTCTCCTAAGGGAATTCTTGGAACTTCTTGTGTGGTGAGAGATTATTTGTGGTGTGAATTCTAGGTGCCTCCTATGCCTCTATTTATATAATTAAGAGTCCTAATTAGGGTCTAGGTGGCATGGGTTTACTAATTCTATTTCTTATAGGACTAAGGGGTTGGCTTTAGGGATAAAGGCCCACGGACCATGGTGGACCCCCTTTTAGCTAATTAGTAGATTTTAACTCCCTTTTTGGGCTGAGTACTTAATTAATTAATTTGGGTTTAGGGATCGTAACACGGGGTGTTACACTCTCCCCCCTTACAAGAGGCTTCGTCCCCGAAGCCGGTGTGTGGATCCACTCTTTCACCCCTGGACGTCGTGTAATTTGGCCTCCCGATCAGGAAGTGTGGCCCCGCACGTTTGTCTTTGTTGGGGTGGACTGGATTTTTGGTGAAGTGGTGATTGAAAAGTTCGGGTCTACCTTGGTTTCCTGCTCCCGAGCTGGATGCACCGCGAGTGCCCAACATGGCCTCGATGGTTGCCACCCTCTGGTCCAAAGCGCGTGTTGCGCGAATTAGGGACGAGAATCCCTCGTCCATGATTTGGTTCTGTTGGGTGAGCGGTGCGAGGATGCGTTCGTTGACTGATTCTTCATTTAGGCCCCTTGGGTTTCCCCTCGCTCGCGTGGGTGCCGGTGGATTAGGCTCGCTATCTTCTTCTTGCTCCTCATTTTCCCCTGGTTCCCCACAGTCTTGCATTGCCCGCTTGAGTTTCTTGTTGGAGATATTTAGTTGATCGACCAATTCCCTTCGTTCCTCTTTGGGCTTAAGGCAAATCTCTTCGAGGGTGATGTATTGTCCCCCTTCGGTGTAGTAGATATCATTGCGACGGAGATTCTGAGCATTGAAAGCCATGCCATTTGCGGTCTTGACCTCTGTGTGGCTTAGGTCTACCCCCTTTTTCTCCATGATCCAACTCAGGATCATCCTGTAGGGTAGGCTAAGTCGGTTGCTAGTTTTACAAAATTCCATGTGTTTCAACATGAGGGCCGGTAGATTGAACTTAATTTTGTGTTTTAAGAGATAGGCAAAAGTACACTCCAAACTTCCCACATCCTTGCTTTTATTATTTGTGGGCAATAGGCTGTCAGTCACAATCATAACCAATATCTTTTGCTCCGCGGTTAGCCATTTCCTGTTTGGCCGTGTGGCCGAAGTGAAACCTTCATCCTTTCCGAGTAGGTATCCGAGGTAGTCTTTGTACCCCGTGTTTTGAGTACCAATACACCCTTTTCGGTCGTAGTCTGACACACCCGTGGTGGTCAATTTTAAGAGCTTGGCCAAGCGGCCTTCGGAAAGTATGATTTCCTTGCCTCGGACCTTAGTGGTGATTTATAGTTTATCACCGCGTTTGACAGCCACCAAATGTCGATAGAACTCCTTTACCAATTCGGGGTACGTATCCACTTTTATGGTGAGGTACGTATCCAAAAGCCCTTGGTGATTGAGCATGTCGAATAATTCCAGAGAAAATTGATCGGGTTCGAGGGCTTTACCTCCGATCACGGTGTAGTCGGCATTGCTCCATTCCGGGGTGCGGACTCCGAGGGGTTTTTTCAGCATTTTTAGAATTTTCTTCTGGATAGCGTTTTCCGGCAGACTCCGGCGAGATTCCGGTGAGATTCCGGCGAGGGTTCCGGCGGTACGGCTTCGTAGGCGACGTCAGCTCTCAGCGTGGCAGCGGTGGCTCACGATGGAGCTTGGCGTGCGACGCGAGCGTGGTGGCGTGTGGCAGCGGGGGGGATCCGGGCGGTCGACGGTGGCGTCGCGGGTTGCTCCTGGTGTGGCGGCGGCAAGCGTCGGGGACGGCACCGGCGGCTTCGGCTGGTGGCGGTTGGGGTGGCTCGCTGAGGTAGGTGTCGGGTGGCGACGGAATGAGTGGGGTGAGGGAGAGAGAGAGAGATTGTGGGGGAAGAAGATGGTGAGGGAGAAGAAGGGTTTTTGATTTGGGGGTTTTGGGGTTTTTAGGAATTTGTAGTGGTTTAAGAAGGGAGTGTTCCCTTAAGTTTCTAAGAAACACTTATGGTTTAGTGGTTAAGGGCTTGGGTTTTCAAGGGAGGGGTTTAGTGTTCAATTCCCATTGGTGACATTAGTTTTCCTTGTGGAGTATTTCTTTGTCCTTTCCTTCTTTTGTCTCCTAGTGGGAGAAGATGTTGGTCCTTGTTTTTTTTTTTTTTTTTTTTTTTTCTGGGTAGTCTTGTTTTCTTTAAGCTAATATTATTTCGAGCTAGCTTTTATCCATAATAATTCCAAAGTGACTAGTCTAAACACGCGATTCTACTACGGGGGTAGTTTACAAAAAAAAAAAGGGTTTTGTTACACTATCCTAAACAAAATTCATCTTCCTAGTTTCCTTCTGGCGGGTTTGCGTGATTTTCGTTTTCTGGGGTCATATTTCCTCCGTTGGGGTCGCCTTCGTCCTCGAGTTCGGCTTGCGTGCGGCTCATGACAAATACTTTTCCGGGGGCACCATAGTTTCCTTGATTGTTCGTGCCCCCGTGTTGGCCTATGGCCATAGGGCGTGAGTTTGAGGGTTGAGGACAGAGGAATGCATTGTGCCCTTCTTTCCCGCAATTGAAGCATCGTAAGGGGTTCCCCATACAGTCCTTGCCCCTATGGCTTTGGTGGCATTTTGGGCAGGGGAAGCCCCCTGTATTAGTTTCGCTGTTTCTTGGGGGCGACCTCTGTCCCACTGGATTGCTTGGCCTTGCGTTAGCGTCGTTTCTTGTTCTTTTCATGGGTGGCGCCCCACCTCCTGTGTTCCTTTTTCGAATCTGTTTCCTGAACCCCACGCTGTAGTAGTTGGATTCGATAGAGATTGGCGGCACTGGAGTAGGCCTCGTTGAGGGTCCACGGTCCGCTTACTATTAGGGCTTTTCGGGCTTCGAAGTTGAGGCCTGATACAAATCTCTCTATTTTGGTTGTCTCTGTGGGGACTAGTTCTGGCGCGAAGCGTGCCAGTTCGAGGAATCGTTTATGGTATTCCATGACGGTAGCCGTTCCTTGTTTTAGGTGAAGGAACTCTTCGTGCATAGATGCTTTTATGTGGGCTGGGTAGAATCGTTCTCGTAGTCGTGTTTTCGGACTTTCCCAATTGAATCCTGGTTCTCGCCTGTAAGTGGGTCCCTCGTGGATTCACCAAAGGTCTGCCTCGTGTCCGAAGTAGAATGAGGCTACCTCTACACGACGTTCTTCTGGACATTCTACTAGCCCCAGGATTTTGTCGAAGGTCCGAATCCATTCCTCAAGGATGGCGGGATCTTCTTCTCCTGAGAAAGTGGGTGGTCTGTGGTTTGAAACTTGTCGGGCGATTTCTGAGTTTGTATTTGGTGGAGGTGGTGGTGGTCGGTTGTTGCGGAGAGCTATGTCGCTTAGTGCTTGGGCGACTTGGGTTAATTGTTGTAGGGTTTGAGCCAGGGGGTCTTGAGTAGCGGGTTCCGGAGTCCTTGATTGTCTTCTGGTTGGTGCCATGATGCTGATCTATAGAGCCAATGTTTATAGTAACGTTTGAGTTAGAGTGCTGTACCCTTACCTTGGTGTGATAAGCGAAGGGGAGTCTTTTAAATTAGTGAGGGATAAAGTGAGGGGAGGTTACGTGATGATAGGTAGGCTCACGATCTCACCGCGTGTCTTAAGGCCCCTAGTTCCTGTGTCCTTAAATAACTAAATCCTATCTTACTGAACTCCTAGTGCTTTTAAGCCTAATGTCCTAAGGTTTGGTCTTAAGGGTCTTATCCTAGGGTCAACTTAGGCTCTAATATCAACTGTAACACCCCGAAATTTTTCAACTTTTAAGACTTATATAATAAAGGTAAATTCGCATTAAATCCCAAAACATAATATAGTAGAGTACGGGGTGCTATGCCACACCTGAGCTAGAGAACTCAGGTGCACAGGCTAACTAACTAACATCCTCAATAATGTAAATACATAAGCATGGCACGCAGGCCAAAATGGAAACTATCTACTCTACGCTCCAAATCTCTAGCGCGCTCCAGTGCCTACTCCTCTGTGCCTGAAAACCAAATATATCTGTTCAGCGAGAGATGCTGGTAACCCACTCCAACGCGATGAAATATAGTATAGATAGATATATATATAGATATACAAAAATCATTTCGAAGAAGGAAGATATATACTTAAGAGACACTAGTTTTAAAAACCAGGAATAGACTCAGCAAATAGGGATACGCACATCCGACAACAATAAGCAGTTAAGTAGAAATAACATCATAAGGAATACGCATTTACGGTCACAAGCCACTTCTCAATTCCAATCCACATCACCATCCAATCGTCATTCATATCACATAATCACTGATGGCGCCACGGGACCAATCGCATGCCCCGAACATGAGGGTTAATGCTTATAGCATTAACACGGCCCCGCGGAACCCTACCTCAGTACCGCGGTACAAGGGGAGTTGATCGCAACCAACCCTTTGAGAACCGCTGACGAACTCAACGTCGGACCACGATCCGACACACCGTTGACGCGCCCAGTCGGTGGACCGCGATCCGCTTTACAAGGGGGGACTTACGACCCTACACACCGTTGATGCGCACAATCGGTGGGCCGTAGCGGATCAAGCCCGACACACCGCTGAGCTAAACTCAGTCGGTGGACAAAGATCCTCGGAGACTACGGTCCTACATATCGATGTCCCACCACTCGGTGAATCGCAGCCAGCCGTAGCCCTACACACCGCCTGATTACTCAGGTCGGTGGACTACAGCCTTCCTCGGCTTGTTGGCCCTACACACCGCCTGGCGCGTCCAGGTCGGTGGGTCATATCACCGAGGCCCAGGTGGACCTTCAGTCCTATACATAATCTTTATATACCTGACCGGTCTCTACCAGCCTGGTTACAGTTGGGATAGTTCTCAACCTATTCAACTGCCCGTATAGTGGACCTCAGTTCTATATCATATTAATATCCCTGACCGGTCTTAACCGGCCTGGTTAACAGTTGGGATGGTTCTCAGCCCATTCAACTGCCCGTATAGCCCAATTGATCTTAACCAAGTTGGGGTCATGCATCACGTAACACACAATAGCATGTAATAACACATAATTCACATAGGGAAGGAGGAGACATATAATTAAGCTTACATGTGATCATTCACACACTAAGAATAGTTCCTAAGGACTCATATAACTTCCACCTAGGTTCACGGGTTACCATTTTGACTAGCATGCAATTCCTAAGACTCGTTTAACCTACGAATGGTACCCGAAATTTCAAACTAGACTCAGGCACGACAAACAGGGTCCGTTGGGACACCATGGGAAACGGGGAACATCAAACGGGGAAGCCGGGGACCCGGGGTGGGGTATGGACCAGCAGGTAGCCGGTGGGTGGGGGTCACCCGCCGGCTGCCCGCCGGTGGGCACTGTTCCGGGCAGCGGGTAGCCCGCTGCCCGGTGGCTGCCCGCTGCCGGGTAGCGGGTAGGTGGTGGGTTCCCCCCACCCCCACCTACCCCCCACTGACTCATTCATCACAAATTCGTCCCGGGATCCTTTGTGGAACCCGAAACCATGCTTAGACACTTTTTAAACGCTAATAACGACATCACATAAGCAATTAACGGATCAAAAACAAGAATCGTGTAGGACTTATCCTGTTACGGCTTAAATATAAACAACACCCGATCATGCGAATTCCCACCCAAATATAAATCAAGAACATCCTCAATACAAATTCCCAATCCAACCTAGGGCTCTAATCCCACCCAAATCATCAGGAACATATTTTATTTTTAACATCAAGAAAATATCAAGATTCGTCAAGAATCATCAAATCATAATCAAGAACTTCTTTCTAACATCAAGGTCATCAAGATTCTCAAGAAAGCATATAAGTCATCTTATCAATCATCAAGAACATAACATAATTATCATGGAAGAATTCAATCAAGACACAAGAATATAGAGGGAGGCCAAGGAAAGGGATTATTTGTGGTGTGAATTCTAGGTGCCTCCTATGCCTCTATTTATATAATTAAGAGTCCTAATTAGGGTCTAGGTGGCATGGGTTTACTAATTCTATTTCTTATAGGACTAAGGGGTTGGCTTTAGGGATCGTAACACAGGGTGTTACAGCGTTGGCATCGCGTACCTCGGTCCAAATAGCATTGACATCAAAATCATGAGTCTCTACTCTCAAGTTCGACTCTACAAGATTAAATAACCTCCGAAAATCATCGACATTTATTTCCACCTCTACTCATTTCACCATAGACTTGATCGAATTATTATCAATTTTAGCATGCAAATATAATTCGGTCACTTCATCTTTGTAGAAACCAATATATCTAAAGGTGCAAAAATTTAACAACCCACAACTTTCAAGAGAGTTGATAATTTTTACCCCAAATTCTTTGTCTTGAACTTGGTTGGTGAAATCGGCGGTGTCGAGAATCATCCCACTAAGCACACGGCTTGATCTCCTTGTTCCTCCGATGGTGATAGTCTCTGTCTCCAATTGATCAACCTCCATTGATTAGAACTTGAGTTGATTGATTTTTGTGAGGTTTTCCGGTTTTTCGGCGGTGATGTCCGAAAAGGTTGAGGAATTTGGGTATTTGGTTTTAAAGGCTTTTGGTTTGGGTGATGGGTATTTATGGGTAGAATGATTTAGAGTAGAAGGTTTTGGATGGGTGTGGAAGCAATGGAAGTGTATTGGGATTCTTTCTCTTGGTGAAGTCGGCCGGCGAGATGGAGAAGAAGAGAGGAGTTCACTTTTGGGTCTCCTCCTTCTACCCGTTAGGATTGAGGACAAAATCCTTGTGAAATTACTTCTTTGCCCTTTAGTGGATGGAGAGAGAGTATTGATCTCTTTGAGGATAAATTCGACCTTCCACATGATTTAAATTTGCCAGCTCAGATTTAAATACTCCATTTATGGGTACATGGCGCCAAAAATTGGGCTTCAAATAACCGCCAACCTAGAGCAAATCAGATAAAAAAATCTCAAAAATAATCTGTTAGAGCAATAAATATATTCCAGATAAATATTATCACCTCTATTTCAAATTTCAATAAAGCTGATAATTTTTCTGAATTGTCATATAAAAACCTAACAGACTGAAAAATGTCTTCCAATTTCTAAAACAAATTAAATGAATTTTTGAGTTTTCACAACCCTGAACCTAACCTTTTTGACTTTTGAGGGTTCAATTTTATGACACAGGCAAAAAAAAAATAAAGATAAAGTCCCTATATGCTCCCAGTTAAGTTCCCCCTTAATATATGCTTATAATAACCCAACCAAAATTAATTCCCCCTTAATTGCATATCCTTAAAAACACAAAGCTTATCTTAATTAAACTGATTAAAGCATACTTTAGAAAATAATATTGCAATTAAATTACACATACTAATTATGCTAGAAACGTGACAAATAAGCATGTGTACTCAAATTTCACATAATTAAATTACGAAAACATGTACGCAAATTATTTCATGCAACCAAATATATAACGCACGTACACAAATATAACAAAAACACATAAGATCACATAGGTAGCACATTTTAACACAAGGTGCGAACATATTTCAAGATTAGAAAAATACTTAGCTCATTTCGATCATTCCCATTTCATGCCTTAGAGTTGCAAAACGAGATTCACACAACAGTTTTGTGAGAATGTCGGCAATTTGATTCTCCGTGGGAACATGATCGATTTTTAAATCTTTCTTTTCGACGTGGTCTCGAATAAAATGATGTCGAACGTCGATATGCTTGGTTCGCGAATGAAGCACTGGATTTTGGGTTATAGCGATTGCACTAGTATTATCGCATAAAATGCTAACGTTTTTGCACTTAATCTCATACTCCAATAATTATTGCTTCATCCATAAGATTTGTGCACAACAACTCCCAACTGCAATGTATTCGGCTTCTGCTTTGCTCGTAGCTATGGAGTTTTGCTTTTTGCTGAACCAAGAGACCAATCTTCCCCCTATCCCTGAGGTACTTTTTCGTCCATTTTACAACCTGCAAAGTCTGCATCTGAATAACCAGTTAGTGTAAAATCTCCTTCTTTGGGATACCATAATCCCACATTAATTGTTCCTTTGAGATATCGAATTATCTTCTTGGTTGCGATCAGATGACTTTCTTTGGGCTTTGATTGGAATCTCGCACATACGCCAACCAAGTAGGATATGTCCGGTCTGCTTGTGGTTAAGTATAGTAACGATCCAATCATCCCTCGAAACATCGTTTGGTCGACATCTCTTCATTCATCATCTTTATCCAATTTTTGACATGAGAATTTTGACTGAGGATTTTCCATCTATGTCAATTTTCTTGATAAGATCTCTTGTTTACTTGGCTTGATTTATGAAAATTCCTTCTTCAAGTTGCTTGACTTGCAGTCCTAAAAAGTAGTTCAATTCTCCCATCATACTCATCTCGAACCTGTTCTGCATGAGCTTAGAAAATTTCTCACATAGAGATTTATTAGTACTTCCAAAAATAATATCATCAACATAAATTTGTACTAACAAAATGTGATTATCTTCTTGAATTCTAAAAAGGGTTTTATCGACTAGACCTTTGGTGAATCCACAACTAATTAAGAACATTGACAAAGTGTCATACCAAGCTCGCGGGGCTTGTTTCCACAACTAATTAAGAACGTTGAAATTCCGGGTGCAATTTCGGTTGTGGGTGTAAGTGATACTTCGGGTGTAGAGCCGTCAAAACGGGCTGAGCCCGCCGGGTAAGCCTGCCCCGCCCCGCGAAAAGGGAGGGGTGGGCTTTGATATTTCACTCCCGTATTTTGGCGGGCTTTTTCACCCGCCCCGCCTAACCCGCGGGCTTTGGCGGGGCGACGGGGGCCCGCCAAATGTAAAAAAAAAAAATTATAATAAATAATTACTATAATAGTATATATATATATATATATATATATATATATATATATATATATATATATATATATATATATATATATATATATATATATATATTAATTGAGTTTTGTTTTGATTACAGTTTACAGTGAACTGTACACTGTAAACTACTAAACTGTAACCAAAACAAAATTCAATTACTAATATATATATATATATATATATATATATATATATATATAGAGAGAGAGATGGTGGCCTTCAAGTAAGAACCACTCAATAGGTGAGAACATAAGAACCCATCCTAGCCTTTGGATCTAAGTCAATTAATCATTAATATAAAAAATTAAAAAGGTTAGTAGGGTAATTTTACCCACCAATAATTATTAAGTAAATAATAAATTTGATTTCATCCCTAGAATTTAGAACAAGAAGGACTCCACTTGGACTCCAATTCTACGATCGCCAAATCCGCTCCTGGGCTCCCCTCGAACAACGCTTGCGAATTACGGACAGTCTCATGCATCTGGAAACCGCAGACCTCGTGAAACGAACAAGAAACTCCCCCGGAAAGAATAGCGGCAACAAAGAATCACGAAAGTAAGTCCACTGAACCAATGTCTGACCGTGTTTGTAATCCAATTTTAGAATTCGATTGAATTTGGAATGGTGGGTTCTGTCATGCAACCAGACAGAATATTAAAACTCACGCTGTTGTCTGCAATTTCATACGGAGCAGGATGACTTTGCCTTCACCTGTGACGCACAATGTAATTGTGGGAAACGGCACACCCTTCGGCACTAAAGTGCACAGACAGAACTTGGCATCACAGCCTATAATTGCGGGCAACGGCACACCCTCCGGCACTAAAGTGCACGGACAGAACTGGGCATCCCGGCTGTGTGAAAGAAAATTTTAATGTACATATCTGGTGCATTTTATGTTACTTACGCTCCTTATTATCGAGTAGCATGTGTGCCCCATTGCGGTCAAGTAAATGCCAATTAGGGCTGAAATCCAAATCTCTGCTGTCGAGGTGGCGTGTGTACACCTATGTGTTCTTGAATGTGCCAAACTGGTCAACACCTCACAGTGAGAGTGTACAATGGCTCAAACTTTAGGGATTAATTGGTTTCCAAAATATTGTATTAATAACTTTTCACTGCTCTACAGGTGAACCCGGCTCAACAGGCTGTTTTATGGTTGTTTGATATTTTGGTATTAACATTTTTAACATCATTTAATATTCGCCCCCACTCAGATGATTTTCTGGGTCCGCCACTGCAGGTGGCCTAGGCTGATATGCTAATCAAGAAACAGAGATAATAGTGTGCACACGAGAATACATGTGTGTTCCATTCTGTCAAATGCAACTGCCAAGAATGGTTAATACTAGCACGTGTGCACTGGATCACCAACTTGTGTGCCTTTACGTGTTGAATAATTGTAGTCACACCCAATGTGCACGCACATTCAACCATATGTGCCATTCTGGTTAGACCGTGCCAAAACGGTAGTAAGTGCCAACCTAAAGTTGGCGTGCTCTTGCGTAAAACTGCATGTGCCAGCATGGTCGATAGGACTGGCCAAACCAACCACCACTCATAAATGAAGAGTAAGCACCCGGGAAAATAGAAAATTTCTATAGGGAAACACTAACAAGGAACATATTCACCGCGCATACCCAGATAACCTAGGCTGATATGCTAATCAAGAAACAGAGATAATAGTGTGCACACGAGAATACACATGTGTGTGCCATTCTGCCAAATGCAATTACCAAGAATGGTTAATACTAGCACGTGTGCACTGGATCCCCAACTTGTGTGCCATTACGTGCTGAATAATTGTAGCCACACCCTATGTGCACGCACACTCAACCGTATGTGCCATTCTCGTTAGACCGTGCCAAAATGGTAGTAAGGGCCAACCTAAAGTTGGCTTGCTCTTGCGTAAAACTGCATGTGCCAGCATGGTCGATAGGATTGGCCAAACCAACCACCACTCATAAATGAATAGTAAGCACCCAGAAAAATAGAAAATTTCTATTGAAAACACTAACAAGGAACATATTCACCGCGCATACCCAGGTGACTTAGGCTGATATGCTAATCAAGAAACAGAGATAATAGTGTGCACACAAGAATACATGTGTGCCATTCTGCCAAATGCAACTGCCAAGAATGGTTAATACTAGCACGTGTGCACTGGATCCCCAACTTGTGTGCCATTACGTGCTGTATAATTGTATCCACACCCTATGTGCACACACATTCAACCGTATGTGCCATTCTGGTTAGACCGTGCCAAAGCGGTAGTAAGGGTCAAACTAAAGTTAGTGTGCTCTTGCGTATTACTACATGTGACATCGTGGTTGATAGGACTAGCCAACCCAACCACCACTCATTAACGAAGAGTAAGCACCCGAAGAAATAGAAAATTTCTATAGGAAACACTAACAAGGAACATATTTACCGCCCCCAGGTGACCTAGGCTGATATGTTAATCAAGAAACAGAGATAATAGTGTGCACACAAGTTGGGGAAACATGTGTGTGCCATTACACCATAATGCAACTAGCATGAATGGTTAATACTAGTACGTGTGAACCGGAAGGCCAAATTGTGTGCCATTACGTGATGTATAGTTGTAGTCGTGCCCGGATGTGCACACACGTTGGTCTGTATGTGCCATTCTGTTTTGCCTGACCCACAACAATTGTGAAGAGCAGACCGAAGTTGGTATCCACATGGGTTCACCTAATGTACGAGCATGTAGTGTCCCCCGAATCCGAAAGCATGAATGGTCCACTATAGTTCACGTGCACTAGGTTAGCAATTAGTGTGCCATTACGTATTGGCAGAATGAACCACACTCATAAAGGAAAACCAGACTCATTAAAACAGTATAAATTAAACTAAGTTACGGTAACAAAGAACATATTCACCAAACATAACCAAGTGAACTAAACTAAACTACTAATCAACTAGCTAATAAACATAAAGCTAAAACTATCTTTGTTTAATGGCATCGTGGTATTCGACTACACTACGAATATTCTTGGAATGGTGAGCATTAATCTCATTCGTCAAAATCTGACGCATATAAGACCTCCTCAACAAATCAAGACCCATAGTATCACCCTTCTGTAGACCACAATCCCATGCATTCACCGATTGGCCCAAAAAGGACTCCATATGCCGCATTGCGAAGACTCCACAATCCACTTTGTTACGTGCATCACGCCAGCGCATCTGCATCCTTCTCAGGATAATCCTCCGTACAACAGCCCCATACCGCAAATCAACCTCATCATCAAGGAACACAGACAACAAATCTTTCTGCCAATCAAGAAGAGCACAATGAAACAAGCTTAGTTAAATGCTATGGAGAAACCACCACTAGGGGAAAGCATTTTTATATATGCTTTTCTTCCAGTTCCAAAGGAATCAAACACAATACTTCAAGATGCTAAAAAGAACATTTTTATATATGTTTTTCTTCATATAATCTTTCAAAACACACACTGTTACTTGGTTTATGGCATCCACACCCCACAAATAATTCTTCATTCTATAATTGCAAGTGAAAGAAAGGATAAGTAGTAACACAAACCTAAACAGAACACAAAATTAGGGTAAAAAACATCCCCATAAAGCATGAAACCAAAAATACTTTGAAAACACCAATCAACACCGTGACTGGTACAAAGCACAAAAAAAAAAAAAAAAAAAAAAAAAAAAAAAAAAAAAAAAAAAGGAAAAAAAAAAAACCCCATAGTTTCCGGCCATAAGCACACCCAATACCCCCATTTACCATGCTTACCCGCAACACCACCCCACCCTCCCCCACCAGCCGGAAGACATAGCACGGCATCCCCTCACCCAAAACCCACATAGCAATAAAAGGGGGGGGGGGGGGGGGGGGGAACCGACCTGGGGCAGCGGCGGACGTGGTGGTCGGTCGTGAGCGCTTAGGGTTCCGAGCATTAGAGCCAGCCATCGCAGAAGGCAACTCAATCGACGAAGACGACACACGGTAGACTCCTAGGACAGCGAAAATACGAAGGGCGGGAGCTCCGGTGCAGTACTCGAGCGGAACAAAGGCAGCGAAAAACCAGCGGTGTAATCTCACCTGCACACTAACATCTCACTCTCACACGCCTCCTAAGACTACCACTGACCAACCTACCCCTGACAGATAAAATAAACCCATACGCAGTGTCAAACCCACTTTTAAAAATAATTAAATATACAGCGTAGATTGATTCAAATAAATGGCTCAGATTAGTTCTCAAGTTCTCATTTAAAAATGAGTTCCTATACGATTGTTATTCTATATATATATATATATATATATATATATATATATATATATATATATATATATATATATAATCAAGTTAAAAAATTTAGTACATTGTATAAATGATTCGTTATTAATTTATGGATTAACACATTATGTATTTGATTATTTATTAGTTATTATTATGTTTTAAAAAGTACAAATGCATTAATATATGTTTAAACTATCCAAATTATTTTAGTGTCACATATTACGTTTTTTATATTAATATAATTTTTATTTAATATTAAAACTTTTAACGTATGGCGGGGCCCCGCCAAGGCCCGCGGGCTTAAGGCGGGGCAGGGCGGGCCAACCTCCCCTAGGCTCGTATTTTGGCGGGCTTTTTAGCCCGCCCCCGCCATATGGCGGGCCTTGGCGAGCCCCGCCCCGCTGGCCCGTTTCGGCAGCTCTATTCAGGTGTCACATTTGGCATTGTTTCAACTTGGTGAGTACCCATATCACTTGATTCCTCTACTTCCTGCAACACATTATCTTATAAGATATCATTAGAATTATTTAAATCACGATTACCTCCATTATTTATGTCATTTTTGTCGCGATTTTCGTCGAACACGACGTGAATCGATTCTTCTACCACCATGGTTGATTTGTTGAAAATTCTGTACGCCTTGCTGGTAGATGAATATCCTAAGAATGTTCCTTCATCCGCTCGCTCGTCAAAAGTCTTTAAGTGAGACTTTCCATTAACAAGTACAAAACATTTACAACCAAATGTATGAAAATAGGTGAGATTGGGTTTTCTCCCTTTTCATAACTCATATGGTGTTTTGTTATAAGACTTGTGGATTAGACTGCGATTTCGAGTATAGCACGCCGTATTTATAGCTTCGGCCCGAAATCTCTTTGGTAGTTCGGCGGCTGATATCATGACTCGTGCGGCTTCCTTGAGTGTTCGATTTCTTCTTTCAGCTACGCCATTTTGTTGCGGCATTCGTGCGGCAGATAATTGGTGTAATATTCCTTGTGAATTGCAGTATGATTGAATCACTCTGTTCACAAATTCTGTTCCTCGATCGGTTCGTATTGTTGCAATCTTCATGTTCTTTTCGACTTGCAGTAGCTTTAATAGCTCTGGCAACTTTGATAAGACTTCATCCTTTTTCTTGATGAATATTGTCCATGTGTACCTGGAAAAATCATCAACAACAACCAAAGTGTATTTCTTACCACTTATACTTACTGGGTCTATTGGACCAAATAAATCCATGTGTAGTAGACTTAGGGGTCTTGATGTTGACTCTTGAGCTTTGGTTTTGAAGGATGCTTTGATTTGTTTTCTTTCTGGCATGCGTCACATATTTGATCCTTTTTTAACACAATATTGGGTAGTCCTTCGACTAGCTTATTTCTTGCAAGCTTGTTGATGGTTTTAAAATTCAAATGATTTAGCCTTCTGTGTCATTTCCAACTAGTTTCATTTGAATTGTTTGACATCAAACATACAGAGTCCTTTGTTGTACTCCAATCTACAACATACATATTCTTCTTTCTTGATGCGGCGAGTACGACTTCATTCGTAGATTCGTCCTTGACTTGACATTTGCCTTTGAAAAATTCTACGAGATATCCTTTGTCGCAAAATTGACTTGTGCTGAACAAGTTGAATTTTAGTCCTTCGACATAAGATACGTCTTCAATTCGTAGACCATTTTTTCACAATTGTACCCGTTCCTTTTGTCATTCCATATCGATCGTTTCCTCCGAAAACTAATTTTGGTCCTTCGACACTTTTGAACTCAACTAGACTAGCTTTATTGTCGGTCATGTGTAGAGAGCATCCACTATCGAAATACCAAATTTCCTGCAAAAAAGATTAATTGCTTTTAGGTTCATAGACTTGTTTGCGTCCTTTTGTGTTAGTGATTTTCGGCATCCAAATCCACCTAGATCCCACTGATCCAAGAGTAGGTGATTTGTAACCATTAAAGACTCTATAATCATAGCGCACTTGCGAATAATGCTTTGGTGCGGGTTGGGAAGCAGATAGTTTCTTGATCCTATGAAAAAAGGGAAAATCTGGACTTGGTCCATGGTTTGTCTTCAAGCGACCAATCTTGTTCTAAGGGATATAATTTCCCAGCCCCAATTCTCGGAATTCTTCCCATATTCCTATGAGGTTTTGTTGCACTAGACTCGTTGGCTCTCTTTTGAGATTCAAATTTTTGCCTTTTAAAATTTTGTTGCTTTACCGAGATATTATTATGTTGATTCGGCCTTGCAACATTTTTCTGGGCATTTATTTGATTACCAACTCCTTGTCTCATTGTGCTATACTGACTTTTTACAAATTTTACCATTGGAACTTTATTAATTAAAGTAGTAGTAGAATTAGTCAGTTTCACAGGGGTTTGAGAACATGATGGATCGTAGCCTAGTCCGGCTTTATCTCCAACGGGTTTTTGCATGCTTACCATTTTATCCATTATTTTGGATGAATGCGTAAATGATACGATTACTTCCCGAAGGTTATGTTCTCGAACCTCTCTAGCTTTGCACTCTTCTTGAAGTCGAATATTTTCGGCTTTCGAGTTACTCAATTCAAGTAAAGCATTTTGCAATTTTTGTGTCATTTCTTCCTTTTCAAGGATTAACAAATTATTGCGCTCTTTGACTTGAGTATGAATGGTCATGACCTCTTGACAATCTTTCATGAGACTTAGAAATGATTCTTGAGTCTTGAAGTCTATAGAAGTATTATTTTGTTCAAACTTAAAATATATAGGGTTCTATCTAACTGTCTTGTTCCTCTCAAGTACTTAAGTATATGTAAAATCATCTACTTTTTGTGCCTTATCAATAATGGTCAGAATTGGGGATTAATCTGCACTAAGTAGGGTGGTATTTTGCAATGAACTGGTTTCATTTAAGCATATTTAACAGATGATTTGTGTTCTGTAGGCACAACCATTTTGGATGCACTAAAAGAATTGATGGGAGACAAAACAGAAATAATCTTTGAGCCAACACCCTCAGAAGAAACCTTTAGTGGTCAAGACTTCTCACTATTCACCATAAATCCATTGGGTTTTTTAATTAGGTACCAGATTCATAAATAAGTTTAGTTTTCACAAAATATTATTTGATTCACTCTAAAGCATACACTAATAGTTCTTTCATACATGTCTGTATAATCATAGGAGGATAATAGGCAAGTATTATGAGTGGAGGGAAAAGAGAAAACAATATAGTTTGTGTATATAGTTCTCAACATGAATTTGTAACTCAGTCCATCTCAAACTATAGTGAGCAAAACAGTGTCAAAAAATCCCAAAATTTTCTCCTCCCTATTCATTCAATCTGTGTTAATACATCGTTACATGAATGAAAAACCTTTCTAGCATTTATCCTATGCTAATCTTTAAAAAATAAGACAAATTTACAACAGGAAAATTGATTTAAGAAACAGCATTGCATGCCACACTGAACACATACTTTATATGGCCACAAAGGCAACCGTTTTGTACACATTCTGCTTCGTGGCTGTGCTGATGATGACCCCTTTTTGATATTTGTTCGGATGAGTGGAAGAGCAACTCACTGATAAGTGGGGATCCGAACTCTCGGTCCTTTGGCCTATGTTGGCTGCCGAAGCATCCGTTGAAGCTGAAGAACCTGTTGTCGCTGATCCGGGGGCAATGAGTTTAATTGTTCTGGCGTGAGACTCATCACTTGCTGCAATAAGGCAGACTCTACATCTGGGGTTATCTGCAGGTGTGAAAGAGAGGTCTTGGATGAAAATTGATTCAGGATTAACCGAAATCAATGGGGGCCTTAAGAACAATATACTAAACTGTTTGAAACACAACTAATAATACACTGGTCGTATAAGTAATTCACCTGCATTTGATGGATATAAAACACTCGGAATAATAATAATAACAGTTCTTAAGATGGATGCAATACAGGAATGTTTATTAAAGCTTACCTGAAGAGCATGCTTCTCAGAACTAGAAGCCTCTTCTGTTCCAGAAATTTGATTTCCAGATAAGCTAGCTGACCTTGAAGGCCTTGTTACCAAGGTACCAACATTTAATTCAGCTGGTGAATAGGAACTCCTTCCATCATTTAGTTTTGACAACTTTGATGGGCGATGATTCATCGCATCTATACAATCATTTGGGGCTCTAGCTCTCTCTGCCAAACCTGAAGTGGGAATTGTTTTATTGACCCAAGCAGAATTGTTAGCAACAATTTGGGTTTCAAGACGTCCTTTAATAATGTTGTCCAGAGGAGTAGACAATGCCGAAGAGCTTGGCTGTTAAAAAAAAAAAAAAGATAATAAAAAAACATCTTCCACATATTGTCAAAAAGAATCAAAACCCCAATGAAGAACTGAAAATCCCGTGATGACCAAAATTTCAAGCATGAAACGTGCATACTGTTGTAAAAGCAAATTATCAACAAAAAAAAAAAAAAAAAAAAACTATTCAAGTTAGGTAGGCATCTTTATTATTTTGCACATTCTACCTCAAATTACTTCTCATATGAACATTAAATTCCCATAATCCCCTCGTACCCGCAGCATTACATCCCCAGGTCACTAGGTGTTAGCTCAACCTCAGTACAACTCAGCTCAACTACACCTTAATTCAAATTCAGTTGGCATCCACCAGATAAGCAAGTTAGATCTACCTCTTCCTCTTACAGGAAGTAATCAATATTTCCATTGAAAGTATCCAAAAATAAATGTTGAAGATATTAAAAACTTAAAGCCATTTAAGTTTCATTGTTTAAGAATAAACACAATTCCATTCTAAAGTAGTAACCTTTAGTTATTTGATTGGATTCTTTAGTATTTGATTACAAGTGGGTCAGCCAATTCATGGGCGCCCAATAAATATAAGGCACGCACATCAGGAGGGGAAAATAGCATTTTCCATTATGAATAAGTATGAAATTGGCACAACTAAAAATATCAACACTCCAATGAACTCCAGTTTATAACATAGTAGTTGCACAAATAAATGCATTACCTTAGGGCTTCGTCAATAAAGAATGTTACCCTAAAACGGTTCTACATATGTTTTTTTAAGAGTTCCATTAAAAGGTACCAAGGAGCTACCACCACATTGATACTACAATTACTCACATAAATACATGTATTTGATAAATGCATAAGGGTGTTTCATAAATGGCTGTTAGCTGATAGCTGATTTGGTTAGTACGTTTAACTAGTTGATAGCATTAGTTGATTGTAGAAAAGTGTTTGGTAAATTGGCTGTTAGCTGTTAGCTAATTACAAACAAATGACTTTCTCAAAAAGCTACTTTGAGTAGCTTTTTGAATTTTAGCATTTTGGAGCAAAAAGTTGTGTTACAAAAAGTTAATTAATCAAGCACTCATGCTGATTGTTTAACCAAGTCAAACAACTAATAGTGGTCAAATAAGTCAAAATTGGCTGAAAGGCTAACTATTTTACCAAACAGGGCCAAAGAATGTTAAGCTAAACCAGTTCATATAGCAATTTCAAAATATAGTTTTTACCCAATCTCCAAGTTGATGTATACACTGACAGGTTAAGATTGTTACCTGAAAAAGCTTTTCTGTTGCTGGTGAAGGCTGGAATGCAGCATTTGGTGCAGCAGGTTGACTAGTATATGCCAAATTAGCAGAGGGAACAAGCCCTGCTTGAGGTAACAAAGGATGATGCATTTGCTGCTTCAAAGAAGAGGAAGTGGAAGTGCCAACTTGAATCGGCAGGGTAGCACTCAAATTACCCTGTGGGCGAATAGCTTGAACTCCAGAATGTATTGGCAATCGCCCATGTTGCAAAATGTTGTTTTCAGCTGATTGTGGAAGCTGAACCTGAGGTTGTGTCTGGGGGGCCAATGAACTGTGAGGGGGAGGTATCCCCCCAGGAAGTGTTCGAACTGCTAGCTGTTGATTGCGATGACTGTCTGGCAATATGGAATGAGGTGGAGGAACAGAGGACTGCCGAATATTAGGCGTCTGTAACTGCAAATTTGAAAGATCATTAAATACGGTGTGATAATAACCACATGTCCAGGGTAAAAAAGTTATAGCAAACAAAAAGGAAAAAAGGAAAGTTCAGCCAATAGAATACAACAGAGATTCAACAGAACAAACCATTTGAGGAGTAACCAATCCCAGCATTAGTTGTGCCTGCAAGTAAGAGACAAACTTGCTAAGGATGTGAAAACACACAAAATGACTATGCCGCTGCTATATAAGAACACACTCATACAAGTAATTATAATTGTAAGCTGGTCATACTGCCAATAGACGTGCAGACCAATGAAATATTTTGAAGCATTTTTACATTACCAACTGTGAAAGGAATTAAAGGCACCATAATATAGATCAATTTCCAAATGAAATATTTTGAAGCATTGTCAGTAAGGATTTAGTTTTAATTGATCAAGTTAGAAATGAATGTGCTGTGCTGTAGATGAAGAGAAGAAAGTGAGATTCATTGATGATATTTTAGAAGAATTAAAACAAACAGTTCTGGATGTTCATTAACACAACTTTGAAAGTAGCATGTTGGATGTTCACATGAGTTATTCTAAAGATGTTCCAAGAGATGATTGATTTTGTAAAATGGAGATAATTGAGCAGTTGATGATAGAAGCCTAATTAGAGAAGAGAACCATAAATCCTAATAATAATTTTGATGTGGATTTGCACAATTATGAGAAAGTAGATTTTATTGGAGTTGAATAAATATGCATGACTTAAGGAATCACTTGGTTTAATCAAGTAAACACAAACCACCAAAGTTAGGGAAGATTGAAATGGTTCTATTAGCACTTAAGAAAACCATGAAGATTTCTTTGTACTCCAAATATTTATTAAAAAGATGATGAGTAATGATTCCTTGAACTCAAGAATGAGTTCTTTTATAGTTGGGGAATCTGAGACAGGAGTGTTAGGATTGTCTCACATAGATAGGTGTTTTCACCTTCAAATTTTCACAAATTCATCAAGACTTAGCAAAATGGCAAAAGTCAAGACATAGAAGGAATCTATACTATTTTCCTACAATGATTAGGGATAGATTTCATTCTTCGCTTTTAAGATGATCCAAGGCTTGAGATGAGGGGGAAAAAAGGCAAATAAACTAGTGAATAAACAATTAAAGCAGAAATTTCTGTTGTCATTAACTCCAAAAGATAGGTGATCATGTAGAATCTTGCAATAAAGAAAGTAAAAGATCATTAGCTACCTGGAAAATTGCTTTAGGTAAGTTAGGAATTGTATGTAATATTTGGCGAGCTTGTTCCTTGTTTTGTGTTGCTATAGCCTGCCATAATAACATCAAGCAATAAATAAATCAATCAAAATATTTAATGATTAAAAAGAGCCAAAGAGGACTTGAGCATTTAAAGGACCATATTTTCCTTTTATCAGTTTCATCTCAGCAAACCAAAATGTCAAAACTAAGTGTGTTTGGTAACATTTTTATGCTTATGTTTTCACTCTTCTTTTCTTGCTTGTAGTGGTGGTTGGAATGGACAAGTTGAGAGGAGATAGTTATTTAGGGTGGGTAGGATCAAGAGGTATGGTATACATCGTGGGAGGCTGGCAGGTGGGGGTGATTGGTGTGACATACTGACATGATAATGGTGCATACTCGTATATTTTTTATTTGTTCCCAAAGAAAACAGCAACGATGTAAAAAAAAAAAAAATGGGTTAAGCAAGGTATCCATAACCACAGTATTTTATACAAACCTTCATATCAGAAATAATTTCATACAGCTGACTCCTTGACATTTTGGAAAGATAAAGTGACAAAGGATCAATGCCAGATCCAAACTGATTAGGTAAACCTGTCTGCGTCAGTGAGCTACCCATTTGAGCAGCTCCAAGAGCTCCAGCCATGACAGTAGCAGCAGTGGTAGCTACTGCATGTCCAATTGGCTGATGTAAACTTGAATTGCCAAGAGCAGTTGGTCCCCCAAGTCTTTGTGGATCTGCAATTCCAAGTTGAAGAGAAATGAAATATAATAAATTTGTACTGGTGGGAGGGGGGAACAAGAAATGCTTAAACAGAGAGTAGAATGAAACACACCAGCACCTGCAACCATACCAGGTCCACCACGGCCCTGTAAGAAAACAAAATCATGAAGGTTATGTTTGGAAATTGGAAGTTGAAGTATGAGAAATGAAAAGCAAGTGTATAACTCTACGGTAACCCCATTTTCTTTACAGGGAAGGGAAGAATCAGTGTCTATAATTTACTAGTTTTCATTCTTGATTCCAAAGTTAATTGAAAAGATATAGAATCTATGTATTGCTCGAGTAACAAGGTTCCTCCCTTCAAGTAGGCAAAAAGAAGGTGGGACTGTAGTGGGAGACAAAAAGTCCTATACTAAGCAATTTTATGAGAAACAATAACTATGCCCAGGAGTTAGGAGTAATAACATTGTAGTAGTACTGTAGTAGGAAGAGAGGGGACTGACCAAATTTTAATGGGTAGTTGTTAATAAAGTCATTCTAGTCCAACAGGTTACACTAGACTTAGCATTAAAAGGATACAAATGGAATAGTTCTTACCACCAATCCCAACTTGAATCCAAAGGAAAGAAAGACATAGCAATCAAGTGAATGGGTTCATATCATTAGGCAGTATAGCCACCCTAAAGTTCTCACTCCATATCTCCATTTCATGGCTAGATTTCATGTCTTATTCAGTGTTACAAGAAAGAATTATTCACTGGAGTGAAGTACGATAGTATAGCATATAAAGAGCATTTCTGGAAAATGTAATGATCCAGTGGGTGTAAGGGACAAATCTACCACGAGAGTTGAGAAGCAGATGGATGTCTAACAGGAAAGAGTAAAAAAAAAAAAGTGACTTTTACAGACAGGCATTTTGGAAGTTTTTAGGAAATTAATATTAGACAAACTCTAGTCTAGAAGAAAAAAGTCAACTTTTTTTTTGAGGAAATGGCACACACCGGAAAACTAAGGCCCAAAATTGCTAAAAGCCTTGTTTTGCAGATCCCACATTCTTGCCTACATTTTGGACATCATGAATATGATGGGAATTGGGATTGATACAAATTCATCAACTAACAAAGCAAAAAAACAGTCACTCTATAATTCTATGTGTGGTAGGATTCAATTACTCTAATTTCCAGACATCCAGTAGTAGAACCATTACTCAACTACTATATTAATAGCCAACCCTAGAGTGTCATAAAATATAAAGCTCCAAAATTTTTAAATAAACTTTAAATTCAAATAAGCAGAGCATAAAGAGATCATTACAGAGGAACAATGCCCACTAGAAACCAGTGTCAAGAAAATAATTGAGTTAAATCTATTTTAGACATCCAAAAATCTTACTTGTTCACGATTCTTGTCAGCATTTTTATCATTCTCAGCAAAATCAACTCTTAATTGGCGACCATTGATCTCATATCCCTGGAGATTACGGCGAGCACTCAGGGCAGTTTCTTCATCCTTGTATTCACAGAATCCATAACCCTTGGGCTTTCCAGTTTCTCTGTCAGTAACTAGCCTGACGAGAAAAAACATAGACAATCAAAAGTTTGTAGTGCAAATCTTAATGACACTATTAGCCTATTAGGGACCAAAAGCTAAAAGACAAGGCAAAAAGATCGTAGCACTTCTTGAAAATCATACATATGCTTTAAATAGTACAAATTAGGATTCCAGAAAGGCATTTGACAACAAATAATACAAAAGATGAAACTCCATAATAATGCATAGAAACTACTTTTAGAAAACTTGTTACAACTTGGATTGTGAATGATAAATCAGTTAAATCATTCAAGAGTTTAGGCATATATTTAGTACAGTTATTGGACTCCCACGGTCATTTTTATTCCAGTGCTAATGGGATCAACTCTTAGTCATAAACAAATGATGAGTAAAGGCTTTTTATTGGTGGCATAAAGGATTCAAAATGTATCCCTGGACAATAATTGCATTTAGCAATACAGAAACCACATAGAGAATAACAGCAATTTTCATTCTTGAAAGCATCACTTCCATCATAAAGAATTAGATGACACAGAGGAATTTATTAGAGAGAAGTCTTAGAGATGCCACCCTCAGAACTTTCCAATGGCATTAACCTTGGGGTGAGGGAAGAGAAAAGCATTCCCTAATGCTCTATAGATTATTGATTGTGACCTGGCCACTTAGTAAAATAACTCATAACACGACAACAAGAAAAACCTAATGATTTCCAGTCGCACTTGCAAAACCTGTCAGTTTCCTTAATTGGGTAATAATATTCTTATTCAATAAACTATTGAAAGATCATCATTACACAAAACACCTGACTGGTACATAACATGACTGCAATTAAATATTTACACAGCTTAACAAAATTGATTCTTTTTTTTTTTTTCATGAATTCAAAAACTCATTGAAAGACTTTGCTATTCTCCTTACCTATAAAATCTAAAGTGCAAATCTCAGGATTGTGGATTAACAAAATGAAGTGAAATGGACTAGGAAACTAACCTGAAGGAAACAACAGGGCCAACCTCCTCACAGATTTGAACTAGCTGCTCCTCAGTAGCATCATATGGTATATTCCCAACTACATATCACCATCAAAGAGGTTGCAAATTAACCAAAAAGTTTGTTTCTTTCCTTAGTACTATAAATATTATACATTTGCAACACAACATAACTGAAGTATTCAATTCTCATTCCCATCCCGTGTTCCCCAAAAGGGAAAGTTTAAACAGCAAAATCACCATCTCTAATATAGAAACACAAAGGAGCTAGAGAGAGAACTAACCAAAAACACAGCGACGTTGAGAATCGGGATTGGCCATGTACAGTATAAATACAATCAGAAGAAGCTAAAGAGATTCAATTTCATCCTTCCTCCGAATTATTCGTTTCCAATTAAGCCTCTCATCCCTTTCCCGCTCCAATTCGAATTTGGATTCGCAGAATTCCCTTTTGACCTGGAACTATTATTGGCAATCGGAGGGCAATTGAGTTCCCAACTTCCTTTATGGCGGCGGTTGGGGAAGAGATATCGGCCTCGCCGGGAAACCGAAGATGACTCTCCGGAAACGATGCCTCTTCAACTTCTTCCTCGACTGCCGCTCCGATTCCTAGACGTCGCCTGTGCCGTCTCGAGTACTTCCGTTTTCCGCTCCTCGCAGCCGGTGGGCCTCCCTGGACGTTCCCCTCTTGGTCATAAATATATTTTACTACGGCTCTGTTTGGCTTGCAAAGGTTAGGAGTTTATAGCTTATTTTAAGTTATTTATAAGTTCTGTTTGGTATTGTTTCCAAAATAAAATAATACGGAGTAGTTTCCTAATTTTATTTCTATCTTTATCTTGTTATTTTAAAAAAATAAATCCTTTCCAATTAAAATCATTTTCTATTCTTCACAACTTTCATCACAATTATTATATTTATTTTTATTAGATGAAGGAAATTTGCAACAATATTGTTATTTCATTATGAAATGTTAAATCATGATTATGCTAATAATTGTATTTCAAAATGTTAAATTTTAATAAATAAAGACACTAATTTAAATTTTATGAATAAGTTCTTTTTTGTATTTTTACATTTATCAACTTATCAAAAAGTTAATTTTTATCAAATACTTTCAATCATAACAGCTAGCTTTTAATAACTCTTCAATTTTCAGCTCCTAACTTATAGTTTTTCAGCTTTCATCTAGGTTGTCAAACATAACCTACACAAGTTCCTGTCATGGCCCTATTACTACAATAGTTATGTTGTGCAACCGTGTGGACCATGCATGGTGCACACGGTTGCAAAACGACGTCGTTTTGACTAAAAACGCGCGTCCCATTTAAAAAAAAAATCAGTTTAGATTCCCCTCAACAACATTATGTTGTTCATTCATTCCTCAACAGCATTATGTTGTTCATTCATTGTGGATTTTTAGTTCATTCATTGTGAATATTTAGTTCATTCATTGTGGATTTTGTGTTATTCATTCACAGTGGATATATAGTTATGAATTTGTGAATATATAATTCAAATTATGCACAAAAAAATACTATTGCCGAGAATCGAACCTGAATTATTATTTTTAAATGAAACGCGCATTTTTAGTTAAAACGACGTCGTTTTTACAACCGTGTGCACCATGTATGGTGCACACGGTTACACAGCATAATTTGCGCTATTGAGTACTTATGTTGTGCATCCGTATGCACCATGCATGGTGCATACGGATGCAAAAACGACGTCGTTTTATTAAAAACGCGCATCTCCCCTTAAAAAAAAAAATCAGGTTCGATTCCCAGCAACAGTATTATGTTGTTCATTCATTATGGAATTTTAGTTCATAGATTATGGAATTATAGTTCATCGATTCTGGAATTGTAGTTCATGGATTCTGAAATTTTAGTTCATAGATTCTGGAATTTTAGTTCATTCGTTCTGGAATTTTTAGTTCATAGATTAGATTCTGGAATTTTAGTTCATAGATTCTGGAATTATAGTTCATCGATTCTGGAATTATAGTTCATCGATTCTGGAATTTTAGTTCATATGTTGTTGCTGGGAATCGGACCTGAACTTTTTTTTTTTTTAAGGGGAGACACGCGTTTTTAATAAAACGACGTCGTTTTGCCTCTTTTTATGTTGATCAATAAACAGGCCCAAAATGCAACAAATATTTCCAATAGTTTTTTGGAAATTCCATTTCCCATGTCTACTGTTAACTTCTTAAAAAAAAATTATGTTTTGAATGTACATAAATTTGTTTGAAAGGATAATATACATAATCTAACATGTATGGTGCACACGGTTGCACAGCATAATTTGCGCTATTGAGTACTTATGTTGTGCATCCGTATGCACCATGCATGGTGCATACGGATGCAAAAACGACGTCGTTTTATTAAAAGCGCGCATCTCCCCTTAAAAAAAAATCAGGTTCGATTCCCAGCAACAGTATTATATTGTTCATTCATTATGGAATTTTAGTTCATAGATTATGGAATTTTAGTTAATAGATTATGGAATTATAGTTCATCGATTCTGGAATTGTAGTTCATGGATTCTGAAATTTTAGTTCATAGATTCTGGAATTTTAGTTCATTCATTCTGGAATTTTTAGTTCATAGATTAGATTCTGGAATTTTAGTTCATAGATTCTGGAATTATAGTTCATCGATTCTGGAATTATAGTTCATCGATTCTGGAATTTTAGTTCATATGTTGTTGCTGGGAATCGGACCTGAATTTTTTTTTTTTTAAGGGGAGACACGCGTTTTTAATAAAACGACGTCGTTTTGCCTCTTTTTATGTTGATCAATAAACAGGCCCAAAATGCAACAAATATTTCCAATAGTTTTTTGGAAATTCCATTTCCCATGTCTACTGTTAACTTCTTAAAAAAAAAAATTATGTTTTGAATGTACATAAATTTGTTTGAAAGGATAATATACATAATCTAACATGTATGGTGCACACGGTTGCACAGCATAATTTGCGCTATTGAGTACTTATGTTGTGCATCCGTATGCACCATGCATGGTGCATACGGATGCAAAAACGACGTCGTTTTATTAAAAGCGCGCATCTCCCCTTAAAAAAAAAAATCAGGTTCGATTCCCAGCAACAGTATTATGTTGTTCATTCATTATGGAATTTTAGTTCATAGATTATGGAATTTTAGTTCATAGATTATGGAATTATAGTTCATCGATTCTGGAATTGTAGTTCATGGATTCTGAAATTTTAGTTCATAGATTCTGGAATTTTAGTTCATTCATTCTGGAATTTTTAGTTCATAGATTAGATTCTGGAATTTTAGTTCATAGATTCTGGAATTATAGTTCATCGATTCTGGAATTATAGTTCATCGATTCTGGAATTTTAGTTCATATGTTGTTGCTGGGAATCGGACCTGAATTTTTTTTTTAAGGGGAGACGCGCGTTTTTAATAAAACGACGTCGTTTTTGCATCCGTATGCACCATTGCATGATGCATACGGATGCACAGCATAATTTGCCTCTTTTTATGTTGATCAATGAACAGGCCCAAAATGCAACAAATATTTCCAATAGTTTTTTGGAAATTCCATTTCCCACCATGTTTACTGTTAACTTCTTAAAAAAAATTATGTTTTGAATGTACATAATTATATTATAGAATGTACATAATTGTATAATAAAATATACATAATTGTATAACAAATTACACATAAATTTTTTTGAAAGGATAATATACATAATCTAACATAATACATTTAATACACATAAACTCTTATACATTTAATACACATAAACTCTTAACCTAATACACATATGGCCCGTTTGGTTCACAGAATAAATTTGGAGGGAATAGGAATGATATTCCATAAGGAATAGAATAGGTAAGAATAGAATAGGAATTGTATTCTGTTGTTTGGTTCGCTGAAAGAATAGACATTAGGAACTGTATTTCAATGTTTGGTTGGTTAAAGAATATGAATAGAATATATGTTTAAAAGACATAAATGCCCTTGTACAAAAAATATTATTATTATTATTATTATTATTATTATTATTATTATTATTATTATTATTATTATTATTATTATTATGTCACCATTATTCTTTATCAATAATATTAAAATAATAATATGTAAATTATGAAACAAAATAGTCATATAAATAACAAAAATTTTTAAAGAACATTTAACAATATTCAAAAGAAGCATAACATATGTTATTTTTAACAAAATACTCAAAACAATTCAATGAAAGTTACAATGTTCATAAAATATAACTATGAAGAAGAATGATTAATTGATAGCAAGGAATATTCTGATCCACGGCAGTCTTCGATCAGGATCAAGACTGAGAAAAAAAGCTACTTTATTAGGATGATCAGTGAGCTTCAACGAAACAAGGTCCATTTCATCATTTGTCAAACCATCAACCTCTTTTAATGCACGTTCAGACTTCTGAAATATATCCATATCACGATCATATTGAAGACCATCGGACAAATTCTTACCAACCTCTGACATTGTATTGCTTATTAGTTTCGCAGCATTAAGCATATTATCAGCACATATCTCAATAGCTTCATCATGACTTCTCTTTATCTTACTTGAATTGCTTCTTTTTCTACCATCATTTTGTGGCTCAGGTTGTATACTCGTTAAATCAATATCATCCAAACCAACAAATGCACTATTTTCTGTGTCAGCTCTTATATCATTATGTTCTTCAGCTTGTATTTCTTCAACTACATCATCTGTTGTCTGTGCATCTTTTCCAGTTGCACGATCTTTAGAATATATTCCAGATAACTCATTATAAAACCTAAAGCTTCCTGTTCTAAAAGGTGCAGCTTCTTTGTGACTCTATAATAAACATAAATAAATTATTTGTATGTATACATTAATAAAAATAAATGAAAGTACAAAAAAAAGGTAAATATTTACAATTAAGTATGATTCCCAAATTGCATCTTCAGCATACACCATGTGCTTTTGGTCATTCCAACCGAATCCACTAGTGTTCTTACCTTGCACCATATCATGAATAATGCCACATTCTTTTTTCAAAGTTTTAATTCTACTCTCAATATGTGGGTTAGCTTTTATGGTACAATTTGGTATTTTGTCCAAAATCATTCTTTCAAGTTCTAATAAATAACTTGTCTTAAACCATGTATCGAAATTATATTTTCCTACATTATGCATTTTGGTCAAACATGACACTAATATAATGTCTTCTGCGGGTGTCCACTTTCTTTTTGTTTTCTTAACACTTTGAGAGCCGATGGTTGCAAATGTAGGGGGAGAAGCCATTCTTAACTACAAATAAATTGAAATAATAAATTATTAATCAAACTCAAACACATTACATCGGACATGCCTTGCACATGTCCTTAATTTCTAGATGTTGTCCATTCATTGAACATGTCATTTGCTAATTCTGTCCTCCAATTATTCCAAACTTCTGAAGGCTCTATTTGTGTAACATCATCATCTTCATGTATGTCGTTACATTGTACGAATTCATTTTTCATAAGATCAACAGTCATCTCATTTCTAATAAAATTATGCAGCAAACAACATGCAAGCAGTATAATTCTGTTATGTATTCTAACAGGATAAAATGATTCGCTTCTAAGTATAGCCCATCTCATTTTCAATAACCCAAAACAACGTTCTATGACATTGTGAGCAGCTGCATGTTTCATATTAAAGAACTCTTGAGGAGTTGCCGGTTGATGACCTTGACGCCATTCATTTAAGTTGTACCTTTGACCTCTAAATGGTGCCAAAAATCCTTCACTATAAGCATATCCTCCGTCAACTAAGTAGTAACAACCTAGAAACACAAGTTTATAGTTTAATAAGAATGCATATTATATTACATGATATTTGGAATTTAATATTATAATGCTTACCATTAGGGACCTTAAGTAGATGCCTTCTAGATAATGCATCCCGAAGAACTCTATTGTCTGCTACAGGTCCTTCCCATCCCGCAAGAACATACACAAATTACATATTAGGTGTACATTCACACTTGTGAGATCGATGTCTAGGCTTATCTTCTGAGGGGCACTTGTATTCCAATGAAAGTTCCATCTAAAGCGCCTAGACAATTCTAGAAACAATATCAAATATTATTAAATATATATTTACATTGTAATTAAACTTATAACTCAAGTGTAGGGGATATGTTTAACTACCTTAAACCATTTCCATATATGATCTGTAGAGGTAGCTGGAACTGGTTCAGGATCTTTGAATAAATGATTTCGGAGTTTCAAAACAGCATTTAATACTATATTAAAGTATCGACTAATAGTTTCCCCCGACCTTTGAAAATTATTTTGAATGATCATATTTTTTTATGTGATGAGCAATAATATGTAAAAAAATATTGATACTTACTCATCAACAAGCATATTTCTTGTTGGCCTTAACCCTTCTACAGTTTGTAACATTGCACACAACTTCGCAGAAGCATGTCGATTCATCCTAAGTTGAGATATGCATTTTTCATCACACGAATACACAGTTCGTAACATATATTCTCGAGACCCTAAAGTATTAATAATATAAGATTTCACTCGTTTTATATTAGAACACAAAATTGTCAAAGTTGACATCATCATTATAAACAATAATCTTACAGAAGCACACATATCCAATCATACACGCAACTCAGCTACACATCTTTTCCTTCTTTCAGTACGAGTAATTAAACGCAATCGAGCCATAACTGCAAATTTAATTTAAAACTTACAATAACTTATACAGATTACAATAACACTACTGAAAAAAAATAACACTACTGTGACAAAAAAAAAAAACAATAACACTTTTGTAGCAATAAAATAAAATAAAATATAAAATCAATAAACAATAAACTAAAAAAATTTAAAAAATAAAAATAAATAAAACAATAAACTGCTGCGGCTGCGGAACCCTCCGCGCCGCAGCCGCAACAGTAATATATATATATATATATATATATATATATATATATATATATATATATATATATATATATATGTGTGTGTGTGTGTGTGTGTGTGTGTGTGTTTGTGTGTGTGTTTATATATATATATATATATATATATATATATATATATATATATATATATATATGTATATATATATATATATATATATATATATATGTATATATATATATATATATATATATATATATATATATATATATATATATATATATATATATATATATAACTAAATATCCAAATAATTAATTTGTAAAAAATAAAATTCAGAAAATTACCTTTGTTTGAAGCTTTAATTTGATGTAGATGGTAGAAAGAATTGCAAAGATTGATGTAGAATGGCGGAAGAAATTGTTTGATTGATGCTGATGATGAAAGGAATCGGGGAAGGAATCGTAGATGTAGAATGATTCATAGGGAGAGAACGCAGAGAATGGTAAATGTTAAAATTGAAAAAAAAAAAAATTCTATTCCTGAGGACTCAGGAATGAGTTAATACCAAAAGGGAGGAAGGGGGGAGGGGGTGGGGGGGGGGGGGGGGCGCTGGTAATAACTATTACCCTATTTGAGGCAATAGGCTATTACTAGGAATATTATTCATGGTAATAGACATGGTTACCAAACAAAGAAATATGCTTATTACTGGGAATGTTATGCCATTCCCGGCCTATTCCGTGAACCAAACGGGCCGATAAACTCATAACATAATACACATAAACTCTTAACTCTTAAAAAAATCTCATGTTTCGAATGTACATAATTGTATAATAAAATATACATAATTGTATAATAGAATGTACATGATTGTATAACAGAATATACATAAACACTGTCGCGTCAACTCCCCACACAACTTAACAAAACAACGTCGTTTTGGCAGGGCAGGGCGCACAATGCATTGTGCGCCCTGGTGCACGATATAACGATTGTTTCTTGATACCATTGTTATCAACAGTTATGCCATGGACCCGGGTCCACCTTACAATGTGGACCTGGTTTCAAAATACACAATTTATATACTAAATGTTCACAATTTACATACTGAATGTTCACAATTTGAATTGTAAATTGTGAACATTCAATATGTCAATTGTGAACATTTAGTATATAAAATTGTAAATATTCAGTATGTAAATTGTGAACATTCAATATGTCAATTGTGAACATTTAGTATAAAAAATTGTGACATTCAGTTTGTAAATTGTGAGTATTCAGTATGTAAATTATGAATATTCAGTATATAAATTATGTATTTTTGGACGCGGGTCCACAGAATAATTTTTCCATCGTTATACAATGGACCATGTTCAAAAGTAGGAGTGTTAATGTGCGCGGCGCGCCGGCCATTTCATTAGGCCCGCCCCACCATAAGCTTTTTTGCGAGTCGATTCGCGAAACCCACGATCTAAAATTATGCAAAATCGTCTCACACCACATATTTCGAGGTATACCCAAACTTATAAGCATTGAATTCATCATATCTTCCAAAGTGAGATTATTACATTCAGCAGCACCATTCAATTGATGTACATAAGGTGTCGTACACTCGTGTACGATACCAATACTAGTGCAGAAGTCATCAATAGGTGTTTCGTACTCACCACCTCTATCGCTTCTAACATTTTTAATCTTACGATTAAGTTGGTTTTCAACTTCATTTTTATAAAGAATCCCGCCCAATTCCTAAAAAATCTCATAAATTTTAAATTGTGTAATACTATTCTTATTCTATCTATACTATATATCAGTGTTGCAAAAATCGCGACCGCTGACCGCAGCGAGGAAGGCCAGAATCAGCCTCCTCCGCGGCCGCCTCACCGGCTGAACTGGCGATTAATTTTTTTTTTTTTTTTTTTTTAAGTTGTTAAGTGTCAAAAGTTCGACAAGGCATAACTTTTGACTCGGTTATCCGTTTTGGACAAATATTTTTTTGAAATAGCGAATTTTTTCAAGATCTATCCACCGCAAACAGCCCTAGGTGGTTTGGCCCACCAATTTCTTAAAAAAAATGCTTTATTATATAGTTTCTAAGAAAAAACTATGAGAACCTTATGTCTTATTAATGAATTTTTAAAATTTTTAATTAAAAAATTGTCACGTGCATTATTTAATAATTGTAAATTAGGAAATAATTAATGATGGTAATAGAAAAAGGGGAATAATTAATGATGGTAATAGAAAAATATAGAATTGAATGCTACTAGCTCTATTAGAATGTAGTATCTATTCATACACTTTCTCAACCTACTGAAACACAAAGAGCTAATAACAGCTCCATTGAGGTTCGAACTCACAACCTTCCAAATAAAAATCCAACCTGGGTACCATTAAGCCACATAATCTTGGTGAATTAAAGAATATATAATTATTGTTATATTATTATTGTGACTCACGGAATACAATATAAGAATATTTAATTATGATTATATTATTATTGTGCCTCACGACCATTATATACTAACAGAACTTGAAAAGAAACTAATAATAATAATAATAATAATAATAATAATAATAATAATAATAATAATAATAATAATAATATAAGTGGTAAAAATAATATCTAAAAGTAATTAAGTGTTAATAATAATAATAATAATAATAATAATAATAATAATAATAATAATAATAATAGTAAGAATATTAACGTAAGAATTATAACATAGAATAAATTGTAATAATTAATAACTATAGTCTAGGATTAAATTTGAAATTGTCAGGAAAGATAAGCGACCTCTGGTGAAATTAACTCTTAAATAATTATATATCGATTTAAATATTCTTAATATATTACAACAATTTCATTCAGTGCATCGCACGGGTGAAAATACTAGTAGTAGTAGTAGTAGTAATAATAATAATAATAATAATAATAATAATAATAATAATAATAATAATAATAATAATAATAATAATAATAATAATAATAATAATAATAATAATAATAATAATAATAATAATAATTGTTTTGAAAAAATAAAAAAATATAATTAAGTCAATCATATTAACTACTTGGGGGATTTATTGACAAAAAGAGTATTCAAATCACACAACAAATTGAAGTGGGAAACTACATCGCACAATGTCCTTGTTTGGCAATCAACCGTTAGCTCTCCAATATTAGTATATATTTAATATTTTATGCCCTAATTTTTATTTTGCTCTCCCTTATGTCCTGTATTTGGTTTCAACTATACATATACAATTATTTTATTGATAATTATAATCAATCTTGACTATATTATCTTGCATTTGTAAACTTAGAATTACCTATTTAAGTACACAAATTTAACATTCAATTATATATGCATGAACAATTCCTATATAATTTTGTCTTGATATACTTTAAAGTACTTATTTAAAAAATATATATATTGGGCATTATCCCAATCGCGCAATTCGCATAAAAAACTAGTGTCTAAAATATGGGTTAAACTAGTAAACCCATCTAATTGAACCCAAATTTTGTACTTCTACCCACCTACCAATTCATATATTAAAACATGAAATTTAAACCAAAAATTGAAATGTTTTTGGTTTTAATGCTACTGATTCTTTTACAACATAGTAAATGTTACTAACTACTTTTTCAACCTACCGAAGCATAAAGATCCAATAATGCCTCCACTAAGGCTTGAAACTCACAACTTCCCATATGAGAGTCCAACCCGGGTGCCATCTGTGCACAAGGTGCTTGGCGAAATGTTATTGGTTAAGTTCGCATACTTTAATTTATTTTAAGGAAAAATTGCAATTTTTGTACCTAAGTTATAAGGTAATTGTGAAATTTGTCCCTAAGTGTTGATCATACTCACTTTTTGTCCCTAAGTTATCATTGACGTTGCATTTTTCGTCCCTTTACTAATAAAACATTAGAGACGAAATTTACAATTTCAGTATAACCCAGGGGCGAAAAGTGAACACGAAGGGAAGAAAAGTGCAACACTAATAATAACTTAGGAACGAAAAGTGAGCATGATCAATACTTAAGGACGAATTCTACCATTTCCCTATAACTTAGAGAAGAAAAGTGCAATTTTCCCTTATTTTAAATATGATCAAATGTTAAAATGTAATATTTATTATATTCAAAAAAAAAAAAAAAAGAACTAATTAAGAAGTATATAGTTCATTCAAATTGAATATATCTAAAAATATTTTGAATATAATATTTAAATGATTACTCAATTTTTTTAATTTTAATTACTTTTACAACGTTATAACTCCTAAATTAAATTTGGACAATTAATGTCAAAATATGTGATAGTAAATATAATTTCTAAAGTGGAAAGTATAAAGCAAATAATGACATATATAAAAGAAAAACATAGAGAATGAAAATTCAAAAACTGTATTAGTTATGTTCATATGTTTTTTTTTTTTTTTTTTTTGGTGGTATGTATATGAATAATAATTTGAAAATGGTAATTTGAAAGAAATCATTAATTTCTCTTTTAGATTGAAAGAAAAAACAGATTTTTTCCTTTTTTAAATTTTCTATTTCCATTTGAGAAACCAATCAAATTTAATTTTCAAAATTTTATTTTTCCTTTTTTGGAAATTATATAAATTTTAAGATTCTAAATAGGCTCAAATTGGAGATTTTTGTAAAGCCAATATAGTAATAACAACAAAATAATATGCGGTAATCACAATTACCAATTTAAAATTATGAGTAACTTTTTTTGTAAAAATAAAAATAAATAAAAATTAAGGGAATTTCTCCATCTTTTCAAGTATAAATAGTACGTAGAGCACAGATAATTAAACTAACTTCAAACTCTTTTCAATACTAGAATACTTTTTTTTTTTTTTTTGAAAGTAGAATACTCTTTCTTTCAACAAATTATATATGGCCAATAATAGTCCTCGAGTTTTTAGTTTCATTATACTTTTTGGGATTTTAGGTTTTTGTGGCCCTGTTCTGGTAAATAACTGAGACCCTCCAAAATCATAATTTTTAAAACAAACATATGCAAGTTTTGAGCCTTTGCCCTCTAAGTTAAATTACAATAAATTCACATTGCTACTATCTCTTCAAGATACCTTTTAAGTTTAATTAAAAACTTTTAATTTTTATTTCTAAATTAGCTAGGTAAATATTAAATATTTAGCCTCTAAAATTTAGGGCCCCTCTAAAATTGGGAGCCCTGTGCGGTAGCCCAGCTTGCACAGCCTAAAATCCGGCCCTGATACTAATGCTAGAGGAAATAGATGGACGCATGATTTGAATCAGTTCACAACTAGTGCAATCAAAGTGGCGTTGAATCTTAGTACTGGCCATGAAAATCATGAATTTACCTATGTGAGACCCACAAATTCTGGTCCTAGCCCCCATGGGTCAGGACATCCTCAACCTGTATCGCAATTTTATTGATCAAGCCAAGACGGGATGATATAACATTAATAAACCTACAGCTTTGGCGGTCTAAGGTGATGACAATTCAAAGATCAAGAAATGATTAATTGTTTTATTTGCTTCGTTGTTATTTTACATATATGTCATATGGTGAAACAATATAATTCAACGAATTTTATATTTTCCCTTTCACTTTTTTTTCTCTATTTTTTAATTTGTTTGCCTACGTTATCTACATATATTAAATACGGAAAAATATATAGTAATTATTGGTCTACACATATATATAATGTATAGTATAATTATTTGCGTTATACGATAAATCCCTATATCTACCAGGACAATACAATTTAATTAACCAAAATTTTCATCACCAATGTGGTAATAATTTTATTTATTCATTAGTTACCAAGAATAAGTGGGCCCCATTTCACGTTCAAAAATGATTTTATGTAACACCCCCAAAACAACAAGACCTAAAAACAAGTCTTAACACATGCAGATTAACAACAAAACTAGCACAGTGGAAGATAAACGGAAACTGGATAAAAGAAATCCAAAACAGGGGTGTTATGCCATGTATACCACACTAGGTAACGCTAAGGCGACAATCTGCAAGTGTATCACACTAACCCAAAACATCAGTCTAAGAACAATCTAAAACCATTGGCGCGCAGGCCACAAAAACACAGTCTAAAGGTACAGGTACTAAGTTACCGGCTCTAGACATCGCGCTCGACTACTCAACACCTGAAAGAACACAAAGATAAACATCGGGGCGACGCCCGGTCAGCGAAAGATGCTGGTAACCCACCAATACCGTTAAGTATCATAAATAGGTAGATATAAGATATAAAAACCATTTTCAAAACAGAATACATATATATAAGTCAAAAGCCAAGATCAAAAGACAACACAAGACTCACCACTCGCAAGGATAACACCGGGAACACATCCCAACCACAAAGGTTAACCACACACAAGGATAAAGACTCACCCAACGGCAACACATGCCAAACAACACAAGCCTCCGTGACTACACACGTCACGAGAGAAGATCACACAACAACGGCTACACAAGCCCTTGTGACATCACCCATCACGAGTTGATATGCCTTCCTTATGCCCTGTTCCAACCTTATGGCTACCCCCAACCTTGTACCTTCAAAGCCAACCATTACCTCTAGAAAACCCCTGTACAGCCAAGTCCAACCTTATTCCGCCGGGACCGTCGTCCCCCACCTATAACCACCAACGAAAACCCACAAATCACGGCAACACATGCCCGGATAACACAATGTTATCCCCCAATCACGTGGACTCAGCCACAGCTCCATAATCACGTCACGGCCACCACGAGGACCGCTGCAATACCTTGGTGACTAGCGTCCCATACCACTAATCGTGCAATCCAGGTAGAGCCACACACGCACCACCACTCACACGAAAGTCAAGCAACGGATTACAACGAAGGTATGAAACATACTCAATCAAGGAACGGGTCACCACCCAACAACAACAACGATGAATAACGCAAGTTATCATCAACCCAACGGAAGGTATGAACAACACACACGCTAGCATTAAGACAACAAACTAGCATGCTTATCAACGGGAAAACTCAAGATAGTTCCGAGGAACACACAAGACACTTCTTGGTTCAACGAAACACAATGTTGAACACTTAGCACGATTCAAGACACCAAAGATCCTACATGGATACCTACCATAAAGCTCTAGACCTACGAAACATCAAGAAGACACTCAAATAGTTCCACAAAAGAACAACGGGAAGCCAAAAGATCAAACACCGAGACAAACAAATCACGGGGAACAAATCCCGAACCAAACGCCACCGTGTACCCCGCGGGTGGACCCACGGGTAGTGCCCCACCCGTGGTCCCGCCCGCGGGTACACTACCCACAAGGCACATGTTCCCCGCGGGTAGGCCGGCGGGTGGTGCCCCGCCCGCCGTTCCGCCCGCGGGTACATCCCTGTACAACAACAAATCCCTTCGGGGATTTTCTTCTCCAAACACAACTTCAAGTCCAAAACATGCCAAATCTCACCAAACACAACAAAATGACTTGAACCAAGGAACATGCCAAGCAATGGCACGAAGGAATCCTAAACACAAGCTCTAGATATGCAATATCACAAGATAAATGCATAAACTCTCACATTTCATAGCAAAACACAAATAGAAGCCAAGAAATCATATATAGATAAGCAAAATAGGTTTTGTAGAGCATGGGTTACCTCTTGAAGACCAAAAGACTCCTCTTACACCACAACAAGCTCTCCACTAAGCTCACTAGCCAAACCCACTTCAAGATCAAACCAAAAGATCATAAAGATCCTACCTTTAAGAAAAAGACAACTAAGATGGAACCAAAAAGACTAGACAAGCTTAGATCTTACCCTTCTAGATGCCCAAATAGGTGAAAGATTGAATCTTGGAAGCAAAACTTGGAATCTTGACAAAAGTCTCACTTGGCTTGAAGAACAAGCTACTCTTCTTTTCTAGAGAGAAGGTAGAGATATTTTCTAGGAATTGTAAAGAATGAAAATGAAGAAGTCTTCTAGGTTTAGGTTACAAAACTAACTCTTGGTGAAAAGACAAGGCTACCCTTACTAACTCTTAGAAAGTGTAAGGAACAAGGGAACTCCTCTCAAAGCACAAGGTACAACACAACTTAAAGATTGACTAGTCAAATACTAGTCCTTGAGTATCAAAAAATCAGGATTTTAGGAATCAATTCCTCAAGAGAAATAGAATTAATTACTCAATTAATTCATGGATTGGAGTGTGGATTTTTGGGGTGTCACATTTTATTTATTAATTAAATACGAATCATGTATTGTCATATCGAATGATGAATTTTTCTTATAGCATAACCCTTATTACTCTTATCAAAGTAGTACACTAGTACTTATTAATTCGTATAAAGAAAAATTTTCAATTTCGGTCCTATGACTATAGGATTTTGTTAATTTCAGTCCCCGAATTTTAAAAGTGTCAAAATTTAGTACATTAACTATGCAATTTTTATTATTTTTTATCACTCCGGTCAAATTGTCGGCCAAATTTTACCAAAAAATTTTTATAGTTAAAATATTGAGTGTATTTTAGTCTTCTTGCCTCTCTTTTCTTTCTCCCCCATTTTTCGTCAAATATACTGCAAATTTCGCCGGAGAAGACACTTACCAGCGTCGGTTTCTGGAGGGTCCAATCGCGACCCGGCCACCGTCGGACCCAGTCCAAGTCCTTCCAGTTCGCAGACTTGGACGATGATATCATGCTCGACGGTGTCGTAGGAGACTTCAACCACTACGTCATCGCCAACCCATTTCCGCAGCGTTTCCGTTGACTCCGACTTCTTCGATGGTCTTGATGTTGGTGCTTTGTCGGCTGTCGACAGCGGAGCAACCACCCCGCTCTCGTCAGAGAAGATGGTGATGGGTTTGGGCCCACACCACAGGCACAGTAGCTCGATGGATGGGTTTTTCGCTACGGCGTCATTCGAGGTTGATTCCATCTCACCCCCCATTGCCGCTGCTCCTCCCTAATTGACACAGCAAATAAAGTCACCGGTAGCTTGCTTGCAAAGTTAATAAACCAGAAACCCTTCACGTATTAGACAGAATTTCACTGTAAAAACCTTGAATTTTCACTATTTGACCGGTAATTTGGCCGGAGTGACCAAAATTGATAAAAATTGCATAGTCAAGCTACTAAAAAGACACTTTTAAAAATCGGGGATTGAAATTAACAAAACCCCTATAGTCATAGGACCAAAATTGAAATTTCCTCTTCGTATAAATATGTATGTAGATATGGGTGAGTGTAAGTAGGTAGGAAGTGACAAGAGTAAGGGTTATGTTATAAGGAAAAAAATTCATCATTCCATATGGGAATACATGATTCATATTTAATTAATAAACTAGTTATAAATATGTGCATTTTTCAATTATAAAATCTCTAATGAATGAAAATGAAGCTAAACTTGATCAATATAAATGTAAAAGTACATAGATCTTATATAAAGTAATTATTATATGAAGTAACTCGACATTATATTACACATAACCCTTCAAAAAAAATGAATCAAACTTGATTGGCCAATTACATGATTGTTTATATAAATTAACAATAAGTGTTCAGTAAGTACATAAAAATTCTTTGATATACTAAAAATTTTAATTAATTTTACAACAATATAATGGTACAAATAACTGAGTTAAATAATGTAAATCTACGTTATGATAATTGAAAAATTAAACAATAAACTCAATTTAATTTTTTTTACCTTAAAATAAACTCATAAAATTACAAAAATTTTAGAGAATATATGTAGTGATTACAATTTTCATTTAAAAAAGAAAAAATAAAAAGTAATGGACATGCATCTAGATTGAGAGTTGAAAGACAAACAATAAATTAGGAATTTATTGTCTTTTAACCCCCAAATTTGTCCCTTTGCTTGTAAAAGAAATTTTTGATGGCATATTGATTTTATGTCAGTCTAGATGAGAACTGAATGTATTGTATTGAATGAATTAATTATAAAGTTACAGAATACATGAATATATACAATGAAGGAATCTCAAGGAGGCTATGATAGAGAGTCCTAACATAACTCAAATACATAGAGTCTTAATACTTCCCCTCAAGCACATGGTAAACTAGTAACCTGTAGCTTGCCTCTAAGAAAAGAAAATCTATGATAAGGCAGAGCATTAGTAAAAATATCAACAAGTTGATCTTTAGTTGAAATAAAATTGACTTGAATATCTCAAAAAACAGCTTTGTCTCTAACAAAATGATAATCAATCTCTACATTTTTTGTGCGAGCATGAAAGATTGGATTTGCACTCATATATGTAGCACCAAGATTATCACACCATAGCTTGAGAATATGAATATTTGGAACATTAATCTCACGCAGCAATGATAAAATCCAGATTACCTTAGCACAGACATTAGCTGGAGCTTTATATTCGGTCTCAATATAAGATCTAGCCACAGTTCTTTGTTTCTTACAAACCCAAGAAACACAACATACCCACTAGTTGACTTGCGGTCTTTAGGACATCCAGCCCAATCAGAATCAGAAAAAACATGTAGATCATTTGTCACAGACTTTCTCATACGTAGACCATAAGTAATACTCCCCTTAACATACCTCAATACTTGCTTCAGTTGAGCCCAATGTGAAACTGTAGGAGCATACATGTGTTCACATAGCTGATTCACTACAAAAGGACATATCAAGTCATGTGACTGTGAGGTATTGTAGCGCCCAAGCCAAACTCATGTATTGCGTAGGATCATCATTCAAATCTGCGCTGGGAGGAATAGATTTTGAAACATAAATAGGAGTGGCTAGAGATTTACAATCTGTCATACCAACACGTTTTAAAATATCTGTCATATATCTTTGCTAAGAAAACAATATACCATCATCACATTTAACTGTTTCAATTCCAAGGAAAAATCCAGGTTCACTGTTCACCAAGATCCCTAATCTTGAATGGAGTAGACAATTATTAAAAGTATAAAATATAGAATATGTCAATACTTAACTACTAAAGTACCCAGGTTGGACTTCTATTTAGAAGGTTGTGAGTTCGAGTCTCAGTGGAGGCGTTACTGGTTCTTTGTGTTTCAGTAGGTTGAGAAAGTATATGAACATATACTACATTGTAATAGAGCTAGTAGCATTAACAAAAAAAAACTACTTAAGTATTAACTTGATAATAATAAAATAAAAATCAGTCATTCAAGATTTATCAAAAAATTCAAAATAAATAACTAATTAATAAAAAAATCAATTGTTTTTTTAAATAACTAATTAATAAAAAAAATCATTTGTTTTTGAATGTTACTGGCCCTATTACATTGTAGTATATGAACACCTCCACTGAGGCTCAAACTCATAACCTTCCAAATGGAAGTCCAACTCGGGTACCATTAGACCACATAGTCTTGGTAAAAAAAAAAATCAATTGTTAAAAAAGTAGAAATGAAAAACTAAAAGTGTTGGTCCCAAACAAGTTAAAATCTAGAAAGGGATGGCGAATTGAACATCTTTCTAACAATTTTTAAGAGTAAATTTCAATTTTGGTCCTGTGACTATAATGGTCTTATTAATTACAAGCCACAACTTTTAAAAGTGTTAATTTAGTAGCTTGACTATGTAATTTTTATTAATTTTGATCACTCCGATCAAATTGTCGGTCAATTTTCACCAAAAAATATTAATTAATAAATTAATGATGATATTTTAGTCATTTCACTCCTCTTTTCTTCTCCTCCAGGAGTCTATTTTTTCCGGCTATTCTTCTCCGACCAAATTCTCAGTACTCTGATCGAAAACACGCCTGTAATCCTTGATGTAACCAATGATTTTCTCGTCGTAGTCGAACCCGGGGTTCCAAACCAATGACCCATATCCAAAAATCCAGAACACTATCTTGATCAAGCTTCTTCCTCAATAAAAAACTACCACCAATTAGCTACAATGTCATTATCTTTTCAATTCACACCACAAATTATAACAAACAGCAAGCAAGAATACGAAACAGCGAATGTGGATCCTAATTTCACCTTCCGAGCATCAAAATTCCCCATAAATCCCCAAACCCATAGAGAACCCGAAAAGATAAAATCCATGGGAAAAAAACCTAATAAAACAAAAATATATGCAATGCAAGCTAGCTAATATCCACCAAGAAGACTTCTGAATCAACTGAAACAACAAAATCCTTTATTTTTCCAACAAATAAGATTGGGCAGAGTACCGAGAAAATGCAAAAATAATGAGGAATTTTAGTGGTTCTCTTGATTCATCACATTGGTATTAAGCTGGAGATCGGTGTCCGAGAATCTGAACGGAATTCGAGTATTTTTTCGTCGAGAATTCACAAAAATTAAGGTGAGTTATTACAACCTTAATTACTTCAATAGACTTTGCAGTGTGCTCATCGGAGAATTTGGTAGGGAAGAATCTCCGGAAAAGATGGACTCTCCGAGAAGAAAAAAATGAGATGTGAAATAATAAAAATATCCTCATTATTTTGCTAATTAATATTTTTTGACAAAATTTGACATATAATTTGGTCGAATTGACCAAAATTGATAAAATTACATAATCAAGTACTAAATTAACACTTTTGAAAGTTGTGGACTGAAATTAACAGGACCCCCATAATCATAGGACCAAAATTGAATTAATAAGTTAAAATTAAAAAATTAAATAATAAAGAATATTAATCATGGTTACAAAACTCGGCTGCCTAGGCACCTAGGCGCTAGGCGGCACCGAGCCTTGCCGTTTTGGCCTAAAGGCGGCCAAAACTTGGCCGGCCACCTGGGCGGCCAAACTCGACCTGGACGGTCAAACTCGGCCGAGTTGACCGATTTCGTTCGATTTTGACTGATTTTGACCAATTTTGTTTGATTTTGACTGATGTCGTCTTTCATTAATTATTGATTTTAATATTATTATGACGTTATGACTTATAAATTATCATTATTTCATTTATTTAGATGTGTTATTTGATTGAATGTTGAAAACAACCTCATTAAAATTGTCAAACTACAAATCTGTCACTATTTTTTAAAATTTTATAAATCCGATTTTAAGAAATTCCAAAATAACCATTTTTACTCCCTAAATTTTTTTGCAAAAGGACGGTGTTTAAATAAATTATTTCGGGTGACTTTTTAAATAAAAATTCAACACCGAGAGTTTTAATTCCAAAATTCTAAATTTTCGGGTATTTCATGTACCAAGTTTTAAACCGAGAAAACTATCTGAGTGAAACCAGGAGAAGTCCGAGGAGCCTAAGTCAAGTGTTTGACTAGAAAACATTTTTGAGAAAATTATCTTTCAACCCCAAACTATTTTAAATAGCAAATCTAGTCCATGGTCCATGGAGTATGGTGGACCACAAGCCATCCAAAACAATGCCTGAAACATTCTCTGCCAAGTCCTTTTTACAACTTTGCCATCCACCAATCATAGGGAATCATCCGGTTTTGCACCCTTTATAAGCCTCACTATCCATTTGTTTTCATGATCTCTTTCCTTGCCTCTCCTCCCCTGAGTCCTCTGCTAGAAGAAAGAAACATCACAGTAAGTTTCCCCAAGCTCATTCTCATCCATTCATTCACTCATTTTGCTTCTAGTTTTCATCTTCTTGTTTCAATCTCTGAGGTTCTTTCCTTGTGTGTTGTTTATGTGGTTTGTTTGAGGAGTTTAGGAAGTGATGGTGGTGGAAGTTGAGTAGAGAGAGAGATGAAGAAGAATGCACACAAGAGAAAGAAGAGGAAACAACAAAGGTATAACCCTATTGATTCCCAATATCTTTTTGACTCTGTGAAGTCACTGTTATGTAGATAAAAATGTGTAGAAATGCTAGTATATTGTGTGTTTGAGCTATTAGATGACTTGCTGATATTTTATAATGTGTTGTTGATGTTTTGGAAATGGAATTTTTTGTCTGAAAATGCTATACAGGTGAAGAAGAAGCCTCTGGTGCACAACACTGTGCGCACCAGCTAGAGTCACGGGCCTAGCCAACGGCCCACGAGGGGAGCCGCTGGCTAGAGCCGTGACGGGACGACCCTAGGCAGCCGCCAGGCGGTCCTAGGCGACGGGGCTCCTCTAGCCCCGCCGTAAGCTCCGTTTGATTTTGTCTGTGCAGTGGCCAGGCCCTTGTGGCTCAGCTACATGTTGTTTCGGATCAGGAGTCGTGGTCCCTTGTGGCTCGGAACCTTGGGGCTGTCATGACGCACGTTTGGACTTTGATTTCGTTGAATTTGGATTAGAAATGAGCATTATATGATAGATTTTGTGAAGCATTTGTGTCACAGTAATGTTTCGGTGTTTGAAAATGAGAAGTATCAGACTTGGTTTTGCCTATGTGAACTGCTTGATACTATTTGATTGTTAAATTGAGAAGCATGATCATTAATTGATTAAGTCTTGTTAGAAAAGCATGCCTAAGGTGTATGTTATGATTCATAGAGATTATTTGTCAAATTCCAAGTATTGAAGTGTACAGAGCATGTTAGTCTTGAATGTTATCATCTAGAGAATGAGTCTAAGTTGATGTAGTTGAGTTCCAAATGCATGATGAATGATTGATAAGTGTTTGATGAGGTTATTTGTCAGATTATGAATTTCAAGCATGATTATGTGTCTTTTGAGAGTTCACAGTAATACAGAATTGAAGTATGTTGCACAGTAAATTGCATTCCAAGCATATCATGTTTTAAAAGGGCATAAGTGGCCAACGTGAGCCTAAGTATTATTTTCCAAAACTCATAAGCATGTGGAAAGTCATTATCTTGTTGCATTGAGAATTTGTTGAGAAGTTACGTGCATAAGTTTGCATAAGTAGAGGAATTGCATGAGATATATATGTTATCAATATAAGTGAGGTTTTGGAGGACCCGTTGGGACTATGTCCTTTCGGAGTAAAAGGTAAAGTAACGGACATTGCGATTCAACAGATTTATCATGTAACGCGGTGTATTCCCACGTTACAAGGTTGGAGACTGCTCGCCAGGCTTGGAATCCTGGTTAGGGGGTTTGCACACTAAAAGTATGATATCTGATTCCACAGAGAAAGCAAACAAGAAAGAAAGATTAAGAACCAAGAGAGTGGTTCTGTGGGTGAGTTGAGTATTAAGCCGGCTAGATTTCCAAGCATGTTTAGGTCCATTCATGAGTGTGAAGGTCCCACCTCCCCCCACGAGATAGAGGTTCCGTAGCTACGGATGTGGTGGATGCACGAGATTGCACCGTACGATAGGGCTTCGCTGCGGCGGAGTACCTACCTCGCACAATAAGAGAAACGAGAAGTATGAGAAAGTTTGAGCAAGAAAGAAATCGAGTCAAGAGACTCAAGAGAAAGAAAGCGAGTCATTGTGACTCTAAGAAACCTCCACAGAAAAGTATTCTATTTACAAACGAGTGTATATGTACATCTATGTATATTTATTCTATAGCATCTTATTGCATTTGAGTATAGTATTGCACGAGATTGCATATCGAGAATGTTTGTGCGAGTGTGTATGATATGTACATGATAGATCATATAATGGATATTTGATTACACTTAATTGCATGATGAGAAGTTGATAACATGAGATTGTTTGTTAAGCTTATGTGTTAGCATGAGATTGTTTTTGAGTTGTTATACAGGGTGGAGTTTTGCTATGTTAAGTATGATGAGCATGTTGTTAGGTTTGATATCGTTGAAGTATGCCTATTTGATATTTTAGGTTGTGAGCATATAGAAAGCTTTGTGGTTTATATTAAGGTTTTGTCTAAGTGATTGAGATTGCTTAATTTTGGAATGTGAACAAATGTTTTTTCAAAGTATATACTGTAGTATTTTATAGGGTTGAGTGGAGTTATACTTAGCTTCGTGCTAACGGGTGTTTTCTATTTGTCTATTTGTAAAACCCCTTTCAGGTGGGCCCAGCTTTTGAGAGTGCTCGAGTTAGACTAGTGTAGTTAGTTGCTATTAGTCTAAACTCTCTGATTTATTATTGATGTTTTTGAGATTATAGATGTAGACACCTGTTGTTTTGTTGGTGATAGACGCCTGGGTATTTTTTCCCCAAGTTTAATTTAATGTAGTAAGTTCTAGATAGTTAGTACCTTTTTAGCCTGTGCAGTCACCGGGTACGGTGATTGTGGCGGTGGCATCCCTTTGTTTTGATGCTTAGTAAGTTAATGTGATTGATTAGTTGTGTTATTTAAGTTAATTAAGCGTTTAATTATAAGGTTTTAGAAAATTGTGGTGTTACACGCACGCCTCGGCCACAATCGGCCGAGGCACGCACCTCGGCCAGTCTAGGCCGAAGCCCGTCTCGGCCAAGCAAAAAAAAAAAAAAAAAAAAAAAAAGAGAAAAGAAAATTAATAATAAAAATAGAGTGCGAGAACTTACAGAAGTGGTGACAAGAGCTGGTAGAGAGGTGTCCAAACTGCTCTGAATGCTGAGGTTTATATGGGATGAATGTACGTGATAAAAAAAGTAAAGTAAATAATTTAGAAGCAAAAATGATTTAGAGAATACCATCATATATTTTAGAAGCAGAGAAGGATTTGGAAACTACAATCATATATGATTTGGAAAACAAAATCATATATTTTAGATTGTCTAGAATTCCATGCAGTGTCGAAGTAATTTAGTTTTACTCCCAAGCCAGCTCAAGAATATCCCAGACTCGGGAGTAGGGGGCTGGTGACAGAGTAATGGTGCCAGCACCCGACCCGGGTTGTCAACGGGTACCTGACCCGGCACCACATGGAAACCCAACGGGCAGAATACTAATGGGTGGAACGTTACCACGGGTCATTTACTGTGACATTGAAGAGAGAGAAATAATGGCTCCTCATTATGTCTCATCATGTCATTACCGTTAGGGCTTGATATAAATAGGACCTCACCTCAGCTAGGAGGGACACGTTCAACATTTTGTACTGAAACACTTGCAATACAACAATTCGCTATTCTTATAATATTATATCTCCGGTAACATATTTACGGCAATTTATACCATACACCCCGGTGTATAGAGCTATGTACGCCCAGCATCAAAACGACGCCGTATGGAATTGTTATGTAACGGATTTTTTTTATTAGTCTGTTAACGCCGTCAAACGGTAAGAAGAGGGAAGTGAGAGAGCGGCTCTAAAGACATGGTGTCGTCGCGCCGATCATGCATATTGGATTAGAGAACACGAAAGCGACCTGATTGTTCGATTTGCGTCGTATTCTGCAATTGTTGGATGGAAGCCATGTCTAATTCGATTGCGCAGCAAGATGTGGCGGAGACAGAGCATACAACTGATCCTGTTGGAGTGGTAGATACAGAGGATGCTAATCCAGGTATTTGATTTTTAAGATTTTATTTTGTATTTGTGTTTGATGTATGATGAATATATTGGACTCGCTGTTGAATTATATAAGAATTGATATAGAATTTCTGTTTGATTGTGGTTGTTTTGGATGTTAGTATGGTTTGATTTGAAGTTGTTGTTTCAGTGAGGTTGTACGTGTATTATATGGTTTGATTTGTTTGGTTTTATGATTATGTGTATTGTGCCATATGTGTATGTGTATTGTAGTTATGGATTATGTACATTAACAGTATGCGATATAGGTTTTATGTATTTTAATGATTATGTGTATTGTGCCATATGTTTATGTGTATTGTAGATATGGATTATGTACATTAACAGTATGGGTAGTCAAAATGTATGTGATTTGCAGCTGATCAGGATTTGGTAGGGATGTCAGTGTGTTCGGTTGATGAAGCATATGACATGTATAATGATTATGCCTTTAGAGTAGGTTTTAGCGTGAGGAGGGGTAAGCAAAGATATAGTTCTGCTACAAAAACAATGAAGACGAAGATGTTCCATTGTTCGAAGGATGGATTTAAAAGGAGTACAGGAAAAGGGTGTTATTCTAAAATTGATGGTCGTACAGGTTGTGGTGCATTTGTCCAATTCGATTTACATGAGAATGGGATGTGGATTGTTTCGAAGCATGAGAAGTTGCATAATCATGAATTGGTTCCACCAAGCAAGAGTTACCTTCTAAGGTCACATAGGATGGTGTCTAGGAATCATATATCATATCTTACTGATTTGAAGAGCAGTGGTGTGTCTGTTGCAGATGGTGTAAGATTCCTTAAAACACAATCAGGGGGATCACCACTTGTTGGGTTTACAAGTAGGGATGCATATAACTCTCTATGTACCGATGCATTGAACAGATTGGATGGTACCGATTCAAACACATTGATTGAAATATTCAAACGGAGGCAGTCAAGTGAAAGGGATTTTTACTTTGATTTTGAGGTGGATTTGGAGTCAAGGTTGTGTAGTTTTTTTTGGAGGGATGGACGGATGAGGAGAGACTATGATTTGTTCGGGGATTTGCTAGTTCACGATACAACATATCGTACTAACAAATATGACATGATTTGTGGAACTTTTGTTGGCACGAATAACCATTGCATGAATGTTATGTTTGGATGCGGTTTTTTGATGAATGAGAAGATTGAGTCATTTGTATGGTTGTTTAAGACATTTTTGAGATCTATGGATTACAAAAGTCCACAAAGCATAATGACTGATCAATGTGCTGCTATGGCTGCTGCAATTGTTCAAGTTTTTCCAAGTTCACGACATCGGCTATGTATATGGCATATTGGCGAGAACTCAAAGAAGCACATTAAAGGGTTAAGAAATCAAAAAGATTTCCTAGATATATTCAATTGCTTGTTGAAGTATACGGATACAGAGGCAGAGTTTGAATTTTACTGGACGAGGTACGTGTCTGATGTATGCTTCGTTATTTTGTTTTGTTTTTTTTTTTTTTTGTTTGTTTTTATTATTAGTTTACATATGGATTATCATTGAATGAATAGTTGTAGATTATATTATACAGAATACAGAATTATTTTTCTGGATCAAGTTTATGTGTATCTGTTTGATAGTTTATGTGTATTCATGTATAAGATTATGTACATTAGTCTGTTCTGTATGTTATATACTGACATGCTTGTAGGTTTACTTTAATATATCTATGGCATGTTATTTCAGGATGGTTACAACATACAAATGTCACAATAATCACTGGATTGAAAAGTTGTATGGGTGTAGAGAAAAATGGTGTCTTGCTTTTAATAAAGATTATTTTTCGGGTGGGATTTTATCTTCTCAAAGGAGTGAGACCACCAATCACTCTATTTCTAGAAGGTTGTCCAAGACATCTGGTTTGTGTGATTTTTATAACTCTTTTGTTGGGGTCATATCAGAGTGGAGAAGTAGAGAGAATGGGGAAGATGTTCGGTGTTCACAAGGTGTACCCACAATGGTGATGGATAATGTTAAGATTCTGTTGCATGCTAGGGAAATTTATACAATTGAGATATACTATTTGTTTGAAGAACAATTTTTGAAAGGTGGATCATGCTATCAAGAGTGTGTGATGTTGGAAGATGGTGTGTATAAGTATCATGTCTGGAGGCCTGATGTTGATATTATTAGGCATGAAGTGGTGTTTAACAGTAGACAAATGGACATTGGATGTAGTTGCAAGTTGTTTACTGAATTGGGGATTTTGTGTTGTCATTGCTTACGCATTCTAAATGTGCATTGTGTTTCTGAAGTCCCCGAGAAGTATATTTTGAAGAGGTGGACTAAAAAAGTTGTTGAAGTTGATAATGTTGATATAATGTCTAGAGTTGATAGTGGTAATGGTGCATCTTCTGTTTGGTTATTAGAAATCATTAGGAAATTTCAGAGGCTTGCTGTTTATAGTCAGGAAAATATCGAAGGACGGAAGATTTGTAAAGAAGCAATTGCAGATGCAAAGAGAAGACTTGAAGCTGAATGTGGTGGCAGTTTATTTGAAGATTGTGACATAGGATCGACAAGTGGTGTTATAAAGGATCCATCTACTAGGCGGATGAAAGGGTTGCGGAATAGGAGGGTGAGCAGCGTTACTTCAAAGAAATATAACAAAGCAAGGGGACGGAAGCATCTTGTAAATATGGTTGCTTCCAAAATAAAATCTGCTGTTCACTTGTTCAGTCTCAAGTTGATGGTGATATTTTAAATATTGCATGCGATGGATATCTTGTGCACCCAAGTTCCGGAGGTTCTAGTTTTTGTCACGTTAGCACAATGTCAAGCATGGATGATAATTAAAGCACATGTTAGTGTTAATCATCGTAGTAATATGTATCACGTACAGAACGATGTTAAATCACATAACTCAGCAGTAATAAAATAGACTTTTATTATGATATGTGCTGTTTTAAAAGTTTATGTGTATTAATTATATACTTTATGTGTATTCCTTATATACTTTATGTGTATTACTTCATATGATTATGTACATTTTTATTTGTGTTAATTACTTTTATTTATTTATGTACATTTCTTTTTTAGGTTTGCAGTTATCAATATAGGGAAATGATATGCTTGGTCATATGTGTATTATGTACATGTTTACATTCAGTAGGATGTTTGATTATATATATTAGCAGAAACAAAATATTTGTTAGACTTTTTTTAGTAGTATGTGCACTGTTTGAAAGTTTATGTGTATTCATTATATGGGTTATGTGTATTACTTCATATGATTATGTACAATTTTTGATAGTTCACAGTTTGTGTAGTATATGCATTGATTATGCACAAAATCATATTGGGGAATATGAAAAATATAGAATACAAGTAAACATTAGATTGGATTACCAAAAGGAGCATATACAAATTTCTGATAATTGTTTATCAACTGAAACTTCTAGAAATTGAACCAAAAATACAAGTAACCATGTGTTTGGATTAGCAGAACTGATTTTTACAGATTGTGGTTAGTAGTTTCACTTCTCTTTCTTGTAGTTGTCCCTTGCTGATTGCATGACTGTTTCCATGTATTCGTTTTTCTTCCACATGATGATGTTTGCTGCATATTTTTCTCTAAGCGATGTAATGAAAGCAGCCTACAGTAAACAAAAGATACATGTTAAAATTAGAAGAAACAAGAGATAACATGTGTAATGTAGAACAAAGTTGATTATTACTTACATCACTATCACCCCCTACGAAACCAGTTTCCCATTTGTCTACTACAGTCCCTTTGTAAGTTTCCATGTGGCGCATGCAATACACACCACAATCTGTTGTGTTCTCTTCATCTTGCCATGGCATGTGAATGCACTCAGCTTCGATATTCTTCACTTTTCTTGCAAGGGGGTTTTTCTTCGATTGGAGGTATTTGTAGAAAGCTGTTTTCTGCACATTATAGTAATTGCAGTGTTTAATTAATTTAAGTAATGTAAATATTAAACTATAGGGTATAGATATTTAATAGGAGTATTAGTTTATCTTACCAACTTAGCCGGGCAGTTCTCATATCTGTTCGTATTTGGTATTCCCTTGGGCATTAGCTTGTTATCAATGATCTGAAGTTTTGACTTGGGGATGTTAAAGCACATCAAGTAGTAGTGATTGTGCCTCAAGATTGTAAAGAAAACCTGAAATGAATAATTAAAAGGTATTTAACAAACTGTGTCAAATACAGACATCAATTCAATAATCTTAGAATTCATATATATATATATATATATATATATATATATATATATATATATATATATATATATATATATATATATATATATATACTTGTTTTACTTACAAGACTTGCATCTGTGATATCAATTGCAATCTCCCTCAACTGGTAGTCAATATTTGCACAGAAGTCACCTATATCCATATTCCTTGCTTTTATTTCAACATTTTCAAGCGTCATCTGTAAAGAAGAGGTTGTGTGTCATATAGTACATTGTTTTAAAAAATGTGTTAGTTCTAGATGTGTACTTACGTAAGCAGCTTCCGAGAAGAAGATCCTTTTTGGTTGATCAATTGATCTTTTCATATCAAGCACCGTCAATCTGTGTGCCCAGATTTGCAGGATATTTGTAGCTAGTTGTCCATTTGCCAATGTTGCAATGTCCTCCCTCGTTGCAAACAGATCATGGGCAGAAAACAACATTTCACTGGAAACAAACAAAACAAGTTGATATTACAAAATAAACATTTCACAATTTAAAGTAATATAATGTCATGAAGTAATACACATAACATATAACTAGGATACACCAATGTACATAATATCATGAATGAATTCACATAACATATATCAGGAATACACATAATGTGGTATATCAATTGAGAACACCATTGTACATAATATTATGAATGAATACACATAACATATATCATGAATACACATAATGTGGTATATCAACTGAAAGCATATGTTATAACAAGTTATAAATGAAATACATACTAAGAAGGGTACTCAGTTTCATCTGATGGCAGGAATGCATAGTCTGAGATCAGTTTTTCCCTGGCGGAAACATTCTTGAGCTTTGAAATGTTGCTTGTCCAGTACGGGGATCGACAAGCCAGAGAGAGGTTTTTGAACTTTCGCTGTGGCCTCTTCCGGACATTGACATCTTCAGATTCAGCAATGATGCTTTATCGAGACAGAAAAGTAATTAGGAACATGTTTTAATGTGTTAAGCAGTAGGCATAACAACATGATTAAATAATTAACAAGGATAAATGCACATAAGGATATTGTTAAGTGATATGTGAGTTTTACCTATCAAATTCAATTTGTTCTGGAGTTCTCTGTTCAGTTGCTGGTAGTGATTGGGGTGAACCATCAGCTATGTCATCAACGATATTCTCCAAGAGTGTTGCAATTGGGGTAAGTGTTGCTGCTGCTGTATTTCCTTCGGTTGTTTGTGGTGGTGGTGTGGTGGGTGATGCTGATAGAGTTGCTGCTCGGGGTTCAGATGTGGGTTTGGGCGGAGGTGGTGTTGTTTCAGGTGGAGTTGCATTTCTTGGGGCCTCTTCGGGAGTAGCATCACGGCTAGTTGGCGTCAGGAGATTAAAAGTTGGTGCGGGTATATCAGCAGTTGTCATGTTCTTCAATGTTGCCAGGAATGCCGCTTCAAGTTCAACAACCGCATCCAAGAAACTGGGTTGGTTGTAGATATCATCCTCTCGCAGTAAGTTTTCCGGTGGGGTTGGATTCGGGCTTGGGGTGAGGTTGGTAGTGGCGGATAAGTTGCTGAACACATTTTTTATAATCTCAACAACAGAGGTGTTTGCCCCAACACCTGCCATGACCTCACCGAACTCCATAATGCTCGTGGTCATCTTTTTCAATGCGGTGGTGACCTTTTCAACTTCCTGACCTTGTGGCAGTTCACGGGGCAGTGGCAGTTGAGGAGGTGGTGGCTGATGTGCATCTGGGATATATTCAACGACTTTGCCCTTTCCAAAGCCGCCTATGTCTCTTTCAACCTTGACCCTTGCCCTCAAATCACTTGAAGTCCATGAAGTGATTGTGGGAATTCTCTTTCTGACTATTTCTCCTCTAACCTGCACTTTGTCTAGGTATGCCAGCTTGAAATAGAGAAACAAAACAAAAAGAAAAAAAAAAGAAGAAGAAGATAAACCATTCAAAATCAGTATCAGTTTATGTTTAGGTTGGCAGAGTAGGATACACATAAAGTTATTAAAAGATGTACATAATTATAGTCTACAATGTACATAATGTATATCATGAATACACATAAGGTTATAGGTCAATATACAGAGTGCATACCATCAGGAAAGTTGCAGGACCAGTGAAGGCTGCATCACGTTTGCCCCTCCATGTTGTGGTGGTGTCAACAAGAGATCGTATCGTGTAAGCACACCAGTTGAAGTCTTGGATCTTGCTGACATCTTGCAGTGAATACAGGAGCCTGTAGTTGTAGAACATGTTCTTGAAGCCTCTTATCAATGTGGAAACAAAATAGATTATGAAGTCACGTTTGAACATGTCTCCATGATCACGCCTCTCAATAATGCCATTCAGCATCTGGCTTGTAGTTGGTGTGCCTGTCTTCACTCTCCACCGCTGTCTCCAAAGTGCAACCAAGCCAGTGAACTGTGGGTCCTTGTTTGTTATTTCAGCCTCCACAACAGTCTGTTGGCCTCTGGGGATGCCAAGTGTTTTCTGTACATCATCATCTCCTAGAAGGAGCTCCTCCTCTTCCAGAAGTATTGAGCATCTACCAACATCAAAGCGCTCTAGAAGGTATCTCAGAAGTTCACAATCACACAAGGACAGTGTTGCATTTAAAAGGGATCCAAATCCCATATCTCGAACAGCTTGGTGCTGTTCTGGGCTCAGACTACTGACGAGTGCACAGAGCTGCTTTGGGGAGGTCCGTACAGATAAATAATCATTGTTTCTTGGTTTTCTCCTCTTCTGTTTTTCATTACTTCTTATGCTCTTTGGGGCTTTGGCAGGTTCAGCAGCTGCACTGGCATGGGTTTTCTTTTGTTTTTTGGCAGGTTCAGCAGCTGCACTGGCATGGGTTTTCTTTTGTTTTTTGGCAGCAGGCTGTTTGGGGGCATCACCGGCATTTGTACTGGTTTCAACATTTGGTGATTCAGAACATGTTTCAGCACCCTTTGACGAAGCAGCGGTATTTTTCTTTCGTTTACCCTCTCTGGCAATTTGTAGTAGTGTAGGATCAGACGTGGTTGTAGGTGTTGATGTAGGTGCAACATTCCTTTTTCTGGGAGATCTCCGGGGATTAGTGGGTGTAGGGGTTGACATATCTGTAACAACACAATACACATAAATACAAATATAAGGAATACGTAACACTAATATTAACACCAAACAGGCAGTAGATTGGGATTGAGAATTTTACAGGGGTGCAAATATACAATGTACATAATCTAATGAATGAATACACATAATATATAACTAGGATACACATAATGTTGAATATAAGAAAAATGGTTATCTATGATGAGGTATAGGAACTGAGAACATTAATGTACTTAATATTATATCAGAATAAACACAAGTATAAGTAATATGTAACCCTAGTTGACATAATAACATAATACACATAATAACAGTTTTAAGTATTAGGTAACACTAATATTAACACCAGACAGACAATATACTGGGATTGAGAAGTTTGCAGGGATGCAAATGTGTAATGTACATAATGCTATGAAGAAATACACATAACATATAACCATGATACACATAATTTTGGAATAGAAGAATAATGACTATCTATGATGAGGTATAGCAACTGAGAACACCAATGTACATAATATAATGAATGAATACACATAACATATACCATGAATACACATAACATATATCAGGAATACACATAATATGGAGTATAAAAATAGCGGTTATCAATGATAAGGCATAGGACCTGAAAACAGTAATGTACATAATCTTATACCAGAATATACACAAGTCTAAGTAATATGTAACCCTAGGTATCGTTGCTGTATTAACACAATGAAGTAATAGCATGAATGTTTAGAATGAGAAGTAATAGTAGTTATGCTTACTTGTAACTTTGCGATGTTGTATGCCCTTTTGCAGAAGAATGTGGTGAAGTTTTTGCGGTTTTTGGCGTAGTTCGCGGAAAAAATGTGATCGTTTTAATTTGAATTGCAGGGAGTGGTAATTGAAAGGCTTCGTGAAGAAGAAAGGTTTGATATATATATATATATATATATATATATATATATATATATATATATATATATATATATATATTTTAAATGTGATTGGACGGACGGAGAGGCGCCCGTCCCGTCAAATATCCACTAACGGAGTAATATTAAAACGCCACCATTTTGCACGTAAGCGCATAGACCTACGTGCAACGTGGTGTATGGTATAACGATTGCATATTTACCGTAAATATGTATACAAAGGGACAATTGTATATTAGCAGCATTATACTAGGAGAAGTGGGATAATAGCCATACATCAAATAGAGTATTTACAACTTAAATCATTTTTTTTTTTAAATTTCATGGGTCTCCTGTGGGCCAAAAGTGGTGGTCTAGCTCATTTCATAGGAGAATTGTATGTTAATAGATTTTAATAGGGATGACAACGGCGCGGGATGAGAGTATACTCTCCGAGTCTTTGTCTCCGTCTTGGTATGAAATTGAAAATATTTCTCATTCATGTCTTCACAGGAAATTAGGTGGGGATGAAGATTTTTCGTCTCGGTCAACTATTAGTTAAAGTGTTAAATTATTGTAATTTTTAATAATAATATTAATAATAAAATTTAAAACTTAAGTTCTAGTTTCAAAAATCAAAATACTAAGAGGATACAAATAACATATCCTAAAATAAATATCATTTAATTTGATAATTATTTTTTATTAAAAACTATATTATGTTCCCGTATTCAATTACAATTATTAATATAGTGAAAGAAGTTTAGAAATTATGTGTGATCGAAATCAAATGATGATTCTCAAGAAATCATGATTAATTATGAAAAAATAAACACACCAAACATGAGCAATGAATTAGAGGCCAAAATCGATTTGCCACAATGTGTAACATTAATCATGGCTGCAACAGGTGAACCTTACACCAAAAAGAGAATGTATTTTTCTGTCAAATTTCATAGGAATTTTTAAACCTCTTTAAATGTTGAAATATATTTATATTAGTCATTTCAAGACTCTATTTTCTAAACTTTACAAGTATACTTAAAAATTAAATTTCCATTCATCTATTATCCATTTTGAGTGTATAAATATATGAAATTCAACATCTGAACTATGAGAATTCTAATCCATTTTGACCTACCTGATTCCAATGAAAGTGGATCTCATTTAAAATATTGCCTCAAAATGACTACTCGCATGACATTTGTTAATTTTTCAACACTTTTAACCCAACAAGCTGGGGGAAAATGTATAGATAAAAATTACATTACAGTAAAAAATAATTGAAGGAAAATAAACCCAAATTAGGAGGTGAGTATGGGTGTTAATTCCTACAAGTGGATCAATTATTATTAGCATCATTGATCATCTTCTTCCTCTTGAGAACTACAGTCCATGTGACAAGTTCTAACACAAGAGCAATTCCTCCAAGCACTGAAAGCAAGCTGATATATGCCACCTTCCATTTCCTTTGTGGCTGCAGTATCTCAAATCCTTTGAACACATTGATGATGCCAAGAATGAGCACTCCATATCCTATCCCTTGGTGGTATATGTTCCAGTACAATCTGTACTTGTGATTCTTATTTGGCCGTAGAAATAGTGCAAATACCTGAACATATATAGATTAATTAGTTGTTAGCTGATTAGGTTAGTGAGTTTGATTAGTTGATAACATTAGCTAATTGTAGAAAGATTGTTTGGTAAATTAGCTGTTAGCTGATTATATACAAAATGACTTTCTGAAAATTAAAAGCTGATCAAAAAAGTTGTTTTGAGTAGCTTTTTGAATTTTAGTGTTTTGGAGCAATAAGCTGTTACAAAAAGCTAATTAATCAAATACTTATACTGATTGTTTAACCAAGTCAAACAGCTAATAGTGGTCAAACAAGCTAAAATTGACTAATATGCTAACTATTTTACCAAACAAAACCAAAAACTTATGTGAAACTGTCTCACTGCACGGATCCCTGTTAGTGAAAAAGGGCAGATCAAGATGAAAATGTAATACTTATTTGAAAAATATAATACTAAATCAGGAATAAAATGTTTGTTACTGTAATACTTTTGAAGAAAATATAATACTTTTACATTTTTATTTAAAGTATTACATTTTTTCTTAAAATTATATTATTACATTTTTCCTGATTGCTTCTAATTATTTGATTTCATATTATTAACGTCAATTAATTAAGGTGAACAGGTTATGAATAATTATAAAGAGTGAATAAAATGTACAAATATATATATAATTATGATTATGAATCACCATTCATTATGCATGTATAGTAAAAGAAAACAATTGTGAAATGTGTGTCGTTGAAGAATCACAATATAAATGGAATGACCATACCAATAAATTATGAAAAAAGTATGAGAAAATAATTATAATCAATATTTCATTATATATATATATCCTAACACAATTTTTACATACCAATTAATTAAATGAATTAAGCCTAAAATTGGTGGTAAAGATGGATGTACCTGGAGAGTAGCAAAACAGAAGAGGGTAATTCCAAGGTTCCTATGGATTGAGTACACAATCCCAGTGGATTGACTCCCAAGCTTCATTCCAGTTCCCCAACCACCAACTCCAACAACGTATGAAGACAGTTGGCAGGTCACATGAGCATAAAACCACGCAGGATCTGAAAATGTCTTAACATACCTTGCCATTATTATTCCAACTGGAAACAAAATCCCCCAACTCACAACGTTCAGTATTCCATGTATCTGTTCACACAATTTTACCCAAAACAAAAAATGTTAATAATAGAATAGATAGTATTATAATGAAAACAAGGAAATTATGTCAACAAAATTTTGTCCAATTACAATATGCAAACATATAACAAAAGCTTGAGCTAGTCTTCTTTATGAAGGGTCTCATCTAATAATAAGGGTAACCACAATAATGATTTTTAAGGAGGTTTTTGAAGTTGTAATGCTCTTATGTGTGGAGGAGAGAAGGAAATGGGTCCTTGTACAAGAACCTTTTTGTCTTCCAAGTAGGACCCGCCCAAAAAAAAAAAAAGACAAGTGCCGCTTACCACGTGAAAAACACCAAAATGCACCCAATCCAGACGCGTGCACACCACACGTCTCGGTGGACGTGTTAATCTGCAACTATTCTTTTTTCCCTTTTTCCCTTCCCTTACATTTTCTTTTTCCCGGCAAAATCTATACCTATTAGAATGCTCAATTTGATATTACGTACCCTACTAACCCTAGGTTGGATCTACCGCCTAACTTTTAATGTACAAGAAAGTAAAAAATTCACCTAATTTTTTTTGTACTACATAGTAAAAAAATAAAAAAGTTTTCTAGAAAGCCTACTAAGAGTGCCCTAGCAGTTTCCTAATTAGTCTCTTCAGAAGCCCATTCTCCAATCCAGGGAGCCGCACTCTCCTAGTCAATCTTTTGGATAGCCTAATCTTTAATCTAGGAAGCCAAGAGCTCAAACTCTAACTTGGAGAACCCTAACTCTAAGATGCTGGTGTGAATCAAACCCATACTCTACCGCTGAGTGGCAGCAGGTGGTCTACCACTTGACCTAGTCCGGCAAATTAAAGCCCCAAATTTATTATTTACATACACGGGCTCAACCATGAAATGGGAATATAATTAAAGTCCGGCCTTCAACTTACATTCTTATTCCGGAGTTTGGAATTCCCACTGTCGTCGTCCCGAAAACTCTCCCCTTTCACCAGATCAAGCTTTCCCAAAGCCTTCAGATTCTCCTCCTGGAATTCATGTTTCGCCGGCGATTCCCCATTCACCACACTATTCCCGACCTGCCACACCTGATTCACGTTACCATCACTCCCTTCCGGCAGCTTCACCGTCGCGAAAATCGTCATCACCCCACCGCTATACTCCCCCTCCATATCCGAAACCTCGAACGAAAGCTCCCCTTCTCGAATGTCCCTATAGGAGTTGAGGCTGTACGTCTTCACCGCCATGGAGCCGTCGAGCCGTTTGAACGCGATCAGAGACTGCGCCCCCACCATTCCCGTCCCGTTCGGGTTAATCGCCCACGAAACCCACCCCTCCGGCGCGCCGGGCGGCGCGAGAAACGCGAAACGCAACAGAGATTTCTCGGAATCATAGGTCCAATGTATGTACGAGTTTAGGTACTGAAGGTCGGTGCATTTCTCGTACGATCTGTTGCGCGAGAACTTGTGGTTTGTGCATGAAGCGGAAGATGATAGCTGAGGTCTTAGGATTAAGGAGACAAGGAAGAGGAAGAATAGCAGACGAGGTTGAAGCCGCGACGACATTTTACGAGTGATTGTTGAAATTGGAGGACGATGAAGGAGAGGAGAATGGAGGAATTGAGGAAACGAAAATGTTGTTGTTCCTTTTTTATTGTTGCAAAAAGCTAAAGCATGCGTTCATTGCGTATTTGCGTTGTCTCCCCCCCTAGTACATAATTTGTTACAAAATTTACTTTAAAGGAATAAAAATTAAATCAAGATTCGCAAAAGAGTTAATTCCAGCATAAATACTCGCTTAATTGTTAACATGTACCAATTTTCATACTTGACAATTTTTAATTGTACCATAAATGGTCTCTTGACTATTGATTTTGTTTTAAATTTGGTACTTCAGTTAAATATTTATTTAGCAAACATTAAATTTAAAAGTAATAAGGTAAACATTGACTCGTTATTGAGATGAGAAAATTGGATTCATAAATTTAATACATTGGATTTATCATTAGTGGGAAGACTTAATTTCATTTTTTATCCTTGGTTTTTTATTTTTAAATTATCAAAACATCCCTCTTTGGTCATAGTATTATTGTAGCATGACCATCTTTGGTCCTCCATCAATAAAATCGTTGAAATACCTATAAATATAAGGACATTTTAATCTTTTTAATACAAACTGCGTTGACCCGTTATATTTTTTTATATATATTTTTTTAAATTCATAATTATTGAAGACAAAAATACTCTTGTATTTAAAGACATTTAAATTGTTTTGTTGATAGAAGACCAAAGATTGTCATGCCACAATAATACTAGGACCAAAGGTGATGTTATTAAAAAAAAAAAAAAAAGAAGACTAAAAGTTGAATGTCACCTATAAATTCATAACAAAAAATAGTATTAACTCTTAATGGGAATGTGAAGAGCCGATTTTTACATTATTACTTTTAAATTTAAGTTTTACTAAATTAATATTTAACTAGAGGACTAAATTTGGAACAAAAAATAGTTAAGGGGCTATTCATTGTCCAAATAAAAGTTGAAGATATAAGCATGCTACCAATAATGAATGATTGTAAATTTTCTTTATCATTTGTGCATTAAAAATACAGTTTAAATACGATCATTCAAATTTCTATATTTAATAAATTAAATAAAGGGAATAATTTAAGGAATTGTGTCTCCTAACGTATCAAATTAAATTCAAGGAATTGTGCTTGCCATTGCCACATGCCCAATGTTAAGATGGGTAACAAATATTAGCCCTCGTAAAGAAAATACCATGCATATATTTGGTATCTCAAATATATTCCATCACGATATATGATCCACTTTACTAATATTGTCGATCACAAAATTTATAATCTTGCCCATAAAATTAATAATCTGCATCTGAGATTATTGGTCAAGGTTGTGTGCCAGCCCCACGCACATTGAACATCTCCAAAACATGGTTATAAAATCATTAACACCCTAATGAGCAAGCATTATTTCCATTTTAAAAAATATTATTCCATATTTGACATATTCCTTCAATTCACCACTATTTCCCTCCTTTTTTTAAACGCGTTATTTTAAATAAAGTAAGAGTACGTGATGTAGCTTAATTGGTATTCGTGATCGGATAATATATATATTTTTATAGACTAATACTATATAGCCCTCTTATATTTTTCCTCAAATCTCCCCCTCCTGGCATAGCATTATTGTATTGGACTTGGGGGGCCCTTAGGGTTGGGGTTCAGCCTTTTAGAAGAACTATTGTATTGGACTTTTCAGCATGTAATTATTAACTAACTTTTTTCTTTAAATAGTGGTGGGTTAACAAATTTATCGGTACCTAATAAATTAAAACAACTTCAAGAGGAAAAATTTAGGAAGAGAAAAAAAAATGTTTTCCTATTTTATATCAATTTAATTTAATAAATATTAATAATAGCATTTTTAAAAATTAAATTATTACGTTTAGAAAGTAATAATTTTTTTGAAATACTCAATAATGATTTTTTACAAAGCAAAGTATTTGTAAGAATTTAAACCCCTACCACTAGAGTTCAAATCTATAACCAATAACCATCCATTTGGATTGGTAACTGGGATGCCATTATGCGAATAGTTATGCTGTGCATCCGTATGCACCATGCATGGTGCATACGGATGCAAAAACGACGTCGTTTTATTAAAAACGCGCCTCTCTCCTTAAAAAGAAAAATTCAGGTTCGATTCCCAGCAACAGCATTATGTTGTTCATTCATTCTGGAATTTTAGTTCATAGATTATGGAATTTTAGTTCATTGATTCTGGAATTATAGTTCATCGATTCTGGAATTGTAGTTCATCGATTCTGAAATTTTGGTTCATAGATTCTGGAATTTTAGTTCATTCATTCTGGAATTTTTAGTTCATAGATTAGATTCTGGAATTTTAGTTCATAGATTCTGGAATTATAGTTCATCGATTCTGAAATTTTAGTTCATATGTTGTTGCTGGGAATCGAACCTGATTTTTTTTTTTTAAGGGGAGACGCGCGTTTTTAATAAAACGACGTCGTTTTTGCATCCGTATGCACCATGCATGGTGCATACGGATGCACAGCATAATTTGCCTTACACTACATGGTAGTTGGCAGAAAGTAATAATTAATATTAATATTGATACATATATGATGGGCCCAAGTCTATACTATATATAAAAACTAAATCCTAAAATTTTAACTTCCCGCCCAATTCCTAAAAACTCCCTCTTCCCAATAAAATATATTGATTTCTACTTTCCCATTCGTACAATAATTCTGGGTAAAAATTATATTCTAAAATTATAAAATATTGTAATACAATTCCCTTTGCACATCTATACTATCTATACTATATATAAAAAACAAAATCCTGAAATTTTAACTTCCCGCCCAATTCCTAAAAAATCTCTCTTCCCAATAAAATATATTGATTTCTACTTTTCCATTCGTACAATAATTCTGGGTAAAAAGTATATTCTAAATTATAAAATAGTGTAATACAATCCCCTTTGCACATCTATACTATATATAAAAACAAAATTCTGAAATTTTAACTTCCCGTCCAATTCCTAAAAAATTTCTCTTTCCAATAAAATATATTGATTTCTACTTTCCCATTCGTACAATAATTTTGGGTAAAAATTATATTCTAAATTATAAAATAGTGTAATACAATCCCCTTTGCACATCTATATCTATACTATATATAAAAACAAAATCTTGAAATTTTAACTTCCCGCCCAATTCCTAAAAAATCTCTCTTCCCAATAAAATATATTGATTTCTAATTTCCCATTCATACAATAATTCTCAGTAAAAAATATATTCTAAAATTATAAAATATTGTAATACTTTTTTTTTTGAATGCATAAAATATTGTAATACAATTCCCTTTGTACATCTATACTATATATAAAAACAAAATCCTGAAATTTTAACTTCCCGCTCAATTCCTAAAAAATCTCTCTTCCCAATAAAATATATTGATTTCTACTTTCTCATTCGTACAATAATTCTGGGTAAAAATTAAATTCTAAATTATAAAATAGTGTAATACAATTCCCTTTGCACATCTATACTATATATAAAAACAAAATCCTGAAATTTTAACTTCCCGCCCAATTCCTAAAAACTCTCTCTTCCCAATAAAATATATTGATTTCTACTTTCCTATTCGTATAATAATTCTGGGTAAAAATTATATTCTAAAATTATAAAATATTGTAATACAATTCCCTTTGCACATCTATACTATCTATACTATATATAAAAAACAAAATCCTGAAATTTTAACTTCCCGCCCAATTCCTAAAAAATCTCTCTTCCCAATAAAATATATTGATTTCTACTTTCCCATTCGTACAATAATTCTGGGTAAAAATTATATTCTAAATTATAAAATAGTGTAATACAATTCCCTTTGCACATCTATACTATATATAAAAACAAAATTCTGAAATTTTAACTTCCCGCCCAATTCCTAAAAAATCTCTCTTTCCAATAAAATATATTGATTTCTACTTTCCCATTCGTACAATAATTTTGGGTAAAAATTATATTCTAAATTATAAAATAGTGTAATACAATCCCCTTTGCACATCTATATCTATACTATATATAAAAACAAAATCCTGAAATTTTAACTTTCCGCCCAATTCCTAAAAAATCTCTCTTCCCATTAAAATATATTGATTTCTACTTTCTCATTCGTACAATAATTCTAGGTAAAAGTTGTGAAGTGTCAAAAGTTCGGCAAGTCATAACTTTTGACTCGGTTGTTCGTTTTGGACAATTTTTTTTTTTGAAATCGTCGTAGGCGGTTTGAGCCACCAATTTCTAAAAAAAAAATGCTTTATTAAATAGTTTCTAAGAAAAAACTATGAGAACCTTATGTTTTATTAATGAATTTTTAAATTTTTTAATTAAAAAATTGTCCCGTGCTTTATTTAATAATCTCTCTTTATAATTGGTCAAATTATTTAATTATGGTAAATTAGGGAATAATTAATGATGATAATAAAAATCCTAGAAGAATATTAGAATTGAAGAATATTTAATTATTGTTATATTGTTATTGTGACTCACAGAATACAATACAAGAATATTTAATTATGGTTATATTATTATTTTATGCCTCACGGCAATCTATATATATATAAAAGTAAAATCCTCCTATTTCATTTTCCCGCCCAAACTTTTGTTGTAAAACTTATTTGGTAACCAAATGTAAAATAGAAATTAATTAAAATTTATTAATTGATAATATTATTTCCATATTCACGTATTAACCTAATTGGTAAATCTATTAATTGATAATATTTTTTCCTTATATTCATTTATTCATTCTTGATACTGCTAATTATACGTAGGCAATATGAAATAAGCCGAGACCGAATAAAGCAAGTAAATGTCTTTATTGATCACGGTAAAGGCCCTAAGTACAATCTACTTGGTTGCTCTGAGTACCGACTGACTGCGGTCGGGATTCTCTAACAACAACCTATCGATCGTCCAAAAGTCCCCTACACTGTAGCTACTGTGGGTATTTATAGCCGCTATGCCGGGGACAGGATTCCAGCCGTTCGGCATGTCCTCCACGTAGCCACCACGTGTCGTCCTCCCGGGTGCCCTGTCTGTCGTCGTAGAGAATCGCCACGTGCCTTTCGTCAGCTCTCTCGCCAAAGGGCTACCGCTCGGCGGTCGACACCGTCGCTCAGGCAACTCCCGTCGGCCCCCGACCGGGTTCTTCTCAAGGAGCCCGACCTGTTACCTGCAAAGACAAAGAGAAAAAGACAAAGGCTTCTCGGTCGTGGTGAAGCTATGTCGGTCGGGATATACCCTACCAAGAGCCCCCCAGCCCGGGCCTTTTTGATCATCCGGGAAAAAACGGGCCGGGATGAAGAAGCCCAACCGCCGGCCGCCAAACCGACCGGCCAGCTGTCATTCCCTTCTCCGCCACGTGTCGGCCACTGCCGGCCTCTGCGACTGCAACCGTCGCCTCGGAATCAGCGCTGGTCGTGTCACGCAAGTGGATGATTTTCCCGCCCAAACGCTCTCCTATAAATAGGTTCCTGAGGCCTTCATTTGAACTTTCCTCAATCTTCTGAAGCAATCGGTACCCTCAGAGAGTCCCGAGCAGCAGATCAGCAATCCGATCAAGCAAAGCAAAACTTCAGATCCTCTTCCAAGTTTCTTCACTCGGTAAGCTCCTAGTTCTTTACTCTTTCTTTATTCTTCACTCAGCGTAGAAGTAGGATAGCACTAACTTCGAGCTAACTTCCCGAACCCTGTACTAACTCCCGACCGACCTTTAGGTAGAATTATGTCGGACTCGGATAGTCAAAACGTTTCGGTCGCGGACTACGACAATACGCTCGAGCAAAGCAGCGAGGAAGTGGACATCATGTCCTATTCTCCAGAGGTCGGGCAACGACCGCCGCCAGCGCCCGAGCGAGCCCTCGAGCCAGAAGAATCCACCAGCTCGTCGGAGACGTCGGGGTCGAGCTCCAGCAGGTCGGGGAACGAAGAAACGTCTACGAGCGGACGGAATTCCCCGGCCGAGGACGTCCGAGGAACGCCGCTGAGGGTAATAGGGGATTACCCTCAGGTCGAGCCTGAAGAAGAACATCAGGCTAACGAAGCAGAGGCCGTTGAAGGAAGTCCGGCCGAGCCGGCCGCGCCACGCAGGGACGGGTACGAGTTCCTCAACAGCGAAAGCGTGGAAGGCCATAAGAGCTTGCTGACCAACGGGGAGGCAAGCAGGATTGCGGCGGTTCTCGCTGGTCGGGTCGAGTTCGACACCAGCAGGCAGCTCGGGAATATCATCGAGCGGCACCAGGGGAAATGGATCAGGTTGCATTACGACTCGCTAATGGCCCCGATCACATTCCCCTTTTCGAGCCTTCTCACCGCGTTCCTAGGGTACTACCAGGTTATGCCCGGGCAGATTTGCCCGAACGCGCATCGAATGATCGCGTGCTTCCCCCAGATCTGCCGACGACACGACGTGGCCTGCACCATGGAGCTCTTCAACTTTGTCTATCAAGTGAAGGTGCTAGCGCCGCGTATGGAGGGGGTTTCTTGATGACACAGTCCCGAGCCGATAGGTGCTCGATCGAGGGACTGCCCGTGAACAACCGGGGGTGGAAGGACCGGATCTTCTCTGTGAAGTATGATCCGTGGATCCTCCCGGTCGAGAGGGTTTGGAGCCAGCGCTTTCGGAAGCAAGTCATCCCAGTCGAGACGCCGACCCTCATCGACGCCGTGGCCAAGATCTCGGGCGAGATCTACGAATACCATATCTTCAAGTCGCCCGAGAGCTACGAAGCGGCCCGGCTGCCCGATCCGGTCTATGACCAGCCCGAGAAGTATAAACCCGAGCCGGCGGGTGTGACGATTGAGCGGATGCCCGCCCGGGGCAAGAGGAAAGGTAGAGGCCTTATGGCCATCCCGACCCCGGACCCTTCACACCCGATTACTTCTATTCTTGATCTAACCAACTTCGTTTTACTTGCAGCAATGGCCGGTTTCGGAGATGAGGATGTCCCCATGCGCCCGGTGGCCAAGATTTCGCTTGGCAAGAAGAAGGGCCAAGCCAAGCCGGCCGGGGAGAAGGAGATCCCAGTTGCCCGACCCATTGGGGCGTCGACCATCACCACGACCGAAGGCTTCGTGGTGGACGCCTCAGAGGTCTTAGTTTCTCGAGTGGCGGTCGGGAAGGGGAAGGAGAAGGTGGCAGAGAAGACCACCGCAGAGACCGGGGCCTTGAAGCGGCACCGGGAACAACACAGCCCGACCCCATCGGGCGGGGGCAGCAGAGGCGGATCGTCGATCCTTGCTCGGATCGGGAACGCCGGGTCGGCCAAGGAAGACTTTTCTAAGCTGACCCCGAGCCAGGTAGCCGAGAAGATCGGCTACGACCTGGCTGAGGTAAGCGTATTTTCCTTCTTCCGAATTTTCTCGAAGTATTGCCGTTCGGCTAACATGGTTGTTTCATATGTGCAGATCTCCCGAGCGACCCAGTTTCTTCAGCAACGGGCCCTTCAGGCCAACGAAGCTGAGGGCTTGAAGAAGGTCGCCAACCAGCGGCTGCAGGAGATCCGGGAGCTGGAGGCTCAGCTGAAGAAGGCCAAGGCCGAGCGAGACCTCTCCGAGCAGGTCGCCCAACAGGCGATCGGGGAGGCGGCCGAGCTCAAGGCTCGACAAAACGATCCGGATAAGCTCGCCCAATATCTTTTCCAAGATGCCAAGTCGGGCGGTCGCTTTCTCCAGTCCGTTCGGGGCACAGAGGTCGGGGAGAAGCTGATATGGACGTTCGGCCGGTGGGCGTACAAGGCCGGTCAACGTAAAATGAGGGACCAGACCAGGAAGATTATGGAGCAGGCCCTTGAAGGGGATGACCTCCAACTGGTCTTGACCACGCTCCCCGACGAAGTACCCGACCCCGGTCCAGCGCCTTTTGATCCGAAGGAGCGGACTAAGGTGAGCGGAGCCGACGCCGCTCCGGGCGGAGAAGACTTGCCGAAGAAGACCGATGCCGAGAGCTCGAAGAAGTAGGGTAGCTTTACTTCTTTTTTGTAAGTGACTTCAGTCGGGAGCCCGGTCCCGAATTTGTACCGGGCACCTTTTGATGATGAATAAAATTTCTCTTTTGTTTAACTCGTGTTGTTCGTTCTTTCTTTTCGCATTTTTATCTTTAGTCGTGTAAATGCTGATCCTTAATGCTCGACCTCGCGGCCTTATGGCCCGGTCTTGCACTACTTCGACCCACTCGACACCCGACCCTACGGCCCTCCGAGACTTCGACGTCAAACTGGCCATCCGATCGGATTTACCCGATCTCCGGGCCTTGTCGAAAATTTTTGAAAACAAGCAAGCCTCTACGGTCGGAATGTAACCGAGCGACGGGCCTACCCCCTTCATCCGATCTCCGGGCCTTGTCGAAAATTTTTGAAAACAAGCAAGCCTCTACGGTCGGAATGTAACCGAGCGACGGGCCTACCCCCTTCATCCCAGCCCCCACACGATTGTGCGCTCGAGGCACGAGTGGGTGCAGTCGTGGAAAGAAGTTGGACGGACCGGGGAATGATGCCGAGAGCTCCTGGCTTCCCCGATCGGTGGCGTGACTCAAATGTCCGCTGATGTGGAGCGCATCTGACCGGTCGATAAATTCGCCCGGTCGGTGTAGCTTGAAGATGAATTGATCTGCATGCACTGGAGGTATAGAAAATAACCGATCGGGCCGCCGTATGCAAACGGTCGAGCAATCAACGATCGTATATACATTAATTCTTCCTGCTCGCAGGCGGTTATATTTACAAACAGAAATTTAATTACAAACGACGACCGGGACTTACTCGCAGGTCAAGCCCCCACCTCGTCCAGAGATTATAAAAAACAAGCTCAATGCCTAAACATAACGAGGTGCTCGGAATTCCAAGTCCCATCGATTACCCGACCGGTTGTCGTCTCCAGTCGGTATGTTCCCGGCCGTATGATCGCACTGATGATGTACGGCCCTTCCCAGTTTTGAGCCAATTTTCCGCCCTCTAGAGGTTGACTGGCCTCCCTTCGTCGTAGAACGTAGTCTCCGACCTGAAAATAACGAGGGTTGACTCGAACGTCTTTCGAACTCTTAACACGCTTCTGGTACTCGGCCATACGCCGAGCGGCTAGCTCTCTTTTTTCTTCGACCGCATCGAGATCCACGGCCATCGCATGTTCGTTTTCCTCCGCATTGTAGGTTCTCTCTCGATCGGTCGGGATCCAAGCCTCGATCGGGAGTCGGGCTTCAGCCCCATAAACCAGGGCGAAAGGGGTCTCCAAAGTAGCTTCCCTCGGGGTCGTCCGATAAGTCCATAAGACATATGGCAACTCATCGGCCCAACTACGACCAGCCGAGTGTAACTTCTTTTTCAGACCTTCCAAAATCGTCCGGTTCGCGTTCTCCACTTGACCGTTTCCCTGAGGGTAAGCCACCGACGACCGGGCGTGAGTCGTCCCGATCGTGGCCAAGAAATTCTGGAAATATTGGCTTACGAATTGGCGGCCGTTGTCGCTGATGAGATGCACGGGCACACCAAAGCGGGAGACCACATTGCGCCAAAGGAAGCGAGCACATTGCTGAGAGGTAATCGTGGCTAAGGGCTCGGCTTCTATCCACTTGGAGAAGTAATCAATGGCGACGATCACGAACTTTCTCCGACCAGAGAGCTGAGGGAAGGGGCCCAAGATGTCTACTCCCCACCTAGCGAAAGGGATTGCGGTCGTGACCGGCTGATAGAAGGTTGCCGGTCGTCCAGGCATCCGGGCGTACAGTTGGCACGTCTCACATTCCCGAGCTAACTTTTCACAGTCTAGCTGGAGGGACGGCCAATAGTACCCGATCAGCATGATACGACGGGCCAGGGATCGGCCTCCTTGATGTGAAGAGCAAATTCCCGAGTGCAGTTCCTTCATAACTAAATCAGCCTCAAATGCGGTCAAGCAACGCATGAGGGGGCCTCCATACGATCGCCGATATAGACGACCGTCCAAGACTTGGAACCTTGGGGCTCTCAGCTTGCCCTTCCGAGCACGGTGTGGGTCGTCTGGGAGGCGACCGTGCTCGAGGTACTCCTTCAGATCGGTGATCCAATTGTCATCTACCGGTTGGATGGGATTGACCGGTAGCCGGTGAATACTGTGCCTCGGGATCACCAAGATCCGAGCTATCTTCGACATGTGTTCCGGGGCATCTTGAGCCAATTTAGATAAAATATCTGCGTCGGCATTATCCAATCGGGGTATGTGTCGGACGGTATACCCCCGGAACTGAGCAAGCTTCTCCATGGCAAGATCTCGGTAAAGCTGCAGACGCTCTCCATTGATTTCATAATCCCCGAGAACTTGCCCGACCACGAGCGCGGAATCTGTCTGAGCTCGGATGTACTCAGCCCCCAAGTCCCGAGCGCACTGCAAACCGTTAATGAACGCTTCGTACTCGGCTTCGTTGTTGGTCGGGTGGAACTGGTACATGAGAGCAAAATAGACATTGAATCCTTCTGGGCTCGTGACCACCACTCCTCCTCCTGCCCCTTTCTTGCTACTTGACCCATCAGTAGCTAGTGACCACCACTCAGCCTCGGGATCCGCAACCTCAGGAGGCCGGGTATCCCGGGCGGTGCACTCAACCAAGAAGTCCGCAAGAGCTTGACCTTTAATAGCCGGTCTCGGTCGGTATTCGATCGCGTACTGGGTCAGCATTAACGCCCATTTGACTAGGCGACCTGATGATGAAGCAGTTCGGAGGACTGGCCCGATCGGTCAACACGCGAATTGCTCGACCTTGGAAGTAGGGAGCCAACTTCTTCGCGGCAATGTATAAGGCATAGACGACCTTCTCTAACCGGGAGTACCGGAGCTCGGGACCATGTAGCGCGTGGCTTACATAATACACCGGTCGCTGGACCCCTTCCGGATCGGTTCGGCACAGTACTGCGCTTACTGCACGATCGGAGACGGCGAGGTACACGTCTAGCTCTTCTCCGAGCTCGGGCTTTGAGAGCACGATTGGTGACATGAGATACTCCTTCAGCTCGTCAAAAGCCACTCGGCATTCTTCGTCCCAGACGAATCCATTAACTTTTCGCAATACCTTGAAGAAAGGTAAAGCGCGCTCGGCTAGCTTGGAGAGGAACCGGCTGAGGGCTGCCAACCGACCGGTCAATTGCTGGACTTCCCGAACGGTGGAAGGTGGCTGCATGTCCAGAATCGCCTTTACTTTGGCCGGGTTAGGCTCGATTCCTCTCTTGGTCATCATATAGCCGAGGAACTTGCCGGTCTGAACCGCGAATGTGCACTTGGTCGGGTTCAGCCGCAACTGGTACTTCCTCATGATCTGGAAGCACTCCCGGAGGTCCCGAGTGTGGTCGGATTGGTCCCGACTCTTGACCAGCATGTCATCGATGTAAGCTTCCATCGTTCGGCCCAATAGATCGGCAAAGAGCATGTTGACCATCCTCTGGTAGGTCGCTCCTGCGTTCCGGAGGCCGAACGACATCACTCGGTAACAATACAGCCCATCCGGGGTCACGAAGGCTGTCTTGCTCTCGTCTTCATGGTGCATCATGATCTGATGGTACCCCTTAAAAGCATCCATGAAGCTCATTAATTCGGCCCCGGCCGTCTCGTCGACCATCTGGTGAATGCTCGGTAGAGGATACGGGTCGAGCGGACAGGCCTTGTTGAGGTCCGTGAAATCGATGCACATCCTCCATGCTGGGGGCTTAGGAACAAGAACGATATTTGCCACCCACTCGGGATAGACTACCAGACGGATGTGCTCGATCGCCGCCATCTTTTTGACCTCTTCTCTGACAAACTCGCGGCGATCGGAGGAAAGGTGTCGTGTCTTCTGCACGACCGGCTTAGCTGCGGGATCAACGGCCAATTTGTGACAGATGACCGATCGATCGATCCCGGGCATGTCCTCAGGCCCCCACGCAAAGATATCAGCATACTCCCGGAGTACGGCCAAAACTTCCGCTCGAAGCTCGGGGGTAAGGGCTCGGCCAATCTTGATCTTCCTATCCGGGCGGTCCTCGGATAAGGGAACTTCTTCTATTTCTTCGGAAGGCTCAGGCTGCTCCTTCCGTTCCTTAGCCTCCTCTTTGGCTATGGTGTTCACCCGGGAAGATGGACCAGAGTCACGTCTATTGACCGCTCGGGTGTAACACTTTCGGGCGGATTGGACATCGCCACGGACCACGCCGACCCCATTAGGGGTGGGGAATTTCATGCACAGGTGGGGCATAGAAATTATCCCACCGATCTTCATGATGGCGGGTCGGCCCAAGATAATGTTGTGGACGCAATGGAGGTTGACCACAACAAATTCCAGCTCCGTCTTGACCGACTTTGGAGGCGCGCCGATCTCGACCGGGAGCGTTATCTTTCCCTCGGGGTAAATGAGAGCCCCGGTAAATCCTGACAGTGGTACACTAACCGGAGTCAGCTCCTTCCTGTCGAGGCCAAGCTTCTCAAACACGTCCAAGTATAGGACGTTCACACTGCTGCCCGTGTCCACCATAACCCTTTGGACGTCCGTCCCCTTAACGTCAATCGTGACCACGAGCGCCTCCATGCCGTGGTCGCTGCTGGTAGGTTGGTCCTCGAGGGTGAAGGTTATGGGCTCCATCTTCTGCCTCTTCCCGATCTCCCGGAAATCCACTATTGCGACCGGGCAATTAGTCCGCGGTCGGGAAGCATCTTCCAGCCCACCAAAAATGACATGGATGGTGGGCTTTCCGGACGGGCGGCTTCCAGACGGAGGGTCAGGGTCCTGTCGGTCATCATGACGATCGTCCCTTCGGTCGTCTCTTCGGTCCTGACCTGACCGATCGGAGCGGTGATGAGAACGCCTATGATCTCTCCGATCGGCATTCTTCTTGTTGTCCTCTCTCTTCCCCACACACTTGTCCAATTTTCCCAGGTTGAGCAGATCTTCCAACAATTGGCGCAAGTGGGTACACTCCTCGGTATCATGCCCGGCGCATCGATGGTAAGCACAGTGCTTACTCTTGTCAGGGCCGTCTCGATCGGGATGGGGGAGTTTGATGAGATTGCAGGACTGGGCGTATTGCATGGCCTCCGCTGCGGATCGGTTCAAGGCCGTAAACTCGCCAGGCCTGGTGCGGGATCGGGGGTTGTCGTCTCCCGACCGATGCTCCGCCCGGCCGGCCGGCTTACGGGACGAAGAGCCGACCTCCTGCAAGCGCTTTACGGCGTTAGCCTCGCCAGCGTTGGCGTAATCTGTGACCCTCCGAAGGGCCTCCTCGTAACTGGTCGGAGGGTGTAGGATGAAGTCCTGATACAAATGCCCCGCCCGGAGAGATATGTGAAGCATGTGGGTTGCGGTCGCATCGTCCATAGGCTCGACCTCCCCGACCGCCGCTTTCCATTTGATGAGGAAATCGGTCAAGCTTTCCCCTTCTAATTGCTTGGCCTTCTCGAGATACATGTAGGACTTCCTCACCACTTTGGAAGTGATGAACTTCCTCACAAATTTGATCGCCAGGGTCTCAAATTTATCGATCGACCCCGGTTGCAGGGTACGGAACCACTCTGCCGCCCGACCGGTGAGGGTCGAGTAGAAGGCCCTGCACATCACGGCGTCCGAAACGCCCTTCAGCATCATGTTGCTGAAAAAATCATTCACGTGGGCCTCAGGATCTGCCCGTCCGTCGTAACTCTTCTCTCCAGAGACCTTTAAGTCAAGCGGGTAAGGCTGGGCCATTACCGCTGCTGTGAACGGCGTCTGGTGCAGGGTCGATTGGTTGACCGGGGGTGTTGCAGGGTACGCATTCCTGAGCTGCGCAACTTCCGCCTGGAGGTTATAGAGTAATCCTCGGGTTTCGTTGAGCTCGGCGGCTTGAGCGGCTTGGGCTGTATCCCGAGCGCGTCGCCGTCGGTGAGACCTCGACCCGCTATACCCAGATGAAGCCTCCTGGCTAGCCTCCTGCATCTGTACGTCTTCTTACCCGCGGTTCGGGTCTTGGGATCCCAAACGCTGGCGCATCTCCGGTCGAAGACGATCAAAAGCTACCGCTCGGGCAACTTCTTCAGGGTCCTCCGCTTGGACGGCCTGAGCTGGTGCCTCCATCGCATCAGCACCCCCCGACCCCAACCGCGAATGAGCCGAGCGTCGAGCCCGGGATGCGGACTGACGCTGCGGCTCTACCTGTGCGGTCGGTTGTACTGGAGGGGCGGCGGCTGGAGCTGTATAAGCTGGCGTATATGGTGGATAACCAACCGGGGGAGTGTAGCACATCGGTTGGCCTGGCCAATACCCATACGGTGGGGGTGGGACCGGGTATGGATACTGGGCGGGATACATCATCGGCTGCTGCTGATATGGCAGACCGGGTGTTGGGTAACCCGGTTGTATGTAATTCACCGGCTGCTGGGTGGCCGGGTATGCATTTGACGGATGCGGTGGTGAGAGGTTGAGGTTGAGGTCCATCGTCTGACCCTGCTGTTGGGTGGCATAGTGGTCGGAGGAGCTCGCCGCATCCGCCTGGTCGTCGGCAAAGTTGTTGTGTGCCCACGGGTACATGTTGATATAGAGACCGGGTGCTCGTCAAGACGTTGGTTTCTTGCACGGGTCCCCACAGACGGCGCCAAAATGATACTGCTAATTATACGTAGGCAATATGAAATAAGCCGAGACCGAATAAAGCAAGTAAATGTCTTTATTGATCACGGTAAAGGCCCTAAGTACAATCTACTTGGTTGCTCTGAGTACCGACTGACTGCGGTCGGGATTCTCTAACAACAACCTATCGATCGTCCAAAAGTCCCCTACACTGTAGCTACTGTGGGTATTTATAGCCGCTATGCCGGGGACAGGATTCCAGCCGTTCGGCATGTCCTCCACGTAGCCACCACGTGTCGTCCTCCCGGGTGCCCTGTCTGTCGTCGTAGAGAATCGCCACGTGTCTTTCGTCAGCTCTCTCGCCAAAGGGCTACCGCTCGGCGGTCGACACCGTCGCTCGGGCAACTCCCGGTCGGCCCCCGACCGGGTTCTTCTCAAGGAGCCCGACCTGTTACCTGCAAAGACAAAGAGAAAAAGACAAAGGCTTCTCGGTCGTGGTGAAGCTATGTCGGTCGGGATATACCCTACCAATTCTTTTATATTGAGTAATTATATATAGAGATATAGATATGTATACTAACATACAACTATTACGGCTTCAATGTTTATTCTTGCCCAGGATATTTCTCCATTGAAGACTTGCAGAGCTATTAGACTGCAATTGGTGCGCACCTATATGAAGTCACATAGAGAAAGGGGAGTGAATCCGTAAAATCTAGAGAGTGCATGTTTTACGATCAAGAGGTTTTTTTTTTTTCTTTCAATTTTGTTTTTTTATACGACTCCAATGTTTATTCTTGCCTAGGATATTTCTCCATTGAAGACTTCCAGAGCTATTAGATAGTGATTGGTGTGCACCTATATGAAGTCTCATAGAGAAAAGGGGGTGATTTCATAAAATCTAGAGAGTGCACATTTTCCTATCAAATGGTATTTTTTTCGATTTTGCTTTTTTATATAACTCGTGTTGTATATGAAATTGGGAAAAAGATGCATTACAAAGCTGCTTCCTATACTGCAAAAATAAATTACAAAATAACAATTTTCTTTTTTACTTCATTTTAGGGAACTTCATGCTCATATACCAAGGGAACATGTTGGTAAGTACTGTAAGCTTTTCAAACAATGAAAAGTTTATGCCATTAAAAATTTTATGGTGATAAGTAATTTCTATATTTTCAAAAAATGCACTCATTATTTTATGTTGTAATTTCACTATGCTACTTTGGTTAAATAATATATAAAAAAAATGACAACTTTTCTAGACAAATTTATTTATTGAAACCATTTTCATCTTTGAAGTCTGTAGATGATAAACAATTCGTTGGTAAGTTTCATTTACAATTTTAATCTACATCCGAATTTTTTTTTTATTAACATGTTTGACGTTATTGGTAGGGTCGTTGAGATATACTCCCCATTGGATAAAATCATTGCAGGGAAGTCTTCTTAACTTATTGATTTTCTAATTGTACGTGGATACAAAGTAAATTATCTAATTTTGTTATTTTTATTGTATTTTGTATATGTATTTTTTATTAAGTACTCCGTAGTTTATTTGTTTATAGGGACAATCAATTGAAAGCTACAGTGTGGGATCAATATATACCAAGGCCAAGAGTTGAAACCTTATTTATTTATTTATTTATTTTTATATTTTGGCCTTGCAAATCCTATGGTTGTTCTTATGCAATTGTGTAGAGTTAAGAATGATACGAAGAGTTAATCTAAACACAAGTGTTTTAATTTTTCTTTATATTTGAAAGTGTTTGAATAAGGACAAGTAATGAATGTTCTTTTTGATTAGCCAGTTATGTCAAGATATGTAATTTTTCTTTATATTTGAAAGTGTTTGAATAATGACAAGTAATGAATGTTCTTTTTGATTAGCCAGTTATGTCAAGATATGTAACTCTTGATACACAGTTCCTTTTCAATCAGGATTTCCAGAGTTTTGTGATTTTTTGGAAATGTAAATTTATTATGTCTTAATCATTATCATAATGTTTTTATTATTTATTTTTGTAAATATTTTGTTTATGATTGTCATTTTTTTTTCAGTTTATGTGTTGATTAGACCCCTCTAATAAAAATTATGGATATTTATGAGATGATCGATGTAAACAATAGCAACAATTTTTTTTTTTTAAATTGATGCCGTGGCAACAAATTAGAAAATCATCTTTTGCCACTTTTTAAAATGATTTATTAGTATAAATTGTCAAACTTTAAAATGTATTTTTAATGTTAATAAATAAATTAGCTTAAAATAATATATTAAAATCTAAAGGATAAGCAAAGTATAATTTAAAGTATAAAATAAAGCCAAAGTTGTACATGTTTGCAAAGTGATGGAGCACTGTAATAGTCTTAGTGCATCCAAATAAAGGCATCATTTAACTGATTATTTCTTTCTTATCTCACACTAAAGGTTCAATACTGCAGATATATATAAAGTATTAGTAATAACATTGGTACTGCTAAATGTGTATATAACTAATTATTTATTGATTTAGGATCAAAGAGTGCCCTCTTCCAGATATATTAATTATATTATTTAATATAATAATATTTTTGGTAACATTATTGTTTGCAAGTTCTCCGTATTTTTTTTTATATATTTATAATACCGTGTAGAAAAGACATTAATTAATTAGGTAATAACATAATAGCATAATTGGTAATATTATGTATGATATTACCGTGTAGAATTTTTGGATGTTTATCACCAACTAATTTAATACAACTTATTTTGTAAGCAAATGTAAAGTAGAAATCAACTAAAATCTTAGTAATATTGTTTCCATATTCAATGCTCTCACGTAACATAATACCCTATATAACAAATTTAAACAATTTATAATATAGCCAATTCATCATATATGTATGTTACAACCTCACGGTCAAATCTATACTATAATTAAAAACAAAATCCTATTTACTTGATTTCTTGTCCAAACAATAGTAAATAGTAAAGGTAAATTAAAAAAAAATGAAAAAAAGGAACATAAATATTTCACAATAATATTCTACATCATCAATTAAAAATGGAATGGAAATTAGGTAAATTGAAAAAAGAAATGAATATTAATAATTTACTGAAAATTAAAAATGAAAAAAAAAAAAGGAATTGAAGTTAGGTTAATTGGAAAAGGAAATGAATATTAATAATTGATTGAAAATAAAAATGATCCATAATTGACTAAAATGGAAAAGGAAATGGTAAGATCATTGCATTTTAATTTTTCATAATAATATTATACAGTATAATACATCAAATCACAATTATGTCATAAATCTTTCACACTTTTAAACAATGAAATGAAAATTAAAAATAGAACAAAAATATTTTAATAATAATATTCTACATCATCAAGTAAAAGTAAATTAAAAATGAAAATGAAATATTTAAATAATAATATTTTACATCATCAATAGTAAATGCATATTTTAAACAATAGTAAAGGTAAATTAAAAATGAAACTGGAATATTTCAATAATAATATTCTACATCATCAATTATAAATGGAACGAAAATTAGGTAAAAATATCACTGCATCTGATATTCTAATTGACTAATTGAATGAAAATTAAAAAAAAAAAAAAGAATAATTGGCTGAAAATGAATATGACATTACAAATTGACTGAAAATATTAAAAGAAATGAATACTAATAGTTGGCTGCAAATAAAAAATGATCCATAATTGATTAATATGAAAAAAATAAATGGTTAGATCATTGCATTTTAATTAAAAATGAAACGGAAATTAAAATATGACGGAAATATTTCAATAATAATTCTACATCATGAATAGTAAATGCATATTTTAAACAATATTAAAGATAAATTAAAAATGGAACGTAAATATTTCAATAATAATATTATACATCATCAATTAAAAATTGAACAAAAATTAGGTAAAAATATCACTGCATATGATATTCTAATTGACTAATTGACTAAAAATATAAAAGAATAATTTGCTGAAAATGAATTTGATATTACTAATTGACTTAAAATATAAAAGGATCGCTAATTGACTAATACTCTACCATTATATATATTTTCACCCGAGTCACCTATCCTGAAAGACTGAAGGTGTTAGCTCTATACGATGATGGACAGGATTGCGTTGCTACAACCGATGTCATCTACAAACAGGTTTCAATAATGTGTAAATACAATCGTTGATATTATTTTTTTTTAAATGACAAAATTGCTATATATCTAGACAAAAATATATATATTCCATACAAATGAATTAAGATAGCAATTCATTCCTATAACTGAGTTGCTAGAGAACGAACACATTTTTCCTAATTTATAAAAAATAAATACTAAACAATGATAAATAAAATCTCCAAAGTTACAGCATCGCATGCGTACATTTACACATAAGCTATTAATTTGAGCAATTATTTGCTCAAATTCAAACAATGATAACATCAAAACACATAAATAATTCAAAACATATCTTCCATTGCACTGTATAATATTTAATGTTCTAATTTAAATAATTATATATCAATCCAAATATTTTTAATATATTATAACAAATCTATCCCGTGCATCGCACGGGCGAAAATACTAGTTATATACTAACAGAACTTGAAAAGAAACTAATATTAATAATAATAATATAATAATAATAATATAAGTGGTAAAAATAATATCTAAAAGTAATTAAGTGTTAATAATAATAGTAAGAATATTAACGTAAGAATTATAACATAGAACAAATTGTAATAATTAATAACTATAGTCTAGGATTAAATTTGGAATTGTCAGGAAAGATAAGCGACCTCTGGTGAAATTAACTCTTTATCGATTTAAATATTCTTTATATATTACAACAATTCCATTCCGTGCATCGCAAGGGTGAAAATACTAGTTATGGCTAAAGATGACTGGGGTCAAAGTACCTACGAGGTCTTTATACTATAACGTTTTGTTCAATTTAGTCCTTACACCTTTAATTTGTTCAACTTAGTCCTTGTACTTTCAAAAGTGGTGCAATTAATGACAATAGTTAATTGTGTTAATATTACTGTTAACTTAGGTTATGTGGCGCTGGCGATGATATTTAATTATATTCTTACTCATATATTACTTTATAAATATTTAAAATTAATTATTTTTACCCACCAATATATTAAATTAGTATGTTTAAAATAAATAATCACAACCATGTTCCTAATTAGATTAGGACACTTGTCTTTAGTTTCACCATTTTTAAAATAGAGACTAAATTGAAATAAAGGTACAAGAATTAAATTGAATAAAACACGCACTATCCGGTGCAAATCGCAGCTGCGTAGCGACAACAGCTGTCGGTCGTGATTTGGGACAAGGCGCTTGAGGAGGTCTCGCCCCTCTTCCAGTTGGCTACGTCTTTGGTCGAGCACGGTGGTCACCGTGCTGCGCATGACAAAGCATTGAGACTTGAGAGGATGGTGTTTTGCGGTTGATGACCATCTTCTTAGCATTGTTTCGTGACATGGTGTGCTGTTAGTGGCTTTGTGGGAGACTTTAGTGACTAGCAAGGACACGTGTGTGGTTGGGAATCGCTAATCATCATGGTCCACTAATTTGTCATGGCCTGCGACCTTAAAAGAGTTTTAGTATATATACTCTCAAATTCTACTCTCTTACTTGTACTCCATGACATGGCAAACAAAGTGATAGATATATTATACCCACGACCCGACTCGGGGTAACAACATGGACCCGGAGCACTTTGGTGGAGCCCAAGAGCAGCACGGACCCAGGGGACCACGGAGGTGCCCAAGAGCAGCACGGACCCGGGGGACCACGGAGGTGCCCAAGAGCAACACGGACCCGGGAGACCACGGAGGTACCCAAGAGCAACGCGGACCCGGAGCACCATGGAGGTGCCCCGACCCGAGCCGACTTACGTGGAGCTCGGGTCGGGGAGCTCGGCACCACCCGGGCTCAGGACCCGACCCGACTCGGTCCGCCCGGGCCCGGTCAAAGTGAGATATAACCACCCCCGATTTAGGGGGAGGCGGTTGGGGGGTTTGCTTGTATAAAAACCCCCCTCCTTGTCCTAACAAGGGGCGATTCATTACATATTCTACACTTATTACACACTTTGTCCTATCGAATCTTTGTAATAGCCAAATATTACGGCAATTAATATAATATACGGTCCCCAGCGACCTTTACGACATCGTTCTATATTATTCCCTTATTATTCTTATTATATTACATTCTTATCCGGATTTATTGATTCGGGCACACCCCGGGTTAATTAAATCCATCACAAAGATTGAATATTTCATCATGTGAGTCTCAAAAAATGTGTCTGCATCAAGAATTTGTGAGAAGAAATACAAATTGTGAATAAAAAATGGAAGTACATGCAGTATTTTCATAATATAAAAGGGGGTGTGGGCTTTTCCACTTCAGACATCATCATCACAAGCAACAATCCTCTGTAGTTGGTTTTTTCCATCTAACATCTCCGTTGGTCTAAGAAAGACAATAGTTAATCATTTAGTTGGGTTTGGCATTTGGCTATTGGGCCTGTTTGTAGATCTTTTTTCTTATTCAGAAAGCTTGTAGCCCAATTGCAACGTTTAAAGAGCCTATGGGTTTGTGAATATAATATTTATCATTTTTTACATATTCTTCATGCATTTCTTGGTTTATGGTGACTTCGGGTAATTAAAACCATCATTGGCATTGTTTGTGGTGACCGTTATGAAGAGTATTCATTTCTAAAATCTATCCAAATCTTAAACTTATCGTTATCAAAAATCCTCGGACCTGAGGGAACATTTTAGCCGATAAGGAAGGGGAAATTACTTCATAGTGGGTCATACATCCTATGGTTGTTGTAAGCCAATCACGCTTAACCACAACTCTGGCTATCTGGTTGTCATATCCTACTTAAAAGCAATTAGTGATAAGTAGGTGGGCATTAACCATTTAACTGCATCCCTCCATGATAAGCCACAACGCCACGTCTCAAATCGAGCAAGGACTGAACTCGGCCAACCCGGCCTATGCCCAACAATCCTCCTCCCAGCACCTGCCGCAACCTTAGATCACCAAGCCCAATTACGCATCATGCCTGACTCGATCCTTAGCTTCCACGCCCATCATCCCCCTCCCGAGACTGGACTTGGCTCGACCTACATATGCCCACATCCCATATGGGACTGGACTCAGCTTTCGCCTCGCCATCGATTCGAACCCGTGACCTCGGCTCTAATACCAATTGATGGATCTCAATGCTGCACTATGCTTACTTCCTAGTGGGTCACCCATCTTGTGATTGTAGTAAGTGAAGCACGCTTAACCACAGAGTTCTTTGCCTATCTAGTTTACATATCCTACTTATAAAAACCAATTAGTAATAAATAGGTGGACATTAACCATTTAACCACTTTCCTCCATGGTAAGCCACAACGCCACATCTTGAATTGAGTTAGGCTGAACTCGACCAACGTTCAACATAAATCCAATTCCCGAGGGTTAGTGGCATACCCTCAAACGAATGAACAAGTAGAAAATATATACTAACCGAATTATCCTTGACGGAATAAAGAAAATAATCGAAAGCGCAGAATCCGTCTAGTACAAGAAACTACCTTCCATTTTCTAGGACTATAGAACAACGCCTTGGCAACTTGCTAAGAAAACCCTCTTTGGCCTAACCTATGGTTGTGAAACAAGGGTTCTCATAGAAGTAATGATACCTCCACCACCCCCCACCCCCCCCCCCCCCATCAAGCAACACTATATCAACCCGAGTAGAATGAAGAGGACATGGGGTTGAGTTAAACTTCTTGGAAGAAATAAGAGAGCGAGCCCGGGAGAATATACATGAATACTAATGGGCCGTGAATAGGCTCCATGCTATGTAGGCCCAGCCAAGCTAATTCCAAGTAGGGAACTGGTGTTACAGCAAAGGGAAGCCAATAAACCCCTTGAAGGGGGGAAAACTGGCCAAAAATTGAGAAAGCCCTTACCTGGTGTTGAAAATAGTCCAGTAAAAGATGAACAAGTTAGAAACTATGCAAGAAATCACTACTACACAGCAGGCTTTTAACGTCGGCTAAATAGAGCTTTTAACGTCGGCTATGTTCCGTAGTTGTTCTGGGCGACGTTGTAAATATTATCTATAACGTCGGCTATTTATATAGCCGATGTTATATATTATTTAAAAAAAAAAATAAAGTTTACAACGTCGGCTAATAGCATTTAGTATTTTAAAAAATAATTAAAATACTTACAACATCGGCTAAATGCTATTAGCCGACGTTGTAGGTATTTTAAATTTTATAAAATACCTACAACGTCGGCTATTAGCATTTAGCCGACGTTGTAAGTATTTTAATTATTTTTTAAATATGATACAACGTCGGCTAAACGCTATTAGCCGACGTTGTAAACGTTACATATTTTTTAAAATATATATTCAACGTCGGCTATTATTATGATAGTTAATGCTATTTTAATTTTTAAGTTTGTGCCTCAATCCAAAATATTATTATGATAGTTAATGCTATTATTATGCACAAATAGGCATGGCAACTGACTCCCCTTTTTCTGTTTCATTTAAAGCCTGTTCATGTTTCATTCCTTAAAGCTAAGTTGACTAGAAGAGACCAACAAATTTGCTTCTAAATTAAAGCATTTAAAAAAAAGGTTCACTGTGCCCATGTGGATCCACAAAGTCGTAAATATCATACAGCAAGGTTACTAGTTTTATAATATTATTTTCTATAAATTGACTAAAATTCAAAATTAATCAACAATAATTACAAATATATACAAATAAACCCTAAAATGCAAATAAATTGACTAAAATTCAAAATTAATCAATAAAACATACAAATATATACAAACAAACCCTAAATTGCAAATAAATTTAATAAAATTCGAAAATAATTAATAATAATTAAAAAAATATAAAACTTACCGGGATATGGCTCCGTCGATGGCTGGCGGCGGCGGCGGAAGGAAGGGCCGGTCTGAGACGGTGCGGCGGCGGGGAGGAGAGTGTGAAGCGGCGGCGGGGAGGAGAGCGTGAAGCGGCAGCGGGGAGGAGAGCATGAAGCGGCGGCGGCGGGGAAGGATTGCGTCGGCGATGTGGACGATGGAGCGGGGTGGAAGACGGCGGCAAGATGCAGCGGGGTGGACGGCGTCGGGGAGTTGCAGCGGCGGAGGCAGGGGCGGCGGAGGCGATGGGAATAAGATGGATGCGGTGGGGATGGCGGAGGAGATGGAAGAGATGGAAGATGGGGATCGCGACTGTTCTCAGATCTGTCTATTTGACCGTTCTCAGGCTATTAATAACCTTTATAACATCGGCTAAAACATTTAGCCGACGTTATAAAGTAAAAAAATTAAAAAAAAAAAATTCGAAAGAATACGGCGTCGGCTAAATAGTTAGCCGACGTTATATATAAATAATTTTTGTTTTTTTAAAATAATAAAAACTTACGACGTCAGCTATTAATACAGCCGACGTCGTAAGTTATTTATTTATTTTATATTATTATTTTATATTTATAACGTCGGCTACTACAAAGAGCCGACGTTATAAACCTAATTATTAAAAAAAAAAAAAATTTTAATGTTTTTAACGTCGGCTATGTATATAGCCGACGTTAAAGACCCGACGTTGTATGTAAATTCTGTAGTAGTGAATGTTGATAGATAGGGTATGGAGTGCCTATTACCTCAAGAATTTTTATTAGTAACGATTTATTTATAAGGGAAATAAGTTGACCTATGGAGTCCAACGAGAGGTAGTTGGGTTCGAGGCTTTGCAGTTTGCACGATGGAGGAGGTAGGAGCTATGAAATAATGTTATGACAATGTGAGGCACAGACGGGGAAGAAAATAAAAGCACAGCTATATCATAAACAAAGCAAGAATGTATAAGAAAAGTCCAAGTGTAGTATCCAAATACAAAGGAAAAAGAATGAATAAAATACCAAAAAAAAAAAAAAACAAAAACAAAAAAGAGTAATAAATCGGGATAGGCTTCAAGTAGAAAATCAAGCTTGGGGAACACTAGGGGTGTGTTTGGTTGGCAGGTTTAGCACTGGAGTATGTGTACAAAAGTGATTGTTATTGTTTGATTGACTGATTTTTAAAATACTACTATTGGTTTGGAATACCCCATTAATGGAAAAACTCATTCCTTTATTCTATAAGGGTTTCATCCCATTATTCATCCTTAGCCTAGTCATTCACGTTCCACCCTACTACCAAACATGCAAAATACTTTCACCAGAACTCATTATCATTACCAAGTATTTGATCCCATTCCGATTCCGATTCCCATGTGCGAACCAAACACACCCTGGGTTTTTTTAAGGCATCGCTAACTATCCTATACACTGAAAGTAGAGTGTAGTTTGGAATTGAGGATTGGGTGGCCAACGAGTTTGTTTTACCCGCCACTGCGAAAGTGATCAGTAGCAACAACCATGAAAGATGTATCCTTAACCCACTATGAGGTAATCAAGAAGGTGGTCGCTGGTTCCCAAGGTATGGCTGGAGGGTCAACAGGTAGACATCTTGTCAATTTCTAATCGGGAATACTGAATGAAATGAAACACCTCTTAAGCATCCCATGTAGCAAGTCTTGCATCATTTGCTAATCGTCATAATAAGCCTAATAGCCCTAATCGTCATAATAATCCTAATAGCCCTCATCCACCAAGTGTAGCTGGCTAGGAGTTGCCTCTTGCAACCAGGTCTCCACCATAGGCCAAGGGACTACATCACCTTCGTGTGACCCAACCCACTATCAAAGTGCCTCGACCAAAGGTGGGTGTACATAGTCAAATTGGTTGGGAATCAACTACCAACCCTCTATGGTATCAACCAAAACCTGTCTTGTGGTTGCAGGTCAACTCAACCAAGGCCCTAGCAAGTACTAACCACATCCTCAAACATCAAGGGTAGAATGGAACCATGTGACAACGTCAATCTCATCTTATCGAAGGGTAGACTAATTAAGATTCAAAAAGTATTAATATGAATATCATTCAAAAAAAAAATTCAATGAGACATTTTTAATAATATATTTTGTAACATTGATTTATTTATTATTTTTTTTTTGGAAAATAAAGAAGCTAATTCATTAATCATAGGCTGAAACGTTTACAATAAAGATTGATGGAATGGTCAAACATTCCTTACAGTCAGACATAGAAACAACTTCCCTCGCAATGCTACAGAAAACTTGATTTGCGGATTGTTTTACAAATTTGAAGCTGAATTCTTTGGATGAACTTAAAGCTTCTTTAATGATGTGGTCAAACGTACCCAAGACGGACTCTGGTTGAATACTCTTGCACTGAGTATCTATTTCCATTCTGCTCTCCATTGACAATATCTCCATCGGGTTGAACTGCATATCATAGTTCAGAGGAGTCTCTTTTTCATTGTCATGTTTGTCACCCAGGATGAGATTCACATACGCCATGACCAGTTTTATTGTTTCACACTTTATGAAAAAGAAATCGCCAAGTAAACGAGAGGAAGAAACTTGTCAAAACAACGAGAGGAAACACAAACTCTCAAACAAAATTAAACCAGTAAAACAAAACAAAGGAAAACAACAATGCGAAAATAAATGAGTAAACGACCAGTAGCAGTGGAGATGGAGGGGTGGGGCAAGGCGTAACCGGTGGAGAAGGCGGAGAATGGAACATTGATTTAATTTATACAAAAAAAAAGTGTAAATGATAATATACAAATTGATGTCCATCTTAATGAACTTAAGATATTGTTATAATTTATAATAATGAATCATGATCAATGATACTTTTTAATCAACTTAGAATATCATAATAATGAACCATGATCTGCGGTGCAAGATAGACCATGATCCACAATATAATTTGCCCACAAAAAAAGGTGTTGATTCCATACCCAGAAGATAAAAAATTTAACAATGGTCAATCTCACTATGAAGTATTTGGGGTACATTTGTCAAATATGAGTGAGCATAGCATAGATGGAGCTGAGGTAATACACTTTGTATTTGCTAGGACAATAGCAAGAAAATAGAAGAGGAAAATAATAGCAACCCTTTTAAAAGTAATTTTGTTAATTTAAAAGAAAAAACAATTTTTGAATTTACAATATTTTGAGAATATCCTCCTATACTTAGAAATTGAAATTGAACACTAAATTTTTTTTCCAATACAAAGGGTATGAAAGCTAAAAAAGAAAAGTGGCCAAACCATCCACTAGTATACTATTACAACGAATAATTTTACCCTATTTTGCATACTCTAATGAAAAACCAGTGACACATAAAACTCAATAGTACTAACTAGCTAGAAGTCTCGGAAACTCATTTTGGGATCCTGTTTTCTACCGCCTCGCCCACGTCCCCTCCCTCTTCCTCTTCCTCTTCCCCTTCCCCTTCCCCTTGAATACCTAGAAAACGATTTCCCGTGTTTCATTTCCACGATTGAATGCAGAAGCTCGTCGCAGAGAATGCACCCCTTATGAAGCGTGCTTCCATCCTTCAACGGAGTTGTTTTCTTGTTGAAGTCGACTTCTATTATGGTGGAGTCACATTCTGGACACCGGTCTCTAGTGGTGGCAATCCGATGGGCCCCTTCGGGCAGAAACACGAGGCAATTGCATGTATTACAATATAGCCTCCATTTGGGAGCGCTAACTGGATCAAGGACAAGTGTTCCACTGCATTCTGGGCAGGCACAGACCCCTTGCGTTATCATGGAATGCTGACACGTTGGGTGCGGACACAGAAAGCAAGGCATTCCAACTCCCTTCCCCAGCTTGGCAGCCCCAGCGGTACCACCTGATTTGGGGGCACCAAATAGTGTGTCGATGCCTTCAAACGGGGGGCAGTTGTAGCAATAAGGACAGAAAGGAAATGACTTGCCCTCTGGGCCAGGCATGCTACACAATAGTAGCTCAAAATTATCCAGAGGGCATGTTAGTTCCTTGTAGAGCTGCAAGGGTAGAATATTAATGAGTTTAGCTCACATTTTATACAAGTAAGAAGTAAACAATCAGTGCAATAAGGGTAGAAAAGATGACATCCCACATGCAAATAGCCTAGCAAATCTTAGTTTACACTTTTCTTCTATTTTTCCAAGATTAAGGCTTATTATACAAGCTTTTTTGTACAATTTGTACAAAGCATGTTGCTTCTTGGTTTACTAATATATTTCACTTTTCTGTAAATATTCAAGATTTGTACTATTTTATATGGCATTGCTTTTTTGAAGTTTTTTCTGAATCCCATTATACTACCACGACTTAGGACCCCTATTGATTCCATGATTTCCATCAGAATTTTTAGTTATGGTTTTTCTTTTTCTCCAATAAAATTGAAGCATGCTTATCCAAAAGCCTTATATAGCTTCCATTTTATGAACTTTGCTTAATGATTTCAACATTTTCTCATTCTGCATGACGACTTTGAAAGGGTATGATCTGAAACAGAAAATCATTAATTGAAAAGTACTACTTGAAATATGTGGATGGGGAAAATTTACTACTATGATCCTCAGGATACAGCTGGCACGGGAAGAGCATAATATAGGTCTGACACAGTTTCAAGTCTGAAAATACCAAAATACGGGTTTAGATTATGAGGTGTAATGAATTATAATACCTTGACTGCTCCCTTTTGAGGAACATAATAAACTTCCTCACACGTATTGCAGTATAGTCGCGATGGCTGCGTAGATACATACTTCATGTAGCGCAAGCATTTGCCACACTTACTCAATAGGCGCCCAGACTCTGACAAAGGAGAAAACTGTGCTTCAAACAATGCATCCATATTTTCAATCTACATCAAGAAGACAAGGTTCAGCTTGAAAATAAATCCATCCTTTGGACATGATGTGCATAAATCACATTTCTAATGTCATGAAAACAAAGAGAATACTCAATGTTAAGAACTCTAGTTCCAAGAAAACCATTGAAAGTGCAAAGCAAAATACACATTTTACTGAAATGAAGCATTCCATTACAAAAATATATACATGCGTATGTATTAAACAATTTATAGCTGTAGGAGCGTGTTCATGGTCTGGGGAAGGGCTCTAATATCAGAAGTCAGAATCTTAACCATATCAATACCTTCCCGACCCATACATCAGTAGTCCAAAAACTCAAAAGAAAAAGTAAGAAGATGCAAAAAATGGACAAAAATCATGAAACATACTATGACAGTGTCAAACTTTTCCTAGAACATAAAAGACAAATAGGTGCAATTAAAAGATGTCCCCAAGAAGCAAACTTCATGGAAGCAATTTGGCCATTTTGTTCCAGAAGTTGCTTAACTTGCTTTACCATACTGTGATTTTTCAACTTCCAAGCCATCATAATCATTTGTTTTTATTGCCAGTCAAGTGTCAATATCAACATGCACTGGTCAAAATACAACATTGTGGAGAAGCAAAAGATGCCAATACAAAGATAACCTGGACAACTGAATTGCAACTCTTTTAGTTTATAAAGTGAAAATCAAAGAACTAAACAAGCTGATCCCCTAGAAATAAAGGAAACTATCTAAATACCATCAAAGGGAGAGAGATGTCTATTCCAAAATGAAAGTGAAAACATTACAAACGCTGGAAAAGATAAAGATGAGATACAATTACTCTATCATCCGTTAACACATTTACAGGAGATGATCTAAGAGAGCTGATACCTAAAGTAAAATAAATTAGTATTTGCATACCTGCTTAACAAAATAGCTGAACTTCCTTTTAAATTGTTCCAGTACATGCTGCACAACCAAAGAATGATCTGCTTGACCTTTAGCTACAAGAGTGATCTGGTGCTCTATGAAGCTGCGAATGTCAGGCAAACAGAGATCGGGATCTATACATTGATAGCCTCTTATCAAGCTGATACCTAAAGGAGTTGGAACCAATCTCCTTCCAGCCTGTACCTGCAGTTAAAGACACCTATAATTTCAAAATATATTTCACTGCATGGTACTTTCGTCCCCATTCAGGCTGCATGGAAGTGACTGAATTCACCCAAAAAAAAAAAAAAAAGGAGAAACTGCAAACCTGGACATAATTGCGTTCACATATGTTGTTGATATGGACAGGAATAGATGCATCAGTTCCTATTCCGTGTTTCTCCATTAATGAGATCAGCTCACTTTCACTGAGGTGATCAGGAGGCGAAGTGTTTCCCTAAAATTTAAAATTTTAAAAATACTCTGTTTCAGTATAAATGCAAAAATGGTAAAATAAATTGCAGTTGGAACTTCTAATCGTGTAAATATACAGATAAGGCACTAAGTCAAGATACAAATGAAAATGGCAAGTAACCAATCAATCAAGCATCAGATTTGCAGGTGGAGCATAATTCTTGGGATTGGAGCAGAAAATCAGGGGAAGACAAATCACATAATTTATGCAATTTACTTAATTTCTTCATTGTATTAGATTATAAATAAGGAGCCTCCCCTAGTGTTGAAGGCATCGAAGATTGATTAGAAAATAAAAGCAATTGTAGCTGAGCAAGAATCCATTGATACTTTACAGTATCCTTGTTTGTCTGTTTTCATTTTAATCCCATAATTTCTGCATTGCTTCTTCCTCATCTGCTCTTTACTCTAACATATACACACTATGCTGGATCCATATAGGATATCTATGCAGCATATTCAATCAACTTTATCCATTAATGTTAAGCTTTACATTATTATTTTAGGCAAAAGGAATAAAAGGGTCCATATACTAGATAGTTCAAAAACATTCTTTATTGCCAAAGGCCCAAAGCAACATACCTCATCTAATTCAACTTTTGAAATTGCTATTTTCTCCCCTTCACTGAACTCAGGGAGGTTTTTCTCACTAATTGCAAGCCAAGGCATAATGGATGTGAATCCCTTTGCAGTGACAAGATGCCCAATGCAATTAAAGAACTCTCCACCGCATTCAAAGTCAATTTTTATCCTGTAACAGCAAATAAGCCATACACATTATTTCCAAATTGCAACAAAATTTAGTACAATACAAATTGGCAGGCAGGCGGCATTAGTTATAGCATGTGAATATCAAAGTATAGAATATTAGCTTCTAAAAAGTGAATTCAATTTTATGGTATAGAAGTGCAAAATATCATGAACTGGAAGTTCAAAAGGAGGCATAGAGTCACCACACACCATCAAGGCATTAGCTATTAAAGAATAAACCAAGACTAAGAGAGCATAAATCAAGGCAAATACTTAGTATTGAATATAACTTGAATATATTGAAGAATTAAAGATTTGTGGCATCATTTTGGCATACATAATGTTGCAGTACCCAATATCAATATAGAATTGACTAAACTGTCCAATTTTATAGAAATTCATAGGCACCACCACAAGGTACAAGCTAAGAGCTATGGTTCATATGTAGAGGAAGGGTAAACTACTGTTGCAATTATACTGATAGAACTTCCAAGCTAAGAGCTATTACCTTTTATACTTACAATCTGGAGATAGAGTTGCAAGAAAATGCTGACAAATATACTGGTAGAGCTTCCAAGCATCATTCCCCAACGTATCTTCGGCAGCTGAACGCATTGGTGTAATTGGAGGATGATCGCCTACATCAGTTCCTGCCCGTGGCTTAGGATAACCTTCAGATAACAGCTTCTGTGCATAATCACCAAAAACAGGATTACGTCCCATTGCCCCAAGTGTGCCTCTAAAGTCAAAAGAAGAAGGATAAGCTGTGCTTTCTGTGCGTGGATAGCTGGAAGAGGAAGAAAAAAAACCAATAAGATTTAGAAGCACTGGCTAGTAAATTCAACAAAGACTCATATAATCACATGTTTTTGTCTATTATTCTAATGCAGCAGTTAGAATTGTAGGTCTGTGTGGGTAGTAAATTCCAGAACGAATTGTTTGTTTACATGGGTAGTAAATTTCTCAATGAAATATGTTTAAAGGAGACATGCTCTGACATTCTCTTGGAAAAAAGATTTAAAATACAAAAAAAAAAAAAAAACAAAACAAAAAAACAAAAAAACAAAAAAAAAAAAAAACAAAACAAAACAAAAACAAAACTACTCTCCAGTTAAAAACTAAGTTTTTGAGCTATTCATTCTCTGGAGGCAGTTTTTTCGGGGACAGGTGGGGGGATGGGGAAGCATCTTAATATGTTATCCACTTTATCCTGTGCTGGATGGCTGCTGATTGGGGTTCATTAATTCTTACTGGATACCAATAATTATTGACAAAATTTTATTTTGAATCCCTTTTCAAGACAGATTACTACCAAAAGTACAAAGAATTTATGAATTTTTTATGAGATGAAGATCAATCTATATTTCAAATAGTTTTATCATTTATTTTCATTATTTACTAAGTTGAAGGGCAATCAATTTTGCAAAATGACTGGCTTATTACACAAGACACATAACCTTCTCTGCATTTATCTTCATTTTTCCTTATGTAAACCAGACCGACTAGTGCTTCACTTCCCACTAAAACCATTGTTCTTACTTCTTAATACCCATAATGGGTTCAAATCTTAGTCTAAACTTAGGAATTGCTTAACTGAAACAGTCAAACATATGTAATTATAATTGTGGAGTATTATTATTGCCCATCTAGAAGAACATATTTTCAACTAATGTTACATCCATCTACAATAATCATGGTTAAGGATAATAATAATAATAATAATAATAACAACAACAACAACAATAATAATAATAATAATAATAATAATAATAATAATAATAATAATAATAATAATAATAATAATAATAATATGATAGCAAACTGATAAGTAGGAAAAACCTGATGAAACCTTGTGTATATAGACGCTCAGCTAATTGCATAGCCAAATGCGGGCCAAAGCCTAATGCACTTGAAGCAACCTGAAATTGTAAAGAGATCATCATAATCAATTTATGTGTTTATGGACTAATGTGTTTATCTGACCATAAATTGTTGAAAATCTCAGTCAAAAAAAAATAAAGAAAACAGTTGGAAACCTTCAAGCTCTGACCTTTAAAAGATTAACTGTGTTCAGACCAGAAGGGCGAGCTTTGGACTCATGATTTTCAGATATACGAACAACTTTCATGATTCCACCTTCTTTTATTACATCCCGAAACATCATAGCAACCTGTGATAGTAGGACAAGGTTTGCATATACACATTGATAGGAAACATAGGTTCAATGGATTCAATTCTATAAGAAATTTAATTAAATGAACTCACGTCTGCATCAAACAACCTGTTGCGTTCCCATCCTAATTTAAGTTCATATCCCTTATACATTATATATGGATGCACCATCCAAAACTTCTCCGGCTTGAATGTGGTAATTTGCAGGTAGCGTTCTACACAAAATCCAAGGGTAGGAGTTTGACAGGGCCCATAGCTGAACACAGAGGAATGATATCATAACAGTAGTTATGAAAACTATATCTCCTTATGGAGCAGGATGCAAATGGCAATTGAAGATTAATGCACACATATATAGGACCTACGAGATAACTCTTGCATCAAGATTGCCATATTTCCCATTGAAATAGCTGGTCTGGAAACGTGTAAATGCAACTCCAACTTTCAGATCAATCTCCTGACGTGCATCTACAGACAATGCCTCATCTCTGTTAGGCAGAACAAGGCTATTCATGGCCTTCAGAATATCCTTTTCAGTAACAGAAGAGAATCGAGCTCGGTAAACTCTTTTCCCATCATTCCATGGAAATCCAGTGCATTCAATCACTGAAACAAATAATAGTAAAAGCAGAACCAAGTAAACATCAAACAAGAGCTCCAAGAAAGACTTTAAGAAGTAGTTTAAATCAAATACTTTTAATGCATCAGCCTAGCAACTTCGCCAACTCAATACAATTGAGAATGGACATATCATATATGTGCTCTAAAATTGACTGCAAAGTTGCAATTCCAAATGTAAATATCATATATGGATATATGAGAAATTAACAAATAAGGATTAACTGCAACTTTAGACCCAACTTCTTAGGGTTTTATAAAGGTCCTATACTTTTCGTTGTGTGTCAGTAACAGCACCAAGGAAATTCTACAAAAAGAGTGAAACAATATTGTGCTCATTGTTATAATTTAAGATTGGGCTAGGGTCACTCAATTGGGCTATAATGCACATGGGCCAAACCACACTAAAAGATTGAATCCAACCAATTAGCTAGTCTAACCCATGGCCTTATAAACCCATATATTTTCTCTTATTTTATCAATGTGGGGCTCTTAACACTCATGAACTTAAAAGGCTTAAGAAATAAGGAATTAAGGAAGCAATGAAGCATCAATATGTTATATGAAATCCTACTCCAAAAATGTGTTGGTTCCATTCCTCCAAAATCAAGCACATCAGGAGTCTCCTTCCTAACTTTCTTCTTGGCTCTACAAACCAGAAGTGTGCCTACTCTGAAGTAAAGCAAGCACTTTCTGGCATTAATAAACTAAACCAAGAGAAAAAAATTGCAGAAGACCCCAACTTGCAAGAATTAATAGACAATTCACATCTTTACCTTGGCCCATAACGTCATAAACTAGCTGAAATATCCTACATATGTAGTCACCTCTTGGATTTGCTGTTGTCTGAACAGCACAGTCAGATTGTCCCATCCTATGTGTAATTTTCTATGGAACATGGCTGCATAACTCAGCTCAGGTCAACTAAGCCTCGATCTAATAAAGTTTGGGGTTGGTGGTGAAGCATGGTTGATTTACTTAATACATAATTAGCAACATTCATTGATGTGTAAGGGAGAAGAAATAAAAGGAAAATTTTAAAAGAGAAATAGAGGGATGAGAAAAGAAAGAAACAAGATTTAAACTAATGCCCCATATATGACTAAAATACCAAAACAAAAATGAATAGCAAGTTGTGGGGACAAAGTTCAACAAAAATGATAGAAAAGCACATAATGTGAATAAGAACAGAAACTGCAAAAGTATAGGGGAAATGTAAACCACAAATGAGTGAAAAACAAACTGGTAAGAGATTTGATAGAAAAATCAAAATTTTAAAAAGAAATAAATTAATAATCCTTCATTCCTTTGGAAAGATCCAATACAGTATCACTTTCACACATGCTGTTCCCTACTCCCAATTTTCCAGCAATTTATTTTGCATGCTATTTTTTTATTCTATATAAGTTCACCTATGTTATGGCCATTATATATATATATATATATATATATATATATATATATATATATATATATATATATATATTTTTTTTTTTATTTTATTTTATTTTATTTTATTTTATTTTTTTTTTTTCAAGTCTGCCTAAGAGAACTTTGATAAGAAACAAATTTCTGAATCTTATCCATGATCAGTATGATGGCTTTCACTTTGACCCCTAGAATCAAGATCCAGCATTACTTACATAGTTACATGCAAAATGCCACATCTAAAATTGCTGCTCAAATATTTGAGCCAAAATTTCAATGGCCAAATTCCATTTGTCTTCATTGTTCAAATCACCTTATCACTAAAGAAACAAAGTCTTGATCTATATAATAAGCATGTGGCATTATGTCAGGCACCAAAGAGTCTAGTCATGAACAGCCCATCAAGTGCTTGTTAACTCAACAGAACTAAATACTTCAAATGAAAGATAGTCTATCATAGTTTCTCTGAGAATTGTGCTTACAGCAATTTCATGGGGCAATGGAAAGTGGAATAGCAGGCCATGGTATACTGGTATAGAGAGAATAATATATCGGAAATCTGAATTTCAAGGTTTGCCAGATAAGAAATTTTTATGGTTTTTCAGTTTTAATGACTGCACATGAGGCGATACCAGTTTTAATCCAGAAGTTCACACCATCTGATGGAGGCTCTCCATTTATACACAATTGAAATTCTAAGAATTCTAATAATCATGTAATCTAAAAACTGGTTTAAAGAAAAAATATGATTAACAATAAACAAGCAACATAATCAATATAACTAGCTCAATAAAGGAAACTCTCTAGATTCCTAAGACAAACCCATTGATCCCACTTTAAAAAGCTGTAAATAATACAGAGTGAAACATTGTGCTCTCTAAACAATCAGCAATTATGTTGAAAGCATGTCAAGCAATTAACTATAGATCTTGGCCTCTTTCCTTGCTATTAAGAGCAACACCCATCATGCTGGTTTTAAGTATTGATACAGAATGTAAATGTCAATTTAATTCTAGGGAATATTATTTTGGCAAAACACAGATTGATCTTTGAATTTGATTGAAACTTCTCTTGATGATTCCAAGAAAAAGGCATGTGTTCTTGCATCCTGAACACCTTGAGAGCTTGAGGGTTATCTACCAATACTGTGCGCTGAACAGAATTTCTCAAGCAACAAAATTCTCATCATCTACTGTCATCTGTTTTTGGGTCAGAAGGGTGTTTTCTGACTTTTCTCATGAAGAATAGGTAGGGTTCCTGTATTCCGAATTCCTAGTGATACTAGATTAGGGTTGCAATTGTAGATAAGTTTCACAAGTTGTGTAAAATCCGTGTATCTTGTATTTAAAATTACTATAGTGAATTTGGCTATCACCTTAAGGTGTCTGCCCCGCAGGTCGAAAATTAGGAAATCTTCAAACTATGTTAAATCTGGTGTTATTTTAGCTTACTTTCTATTATGTGCATCCGTTGGATCTTTTGTCGGAACAGCTAAGGAATACTAGGTACACTACTTAGTCAGATTTAGATCAAGGATTTTTAAGGGAATATTGGATAGGCGACAAATGGGTTGAAGAAAAATTGGGCAGCTTTTCAACCAGCCCAAATTAACCATGGGTTATATTGGGTGGCTCAAAAAAAGGTTGAAGTACAGGTTATTTCGGTGGTTTGGAGTTTTAGACAAGTTTAAAGATGGGTGGTTTGGGTGGGTTGGAATGTAAACCACCCACATTGCCACCTCTAGAACATTGATATTTTTAAGTATCAAGTACAATATAATTATAATTATTTCTTCATTTTTACAATTTTACTATTAGCTTACTCAGGTAACTCAGCCTTGATTTGTGCATTTTTTTTGCAAGTATAGTGCCACCTACCTAGCTGACTACTGACTAGCTCTCTATAAGACTCTGGTTTGGCACATTTTGTTTGTAGTCCTGAGACTCTAAGAAATTTATTGAAAATGTGTTGTAGGCAAGTTTCAGGTACTATATGTATATGTACACACGCACACATACATATATAAGTAGTTTCAGGTATTATATATTACTCCTTCCGTCCCGAATTGGATGTCTCATTTACTTTTTGCACGCTTTTTAATGAATTAAAGTAAATGTTATGCACTTTCCAATTATGCCCCTCACTTTTTCACTTTTGGAAATAAAAACAATAAAGAAAGCAAAAGCTAGAAGGGTAATTTGAAAAAAGTAGAATGATGGTGATGTTCAATTTTGGAAAGTGGACAACATTTTGGGACAAACTAAAAAGGAAAGTAAGACACATAAAATGGGACGGAGGGAAACAATCTTATTGAGAGGGATACCTTCAAAGCATATATTTTCTCCTTCACGATCGCAGTCCAACCACAACACTAGTTGTCCACAACCACGAGCTTCTTGGCTTATATGCCTACAAATGTGAGCCTTGTTTCCAGGAGGTTAGATAGCCAACTCTATCAATCTAAACAACAGATAGATACAATTTACATTTTATCTGCTTCTTCAAAATGACTATAATACAAGCTAAAATAAATAACAAACTCCCAATGATATATGTTAAAACTTTAAAGGAGACATACACAGACAATCTCTTAAAGAAAATAGTTTGTTCACTGGTTATAAACTAAGTTGCTGAACCATTCATTAATTGGAGGTAGCTTTCCGAGATAGAGAGACCTGTTGTCAGCTTCATCATGCTGGAGTGCCAGTTAATGGGTTCCAATAAATTCTTAATGGATACAGATACCTACCAAAAGCTATGGTAAACGCTGGAGTATAAGGGCATGGTGTTATCCTTCTCACTACTAAATTCAATGAACCCAACACAAGAGACAAAAGGAAAAGTAAACAATATGGGGCAATATGATGGTGAAACAGATTATGAAGTAAGAGACTTTCTGTAATTTGCATAACCATTTCTCTTTTCTTTTGAAAAACAAATCAGCAATTCTGTTAATAGCTAACCATAATTTGCTGAGGGTGTAGGATTTTAAGCATTTCTAGCTCTGACCTAGTTAGTGAGATTGTAAATGAAAATAAACTTGTGCCACGAAACATATTTCGGAGCTCAAAAAAATACCATACAACTCACACACACGCAAAACGAATTTCAGCAGTTACATACTTACATGAAGTTCAAATTCTTATTAATATATTAGGAAACCAAGACAGTTGGTGCAACTTATAGCAAACAACCATTTTATGTTGATGAGCTAGAAAATATCCCATTTTAATGCTTTTACTGTTGTAAAGATTTTGTTGAGTTTATTATACACTTGATCTCTCGAATTTAATGGCATTTTTACTTTTGGTCTTCAGCTTTGATATGTTTAGCATTAGTCGTTGATTTTTAAAAATGTTCCACTTTTAGCTCAAATTCCCTTAAATGTAGTATTACTAGTAAGCTGAGGTTTGGTAAATTTTCACAAAGTGAGGGCATTTTGAGTACTTAGGACTAAAAGTGAAACGTTTTTATAAATGGAAGACTAAAAGTGGAACAAATCAAAATTGAAGGCCAAAAGTGGAAATGTCACTATAGTCAAGCAACCAGAAGTGGAATAAATTCGATTATGTTAGAGCAAGCAAGATAGTGGATGGAAAAGTACGAACAAAACCAGAATGGACAGTAAAGCAGAACATTGAACAGTAAAAGGAAAGCAAGTTTGTTGTCAAGAGTATTTATTCAGTTTCTAGAAATCATGAGCATTTTTGTAATTTCAGAAATTCTAGGAATTTACCATCCCTTTATGGACAAAAAAAGGGTGGTGTTATGCTCTATTGTAATTCCCTTCATTTTATGGAACACTTGTTGATTCTGAATTTCTATCATTTAAAACATTATTTACATGTCAAGGTTAAGTAAAGGTGGAAATATGTTAACTGAGTTTGAAATACACACAAAAAGGTCAGCTAGTCTCATTGGAGCTTCTATGAATCAGGGTCATCAGGCATTTCAGAATCCACAAAAAATCTGTTTGTAATAGTTTTTGTTGAAACCCTAGGCCCGTTACAGTAGGCCCATTAGGTTATAGCTAGTTTTCCAGTATAAATTATTGTAATCTGTACAGTTCTATGTGATGAAATAGATGAAACCCTTCACACTTTCACATGGTATCAGAGCCTAACCCCTAAATAATCCCTTTCTTCCCTCCCACCGCCGTCGCCGCCGCTGCCGCCACCGGAGCCACACTGCCGCCGCGACTGTCTTACTGTTCCGACGTCCACCTTGTGGTTTTTCTTCCAAAGTAACACCACAGGGGTTACCGGACCGTCGTCGCGAGCCTACAGCAGGAATCCGGTCGCCGATCTCCGCCGCACGCGCGGCCACGCGCCGCCGACATCGCTGGACTGCCGCTCACTTTTCCGGCCAGATCTCTCTCCTCCGGCCTCCGATCGCGACACCGCCACCGCCGTTGGATTCGTCTCAACGAGGCGCTTCCGGGAGTATTGACCGTTTCCCTCGCCGCCGCCCACCGCCGCCGTTCACCGCCGGTCAGAGAGAAACAATGTGTTATTTTTTTTGTGGGTAATCTCTATGGCTTCCTTTACCTCTTATCCCACCATTACTATGGACAAATTGGTTGGGAGTGAAAACTACACATCGTGGGCCGCGTCTGTGAAACTCTGGTTCAAAGGCCAGGGGATGTCTGATCATCTAACCAAAAAGGTTGGGGAAATTGAAGAATCGAAGAAATCAGATTGGGAAAAGTCAGATGCGTTATTGTGCAATATGTTGTGGCAATCCATTGACCCTAAACTATATCTTATTTACGTGAAACTTGTTATGATGTGTGGAATAAAGCTAAGTCGTTGTATACTAATGATATCCAAAGGCTATATTCCCTTATATCTAATATGCTTAACTTCCGTTCCACTGCTGATACAAGTACACAGGATTTCTTGGGTCGGATTGAAGCTCTACAACAGGAGTATAATAATTTACTTTCGTATCAGGAGATGTTAGAAAATCATGCGAAGCAGTGTGATAAGTTCTTTATGGTGTTGACCTTGGCTGCCCTTCGGCCTGATCAGGTTCACATTCGTGATCAGATTCTATCTAGTCCTAATATGCCTACTTTCACTGACACCGCTGCCAGACTGCTTCGTGTTGCCTCAGCTCCCTCGATTGAGCCTATTGGAGAATCATTAGTTCTAGCTACTCGGGCTGTGGATAGAGGACCTTCTGGACCATCTAGTGGTGGTGGTGTTCGTCGTGGCAGACGTCCTCGGTGTGAATACTGCCACAAAGATGGTCATACCAAAGATCGTTGTTGGAAGTTACATGGTCGACCTCCCCGTTCTGCTAATCTGGTCCAGGCCACTGCATCCGAGAGTCAGACTCATGAACCAACCTCTACTCCAATTGAGATGACCTCTAGGGAATATGAAGAGTATCTCCAGCTTAAAGCAGCATCCCGCCTTGAATCTTCCACACCTAATGCTGGTACTTCGTCTTTGGTTTGTCTTTCACACACCAATACTCCAAACTCTTGAATATTGGACTCAAGTGCTTCAGATCACATTTCCAGTAACCTTTCTCTTTTGCATAATGTGTCTAAGTCTAAGACTTTTGCCCATGGTCACCTTAGCTAATGGTCATCAAACACCAGCAATTGGTGTTGGTCAGGCTTCCCCTATATCGTCTTTTTCTTTGGAGTCTGTTTTATATGTCCCTAACAGTCCTTTCAACCTTATCTCTGTGAGTAAAATTACCCGTACTCTCAATTGTTCCATAACCTTTTGTGCTGATTCGGTTGTTGTGCAGGATCGCAGTACAGGGAGGGTGATTGGCACCGGCAATGAGTCACAGGGCCTCTATTACATGCGGGGTGGTGATGTTGTTGCTTCTACCTCTACAGAGTCTCCTTTACTTATTCATAGTCGTTTGGGTCATCCTAGTCTCTCTAAACTAAAACGGATGATCCCAAGTCTGTCTATTGAGTCTTTTGATTGTGAGTCGTGTCATCTTGGAAAGCAATCACGTAGGTCTTTTCCGAGAAGAGTCAATAATCGGGCTGCGTCCCTCTTTGATTTAGTTCATTCAGATATATGGGGTCCTTGTCGTGTCAACTCTATTTTGGGTTTTCGTTATTTCGTAACCTTTATTGATGATTATTCAAGGTGCACTTGGGTTTTCCTTATGAAAGATCGTTCTAAATTGTTTCAAATTTTTCAAACTTTTTGTGCTGAAATACAAACTCAATTTGGCAAACTCATTCGTATTTTGCGTAGTGATAATGCTAAAGAATATCTCTCTCATCCTTTTCAGTCATATATGACATCTCGTGGTATATTGCATCAAAGGTCATGTGTTTACACACCTCAGCAGAATGGGGTGGCTGAGCGTAAGAATAGACATCTAGTAGAAATTGCCCGTACTATGTTGTTACACTCCCATGTTCATTCCCAATTCTGGGCTGATGCTATCCTTACTGCTTGTTACCTGATCAATCGCATGCCATCTTCTGCTCTTAACAATGACACCCCATATTCCATTGTGTGTCCTTCTGTTGATCCTTTCCCTATTCATCCTCGTGTTTTTGGGTGTGTTTGTTTTGTTCATGACATGACTCCAGGTCGATCCAAATTAGATCCTAAAGCAGTCAAGTGTGTCTTTTTGGGTTATTCCCGTGTCCAAAAGGGTTATAGGTGTTATTCTCCAGCACTAAAGCGTCACTTTGTGTCCGCAGATGTCACCTTTATTGAGTCCACACCGTTTTTCCAGTCCTCATCAGGAGACACGATCCCTGTCTCTGAGGTGCTCCCCGTACCTTATCTTGATCCACTTCCTCTTGTCCAGTCCACTGTTCCTCCAGCTCAACCGACTGCTCTAAACCCGCCCCTTCAGGTTTATCACCAGCGTCCTCGCCCTGCAGTTCCTGAGGTCCCTAGTGACTTGCCAGTGCTGTCCGATCCTCCGGCTGCGGTTCCACCACTTCCACTGCAATCTGACACTGATCTCACTGAGGCACCTATTGCTGTTCGAAAAGGTACACGTTCTACTCGTAACCCCCATCCTATATATACCTTTCTGAGTTATCACCGTGTCTCGTCCCCTTACTTTGCATTTCTTTCTCACCTATCTTCTGTGTCTATACCCAAATCCACTCGTGAGGCTCTCTCGGATCCAGGTTGGCGTCAAGCCATGTTAACAGATATGGAGGCCCTCCAGTCTAGTGGCACGTGGGAGTTGGTTCCTCTTCCTCCTGGTAAAACTGTGGTTGGTTGTAGATGGATTTATACGGTGAAAGTGGGCCCTGATGGTGCAATTGATCGTCTTAAGGCTCGACTGGTGGCGAAAGGCTATACTCAGATTTTTGGTTTGGATTATACTGATACTTTTTCCCCGGTTGCTAAAATTGCTTCAATTCGGTTACTTTTGTCTTTGGCAGCCATTCATCATTGGGACTTACACCAGCTGGATATCAAGAATGTCTTTCTTCATGGTGATCTTCACGAGGAGGTTTATATGGAGCAACCACCTGGGTTTGTTGCTCAGGGGGAGTCTGGTCTGGTATGTAAACTTCACCGTTCTTTATACGGTTTAAAGCAATCTCCACGAGCTTGGTTTGGAAGGTTTAGTTCTGTGGTGTGTGAGTTTGGTATGACAAGAAGTGCGGTTGATCATTCTGTTTTCTATCGTCATTCTAATGAGAAATGCATATACCTTGTAGTATATGTGGATGACATTGTTATTACAGGGAGTGATCAAGAGGGCATATTTCAATTGAAGGAGTATCTCTTTAGTCGGTTCCAGACTAAGGATTTGGGTAAGCTGAAATACTTTCTTGGAATTGAAGTGGCTCAATCTAGCAGTGGTGTTGTTATTTCTCAAAGGAAGTATGCCTTGGATATCTTAGAAGAAACTGGCATGCTGGACAGTAGACCGGTTGATAATCCAATGGATCCGAATGTTAAACTCCTACCAGGACAGGGGGAGCCATTGCCTGACCGAGAGCGATATAGGAGATTAATTGGAAAACTGAATTATCTCACGATCACACGACCGGATATCTCCTTCGCAGTTAGTGTGTTGAGTCAGTTTCTTGAGACACCTTGTGATTCTCATTGGGATGCTGTTGTTCGTGTTCTAAGGTATATCAAGAGAGCACCAGGACAAGGCTTATTATATGAAGATAGAGGACATTTACAAGTTGTTGGGTATTGTGATGCAGATTGGGCTGGTTGCCCGTTTGACAGACGCTCTACTTCAGGTTATTGTATTCTCATTGGAGGTAATCTCATATCTTGGAAAAGTAAGAAGCAGGATGTGGTTGCTAGGTCCAGTGCTGAAGCAGAATATCGAGCCATGGCGCTTGCCACATGTGAGCTTATGTGGCTTAAACACCTACTACAAGAATTGCAATGTGGCAATGTTGCCCAAATGACGTTGATATGTGACAATCAAGCAGCTCTACACATCGCGTCAAATCATGTTTATCATGAAAGGACTAAACACATTGAGGTTGACTGCCACTTCATTAGAGAGAAGATTGTGTCAGGGTGTATTAAAACTAGCTTCGTCAATTCTGCAGATCAGTTAGCTGATATCTTGACGAAATCCCTTAGAGCTCCTAGAGTTGAATATATTTGTAACAAGCTTGGAGCTTATGATCTACTCTCCAACTTGAGGGGGAGTATTGAAACCCTAGGCCCGTTACAGTAGGCCCATTAGGTTATAGCTAGTTTTCCAGTATAAATTATTGTAATCTGTACAGTTCTATGTGATGAAATAGATGAAACCCTTTACACTTTCACAGTTTTAATTTCTCAGAGTTGAGTAATAAAGAATTTTCAAAGAAACTTACTACTGAATTGTGAAATGGATTTCTTCTCAAGTGTCTGATGCAATAGGGATTTAGGGTTTCTAGGAGTGAGAACAAGAAAGTTTTCTTTTTATTTCCACCAAATTTTGAAACCCTAAACAACTTCTCCCAATACAATTTACCATAAGCTAAGAAACCATCAGTCTCTTCAATTTCCTGCTTCTTTGTGGACAAAATTTTGACCTACTAGTGTAATATTTTCCGACCACTTTCTCTACATAAATGCCATTGGCTAAAAATTTCTCTTCTTGTTACTACTACTACTACATCAGACAAACAAAGAGAACTCCCTACCTTTGGATTTGTCTCCGCCTTACGAACTGGTGCCTGGAAAAGACTCAAAGGGTCTGTAGATGCCCAATCTTGATATGATGCTGGAAAATCTACACTGAATTGTCAAAAACAGAAAACTTAAAATTACATTTGCTCACTCATATAGTAGAGATATAGGGAGCAAGTATATCACTGAAGCAAGCAAATACGATTGAATGTACTTATCATGATTTGAAATAATTGCAAACCTGAACACATGACCAATCACTGAAGTCACTCTAAACTGAGCACGAGAACCAAGAAACATTCCATCAAACTCGTGCACATCAGTACTACCCCTCCGTGTTGACATCTGCACCAAATATGCAATATGTGAAGCAATGCCATTTTTAAAAGATTTCAGCTCAAGCAAATTGAAGAAAGCTAAGGATGATAGAACGACAAGAAGTGCAATTAATTCATTTCACGGACAAAATTTTTAAATTAGAAATATGTTCATAGAATTCAGCAAGAATGAACTTATACCGAAAAAATAAGAAACCAGGGCATGCAAGATTAAGGCCTAACTCAGGATTTACTGTGCTTTCACTGTTTACAGTAGAAATACTAATACATTTCCTAGATCTTGCCCCTACTTATAGCCATGAGTCCTAAGTATAGTACTCCCTTTGTCATATTTCAAATGATCCACTTTTTAATGTTTTTATTCTGGAGTGTCCTGAAATTAATGGGCCCTTTATCTAAATGTAAAGATTACAATCTCCAAGAATTCAATTTGTTTCTAAGACAGACTACTTTAACCTCGATATGATGTTTTCCTTACAGGTTATACGTCAAAATATTCCACTAGTTACAGAGTACTTTATTATTATGATATATCAACTCAGATAATTTTAAAAATAAATCAATCAATCAATCAATCAATACTAAACTCTTAATATCCATGCTTAGTCAAAGTGGGTCATTCAAGTTGGGGAAAGGCCGTAGAATTTTCTTCTGGAAAAATAGATACTATAAATTTCTCCATATATTATTAAAAATAAAAAAAAATAATAAATAAATAAATAAACACTCCATCTGCCTATTCTATGTAGCATCCATAACTAACTGAGGCAAGGGCATTGCTTTGTCATCTAATAATAATGATATACACATATATTCAAATCTCATTTAAAATTTGTGGGAAAAAACATTCAAGAAAAAGCTTTCCCAGGTCAGTTTTTAATAAATGATCAGAAACCTAGCTACAGCATTCTCCAATTAAGAAGAAAAGCAGGCTACAATGCAACATTCTATCAGGCCCTCCCTCGATTACCTCAAGTTCTCTTCCTTTTTTTTTTTGCTTTGAGCAGTAATGACTAAATTAGCATTAAAGAGAAATAAACTATGAAATAGAATCCACAGATCAATGCTTCGTTGAGCTGAGTTGTGATTATTTTCAAACATCCAACCACAACAACTGATTAAGTTTGCCCATAAAATCTTCTGATTTATGCTTTTGACTACTTCAGTACTTCCCAATTCATATAATTAAAATGCCCAGAGAACCCAATGAAACATTTTCTATTTTTAATTTTCAATCTTTTCTTCCCCACATTTAGCGCCACGAAAAAGAAACAACAGGACTTAATAAACCAACTAAGAAAAGTAAGGGTATGCATACTTGGCCACCAGAGAGTACAGACGCAATCGACAGAGCAATGCTGGGCTTTTCTGCCACCTGAAAGCTCAAAAGGCGTCAAAATATGCAGAAAATGAGCAAAAATATTTGAAAAGGGAAAAGGGAGGGGGAGGGCGATTCTCTGACCATGAGAACTTTAGGCGCCATTGATGAGCAAACTGCAAAGCAAACTCTTCACCGGTTTGGGATTTAACGGGTAGTATGATGGAGTATGAAACCTTCGAGGCAACCCCAGGACCCGTAATGGTTTGACCCGAACCATTTAGCAGCGCGACTATGCGAGCGGGTTCTCGTATCAAAAGTCAACACTTCATCGGCCCCTTCTCCAAGGTCCAAATTGAATATGGGCTTAAATCTGCTCCAATTAAGTTCTAAGAAGCCAAGGTAATACGAATCAATTGTTATACTTATGGGGCGTTTGGTTCGGGTTATCTAGGATAATCAAGGTTATATTTGGCTAGTTACACAAGATTCTTTTGTTTGGTTGAAGTTATCCAACTTTTCCATGGAATGTTATTTAATTTACCCTCCACATCAGATTTTTTCTAATTTTGAGGGAATGTGATAATCTTCTTCTCCTTAGGTAATATAAGATTCCCTTGTTATTTTACAAAATTTGCCATTGACTTTGCAAGATGATTTGTAATATGAGGGCATTAAGGTAAAATAACCACTATAACATTCCCAACAATTCATCAACCAAACAGGTTTATATTATATATAACCCAGTTTTTACCAAACACAGGAATCTAACATTCCTAGTAATATAACGTTCCCAGTAATCTAACATTCCCTAAGGTAATCTAACATTCCGTGAACCAAATGCCCCCTCAAAGGGTATCTCATATTCCCTTCCAATAGCTAAAAATTATGTCTGGAGGTTATGTGACATTCCCTATGAAAATTACATAACCTAAACCAAACATAGAAATCTTATATTCCCAATCAAATATAACCTTAGTTATCTTATATAACTTGAACCAAACACCCCCTTAGAGGTGAGCAAGGATTCACCAAATTCTCTATCATTCAATTCCACATTTACTTAAAATGGATGAAATGCAAGGTGAAAATTTGTAAATGAATTGGATGCGAATGTAATTGGAATATAAATAAATAAATAAATAAATAAATAGGTAAATAAATAACATGCAAGGAAATGAGGAATGTCTGCAATTTATCATAAATTCATTTTGATAATTTAAAATGGTATTAGAATACATTGACAAATAATGAAAAAGCTTGTGGATCTTGAATGCAAGAGATAGCCTAAAGGTTTCTATTAAAATTTAATTCAATTATTAAACTGGAGTTATCTATTATAGACATAATAAAGAAACTAATTATAAAAGCAATAAATGGAATCGTGCATTAGTAAATATTCACGCAGTTTGGAGCCTCACTCCTACATCTGAGGGGACACTCACGTCAACCCAAATCCACTAGATGAACAACAGGAGTACAATAGGAGAGTATGTTACACTCTAAAGTATAAACTACAACTACTCTAGAGCCTACTCCAACACCACCATGAACTTGACGTGCATGCTATCTTCTCCACAACATGAACCAATTGAGAAACATTCTTCACTCGTATATATTGATTGAATAATTGGGCAGAGTATGAGGAATAAACTCAATAGATTAACTCATTAAAGTGCAAAATAAAATGTTAAACAAAGTAACATTTTATAGAGGTAGTGTAAAGCCTCCTTGATCTCAAATCATGCAGCCCTTAACTCCTCAATTTAAGCTGCTCCTCTAGATTTAAAGCACCTTGTAAATAGGGTATTAACCGAAATGTAATGTTGAATGAGCTTCAAATCTTCTGACCTACCAGACTCTACTGACACAGATATTGGACTAGGTCCAGAACCTAACCACTAATTATTTTGAAAATTAATTTGAGCCAACTTTAAGTGGATTTACGTGTAATATTTTTTACACTTACAAATAACATCAGAACATCCTTACAAATCATAAAATAGACAAAAATTTGAATAAAAATGAATTTGTATATATATATATATATATATATATATATATATATATATATATATATATATATATATATATATATATATATATATATATATATATATATATATATATATATATACATTTGTTCTCCTTACAGACTAAGTTTTGGCTGCCTTGTATTGCGTTTCTTCCGTTAATTCCTCTGCGACTGCGACCACCTCCTCTGCGACTGCAACCAGGGCACCACCTCCATACACTCATGCCGCCCTTGCCGGTCCACCGCCTCACCACCGCCCACCGCGCTCTCGCCACTCAACTTGACACCAACCATCAGGTTTGGTTAATTGGTTTTCTACTTTTCTTCATTCTTCGACCCTTCTATTAGTACCATTACTATGAACATCAACTTCTCACAATCTCCCCCCTTAAATTATAAATATTAATTTCAAAAATTAATTCAATTGTTTATCTAATTGCCCTAATTTTTTGTTTGCCCTAATTATGATTTTCCTAATTTGAAATTACCCTAATTTTTTGATATATTTTTTTTGCCTAATTTTGTTTTTGTCACTCCTCCATTTAGGTCTAGTTTATGGCTCTGGGTATTCAAGATTTCAAGATGAATAGATGATAATGCTTGAATGCCTCTTCAGATGATGAAGCAGCCAAGGCTTTGATGTCTACTTTATAACTTATGTAATGTTTGGTGAATTGGTGGAAGGAAACTACTGCAGGTATGGATACTGAACACATTATATATAATATTGCACCTAAATCATAATAATATATTTGTTTGCTAATTCAATTGATAATCTGTTAATTATTATTTATTAAGTGTGGATTATCCTAGTTAATTACTAATTACTTAATCTGTTAATGTGGATTAGTAATTAACTAATTAGTTAATCTGTAAGTACTAGTTTGCTTATTTTATTTGTTAATCTGTAAATAGTGTCATACTGATTTTTTATGTTATTTGTTATTTGTTGATAACTAATTACTAATTGATTACTTGATAATTGTAAATACTAGTAAGATGCTTATGTTAATTTACTTACTTAATTATGTTGGTTTAGTTATGGAAAATTTATTTAAAAGAAAATCAACTTTTGAGGATTCATCTAGTTAATGTAGTCGCGAAGTGTAAGTACAAGGCCGCTTATTGAAGTTAACATAGATGAACTTGAAGTTGATCCGCCTAAAAGGAAAAGCATTTATGAATATAATATCAATGATAGGGATATTATGCGACGAAGATATTTACAAATGGGTCCTTGTCAACCAAAAAATCATGTTTTTCCTACTAGAGTGATTACACGTGTCAATAGGAGGTTTAATCCTAAATGGTTTAAAGATTGGTTGGAGTATAGTGTATCAGAAGATGCAGCATATTGTTTATGTTGTTATTTATTCAAAGATGGAAGCAGCGGACAACAAGCAGGAGGAGAGTCATTTGTTATAGAAGGATTCAACACTTCGGAGAAAAGGGCCGGAAACGTTGCGTGCACATTTGGTAATCATAATAGTGTTCACGCAAGCAACGTACAAGTTTGTCAAGACTATATGACTCAAGAGCAACACATACACGTTTGTGTATCAAAACAGTTGGAGCAATCAAAACAAGACTATCGTGTTCGATTAACTTCATCAGTGAATGCATCCGACTTCTTTTAAGGCAATGACTTGCTTTTCGTGGACATGATGAAAGCTACGACTCACTTAGTCGAGGAAACTTCCTTGAGGCTTTAAAGTTACTTGCTAATAATAATGAAAAATTGTCAAAATAGTGTTGCAAAATGCACCTGAAAATCACCAAAAGATTGCCCCTTGCATTCAAAAAGATATAGCTAATGCAATTGCAAGTGAGGTAACCCAAATAATAATCAATGATCTTGGTGAAGAATTATTTGGAATAATAGTTGATGAGTCGAGAGATATATCAGTTAAGGAGCAGATGATTGTGTTTATTCGGCATGTTGATTCAAGTAGGCATATTGTTGAGTCGAGAGATATATCAGTTAAGGAGCAGATGATTGTGTTTATTCGGCATGTTGATTCAAGTAGGCATATTGTTGAGCATCTTCTTGGCATTACTCATGTTTGTGACACTACTTCTATGTCTCTTAAAGTAGTCATTGAAGATCTTCTAACAAGTCATAAATTAAGCATTTCAAGAATAAGAGACCAGGGCTATGTTGGAGCAAGTAATATGCGAGGTGAGTTCAATGGTCGTAACACTTTGATCATGAATGAGAATCCAATTGCTTTTTATGTTCATTGTTTCGCTCATCAATTACAACTAGCACTTGTGGTTGTTGCAAAGGAAAATGAAGAAGTTGGAGATTTTTTTTTTTCACTGTCTCGCAATTGTGCAATATTGTTTGTGCTTCATGTAAGCGCATGGATAGCTTACGAGACAAACAATTAAAGATGTTGATTGATTCAATTTCTAATGATACAATTGAAACGGGAATTGGTTTGAATCAAGAAATAGTTTTAAAACGTCCTGGTGATACACGTTGGGGATCTCATTACGATGCACTTTTGAGCATTATCACATTATTTTCTCCAGTGATTGATGTTCTTGATGAAATAAAGGAAGGATCCAAAACAAAGGACAGAAGCATTTAGAGTATTGAAGAATATCTTATGTTTTGATTTTATGTTCTTGTTGCACTTAATGAGCGATGTTTTAGGAATTACCAATGATTTGTCACATGCACTACAAAAAAAAGATCAAAACATTGTGAACGCCATGAGACTAGTTGATGTCTCAAAAATAAGATTGCAAATGATGAGAGATGATGGGTGGGAAGCTCTTTTATAAGAAGTTTCACTCTTTTGCAACAAGCATTCAATTCTGATACCTAATTTGGATGAAGTTTATGTAGTTCCAGGAAGACCTCGCCGTAAAGCTGAAAAAAGGACTCATCTTCATAAGTACCGTGTTGAAAGGTTTTATGTGGTTTTAGATCTACAGCTCCATGAGCTAAATAATCGTTTCAATGAGAAGAATACAGAGTTGCTCTTATGTGTGGCATGTTTTGATCCAAAGAATTCATTTGCTAGGTTTGATAAGGATAAATTAGTTCGATTTGCACAGTTTTATCCAAATGATTTTTCTGATATTGAACTTCAATTACTAGATAACCAACTACAGACTTATTTTGTTGATGTAACTTCTGATCCTGCTTTCTCTAAATTGGATGGTATTGATGAATTAGCTAAAAAAAATGGTGAAAACGGGAAGACATTTGGACTATACGATGGTGTATTTGCTTCTAAAGTTGTCTTTGATCCCACTGGTTGTAACTGCTAGTGTGGAAAAAGCATTTTCTGCTATGAAGTTAATCAAGACATCTTTACGCAACCGAATGGGCGATGATTTATTAAATGATTGCTTAGTGTCGTATGTTGAAAAATATATTTTTGATCAAGTTTCAAATGAAACAGTTCTACAACGATTTCAAAATATGAGAGAGCGTAAATGAGTATTATCCCGTAGTTCATAATAAAACTTGTATTGTAATTTATAATGTATTTTGTATTTTAATAATCTTATTTGTATTTGAGCCTTGTATTTGAATGAAAAAAAAATACAAAAGCTGCCGCAGCTGCGAGGTTTGCAAATTTGCAAACCCATTTCATAAGAAAGAAAAAAAAAATTTTGTGGCTTTAGCCACATCATCTTGCAAACTTACCCCTTTGCAGGGGTAAGTTCAGCCTTAGTGTTAATAAGATCCGGGAGCTACTTTTGTGGAGTGTCTGATCATGTTGAATAAGTTCATGAAATATCTCAACAAAGTGAGTGGATGAGAAAATTTCTCATCACATTTTTATGAGGTTATGCGCGTAATGCTGAAGAAATGGGTGGTTAAATTCTCTAATTTTATGGTGTCCAAAACACTATAAATAGGGAGTTATGTAATGAAGATAGATAAAGTTTCCAGGAGATTAAAATAGAATATTATTTGGAAGGTGCTATGAAGAAACTTCAAAATAGGAAAAGACTAGAATACTATCTGGAGAAGCCGCTCCACTACTTGATATTTGTATTAGCTGTGTTGAAATTCAGGTTGATTACAATTTGTTTAATTGGTAGAATTAGTTCAAATTGTACATGTAAACTTTTTCATAGAGTTGCTTTATAAGGTTAATGTTTAAATGGGTGGTAGACCTAGTTTTGTAATTCATTGAACCTTGTAATTGTAAAGACGCGGGTTGATCTTGAGTGAAAAAGTTTTTGGGCGTGGCCCCGCAGATTAGGAGGTGTTCTCCAATTGCATTATCAAATTCAACTGTGTAATTATTTTGGTGCTTCATTTATTGATTTATATTGTGTTTGGTGTGTCTGTTACATATCTGCATTACATAATTTCATTTCACATGAATACACATGCATCATGTACCTTTTTTTTTTAACTAGTTTTTTCCACATGATTTTTCTAGTGAAATTTTTAACGAGACACTAGTACACTACATAAATTGGCTTGCATCGTTTGAAGAATCTTCAAGTATGTGGTAAGATTTTTAAACTGTTGAGCATCTATTATAGAGTAGTATATTTTAGTCCCGACTCCTATAGTCGTATATCTTTATTCCTAGAGCTCCACTTAGACTCGAACTTACAATCTCCCATATGGAAGTCCAACCCGGGTGCCATCTGTGCACAAAGTGCTTAATTCATGTGAGACAATAGTATTATCATTAGAATTTGTATCTTTCAACTTTAAGTTTGTGATCCTACATTTATTTTGATCATTTTAATTCATTGGCAATTTTTATTCGCACAATGCACATATTCATAACTAGCTAATCATATAAATTTTAAGTTGTCAAGCACCTTGTGCTCAGATGACATTAAGGTTGGATTCCCATATGGGAGGTTGTGAGTTCAAACCTCAGTGGCTCTTTATTTTTGTGCTTCAATAGGTTGAGAAAATAACTATAAGCAGATACTACATTGTAATAGAGTCAATATCATTCAAAAATATATATAAATTTTAAGTTATAACTTTATTTTAATATAAATAAAACCATAATTACAAGGACACAAAAGTTAAACTTTTAAAAAGTAATAATGATTATCACTATTATTATAATTAACATTTTATAAGAAATAACTTTGTTACTCCGTATATGTTTAAGTTCATTAAAAAAATAGAAAAATGCAGTTTCTTGACTTTTAGTCAAAAGAATTATTTTATAATTTTAAGCGAAATATCAGAAAATGAAATATTTTTTTTAAAAAATAAGTCGTTTTACAAGAAAATTATTTTTATGTATAATTATAAATTAATAAATTTTATAATAAATTGATTAAATAAAATCACACGGATCAAAAGGTTTAATTTTTTTTTTTTTAATTAATCTCATTCATCATTCTCCTAAAGCATTTTAATTTTATTGGTGAGCCTACCCAGTGGGGCCTACAAAGTATTACTCCAATAATACGCAATTAGAAAAATAATAGTATTTAAAATTTTTTAAAAAAAAATGATATAGTACTTGGCAGACAACAGTTGTGTATGGCTTTTTAACTGAGCATTAATTATTAATGGTGGTTTGCAACAATGCCAGCCTAATAGAGGTGTATGCCAGTATAAGCTAAGCTAACCACCCCCAACCTCTACACTTAAGAAATTGTGCACCAAAAATAGGAGATTAAAATAAATTGTCGCAATTATATGATGAGTTATTATATATAAATTAATAATTAATTTATTTATTATTGCATTTTTATCTGATAAATTATTCTTATCGAATAATAATTCAATTATTTGACCAAAAAAAACATTAATTTCATAAATTTGTATATAGTATAATAACATAGAAACATTATTATTGCATTTCTATTTGATAATTTGTCATTATTGTGAAAAATAATTCAATTATTTAGTCCATCAATATTATACAAATATTGTTATGGAAGACTATATTTGTCACTAAAATTATAATTAAATAACTAAATGTAGAGACTCAAATAATTAAGAGAATGAATAAACTATATATGTTTATGTAATTAAATTGAATGACTAAAATCACAATTTTCCTTAATCTAATTATGTATGCCTAATAAAAAAGTTATGTATACATTCCAATTAATATCATATCAGAATATTTGAAGAAATGGGGTAATTTATTTAACACTAATGTATCATTCCAAACCAATGACATACAGCTAGAATACAATATAATTATATAAAAATGCATTAAATTCTGTTTTTCATCACTTCAATTATACTCCCCCCACCCCTACCCACCACACCCCCTCAAAAAAAAAAAAAAAAAAAAAAAAAAAAAAAAAAAAAAAAAAAAAAAAGCCTAATATATTCACAAGCCATAATACACATCTAAAAAGTTTCTTTACAATTTTAGAGACAACTTTTATAAAGTGGGAAGCATAACCCTACACTTACTAGGTAATAAAGCCAAACAAAAGACAGACAACTGCGTGTCTACCTTAAAGATCAGATTGGGTAGAAAGATTATTGGTTGGTATCGATTAGGATACCACAAATTGACAGGCAGGTGGTAGAGGATTTAATTGCCATTCAATTTTCATTCGCTGCTCATATTATTGGGGCAGCTTAACCATGGTTTATTAGGTAGTCACAATTGCACCAGATGCATCACCGCACCACTCTTCATATCTTGGTTGTCCAATCTCACATCTCAATAGTGCATAAGAGTTCACAGGTTCACAACCAAGCAGTGGTTCTCACCTGAACCGGACCCTATATATATATATATAAAACTCAGCATGTAATATGATGAAGTCATGAAGTGTATGACATGACAATGATGATTTAACGATATGCATGCAGGGATGGAAATAAGAATTTTTTTTGAGTGGTGCAAAAAATTAAAATTAAGGGGTGTAGTTAGTAAGATTTGATCCTTGACTTTTCATAATAAAAATCTAGTTACCAACTAAACTATCTCAACCTTTGATAATTTATATATATAAATAATGTATTATTTATTTCTCCTAACCCATATATACTATACACACACATATAATAGGGGTGGGGGTGGGGGGTTGGGGTTGGGGGGGGGGGGGGGGGCAATTGCTCGCATTGCCCCTCTTATGGATTTGCCCCTGTATGCATGACGTGATAATGATAATTTAATAACAACATATAACAAAGTGAAAAATGATATATGTACTCTCATAGTCCCATGGGGTACAACTTCACTATGTATATATATTTTATTGGATGAAGAACAATGAATGAAAAATCGTGGCCCATGTCTTTTATGGGATCAAGACATCTCAGCACGAAGTAAAAAGATGGAAATTATTATATATGTTGTGGACTCTCAAGTTCTACTATCACTTTCAAGTTATTGATGTAGACATTTTTCTTGGGACCCCATGATGAAAATAGTCTATCATTGTCTGTCACGTCAGGAAGTAAAAGTGAGGGAGTAAAATTTGGGGTACATGTAATAGAACTCTAAAAAGATTGAGTGAAAGTGCATGTAATATTGCACTAACGATGGATTCGCCGCCCACAATTGGGAATGGGGGAATACCATCTTGGATCCGCCGCTTGCCAGCTTAGATACATTCCTTGTAGCCAATATCTTTGGTGACAATTCCATTAGAGTGTGGTAATACATCTTTCCCGGGCAATTTCACTCAAAAAAAAAAAAAAAATTGCACTAACGATGCGAAAAAAGTGTTTTAATTTGAGAAATAAATTTAAAATACCTTAATTTAGAAAATAAGGTTTCATGTAAGTAATCATTATAAATATATGAAAGTAATGTGCATTGAGGAAGCAAATAAATATTTTTATAAGTTGGATCAGATCATTCCCTTTTATAAAATTGTAAGTCAATTCAAGTGCATCAACTTACGTATACATATTTTTTTAATTGAACTTAAAACATTTATTAAAATTAAACCAACATTTAAAACTTCTTTTTAAATAGCCAATTCTGAAAAAAAAAATTGTAATTATCATAAAATATTAAGGCTTGGGAGTTGGAATATTGTTTTCATCAATAATAAGCTCTTTTAATTTTTAATTAATAAATTCATTTAATAAAGCCTTTTAATCTAAGTAATGATATGCCATCAATTAATTATTTGGGTAGATGACACCTAAATTCAGCCATAAAAGTATTAACGCGTACAATTAAAAGTTGCCCTACCTTAGATTTAAACTCAAATTTAAATTCTTTAATAACTCCCTAATTGTTCGAACAGAAAGTTGTTTTTTTTTTTTTTTTTTTTTTTTTTGCCCGCACTTTAGTTCAATGGTTCAGTAGACAATATTTAAAAGAATTGACTAAGATTTAAACCTCGGCGGCGGCAGGTGGGGATTATGCAACTGTCTCGTCATTTATGCATTTTGTGTACTAAAGACGAGACAGTTAATGCTTAATGAAGACACTTCAAAAATTAACAAAATAAATTTAAAATAAAACTGGAATTAACACGTGTTTTGTAATTTAGAAAAATTCATACAGTAAAGAAATGATTAATTTAAGTGTAATTATACCTCATCATAACATCAGATAGGAGAAGTAGATAAGGCCCTGTTTGGTAAAATGGCTGTTAGCTGATAGCTGTTTGCTGTTAGCTGATTGTGTTAATTAGAGAGTATAAATAGTTGATAACATTAGCTGATTGTAGAAAAGTGTTTGGTAAATTAGCTGTTAGCTAATAGCTGTTTGGTATAATTTCTTTTCTCAAAAAGCTAATTGAAAAAGTTGCTTGGAGTAGCTTTTTAAATTTTAGCCTTTTGGAGTTACAAAAAGCTAATTAACCAAACATTTACATTGATATTTTAACTAAATCAAACAATTAATAGTGATCAAATAAGTCAAAATTGGCCTATAGGCCAATTTTTTACCAAACAGGGCCAATAAATAGTTAATTACATTTTTTGGTCCTCAAATAGGCTAACATAGTTAAATTAATCATCTAATTATAAGGTAGTAGGAAGAGATACACTTCTTCTCTCACGTTCTCCGCAAACTCCGCAAGCTATCGCCGATTCTCTGACGCCGTTCTCCGATCGTGATCCCTCGATCGTGATCTCAGCGATCGTGATTTTCATCGTGGCCCCCTCTCTTAGTGTGACTGGGAGAGTGTTTCCCTAGATATCTAGGGCTTTTTATAGCGATCTTTTCTTCGATGGATCTACCAATTGTTCTGTGTGTCATTCTATTGTTTACATATTCTGGCTACCCGAGAATCAGCATGGACGTTCGGCAAATCGAGGAACGTTGTGCGGCTTTGCAATTGGCCGAGGAAGATTCCACAGGCCTGGAAGCACCGGATATCCAAAACTGTCCTGATGATCCGATTCTCCACAATATCGTAGGTCGATTCCTCACGGACCGGCCGATCAAGTTTGAATATATGTAACAGACTATGGCCTCGGTCTGGAGGCTTGTGATGGGAATGCAGGTGGTGCCATTGTCAGATGAGCTTTTTCTTTTTCAATTCCCCCACCCGAAGGATCTTCAGAGGGTCCTTGATGATGGTCCCTGGACTTTTGAAAATTGCTTGTTGATCTGTGAAGAGGTACCCAAAGATGTTAGGCCAGAGGATGTCACGCTGGATGCAGTTTCTTTCTAGGTCCAAGTCCATGGATTGCCATCTATTTTCGCAACCACGGATTTTCTAACGCGGATCGGGAATTATGTCGGAAAGTTTGTTGCCATTGATCCAGGTAATTTCGGGGGCTCTTGGCGTAGCTTCATACGACTCAGAGTACGGATGAAGATTGATGCCCCGCTGAAGAGGCGTATGAAACTGCTGAAGAAGGATGGTTCTTCGCAATGGGTGTCCTTCCGGTATGAAAGGCTTACTGCTTTCTGTTTTTGCTGCGGTGTGCTTGGCCACATCGACAAATTCTGCAAACAGGTTTACGTTGAGGGAACTGCGCCGGAGGAATTCCCTTTCGGGTCTTGGATGAAAGCGGGACCAAGGCGTCAAGTGCATCCAGTGGGAGCCAAATGGCTGCTGTCATCCCAGATTAAACTAACTATACCGTCTAGCGTGCCTAATCCTGGTCCTCCTCCTCACATAACGCTGTCAATGGAAGAAAATAGCGGTCTACAGGGGGATCTTAAAAGGCGCAGAGAGGATTCTGGAGTGTCGGGCGATTCAAGCGTAGGGGATGTAACAATGGTGGAAACTACCACAAATCTGCAAATGGCGGGCCTGGGGAGTCAGGCCTGCCAAGATCAATGAGTCTTTTAAGCTGGAACTGCCGGGGTTTGGGCGGCACCCGGACGGTTCGTGAACTCTCGGGCATGGTGTCCAAGCGGCGGCCCGTTTTCGTTTTCTTGATAGAAACGAAAGCAAATAGTGTAAAGGTAGAAGAGGTACGTATAAAATTGGGTTTTGAAAGGGCTTTTTGCGTGGATCGAGTGGGGCTAGGCGGCGGCTTAGCTCTGTTCTGGCGTGACAGTGATACGGTTACTTTATTAAGCTACTCTGTAAATCACATAGATGTGATTATTGATATTCCGGGAAGGCCGAGATGGAGATTAACAGGTTTCTATGGACATCCAGACAGAACACATCGGCAGATCACTTGGGACCTCTTGCGGCGTCTCAAAGATCAATCTGATCTTCCATGGCTTGTTGCGGGTGACTTCAATGACATTGCAGGCCTATCGGAGAAAAGAGGTATTCATTCGCATCCTGAATCTTTGATTGAGGGTTTCAACGATGCTTTAGGGGATTGTCGCCTCAATGATCTAGGGATGGTGGGAGGAAGGTTCGCATGGGAGCGTGGACATGGCACTGCAGAATGGGTTGAGGAAAGGCTGGACAGGGCGGTGGCAACTATGGAGTGGGCTGACTTGTACGAAGATGTGGTGGTCCGAAATTTGCATACACTATCTTCGGACCATAATGCGCTGTTTATTGATGTGGAATCTGGTCCAGTGCGTACAACCATGCGCAGCTTCAAGTTTGAATCTGCTTGGTTACTTGAGGAGGTTGTGCAAAGGTGGTCGATGAAGCATGGCGTCAGTCCTCGGGTATGGCTTTCCAAGATAGAATTAATCTTTGTGGACAAAGGCTATGGAAGTGGGGTAGAGAACACTTCCGCTTTTTCGGCAATCGAATAAGAGTGCTACGGCGCAAGCTGGACGATTTAAAAGAAACCGGGATGTGAATGCCGTGTCTGAGTATTTGGCAATACGGGGAGAATTGGAAGTTCTTGTACACCAGGATGAGCTCTTTTGGAGACAACGGTCCAAACAGCTATGGCTAAAGCACGAAGATGCTAACACTAAGTATTTTCACAAGGCTGCCACTATTCGCCGTAAAAGGAATTTCCTACAACGTATTAAGGACCGGGAGGGTTATTGGAGAGAAGGGTCGGCCATGCACAATGAGATTATGAGGTACTTTGATTGTATTTTTTGTTCTAGCAATAGTAGTCCGGACCTATTCCATCGTGTCCAGAAACAGGTCACGGATGAGATGAATAGCTCACTCACAAAACCGTTTACGATGGTAGAGGTGAAAACGACTCTATTTTCTATGGCCCCGGACAAGGCACCGGGCCCTGATGGCATGTCCCCGGCTTTTTACCAACATTTTTGGCCGGTCCTGGGACATGATCTGTCGGTGTTTATACTAAGCTGTGTGTCTAACAGGGCTTTTCCACCGGGATTCAATACATCCAACATTGTATTACTTCCCAAGAAAAAGATCCCTGAGAAAGTGTCTGATTTGCGTCCGATAGCCCTTTGTAACGTTGTGTACAAAGTGCTGGCCAAGATGCTGGCTAATAGGCTCAAAGGGACTTTAGAGGTGGTTGTTTCACAACCCCAAAGTGCCTTTGTCCCAGAAAGGCTCTTAACAGATAATATCATCATAGCAGGGGAAATTGGACATTATTTACGGAGGAAGACGTGTGGGAATATGGGGTGGACAGCTTTAAAACTTGACATGGCTAAGGCTTATGACAGGATGGAGTGGGGTTTTTTGGAGGGAATGTTGGGTGCGCTAGGCTACGGGCGCGAGTGGGTCCGACTTCTTATGCTTTGTGTCTCGACCGTTAACTATACAATTCAAGTTAACGGGGAGGCCGTTGGCGTGGTGTGTCCTACGAGGGGTATTCGGCAGGGGGACCCGTTATCCCCGTACCTTTTTATTCTTTGTGCCGAAGGCCTATCCATTTTGTTACAACAGGCGGAAGCCCGGGGTGACATTCACGGGATACGGGTAGCCCGGGGGGCACCGGCAGTAACCCACTTTTTTTTCGCTGATGATAGTTTACTCTTTTTCAGGGCACTTCAGAGTGAAGCTCTAAAAATCAAAGAATGTTTGGACCTGTACAGTGCAGCTTCGGGACAATTGATCAATTTCGATAAATCAAATGCAGTTTTCAGTATTAATACCTCCCCGGACATGCGCGAACACATCTCGGGCTGTATTGGTGTCCCGGTCGCGGAGGATTTGGGCACATACTTGGGCCTGCCTTCCGTGTTAGGGCGAAACAAAATATCCACTTTCAAATACATTGAGGATAAATTACGTGGGCGCATTGGGATGTGGCAACACAAACTCCTTTCATGGGCAGGTAAAGAGGTCCTTATTAAAAGCATAGCTCAATCCCTACCTATCTTCACTATGTCCGTCTTCTTATTACCAAGGCGGACATGTGATTCTATTGAGAAGTGTCTCAACTGGTACTGGTGGGGAAGTGGGGGGACAGGACAACGAGGAATTCATTGGTTGAGCTGGTCACGCCTTTGTGCTCCAAAAGGAATGGGAGGCTTGGGTTTTAAAAAATTGCATGAGTTCAATATAGCTTTGCTTGCCAAGCAAGGTTGGCGGCTTTTAATTCATCTTGAGTCTTTGGTTAGCCGACTTTTAAAAGCAAAGTATTTTCCAGGTACCGATTTTTTGGAAGTGCGCGTAGGAAACAATCCAAGTTTCTTATGGCATAGCATAATGGCTGGGCAAGAAATCCTAAAGTTGGGAGTAGCTCGGCGTATCGGGGACGGGGCGGACACAAGGATTTGGGACTGGGGCTGGCTATCAGATAACTCTCATCCCCGATTGTACACACCTTGCATCGGAGAGTTACAAAACGCCACTGTTAGTGGTCTGTTGAATGCCGAAGGAAACTGGGACATCGATATTGTGAAAGATATTTTTTTAGAGGAGGACATTCAACGGATCCTTGCAAAACCTGTAAGTTGCCAATTTAAAGACTCATGGCGCTGGAATGGAGATTTGAGAGGCAGGTACACGGTACGGCACGGCTATCGCTTGATCATGGACACTCAGTGGCTAAACGTTGCGGTAGATGGTTTTAATGCATGGAAAAAACTATGGTCATTACCAATTCCACCGAAGGTGAAGAATTTATTATGGCGGTGTGTTCGGGGTGTGCTCCCAGTTCGTGAAAATCTGAAAACAAAACACATTTGGATAGGTGGAGGCTGCCCTTTTTGTGGTTTCCCGGCCGAGACTGTGGAACACATCTTCGGCGAGTGCTGGTACGTTTTGGACCTTTGGGAACATGTTGATTTCCTCCAGGGACGTTCTTTACCATTGGCTATGAATTCCATTTTAAATGGAGCAGACATGGGAAAAATCACAACGATGGCAGCCATCGTGGAGGTGATGTGGACAACCAGGAACGCGATAGTTTGGCGCAACGCGATACCGACAGTAATGGCTATGCATGACCAAGTGAATAAGCTGCGAACCTCTTGGCTGGACTGTTTCGCCCAGTCTGAATGGGATGGAACTAGCGCTGTTACTGTAAGCTGGAGTCCGCCTCCGAGTGGCAACCTGAAATGCAATGTCGATGCCGCGATCTTCTCCGGTGGGGCGGGCTACGGCGCTGTCATCCGAGATCATAACGGCCGGTTCATAGCAGCAAAGGGGGGCCATATTGAGGGCACCCATGATCCGTTCACGGCAGAGGCGATCGCTGTGAAGGAGGCTTTGTCTTGGCTGAAAGGTATAACAATGTCATTAGTGAAACTGATTGTCTGAATTTTTGTACCGCTTTTAATTCACGCATGTTTGATTACTCGTATGTAGGCTTAATCGAAAAGCAATGTTTATCTATTGCTAATGACATTGGGGACGTCTGTGTCCGTCATGTTAGGAGATCAGCGAACCGAGTGGCTCATGAATTAGCACGGGCAACTGGTTCTTCGGCTGTCTCAGGAGAGTGGGCTGTTATCCCACCTACGTGTATTTCTGGTTTTCTGAATTATTAATGAAGTCGTTTTGCTTTTTTGTTCAAAAAAAAAATCATCTAATTATAAGGGTACATTATGTATTTAAGTGACTATTTTCGATTATTTCTGTCACAATAATCTTTAATTCTATATTCAATTTTAGACATATTTTGGTCTAGTCACCAGTGCTAAAAAAAAATGAGTGGCAAAGAATCTAGAGTAAGTATGTCTTCTCTCAAAAAATTGAATCCCCAACTTCAAGGCCCTCCACACTTTGACCCGATAGAACATTTGCCAAGATGTAAATCACGGTGACTCAATGACGGCATAATTGTCGTGCCGCCGCCGACATTCGAACTTTGATCTCTTCTCCCAAATACTGGGATGCTGAACCATTGATCTAAGTCCGTGCGGACTAGAGTGCGTATGTCAAACATATATGTGATCGTTTAACTAAATCTATCATATGAAATATTTAAAATTGTCACATTGGTATATAATTAAGGATATGATGATAGTCATGATACTAACTTATTCATGTAATTGAAGGATAAATTTAATAATAGTTTTTTTATCTTAGGAATCAAAAGTGCAATTAAGTAAATATAATATATATATATTTTTAAAAAGTAAAATGCCAAATCATATAATTTAGAAATATCTTCTGTCCCCCCTTAAGACAAATTATAATGGGCCAATGTGTCATGCTTTATGCATCTCACAACAAATAATTTTCATTATAATTATCATTTAAATAATGTTCGTTCACACGTAAATGATGTTTATCATCATTATACTATTTGTTCATCGCATTCATAATTAGGATGCATTACTAGCAATGTAAATTCATATAATTATGAGAATTGAGTTCTATGATACACCAATTGACTTTACACACAAAATCTTCATTATACTGTCTTATAAAGATCATATTTTACTTTTGGTCATAGATTATTCTAACATTTATATATTTACTCTTGCTCTTTTAATTTTGTATTCAGGCTTACTTTAAAATTTAATTATTCCACCATTTAATTTATATGACTAATATGTAATTTTGATTAAAAGAATTTGCAAGAGAGAGGGAAAAAGTACATATGTAGGAGTGTAGAACAAGAGGCTTGAATGAAAAAATTGCATGTTAGTCCATTTTATTGAAGAGTAAAAAAAAAAAATTAACATTTTGACTAATTGTGACAAGTAAATAAAAGTAATATATATATATATATATATATATATATATATATATATATATATATATAAGACAAAATTATAAAAACAAGACTAAATGTGACAATGTCACAATAGTTTGTGCCTAAAAGTAAAAGTTACCATTGAGAATGAATCTTCATGGTATGCAAAGTGAAAAATAAAATTAAGTGAAAATTAGTTCAATAAAATCAACATTTTTTTTTTTACATTAACCATTTTAAAGGGAGAATCTATTGTATTTATAGTGAAAGTGGGGGTTTAAAATTTATTATGATTGGTTGATAAAAATGCTTATGTGTAACTTTCTTATTGGATAGAGTTTTTGAAGCAATTTTTGTTTAATTAATAGTAAAACTTATGCTTCACTTTTTTATTATATAAAGGCTAAAGTGTCATCCCGCACCCTGAATCATTTGTGATTATTCATCCCGCACCATGAACTGTAAAAAGTGATATTTCGAGCCATCAACCAAATTTTTTTTTTCACCTAGCATTTTTTATAGGTTGTCCGGTAATAACGATGACATGGCACCGGTTTCAACTGCTGATGTGGCCTTTTTATCTAGTCAACGAGTTGTTAGTGTCATCCCGCACCCTGAACCATTTGTGATTATTCATCCCGCACCATGAACTGTAAAAAGTGATATTTCGAGCCATCAACTAATTATTTTTTTTTCACCTAGCACTTTTTATAGGTTGTCCGGTAATAACGATGACAAAGATGGAAGGTAGGCATTGGACGAATTTATATTTCAATTTTGACTGCATTGGCAGTTTACCACTAGCAGTTTGACTGCGTTATCAATGTCTATGTTTAATGGAATACATTGGCATGTTACCATTGGCAATTTACCACTTGCAGTTTTACAAACATTACATTGGCAGTTTACAAACATCTTTGAAAAATAAAAAATACTGAAAAATCAAGAAACAAAAATAAGAAAAATATGGAGAAATTGGGAAAATGTACAAAAGAAATAGAAAAATTGAAATATAAATTCGTCCAATGCCTACCTTCCATCTTTGTCATCGTTATTACCGGACAACCTATAAAAAGTGTTAGGTGAAAAAAAATAATTAGTTGATGACTCGAAATATCACTTTTTACAGTTCATGGTGCGGGATGAATAATCACAAATGGTTCAGGGTGCGGGATGACACTAACAACTCGTTGACTAGATAAAAAGGCCACATCAGCAGTTGAAACCGGTGCCATGTCATCGTTATTACCGGACAACCTATAAAAAGTGCTAGGTGAAAAAAAAAATTGGTTGATGGCTCGAAATATCACTTTTTACAGTTCATAGTGCGGGATGAATAATCACAAATGGTTCAGGGTGCGGGATGACACTTTAGCCTTAGATAAATCAAAATTAATATTAATGTTAATTTAAAATGTAAGAAGTAGTTAACAACCATTTTATTACCCATCGTTATACCCTACACCACGGCGCACATACCACTGTGCGCCGCGCGCCTCCCAAAACGACGTCGTTTTGAGAGGCGCGGTAGGAAGTTGCTGGGAATATGTGTATTTGTTAACACAGTTATGTGTATTTGTTCATACATTTATGTGTATTGGTTCATACAGTTATGTACATTTTTTATACAATTACGTACATTCTTTTTATACAATTATGTACATCCGAATCAGAAAATTTGTGTGTATTATGTTAATAGTTGATGTGTATTATGTTAAAAGTTTATGTTTATTATGTATTATGTTAGATTATGTGTATTATCTTTTAAAAAGAGTATGTATATTTTGTTATATAATTATGTACATTCATGTATACAATTATGTGTATTCTAGTATAACATTATGTACATTCTTGAACAGCGGGTTTTTTTTTTTAAAGAAAAAACTACTGCCATTCACTAGGGCGGGAAATTTCAAAAAAAAATAAATTAAAACGACGTCGTTTTGCATCTGGGCGCATAGTGCAACGCGCGCCGTGGTGTAGGATATAAATTGCCTTTTATTACTCTCTCTGTCCCATTTTATATGTCCTACTTACTATTCATTGGTCAAACCAACTCTTTCTTCTTTGCTTACTTTTATTAAAATTTTCTTATAATTTTAAAATTTGATTTTTTGTGTTTAGTATTACTTTTAATGTAGTTTCTAAATATATAAAATTTACATATTAATTCTAAACTTAATATTATGAAAAGTTAAATTATAAATAACTTCAGTCAATGCTCGTTAACTGAACCCGACACATAAAATGGGATGGACGAGTAATTAATAGAAAACCCATTTTATCTTTTTACATGGACAATTTAAAGGTCATTCTTTATTCTTTTCTTACTCCATAACTAGCATTGGTTAAATTTTAGTACTCAATAATTATTGATTGATTTATAATTAGATTTAAAAAGTATTTATTTAACACTTAATTTTAAATACAAAGTTACTATTTATATGTCACTATATTTATATATTATTGCAAATCTAAAATTTGAAATTTTATTTAAAATTAAATTAAACGCCTATGTCATATCACAAAATAGTATGGCATATTTGTATGTATAATATAATCTTAAGTTTCGTATCACTTTAAAATATAAGTTTTAAAACTTTCAACAAATTTTTACTAATTAAAACCATAATAAGAGTTAAATTTTAATTAATTTGACAAATAAGAAAATTAAAACATTAGATATGTTTGAAAATCAAAATATTATTTATTTAATCATAATATATTATAATTATAAATATATTCGAGTATCGTAAATTCGTAACGCTCAGATGATATTGGTTAGTTAAATAAAGTGAACAATTTTTTTTTTGACAAGACCCCTATGGGGGCTATGGCTAATGGCACACCATGGAAGCATGGATGGTGATTGGTGGGTGGTATTAGGAAAATTTTCAAAAATAGAAAAAGAAAAAAAAAAAAAGAAGATGAAACTAAAGGTCAAACAACCATTTCCCTTTCTTTATCTTTCATTCTTTCTTTCCCCCCATCTTCCTCTCCACTTTCCTTCATTTTCCTCTCTCACTTTCTCTCTGATCCTAACCCCTCTCTCTCTCTCTCTTTCTCTTTAACTTTCCTTTCTGAGCTGAGCAAATTCAAAGACCAAAGACACAATAGCAGCCTTTTCTGGGCTTCTGATTGTAGACTTTTCTCTCAAGTCTCAACCTTTCCTCCAAAAAACAAACAATTTTAGGTTGTTTTTCCCACCTTAATTCTGGTTTTTCTTGATCATTCTAGGGGTTCATCTCCAATTCTCTGCCATGGAGAAAGACAGCATGTTCTTGAGCGATGAGAGCACAATGCCATATGAACTGCACAACTGTTTCTTCAATCCTAATTGGGAGAACCCAATGGATCAGAGGGACTTGTTGGGGTCTTCTCTAAGCTCAATGGTGTCCTCTCCTACTAATAATGGTGAAAATGGGAATTTTGTGCTGAGAGAATTGATTGGGAGACTGGGTGAAATTTCCCCTTCCTATGCTGATAACACTTCCTGTTACAACACCCCATTGAGCTCACCCCCAAAGCTCAGCAATATTTCAATGGTGGATCATCAGATCAGGGCCACCTTGCCATTCCCACAGTTCTCCACTGACCCTGGGTTTGCAGAGAGAGCTGCAAAGTTTTCGTGTTTTGCTAACGGGGCCGGGGTGATGAGCCCCGGATTGAAAGACCCCGAATTGCAGCACAGAATGGTTCACAATTTGGAAACTGGCAAGCTTTCCAGAGTTCCCAGTAATCAGTCTATCAAGGCCTCTGGATCTCAGATGGCTGAGAAGTCAGAATTGGGCGATTCCCGGGAGAATTCTTCGGTTTCTGAGCAGATCCCGGGAGGGGAAACCGCCAATTCAAGAAAGAGGAAAGCAGCTCCCAAGGAAAAAGGCAAAGAGACAACTAATGTAATGTTTTTTTCTTCTGAATTCTTGGATTTGCAGCTGTTTCTTCCTGTATTTGAAAAAAAGTTATAATTCTGCTTTCTGCAGGTTGTATCAGAGAACAAAGAATCGAGCGCCAAACGGAACAAACCCGAAGAGGATGCAAACAAGAAACAGAACAGTAAAGACAATCCAAAGCCACCAGAGGCACCAAAGGACTACATTCATGTCAGAGCAAGAAGGGGTCAAGCCACTGATGCTCACAGTCTAGCTGAAAGAGTACGAAACTAATCGCAATTCGTCTTAATATATCGTTTCTTGATTCCAATGGGGTTTCCTAACATGCAATTCTTACAGGTCAGAAGAGAAAAAATCAGTGAAAGAATGAAACTTTTACAAGATCTTGTGCCTGGCTGCAACAAGGTGCATTTCAGAATAGTCCCTTTTTCGCTTTGCCAAGAAACTTTCAATGCCTCAAATATACAACAAAACGGGTCCAAATTTTAAATTTTTTTTCATAGGTGACTGGAAAAGCTGTAATGCTTGATGAGATCATAAACTACGTGCAATCATTGCAACGACAGGTTGAGGTAAAGAATCACACATACACCTTGTTGAGCATATAGCCATTAACGTGCAATCCAACTATCAGCTTAGCCTTTTATTTGAGATGAGCACATGTTTCAATTTGACCAATGTAAAAGGTCATGGGTTCGAATCTCAGCGCCACCCATAAGCGACTATATATATCTGATTTACTGAATCTGTGCTGGTTTTTGGTATAATTGCAGTTTCTTTCGATGAAGTTGGCCACAGTGAATCCAGCAATGGACTCCAACATGGGAGCTCTTCTATCCAAGGATGTAAGTCTGTGTTTTCGGTTCCTAGTACTGTTTCACTAAGATGTTTGTTTCAAATGTAGCTAAGATTCCTAAGAATTAATGTTCTTGCCTTTCTGTAACTATATATATCCAGATCGTTCTCCAATCCCGCGGATCAGTGCATCACAACATGTTCCCAACAGATGCATCCTATGGGCAAAATTTCATGTCCCCGATAACCTCATTGAACAGAAACCTAGGCATCGCGGCATTGCCTCCTCCTATGGGAAATTTTGTTGAAAATCCCTCTCAGGTAATCAAACATAGCCACCTGCCAAAAACCTTAAAACTACTGTCATGTCTCTCATTTGTGTACTAATGCCCAAACGACGAATATTCTGCAGGTTTCGACGTTCTTTGAGAATGACCTCAACAATGTTGTCCAAATGTGCATTGGCCAAAACCAGGCTGAGAATGTTCATGGTTAGTAGTTGTTTTGTTTTGTTGGAATTAATAATGTTTTGTTTTGTGGTAGAGATTTTTGAATGATGGATTGGATTGGGGTGGAAATGCAGGAGCTCAAATGAAAGTAGAGATATGATGAGATGAGATCAGATAATATTCAAAGTTTCAAACCATTCATTTTTGAGGCCACCCCAAAATGACAGAGGCTTCTGTATGTACAGATCACAGACTTGGAACTTGGAAGTTCACTCAAGATCATTATTTTTCTCTTCTATTCTTTTTTTTCTATATTTTTAGGTCATTAATCAAGGAAACCATGATTTTATTCTTAATTTTTTTTTAATATTTTCATTTTATGGGTTAACTTCTGACAACATAAATTGGAGAAAAAATTACAGACCAGATGGTTGTAAGAAGTTGTGAAATTTTTACATTGTAACATATTGTAGAATTGTATTATTTCTTTGCCCTTCAAATTTTTATCACTAATTTATTGGCTATAGATCATGGGATTCCTTGTTTTTCTTTCCCTTTCATTTGCATATACTTTTTATTTTTATTTTATTTTTTTTAAAAAGTGACACTTTTGATCTTTTAATTATGAAAATATAGAAAATGTAATCCTTCAATTATTGGCGCATCTACTTTTGTTTCTTTAAGTTAATTCTGAAGGGGTAATTTTAGTCCATCCGATGAGTAAATTAAATTGTAATGAAATTAAAATAACAGTGTTAATTGTTACTCCTTCCGTCTAATTTTATGTGTTTGGTTCGGTTAATTGACTGAAGTTATTTTTAATCTAATTTTTCCTATTATTAAGTTTAGTATTTGTATATAAAATTTATATATTTAGAAACTACACTAAAAATACTATCAAACACACAAAAAAAAAAATCAAATTTAAAAATAAGTAAAAAATACTAAAGAAAATAGACAAAGAAGAAATAATTGATTTGACCAATAACTAGTAAGTAGGACATATAAATGAGAGATAAGGAGTATTAGAATGACGTTTTTATTCAAGGAGATCACATATTAGTAAAATTTGTTTGTTTGATTTTTTTTTTTTTGAAAGGAGTAAAATTTTTTAATTCTTTTTGTATATTATTATATATATAAAAGACTAAAAGTATTACTTTGATGTTAATTTAAGAACCAAAAGTAGAGCCGCCAACTATTGAAAAACTAAAGTCACTATCACTATATTATAAAGATGAAAAGTGTCGATTCCTTTTTTTTTTTTTTTTTTTTTTTTTTTTAAATATAATTATGTTTGTGGATTAAAAATAAATTTTTTTTTAAAAAAACCTATTCTCTTTTGCTTTTGATTCCATATGCAATAACAAGTCATATATACGATGACCTCACAAAATATTATAAAATATTTAGAATAACATCTGGTCTATAAAGCAATGAATATACTTTTTGTATTCCAATTTTGACATGGAAAAGAAAGAGAGAAGAAACTCCACAAAAAATAACAATATAATCCAAAATAATGTTATCTATTGGTATTAAAATTATTTTTCAATATTCACTCCCTAGTATAGAGATTTTTAATTTTTTTTTTTTAAACTTGAAAAAGTGAGTATAACATATTTTGACCATGTTTGGTAATATAGTTAACTTATCAGTCAATTTTGACTTATTTGACTACTATTAGTTATTTGTCTTGGTTAAACAATCAATATGATTGTTCGATTAATTAACTTTTCGTAACAACGTATTGCTCCAAAATGCTAAAATTTAAAAAGCTGCTCAATCAACAAAGTTACTTTTTCGATAAGTTTTTTGAGAAAGACAGTTTAGATGTAATCAGCTAACAACTAATTTATCAAATATTTTTCTACAATCAACTAATGCTATCAGCTAGTCAAACTCACTAATACAATCAACTAACTACTATTTACCAAACACCTCATTTAAATATAATTAAATAATTAATGAATATAGCTATTAGAAGAGGGAATGTGAGAATACTTTTTGTCACATTACTGGGACAACGTAATTTTGAGGCGTTGGAGGGGTTAGAAGAGTCATTTCAATGCCAAGTAAGTGTTAGTTTAGGGAAATTTAAAAAATAAAAAATTGTACAAGTGTCGTAATCAAGAAAAGAAAATGTGGGAGTGGGGTCGTCTAAATATAAAAAAATAAAAAATAAAAAAACACAAAGAAATAAGAAAAAGAAAAGAAAAGAAAAGAAAAAAACCTAAAAATGGCGTGACTTGTGGAGGATTAGATTCTACTACTTGTAAACAGCTGTTAGTGGGGACAAAATGGTCTCTTAAGTCCAGTTGGTTGATTAAGAATGATGTTTGTGTATTGTATTGAGCTGGAATCCAAAGTCTCACTCTTGATAGTAATGGGAATTACCAATACCCTCACTTCATTTCAATATTTTATACTCTCTTTCTCTCAATTTATGTTTCTGATTCAATTAATCAGACTTAACACAAGTTATTTATAATATTTTTAATAATATTTAGTTTAATACAAAGTATTACGGAGTACTATATAAAATTAATATATTTAAAAATTACATTACACTATTAAATATTTAAAAATTATAAAACCATATTAAAGAAAATAAGTGAAGAATAAAGAGTTAGTTTGACCCTTTAATAGTAAATAAGACAAATAAAATATAACAGAAGGAGTATTACATATTGGCCGTGTTTAGTAAAATAGTTAGCCTACAGGCCAATTTTGACTTATTTGACCACTATTAGTTATTTGACTTGGTTTAAAAATCAATATAAGTGTTTGGTTAATTAGCTTTTTGTACTCCAAAATGCTAAATTTTGAAAAGCTACTCAAAGTAATTTTTTCAATTAGCTTTCTAAAAAAAGAAATTATATCAAATAACTATCAACTAACAACTAATTTACCAAACACATTTCTACAATCAGCTAATGTTATCAATTAATTATATCTTCTAATTAACTCAATCAGCTAACGGCTAACAGCTATAAGCTAACAAACATTTACCAAACAAGAACAATAAATTTTATAATACTAACCTCATAAGGAGAATTTGTCCACATCATTTTAGGTTCAAATACTTTTCATGCATTACTTGTGTTTACACAAATGAAAACAATTTTTTTAAAAAGATATATGCTCCTCAAAGGACTCATCAAAGACATTTGAAAGACAGGTTAGTTATTGAGTTACCAAAAGAAAGAAAAAAAGTTAACATTCAAACAAAATCTTTTTTTTTTTTTAAGTAAATAAAGAAAACGTTATGTTAAAGTTAATTGCTAATATTTTCCAACACAAAAATGCTGATTGTTTTGTAACTAGTGAGTTATGTTAAATAGTTTTTTGTCAGTTTTTTTTCTTTGAGTAAGAGTCAAACTCTACGAGTTTAAGTGTATTTGGACTGAATTCGAATTAGTATCACAATGGTAAGAATATGTACCGAATATTATACACCATTTTTTTAAAAAAATTATCATTAAGATTACGAATTAGATTTTCACTTTATAATTTGTATAAATTATGAGTTGTTGGGTCCTCTATAATGGAAGGGGCATATCATATCAAATACAAACACAAACACAAAAACAAGCAACCAAAGATTGAAATCTGGATGTCTAATGGTTTTTGTGTCCAAAATATGACCTAATTATTCTATTTGATTTTTTTAACGAGGAAATGAAAAGAAGCATTGTAAAACCAGGTTGGCAGTAATGGAGGTCTGATTTGGCCAATTAGTGAATCAAATAGATTTTTTGAAATCACTAATTGGGTAGAAAATTAGGTAGAATTTGAGAAAAATCTATGAATTTGAACTAAATAATGAAAGAATAATAAATCAATTATTAGTTGTTGGAATTTTTCTATCTATTTATAAGATTTAGGAATAAGGTTCAAATAGGTCATTCAACTGCACACCAACATGCAATTAGGCCACCCAACTCAAAAAAAAAACTACAATTAGGTCCCTGAACTACACAAATTCATGCAATTTCATCAAAAATGACTTGTTTACCTATTGATACGTTGACGTGTCGGTTACCAAATTAAAAAATAATTTTTTAACTTTTATTTTAATAATTTTAAATAGGGAAAATGACACTTTTTCCCCCTGAGTTATATACCTATAGCATTTTCTCCCCCTAAATTATTGAAGTGACTGTTTTCCCCCCTGAAATGTTAAATGGACATATTTACCCTTAAACTAAATATTTAATTTATTTTTTTTCTCCAACAAATTATGACCATAATTTGGTTCAAACTAAACAAACACTATAGCAACCAAACCGAAATATTCCAATTACAATTTAGAATCGAAATTCGATATTTAGAGTTTATTAAAATCGTGAACCGGAACGGACGGTTCATGTTCCGAACTGAAAAAATAAAATACATTTATTGTTGAATTTAGACTATTTTAAAATAAAAAATAAAATTTTAAAATAAAGAAGGTTCAAAATCGCGAATCAGATCAAGAACCGCCGGTTCACGGTTCAAGATTCAATTTTTTTGATACATTATTTTAATAAATTGACATTTAAATATTGGGTTCTAGATCTGAATTATAACCGTAAACTATTAATTCGATTGCTTTAGTATCTGGTTCAATTCAAACCGAACCATGGTCATCCCTACGTATACGCAATAATTTGTTGGAGTAATAAAATAAATAAAATGTTTACTTTAAGGGTATAAATGTCAATTTAATATATTAGCGGAAAAAAGCACCACTTTTAGAATAATTGAGGGGGCTAATGTGCTTACCTAAATAATTGAGGGAGAAAAAGTGCTATAAGTATATAACTCAGGGGTAAAAAGTGTCATTTTCCCTTTTAAATAATAAATTATTTTAAAATTAAAATTTAAAAAAAAAAAAAAAAAACAATATGCCGGAGACGAAGGGGACCCTTCGTCTCCGGCCAGCCATGGAGAACCCTTCGTCTCCATGGCTGGCCGGAGACGAAGGGAGCCCTTCGTCTCCTGGATGACCGGAGACAAAGGATCTTCGTCTCCTGGCTGGCCGGAGACGAAGGGTTTGGTGAAATTGCATTAATTTGCGTAGTCCAGGGACCTAATTGTAGTTTTTTGAGTTCGATGGCCTAATTGCATTTTTGTGTGTAGTTGGATGGCCTATTTGACCCTTATTCCTAAGATTTATATTATAAATATAAATAATAAATAACTTATAAGATTCAATGCAAGTTATATTGCTAAATTATGTCCACATTTTTTGTGCTTGCGAAGTTGTACATCATGTTAAAATTATTTTACTTTAATTTTTCATGTAAAAAATACCATTACATCATTAAACATTTTGTTAGTTAAGTATTAAGTATTAAATGAATTTACCTAAATGTACTTACCTTAATACATAACCAAAATAATTTACTTAATTAAATACTATATTAAACCAAATATATTTTAATATATATATATATATATATATATATATATATATATATATATATATATATATAGAAGGGTTCAGGTGCGAGTATAGCTTTTCGTGCGGTTAACTAAAAAAGATGTACATTAAGAACAAAAACCACGCACCTAAAGTTTTAAAATGGCGCACCTTAAGTCTCAACAACTGACGCACCTTAAGCATACAAATCAGACATCTTAAGAAGAAAAATCATGCACCTAAATTTTTAGGTCAACGCACCTTAAGTTTCAACACTGACGCATCTTAAGAAGGAAAACCACGCACCTTAAGAAGGAAAACGACGCACCTAAAGCTTTAGATCAACGCACTTAAATTTTCAGCAACTGACGCACAATAATCACATAGCACAAAAACAACTCAGCTTAAGCACAGAAACCACACACCTTAAGAAGGAAAAATCACGCACATTAAATTTGATCTAGATGCAAAAATTACCAAATTGCCACCGCACTTACTACGAAAAAGTGAGAACCAACCTTAACTTGTGAACTGCGAACTTGTGAAGGATTGCACTGCACTTACTACATGATTGCACTGCACCCGGATTATATATATATATATATATATATATATATATATATATATATATATATATATATATATATATATATATATATATAGGGAAGGGATCAGGTGCATTTGTTGCTTTCCGTGCGGATGTGCGGTGAATTAATGTGCGTGAGGTTTATACTTAATGTGCGTGAGATTTGTACTCAATGTGCCTGAGATTTGTACTTAATGTGCGTCATGTTAATATGCGTGAGTTTTGTACTTAATGTGCTTGAGTATTCTGTTTAATGTGCGTGAGATTTGTGCTTAATGTGCCTGAGTATTTCAGAATTACGAGCTCAGAAAGAAGCAGAACAGAAACTCACGCACATTAACGCCCAAGCTTCTTGTTACTTCTTCCTTCAATTTGGCCATGGATTCTGGGTTATCAGCTACCTTCAATGCAGTTGAATGTTTATATAAATAACGCATGTTTATATAAATAACGCACGCACAGTAAAATTTGCACAGCAACAAAGTGTGAATTTCTGTTGTATTATTCCCATAATTCTTAACCTCCATAGCTCGCATCCGCATCATTATCATCAGGGAGGGGGCAAATGGCTACTGGGATGGGGAAGAAGCTGACATAGTATTTTCTGCTGCATTTTACACATTCACGCACATTAAATACAAATCTCAGGCACATTAAACACACCACTCACGCACATTGAGTACAAATCTCACGCACATTAATCCACCGCACATCCGCACAGGAAGCAACAAATGCACGGGAACCTTTCACTATATATATATATATATATATATATATATATATATATATATATATATATATATATATATAGAAACCAATAGAAAGAAGGGAATAGTCCATTTGTGCCTCTATAATCAATGTTACCCATCCAATCTATTTATCTAATATCTATAAGTGGCTTTATACTACAACAACATGTTTCGTTCAAGAAAAAAAATTAAATTTAAATGGGTAGTCAGATTATAAATTATGGGTAAGTAAGTAAGATTGAGACTTGACTGTTGCAATGTAGGAGGTACATCCAGTGCGAGGTTTTTTTTTTTTTTTTTTTGGTGAACATAAGGCACTAATTCTCTCACCTAAAAGGTCGTTGAGTCACTATGATTTACTCATCTGTCATCTTATAAGGTCGGGTGTGAGGGCTCTTGAAACGAGATTTTGCCTTTTGTTAAAAAAAAAGAAGTAGATTTAGACTTTAACTCAACCAATCATAGTTGTATGTATGTAGGCATATTGACGCATATGGGCAGCTCAACTGGTCATAGAGGTGAAAGTTTGGAAGAATGACTAGGGATCGAGTCTCACCAGCGGCAGTGTGAGAGTAACCTCTCAAAGTGAGGTGGGCTCCTTGTGCGCAGTAAGCAAAAGTCTAGCCCATGTGGTTCATGTTCAGTTGAGTTACCATGATTTACATCCTCCCAGATGCTCTGTCGGGTCGTAGTGTGGAGTGTGGGGGCCATTAGGGTTGGGGTTCAACCTTTTGGAAGAATGTATGTAGGCATATGATATCGTGGCCACGGGCAATGACCTTTTATTTTTTAAAAAAAATCATTATGTATTTCCATAACGGGAGATGTGGATGGTAAGTTAAAATAAAATTTTAAAAAAGTATAAACTTTGTTTTAAAAAAATTAAAAGTAAAAAAAAAAAAAAAAAAAAAAACAAGTGTACACATGAGATTTACATAAATACTAAAAAATCATTGTACACCAGTCACTAGATAAGCAATAACCTACTAAATAGGTAAAATTATGATTCCATTGTAGTTTTTTGTCAGTTTAAGGGCTTTGGTTGATTTTTTTTTTCTTTTTTCGTTAGATACTCAATTGTACTATATTTTTAATTTATGCGGACTTATATGATACTTTTTCCTTATTAATATTATAGAACACATTTTTAATACATAACAAAAATAAGTAATGACAAGTTAGGCGTTACAAGAAAAATGTTATTATGTGGAAGAAGAAGAAAAAGTTATTCTTGAGAATTCAAAAATATGCTAATACTAGACTCCTTTGAAAAAAAATGTAAAGGGAATAATTCATTATCGAGAATATCATTGTCATAACTAAAATGATTTATCAAATGACATAATTGTGACTCTTTGAAATGAGAAGTCACAAGTTTGAACTTCAGTAGTGACAACGACTCTTTGTATTTCAATATGTTTGGACAGATACTACAGTGTAACAGAGTTAGTAGGCCTCAGAAAAGAGTGTATACTTCGTTGTGGGATATCTGTTTGGCATTTTTCCCTCGAAGTCAACTTGGTTGATATATGTAAAATCGAGAAAGATTTGAAAGGGGAATAATGGGTTTTGACTGTATTGCATATTTGCATATCTTCTAAATTACTGTTATACCATGATTAACTCCGGACATAACGAACAAATGGGCCCCGCACGTAAGATGGATTGAGTAGACTGATGGACTATGTTTCTTTGGCAGGTCAAATCTAACAATCATGGCTAATTTGATTGCGAAATACTCGCAAATTTTTTTAAATTTAATTTAATTAACGCAATACTAATGGATTTTAAAATAAATCCATTTTGTATTTATTATTCAATAAGAATAGAATTCATGGTATATTTCCTGCATATTCATTCCACCTCTTATGAAATAACATTTCTATTATCTCAAATCCATTCCGTAAGGTAGCTGGCAAATTAAAATTGAAACTGGCGCAATTCGCAGAATTAGAAGTCTTTGCACAATTTGCTTCTGATCTCGATAAAGCTAGTCAAAATCAATTGGCAAGAGGCCAACGATTACGTGAATTGCTTAAACAATCCCAATCCGCTCCTCTCACGGTGGCAGAGCAGATAATAACTATTTTTACTGGAATAAATGGTTATCTTGATTCATTAGAACTTGTACAGGTAAAGAAATTTATTGTTGAGTTACGTACTTACTTAAAAACTAATAAATCTCGGTTCGAAGAAATCATATCTTCTACTAAGATATTACCGAGGAAGCAGAAGCCCTTTTGAAAGAAGCTATTTGGGACCAAATGGATCGTTTTCTACTTCATCAACCAGTATAAAGAAATTTTGATCAAATTTCATTTTAATATCCAATCAAGCGTTTCGAATTTCAATATTCAAAAGGTCTTTTGAGGTATCGAAATAAATAAATAAAAGAGTTAATTACTAAAATGGTCCCTTGACTATAGCAAAATTACCAATTTGGTCCTTGACTATTTTTTTAACCAATTAAGTCCCTCAACTTTAAAAATTTTACCCAATTTGGTCCTCCGTTAGTTTAACCGTTAACTTGGGACCAAATTGGTAATTTCGCTATAGTCAAGGGACTATTTTGGTAATTAACTTTATGGGTGGGCAATTCGGTTTAGTTTTCTCGAATCGAACCGTACCGAACCAAACTAGTTTGGTTCGGTAATATACCAAACAACCGAACGGTATTGGATTCTTGTATACCAAACGGTTCGATAAAAAACCGATCCGAGTTGTTCGGTAAAAAATTAAATTGGACCGAATATCGTTTGATTTTTTTAAATAATAATTTAATAATAATAATAATAATAATAATAAATAAATAAATAAATAAATAAATAACAAGTAAATCCAAGTCCTCTACCGTTCAGCTCATATTCTCACGGGTATCTCTCGTAAATGTTTTATTTGATTTCTTTATGGTTTGTTATCAAAAGTTCTATATTATGTGTTATAGTGTTTACATAGTCCATATCCAAAGTCTAATATATAAAAAAAATAGTAATCCAAAGTTCAAACTGTATTCGGTTCGATTTTGTTTTTACCAAACCATTCAGTTCGGTTCGAGTTTTTACCGAACCATTCGGTATACAAGAATCTATTACCGTTCGGTTGTTCGGTATATTGCCGAATCTAACTAGTTTGGTATGGTACGGTTCGAGAAAACTGAACCGAATTGCCGACCCTTAAATTTAATTACCAAAATGGTCCCTTGACTATAGCAAATTACCAATTTGGTCCCAAGTTAACAGTTGACTAACAGTCAAACAAACGGAGGACCAAATTGGTTAAAATTTTTAAAGTCGAGGGACTTAATTGGTTAAAGAAAATAGTTAAGGACCAAATTAGTAATTCCGCGATAATCAAGAGACCATTTCGATAATTAACTCTAAATAAAAAGATAGAAAGAATTGCGTCCAATAGGATTCGAACCTATACCAAAGGTTTAGAAGACCTAAACAAAACATACTTTATTGGATAAATTTACAAAAATTTGGAACCAATTTTTTAAAATCAAAATCTTTCACCAATCTAATATGGTAATAAAACTATTTTTTATTCATTTTCACCCATGATGGGCCAACCCCACCATGCATTAAAAAGTAAATTTACTTATTCATCAAATATGAATAATATATTTTCTTCCAAAAGGCTGAACCCTAATCCTAAAGTCCCCCACACTCCGATCCGACAGAGCATTTGGGAGGATGTAAATCATGGTAACTCAACTGAACATGAACCACAGAGGCTAGACCGGTGCTCATTGCGCACAAGGAATCCCCCTCACTTTGAGAGGTAGCTCCCACACTGCCGTTGGTAGACTGGGGAATAATATATTTTCACCTCAAACAATGAATGATATTAATGAAAAATCTTAGTCATTGTAGCTTGATTCATATTTAATAATTATATATATATATATATATATATATATATATATATATATAGACTTTTGCTCAAATATGACTGTGCCCTCCTGTGCGACCGTGCGGCCGCTTGACAAAATATTCCAACAGTGTTAACAAAAGACACCAATACTATTAGGAAAAAACACAACAATGAAATGCACAATTACACAAAAAAACATACAACACACCAGAAAAATGCACCATATATAACTCACCACCCCTAATGGTGTATTTTCGAACACTGTGTGGTTTTTTTATTCATACCTAATGGTGCGTACCTAATTTGTGCAAGTTTTTTGTTGTGCATTTCTTAACATGGATGATGTATATTTGTATAATTATTGGTGCGGCCGCACTGATCGCATGGGAAGACACGACCGCACCTGAACTCGAATATATATATATATATATATATATATATATATATATATATATATATGCCCCTGCCCAGTCCCAGCACAAGTTTGTTACCACAAAGTTGTATTGGATTTATTTATTTTTTAACTGGAGTTTGGTTCTTCTCCTTGTGGCCAAAGTATTTATTGTAAACATCAAGTACCACCTCATAATCAGGACCACAAATCGATCAACACACAGAAACAGAAATATCCCATCTTACTGTACTGTTTAGTGCTGGGATTTTCTATATGTCATTTTCAGTACCATCTCCCCCATTAAAGTTTGAATGTTACTATCCATAGTAAAGGGAATTCATGAAAATGCTCACACTTGCATTTTCATGGCTGAAAACCCATGGCTGGGGTTGGTGCCTACTTGCTTCAATTCGTTTTCTATCTCTGCCTCTTGAGAAAGGAAAATGGTCCCCCAATCTCCACAAACTTTTCGGCCAAGACATCACAAACATGAGTTATATATGACTTATAACTTATGTCTCGATTTTCATATAATTGACATTGTGTCTACTATTTTAACATTACTATAGAAACAATAAACAGAACAGATAACTCTTTCTGTAACCCCCATCTACGTGTCCGAACTCCTTAATATTGTCGTCAACTGCCACGTTCCGGTTAAGGAATTTTAACCCGATCCCCTTTCCACCTGCAATCTGATCTACTATACGAGATAGGCGTGCTAGAGGACATAGGTGTGCCAGCTACATTGTTAAATTAAATGGTGTCCATGACATATATGGTGGACTATACTAGGTAGCTTAGGCTCACCACAGTTGCAGGTTGCCCCCTATCCTATTGACATCCAGACCATAAAAATATATGATCTTAATTAAGGTAGTAAACATCAGTGTTCATTATATTATTGGGATATTTCTACAGTTGCTATTGTCTCTACTCTCTTGGCAACACATCTTATCTAAACAATATAATAATGAAGCTAATAAGCTAGGTATGTAGAGCAAAAAAATCTTGACAGGAATTGCTGCATTTTGATTGTATGTTTATATGTTTGGTTGGGTGTTTATACATGCTTAAAATGTAAAGAAATAGTGTTGGGCATTGGATAGGCATCACAATTGAGGATTGTAATCTGTAACACCAAATCTACCATATACTACAAGATGAAGAGTCTCACACCTAAGACTAAACTTGTGGATAAAACTTCTCATCACAAGCAAATTACAGAAGGTAGGGGTGAGTAAGGATCCGCCAAATTCATTTCAATTCGTCGAATTTGCCATTAACGGATCAGATTGAAGTGGATCTCTAGCATGAGCAGATGTAGATGAAGATGAAATTTTTCAAATCCACCTTTAGCGGATTCACCCAAAATTTGCTCTAATCAACTCTACGCTCATCCCTAACAGAAGGAAAGCAATCTGAATTTTGAATTTGGAAGAGTTCATTCGGACAATGAAAATTTGAAATACAAATTGTTGGGGCGAAATATTTTGAGACAATAGACTTGAGTTTTGGACTAGCCCAGGACGTGAATAGTGGATCAAGACTCAAGAGCAATCGTTATATCCTACACCACGGCGCACATAGCACTATGCGCCGCGCGCCTCCCAAAACGATGTCGTTTTGGGAGCTGCGGTAGGAAGTTGCTGGAATTATGTGTATTCGTTCATACAATTATGTGTATTTTTTATACAATTATGTACATTCTTTTTATACAATTATGTACATCCGAATCAGAAAATTTGTGTGTATTATGTTAAGAGTTGATGTATATTATGTTAAAAGTTTATGTTTATTATGTATTATGTTAGATTATGTGTATTATCTTTTAAAAAGAGTATGTATATTTTGTTATATAATTATGTACATTCATGTATACAATTATGTGTATTCTAGTATAACATTATGTACATTTTTGAACAACGAGTTTTTTTTAAAGAAAAAATTACTGCCATTCACTGGGGCGGGAAATTAAAAAAAAAGAAAATTAAAACGACGTCGTTTTGCATCTGGGCGCACAGTGCAATGCGCGCCGTGGTGTAGGATATAAATTGCCACTCAAGAGTGTGTAGTGCATCAACAATATTGGAGTGGGCCGGTAGCTTGGCTCAAGGCAAATTATTATGTGTACCCGGGTCCACCTTGCAAGGTAGATTCGCGTCCAAAAATACACAATTTATATATTGAACATTCACAATTTACATACCGAATGTTCACAATTTTTATATACTAAATGTTCACAATTTACATACTGAATGTTCACAATTTACATACTGAATGTTCACAATTTTATATACAGATATACTAAATGTTCACAATTTGAATTGTGAACAATTAGTATGTAAATTGTGAACATTCAGTATATAAATTATGTGTTTTGACTCGAGTCCGCTTTGCAAGGCGGACCCAAGTCCATGGCATAACTGTCATTGGCTCAAGGAGTGTGACTTAGGGCAAATTATACCATAGACCAAGGTCTATCTTGCATTGCAGACCATGGTCTAAAAATAACATTTAGATTTTGTATCTATAGTTGACATATTTTGTACTTGCAGTTGATAGTTTATGTACCTATAGCTATCATATTATGTGTCAGCAATTATCAAGTTATTTGTTTACATGTACAGAAACTGTTAATTGTATGTACAAAAAATGTTTTTTTTTTTTTTTTTTTTTAGCAGGAAGGAGGGGAGACCCCAGGTCTTAGACTTATAGTTGCCTCTCAGAGGACCATCGGCGCCAGGTGCGGCCAAGACAATCTTCTTCAATCCAGTTAGCGACGTTGGGCGGGGAAACCCGAATGTCACGATCCCCGCCCGTGCAGGTACAAAAAGTGTTTACTAAAGGTACATATTTTTGTATCACGGTTACAATGTAATATGATCGTGGTCCATGGTATAACTATTGGTGATTCAGAGTTGACTTGGGAGAAAGGAGAGATCTAATTAGGAATCTATATGCCTAATTTGTGTATAGATAACTAATTTTAGAAATTAGGACTTGAACAAGAACTATATATCTTTCAAACATTATATGGCCTATAATGTGGTTATACTGTCTGTTTTATATCCATTGGTATTATATGTTTTCTTAATGATTTGATGAGTAGTAGCAATAAAAGCATTCAAGTGATGAATCACCTTTACTGTGAGACAAGGAACCTTTTTATATTTGAACTGTCACAATACCTTCAATCTGAAGAAAATATTTAGACAGCAGATCATCTACTGATTTCATAAATCATTACTTCCAACCTTAGGCCCTCAGGCCACAAAGTGATGTAGCAAATGAAGTAATGATGTCTCCATAAGTGTGCATATAAAATGAAAATCATTTTTAATTATGAGATAATGGTTAAGTAAGTCTTCAAATTTGTTAATAAATTAAATAGAATTCAATCCTTAAATTTTAAAAGTTTCAAAGAGATCCTTGAATTTAGGAAAGAAAAAATACAATTAGACAAAAAAAAAAAAAGTACAATAAGATATTTTTATATGTTGTAGCGCAAATTATTCTGTGGATCCGGGTCCACCTTCTAAATGTTCATAATTTTGTGGACTCGGGTCCAACCCAGAAGATTTATTATTCTAACACATAAAGTACATTATTCTAACTCCACTACTGAAAATTATGGAATTTCCGACCACCTGAAAGTGATCTTAAATCAAGTCAAAAGCCTTGTTCTCACCACTTTTGGTATCCGGAAAAACCTTTGTTGCTAATTCTGACCACTTTTTGCTTTCAACTTGATTTAAGATTACTTTCAGGTTATCGGAAATTCCATAATTTCCAGTAGTCTCATAAAATACATTATCTTACCCTAAGGGTCTGTTTGGAAACCCGGAAAATGACTTCTGGAAATCATTTTCCGGGTTTTTGGTGTTTGGGAAGGCTGAAAATAAAATGGTCAAAGGAAAATGCTAGTTAGTCAATGGAAAATGAGGGCTAAAATCCGGAAAATGACTTCCCTTTTTTTTTTTTTTTGGCGGAAGTTATTTTCCATCTTCCAATCAACACACGCTCAAACCTTCTTCTCCCAAAAAATGACTTCCCCTTTTCGATTTTTTTTTTCAACCTTCTTCACTGGTTTCCGGCTGCGGAAACCAGTGCAGTCATTGGTTTTCGATTGGAAACCAATGAGACTGGTTTCCGATCGGAAACCAGTGAGACTGTTTTCCGATCGAAAACCAGTCTGCACTGGTTTACGATCGGAAACCAGTCTCATTGGTTTCCGATGCGGAAAACCAGTTTCGAAACCAGATGCAATTTTTTTTTTTTTTTTTTTGATTTTTTATGTCAAATCATGTTGCTGTTATTATTTTTTTTTTCTGATTATATAATAAAATGCTTTTGCTTAATTTGTGAATTTTAATTTTCAAGACTTGATTATTTATGCATGTATGTTGTTTCTAACATGTAATTGTGATTTCAAATTGTCATATTCGGTATATAATAATTAAAATGTTTTAGTATGCCATTTTGTTCATTTTCTGGAAAATGAACCAAACACCAAAAGACAATTTTTCATCATTTTCTGGAAAATGAACCAAACACCAAAAGACAGTTTTCCATTGTGCAGCCAAACACAGGAAAGGAAAATGACTTTTGGAAAATGACTCATTTTTCCAGAAGTCATTTTCCGGGTTTCCAAACAGATCCTAAAAGGTTAATTATTCTAATACATAGAGTACATTATTCTAAAGCATAAAGTACATTATTCTAATACTCAAAAAATGTATATTATTTTAACTCATAAAATGCATTATCTTACCTCAGAAGGTTAATTATTTTAACAAATCGTAAATTGAGTCTACGATATAAATATAATTAATGGACTAAAACTATCATTTTTTCAATCGTGAAATACCTAAAATCTCCCCCGCATATTTATTTATGTATATAAAGATGAAACATATTATTAAGAGGCATATATTTGGGGGAAAATGGTACAGATTCGATTTGCAATTATTGATGAAACAAAGAATTTAAAAAAAAAAAATCAATTAAATATTTAAACTCATGCCAAACACCTTATGTTCAGATGACATGTAGTGACCTCTCCCATATGAGAGGTTATGAGACCGAACCTCAGTGGAGGCGTTGTTGACTCTTTGTGTTTCAATAGGTTGAGAAAGTATGTTTGCGTTGTTGACTCTTTGTGTTTCAATAGGTTGAAAAAGTATGTTTGAACAAAAACTACAAATCTAATAGAGTCAGTAGCATTCAAAAAAATATTTAAACTCATTAAAATCGTGCGTATTTTGCCAATCACCTTTAAGTTCATATGTCACATCATTTTTATATTGATTTATTTGATATATAATATGGTTTCTAAAGTAGAAAGTATAAAACAAATAATGAATGAATTATAGAATAGCAAAAAAATAGAGACTAAAAATTGAAAAATTGTAGTAATTATGTTCATATGGTTTTTTTTTTCTTTTTTTTTTTGGGTGGTATGTATATGAAAAATTTGAAAATGGTAATTTAAAAGAAATTATTAATTTCGAGAAACTAATCAAATTCAATTTTCAAAATTCAATTTTTCTTTTTATGGAAATTATATAAATTTTAAAGATTCTAAATATGCCCAAATTTGGAAATTTTTGTAAAGCCAATATAGTAATAACAATTACCCAATTTAGAATTATGAGTAACATTTTTGTAAAAATAAAAATAAAGAAAAGTTAAAGGAATTTCTCCATCTTTTTTGAGTATAAATGGCTAGGCCGGCCTCAAGCTATTTACTTACTTAGAGCAGCTAATTAAACAAACTTCAAACTCTTTCCAATATTATAAATTCGAGAAAACTCTTTCTTTCAACAAATCATATATGGCTAATAATAGTCCTAGAGTTTTTAGTTTTATTTTACTTTTAGCATTATTTGTTAGTGCATCCATTATTTTGGATACTACAGAAGCTCGTCCCCTGGATACTAATGCCGGAAGAAATGGATGGACGCACGGAGTTCATAGGTTTAACTATGTAGGAGCCACAAATTCTTATCCTAGCTCCAATGAAGCAATACCTGACATGACAATTCCTCTGTCATGGAGCTATGTCGGAGCAAGACCTGACATTACAATTCCAATGCCATAGAGCTATGTCGCGACGATAGAACATTAATAAACTTACCGCTATAGCGGTCTAAGGTGAAGGCAATTCAAAGTTCATGAAATTATTAATTACTTTATTTACTTCGTTGTTATTTTACATATATATGTCATATGGTGAAATAATATAATTAAAAGAAATTATATTTTCCCTTGCACTTTTTTTTTCCCTCTATTCTTAATTTGTTTGCCTACGCTATCTAATATATATATATATATATATATATATATATATATATATATATATATATATACCCAAATTGGAAATTCCTTCCTCTTTTTTAGTATAAATGGCTAGGCCGGCCTCAAGCTATTTACTTACTTAGATCATAGTTAATTAAACCAACTTCAAACTCTTTCCAATACTATAAATTTGAGAAAAAAGATCCATAATTGACTAAAATGGAAAAAGGAAATTGTCAGGTCATTGTTTTTTAATTTTTCACTGTAATATTACACAGTAGAATAAATCAAATCACAATTATATCACAAATCTTTCACAAATTTAAAGTTTAAACAATGGAATGAAAATTAAAAATAGAACGAAAATATTTCAATAATAATATTCTACATCATCAAGTAAAAGTAAATTAAAAATGAAAAGAAAATATTTCAATAATAATATTCTACATTATCAATAGTAAATGCATATTTTAAACAATAGTAAAGGTAAATTAAAAATTGAACGAAAATTTAAAATGGAATGGAAATATTTTAATAATAATATTCTACATCATCAATTAAAAATGGAATGAAAATTAGGTAAAAATATCACTGCATCTGATTTATAATTGACTCATTGACTAATTGGCTGATATTCTTCGATTATATATTTTCACTCGAGTCACCCATCCTAATGGACTGAAGATATTAGCTATAGACGAGGATGGACAAGATTGTGTTTCTACTACCAATGTCTTCTATAATGAGGTTTCAATAATGTTTAAATATAATCGATGATATTATGTTTTTTTTAAATGACAAAATTGTTATATATCTCGACAAAAAATATATTTTCCATAGAAATAAATTAGGATAGCAATTCATTCCTATAACTGAGTTACCTAATTTATAAAAATACTATACAATGATAAGTGAACTCTTCAAAGTTATAGCATCGCATGCGTACATCTACACATTAGCTATTAATTAATTTGAGCAATTATTTGCTCAAATTCAAGCAATGATAACATCAAAACGTATAAACGATCCAAACCATATCTTCAATTGCACTATATAATATTTGATGTTCTAATTTAAATAATTATATATCAATCCAAATATTCTTAATATATTACAACAAATTCATTCCGTGCATCGCACGGACAAAAATACTAGTGGTAATTTAAAAGAAATTAGTAATTTCTCTTTTAGATTGAAAAAAAAAATAGAGAATTTTTTTCCTTTTTAAATTTTCTATTTCCATTTGAGAAATAAATCAAATTCAATTTTTCTTTTTATGGAAATTATATAAATTTTAAGATTCTAAATATGCCCAAATTGGAAATTTTTGTAAAGCCAATATAGTAATAACAATTACCTAATTTAGAATTATGAGTAACTTTTTTTTTTTTTTTTTGAAAACCAAAGCAATATGTTTTATTAAAGAAGATATTCAATACAAGAAGGAACGGAAAATAACCAACAATTAGGACCAGTTTGAGACCGCATTGCTCGTGCCAAGGCGTGAGCTACTTTGTTCACTGATCTAGAAACAAACTGAAAGGATACTGATTCAAAGTGTATTTTAAGATCATGATATTCTCGCAAAACGCCGCCAGCATATGAAAGATCCTAAGACGTGCCATTGAAAAACCTGCAAACTATTTGACAATCTGATAGCACGACAACTCTGTTGAAAACCCTATCCTTAAGTCAGGATAGTGAGTAACTTTTTTGTAAAAATAAAAATAAAGAAAAATTAAAGGAATTTCTCCATCTTTTCGAGTATAAATGGCTAGGCCGACCTCAAGTTATTTACTTAGAGCACAGCTAATTAAACCAACTTCAAACTCTTTCCAATACTATAAATTTGAGAAAACTTTTTCTTCAACAGATCGTATATGGCTAATAATAGTCCTAGATTTTAAAGTTTCATTTTACTTTTAGCATTATTTGTTAGTGCATCCATTATTTTGGATACTACAGAAGCTCGTCCCCTGGATTTCTAATGTCGGAGGAAATGGATGGACACATGGAGTTCATAGACTTAACTATGTGGGAGCCACAAATTTTGCTCCTAACCCCATTGTGCAAGACCTGACATTACAATTTCTCTGCCATGGAGCTATGTCAGGACGATAGAACATTAATAAACCTACAGCTATGGCGGTCTAAAGTGAAGACAATTTAAAGATCAAGAAATTATTAATTGCTTTATTTGCTTCGTTATTATTTTACATATATGTCGTATGGTGAAATAATATAATTAAAAAAATTTATATTTTCGCTTTCACTTTTTTTCTCTATTTTTAATTTGTTGGCCTACGTTATATATATATATATATATATATATATATATATATATATATATATATATATATATATATATATATATATATATATATATATATATGTTAGGAAAATAATATATGTGGCTCAAATTTATTGTAGAAGACCCACTCAACATGTAATGCATTTGTTGTTGTCGCAACTTTCTCCCCCATGTAGCATGTCTGTACACGTTCTTCTACTTCATGCCACTTAATTCTCTCATTTTACTTTGTGTAAATAGATTAGGTTTGTTGCTTTGTAATTCACTCATTCCTTACATCAATTCAAAACATAATTTGAAATCATTCATTTTGTCTTCTGCCTTCACGTATTCTCTCTCTCTCTCTCTCTCTCTCTCTCTCTCTCTATATATATATATATATATATATATATATATATATATATATATATATATATATATATATATATATATATATATATATTTTGACGGTAAAAACGTTACCGGTAATAATATTAGAATAACAAATGATGTGACAAAGTAACAATAGACGTAACAATAGTTGTATTGCCTTTTGTCTCAGTATAGAAAGTACAGTGTGTCCCCTGCTCAGCTGAGGGAAGTTCTATTTATGCTAGGTCCTAACGGTAACAACATGAAGAGTCATCATTGGGGAGCTGAGCTAACGGCAAGAATATGAAGAGTCATGAATGAGGCGTTGAGGCTTTTAACTCTCTCTCATCAAAGGTGGCATCAATGGTGGCTTCAAAGACAATAAAGGTGACACCTGTTGGAATTCCTAACCGTTGGAGTTCTGCCCGTTGGGTTCCCATGTGATGCTGAGTCAATGCCCATTTGTGATCCGGGTCGGGTGCCAGCCCTATTATCCTGTCACCAGTCCCCCTACTCCTGAGGCAACGGATGTGTTTGAGTTGACTTGGGAGTAAAGCTGAATTTGCTTGATATCGTGGAGAATCCCGATTGATCCCGAGTATGTGATTTTATTTTCCAAATCACACATGAATTTTTTTTTTTTTTTATGCTGGCCGAAACGGGCTGCGGCTTAGGCTGGCCGAGGTGCGGGCCTCCGGCCGAGGCGTCGCCTCAACCGAGCGTCCGTGGCTGAGGCGTCGCCTCGACCGACCGTGGCCGAGGCGTCGCCTCGACCGACCGTGGCCGAGGCGTGCGCCTCGGCTGACCATGGCCGAGGCGTCGTCTCGACCTATCGTGGCCGAGGCGTCGCCTCGACCGATCGTGGCTAAGGCGTGCGCTTCGGCTGATCGCGGCCGAGGCGTGGCCTCGACCGATCGTGGCCAAGGCGTGCGCTTCGGCTGATCGCGGCTTAGGCGTAGCCTCGTCCGATCGTTCGTTTTTTTTTTTTTTTTTTTTTTTTTTTTTTTTTTTTTTTTTTTCGGGGCCGTGGCGTGCGCCTCAGCCATGTGGCCGAGGCGTGACCTTGGCTACTGGGCCGAGGCGGCCAAGGCGCGGCTTCGGCCTGGTGGCCGAGGCGCGACCTCGGCCTGGTTGCCGAGGCGCGACCTCGGCCACTGGGCCGAGGCCCGACCTAGGCCACTTGGCCGAGGCGCCGCCTCGACCAGGAGGCCGTGGCTTGTGCCTCGGCCTTGGCTGAGGCGCGCCCTCAGCCAATTTTTTTATTTTTTTATTTTTGAAACAATATGGGCGGACCACAAGCACGAGATATTATTCCAAAAGATTTCAGAATGCAAAGCGGGCGGACCACGATTTCCAAACACCAGTTCCAAACGACTACTAGAATATTATGGAAAATACTTAATCAAATGTTCCTAGCTCCATACCCGATCGATCATCCTTACAGATGGTGTGGACTTATAGATCATTTCTGCCAATCTTTTTGCATGCTTTAACGTAACAACTGCGGGCCGCTCGCTGGTCTCCTCTGACGACCCCTATCCCGCTCGGAGTGGGGAACTTCATACACAAGTGTTCCACCGACACTATGGCCTTGAGGTTCTCCAGTGCCGGTCTCCCCAATATGATGTTGTGCGCGCAAGTGAGTTTTACCACGATGAATTCCAAGTCAAGTTTGCGAATGTTAGGGCTCGTGCCTATCTCCACTGGTAAGACCACTGACCCCTCCGTCTCTACTGAATCACCCGTAAATCCAGAGCGTGGGGTACGTACTTCTTTGAGCTGGTTCCTAAGTATCCCTAACTTGGTGAAGGCATCGTAATACATCACATTGACTGAGCTTCCCGTGTCGACTAAGATGCGGCGGATAATGACATCATTGACGTCCATCTCAATTACCAGGGCGTCACGATGGGGTAACGGGCCCTCTGGGAGGTCATCATCAGAGAAGGTGATGGCCTCCTGTCTCTGTTTCTTTTCTCTGGGAAGTCTCGCCACTTCTCCCACGTATAGCTGCCGGCTCCACTTCTTTCTTTCCGCGGGCGTGTCGCCCCCTGCAGGTCCACCATAGATAAAGTGTATGGTGTGCTTCTTTTGTCGTCTGGGCGCCACCTCGGTTTCTTTCTCGCTATCACTCTGCTCAGATATTTGGTCGTGGTCTCTTTTTTTGGCGTTTGAGGTGGACGGCTCGGTGCCATCCTCATTCCTCCAGACATTTTTTGGTGGATTGTGTTGCGGCTGTTGCTGCTGCTTGGATCGCTTGACGAAATGTCGGAAGTAGCCCTGCTGGATGAGGTCTTCTATTTGTCTCTTCAAAACGTGACACTCATCCGTATCGTGTCCGGCATGCCTATGAAACCTGCAGTACTTTGTTTGGTCTGCCTTTGGGGAGACCTTCATGCACTCCTCGGGGAATTCTACCATTCCCATCTCCTCAGCTTGCTTTAGAATGACACTGACGGGATGGGTAAGAGGAGTCAAATTACACAAGGGGACCAGGCGAGGCCGTTCGTGGTCTCGGCCTTTCCCTGCGGTCGGGTGGTTCGAGAGTGGTGCCTGGCTGGGTGGACCAGCTTTCCCAGGCTTCCCATCTTTCCTACCATCCTCTTCGTCCTTCTTCTTCCTGTCGACGTTGTAGACACAGAAAATTTGAAGCCGACAAGTGGACCGATTAAATCATTATCGAGCCCAATTTTAGGGTTGATCATTAGTCCAAGTAAATTTGATTTGGGCTATTGAATTAATTAATTAATTGGTCCAAGCCCATTTCATAATTGAATTATAATTATAATTATAATTCAATTATGAAATGGGCTTGGACCAATTAATTAATTAATTCAATAGCCCAAATCAAATTTACTTGGACTAATGATCAACCCTAAAATTGGGCTCGATAATGATTTAATCGGTCCACTTGTCGGCTTCAAATTTTCTGTGTCTACAAATTGCCCCCTCGAGACTTTCTTGGACATGCCACTTGAGAGCATACACTGCTTGAAAGTATGTAGTGCATGAAAGTCTCGACACTACAACTTAAAGATATAAGGCCGTTTCAACTCGTGCCAATGAGCCTTGAAAGATATGAGGCCGTTTTAACTCGTGCCAAGGAGCCTTGTGGGATATGAGGCAGTTTCAACTCGTGCCGGTGAGCCTTGAAGTAATATGAGGCAGTTTCAACTCGTGCCGGGGAGTCTTGAATATGATGCGTTTTCAATTCACATTGAGGAAGCTTGAAGAATATTTCCTCCATCACATATTGTGGTATAATGTGTTGAGGCACATTCTTCTCTAGCATATGGGCTGATTAGAGGAATTTTCATCTTCACTCCTTGGTTCGTTGGAGTAATATGGAACCACTTCGGCACGTAATCCGCCAATGTGACTGGAACTCGTGCTTTTATATGGTGGCTGCAAGTCCTCCCATCTATAGGGCCCTTTACCATTTTCTTCTTAACCCACCTTTTCATAGCTTGCTTAGGCGGTCGTGTTGCAGCACAAACGTGGTGTTGCTTAGCATGCTTAATACCAAGTCGAGTACCATACTCGGGTTTGGTATCATAAGACTTGATGTTAAGAGGAAATATACACTTGTGTTGTTTTCTATTTCCCTTCACATTGTTCTTCTCAATGAGTAGCGAAGTAGATTTACCGCATGAGATGGAAACTTGATTAGCGCTTGCTGTGGCATCTGCAAGTTCAATTCTCCCATCTCGAGCTAACTTCATTACTTTATCCTTAAAGACAAAGCAATTTTCAATTGGATGTCCGACAAGCCTATGAAACTTGCAATAACTCGGATGATCCACCATTGATGCCTCGTGTGGTCGCCTCATTTCTGGAAAATCAACGAGATTGTGTTTCAATAGCTCATCAAACATATGTGGGACATCAAAATCCAAGAATGGATACTTCTTGTTTTGTCTTGCCCTGAAAGAAAGCCTTCTACTACCCCGTAATGATCTAGAAGCACCCTTAGACTCATTAGTAGCTTCAGTGAATATCCTAGCTGGTTGAATATTCACATGCATAGCGTCCATGCTTTCATATTTCTTAAAGGCCTTGCCGCCATTTTCAACGTCATCATGACTCTTGCCCCCATTGTAGAAGCTTTGAATGGGTATGTTTTGTTCACCATTAGTTGTTATGCTTAACTCCATATCGTGGGCACGACTAGATAATTCCTCAAAAGTCTTAGGCTTGAGCCCTTGGAGGATGTAGGAGAGCTCGAAGTGCATGCCTTGGATGCACATTTCAATCGCGGAGCTCTGTGATATCTTTTCCTTGCAACTCAAGCATAACTCCCTCTATCTTTCAATGTAAGAAGTCGAGCTTTCACCATTCCTTTGGCGAGTGGTGGTGAGTTCTAAGAAGCTGACGGTTCTTCTTGTGCTGTAGAAGCGGGTAAAGAACTCGCGCTCCATGTCATGCCAGCTATCAATGCAGCTAGGCTCCAAGTCGGTGTACCAATTGAAGGCAGTACCCATCAAAGAGCGGACGAACTGCTTGACAAGAAGATCTCCATATGTCCCAGCGTCGTTGCATGTTTCCACGAAGTGGGCGATGTGTTGTCTTGGATTGCCTTTCCCATCGAATTGTTGAAATGCTGGAGGTTGATATCCAATGGGCATCTTCAAATCCTCTATCCTTTGGGTGTAAGGCTTGGTGTAAGTGTATGAAGGTTTTTCCCCCTCGAGTTTTCCTTTGATAGCTCCCATGATGAACTCGTCAAGCCGATCTACTGGTACCATGCCCCCTGTGACTGGAATGCTCCTGTCCGAACTTGGTATGTGCAAAGTTGATTCCTCGTGCACTGTAGTTCGCCCAATGAAAGTTGGTGAGTGCGAGACATCTTCTCCTTGAACCTCAGGTTGTTTTCCAAGAGCCCCGCTAGTTTCACCATTCCTTGTGCTCTCGACCTTTTCAGCTAAGTCGTTGATTCTCTTTTCTTGGTTTTGAAGGAGGGTGGTGATCCCTTCAAGCGCCTTAGTGATGCTTGCAAGCTGGTCCTCTATAGTTGTCGCGCTTGTTGTCATAGCCGGCATACCTGTATAGATGCGTGACCATTCTGGCGCGACCTTCCACGTGTTAGACGACGGCGATGTCGGTGACGAGCCTCCGGTGTTAGCGTTTCCTTTTGGGGATGTTGGACTCCCGCTACCAGCAACTCCTTTCAGAGATGTTGGATTCCCGCTATCGGCTGCTTCTTTCAGAGATGTTGGACTCTCGCTACCAGTTGCTCCTTTTGGGGTAGTCGACTTCTCGCTATTAGCCGCTCCTTCTGAGGTAGATGACTTCTCGCTATTCGCCGCTTCTTTCGAAGATGTCAGCATCCCGCTGCTAGCTGCTCCTTTCGAAGAAGCCTGCCTCCGGCTATCTGTTGCTCTTTTCGAAGATGGTGGACCTGCAACATAAATAGACTTCCTCGGGACGGTAGGGGCCGTTTCGAGTCTTTGAATCATACGTCGAACAATTGACTCAGGCTCCGGCGGTCGCATTCCTAAGCTCCTTGCACGGCTCCTGGTTAATGGTGTTTCGGTCTCTCGGTTAGCTTCAAAACCAGTTATTGACGAAGACTTGGAACTAGCGGCTTGGGCATAAGACTTCTTGAACATTGAGCTTCTTGACGCCATTCCGGTTGCTAATAAAGTTGTTTGCTGATGTAGATCGATAGTGAAGAGATGAGAGGCAGAGCGGTCCCACTGGGCGTGCCACAATCTGTAAACACAAAATAGTAAACTTTGTATATATTCACAAATTCCATGTACAGCGTGTGTATAATTCAATGCAGGTACAAAATCTCTGTCTAGTCCTCTGATTCTTTACTGACGTTATCTATGGAAGTGCCTCCGGGATTCAAATAGCGTAGCCTCCGGGATTTAAGTGGCGCGTGCCTCCGGGATTTAAGTGGCGTAGCTTCCGGGATCTAAGTGGCGTGACTTCCAACAACGAGCGTCAAGAATTTAGAAGTAATCAGCCCTGCAATGGATTCAAATTGCCTGCAAAATCAACAAAAATGCGTTCAAGTCTTCAAGCGTTCTTCAATGCCGTTATCTATTGAAGTGCCTCCAGGATTCAAATAGCGTAGCCTCCGGGATTTAAACGGCGTAGCTTCCAGGATTCAAACGGCGTGATCTTCAACAGCAAACGTCAAGCTCCGAAGCAATAAACTCTACAAAACATCAAATTAAAGCTCCTGCAATGGCTTCAAGTTGCCTTCAAAAGGCTCCAAGATCTTCAAAGTACCTATAAAAAGGCTTCAAGTTGCTTCAAGATCTTTAAAACCTGCAAAAAATGCCTTCAATGCCTTTAATTCTTCCAGATCTTCAAATGCCTTCAAAAGAGCTCTCAAATCTTCAAGCCTTCAAGTTGTCAAGCGTTCTTCAATGTCTTCAAGCTCTCAAGTCTTCAAGTTGTTCTCAATGTATTTAAGGTGTGATTTGAAGAATGGAATTGAGGCTCTATTTATAGTGAAGTTTGTAACTAAAATCCCTCAACAAACTCCACTAATATTTATTTAATTAAATTAATTAATTATCTACTAAAATGAACCTTGCCAAAATCAAGTCTAGGTTCATTATTCTATCATCTAATTCAAATTCAAATTAAATTATAATTATCTAATTCAAATATAATAAAATTATATTATATTTAAATTATAATTATAATTATAATTCAATTTGTAAACAAAGAAAATTGAATATATATTTAGAAATTCAAAGTTCTGGTTTACATATCAAGTATCAATGCGGTGTGGGTACATGTCTCTAGATATCCTCTGATTCTTCAATTGGTGCCTTGAACACTCCACCATTGAAGGGCCTCCGGGTTTCAAGTGGCTTGATCTTCAAAGAAGGGCTTGTATATATAGCTTGTTCTTCTTGAAGGGCCTCCGGGTTCAAATGGCTTAATCTTCAATGGAGGTTTGGATCAACAGGCAACAGGCACGATTGGATTGGAGGAGGGGCTTTTACTTTCAGGATCACATTTTTATTGTGATCCCTGAATAAGCTTCAAAGCTTTAAGATATTTCTATGAATTTTTCCTAGGATGTGTGTGATTACATAGAAATGAGAGCTCCTATTTATAGCTGTAGGATAGAGAGTTTTGATACAAATTGCCCCCTCGAGACTTTCTTGGACATGCCACTTGAGAGCATACACTGCTTGAAAGTATGTAGTGCATGGAAGTCTCGAAACTATAAGGCCATTTCAACTCGTGCCAAGGAGCCTTGTGGGATATGAGGCCGTTTTAACTCGTGCCAAGGAGTATCATTTAGCCTCCTCCATTTCAAATTTCATATGGGGTTTGCCCCCATACCGGTTGAAAGTGCCTATGAAGAGATGAGAGGCAGAGCTGTCCCACTGGGCGTGCTAATTTGTAAACAAAGAAAATTGAATATATATTTAGAAATTCAAAGTTCTGGTTTACATATCAAGTATCAATGCGGTGTGGGTACATGTCTCTAGATATCCTCTGATTCTTCAATTGGTGCCTTGAACACTCCACCATTGAAGGGCCTCCGGGTTTCAAGTGGCTTGATCTTCAAAGAAGGGCTTGTATATATAGCTTGTTCTTCTTGAAGGGCCTCCGGGTTCAAATGGCTTAATCTTCAATGGAGGTTTGGATCAACAGGCAACAGGCACGATTGGATTGGAGGAGGGGCTTTTACTTTCAGGATCACATTTTTATTGTGATCCCTGAATAAGCTTCAAAGCTTTAAGATATTTCTATGAATTTTTCCTAGGATGTGTGTGATTACATAGAAATGAGAGCTCCTATTTATAGCTGTAGGATAGAGAGTTTTGATAAGCTCAAACTCTTTTGATATTATCTAATTAACAAATTAGATAATATCAATATTATCCAAAATATTTCAAATATATTCAAATATACTAATATTGATAAATAATCAATATTTATCAAAATTTAAGTGTCTACAGACGTCCTCTGCTTCGGCATAGCGGCTAGCCGTCCTCATCAAATCTTCGTAAGAGCGGGGGTGGTGAGCATTCAGCTGCTTGTGGAAATACCCTGATCTTAAGGCATGAATAAATATCGGGATCGCCGCCTTGGAGTCGAAGTCGTAGACATTATTGACTTCCTTTTTCCATTTGATGAGGAAGTCTTTGAGGCTCTCGCCTCTATCTTGCTTCACTACACAGAGGTGAGAGAAGGGTTTCTTGCGATGTATGCTACCGGAGAAGTATGTTAGGAAGCTCTTGGATAACTCCCCAAAGTTTTGGATCGACCCATCTGGGATGGTGTTGAACCAGTCTTGGGCCGCTCCATCTAGTGTGGACAAGAACGCTCGGCACATGATGGCGTCCCTTGCCCCGATCATTACCATAGCAGCCTTGTACCTCGTCATGTGGACACGTGGGTCAGTGGCCCCCGTGTACTCCTTGATGGCGGGCAACCTAAAGTCCCTCGGCAAAGGTACGTCCATGATGCTAGGGGAGAATGGTGCTGCCATCCGTACCTCAGGTTCCGGCGACTGCTCCCGTGCCTCCACCCTTCTTGCTAACTCCTCGATTCTTCTCTGCAGCCTTTCGACCAGGGCCGACTCGTCAGGGTACCGACGCGGGGCCGGCTGCCGCTCCTCCATGTGTCGGCGTGGAGCTAGTTCATCGACGTGCTGTCTATCTGAGTGTCGACGCGGAGCGGGTTCCTCGACGTTCCGTCCATCCAAGTGTCGGTGTGGGACCCGCTCATCAGCGCATCGCTTCTCCGCCGAGTGCCGACGCATAGCCGGCTTATCGACGCGTCGCTCCTCCAAGTGTCGACGTAGGGCCGACTCATCAACGTGTCGGCGTCGGGTCGGCTCCCGAGACTCGCCCACCTCCTCTGTGGGTGATCTCTCGGCTTGTCTGTTCTCGTGTTGGCGAGGGCCTCTGGTAGAGAACCCCTCGGCCCGTGATCCTAATCTTTGCCGCACGGGCGCCCTTTGTCCCAATCGTTCTGGCGCAGATTGGGAAGGGCCTGGTTGTCGTCTGGCCGGTCCACTTCTTTGGGCCTCTACCCCTATTTGCTGGGGCCGCGACGTGGGCACTTGGCCTTGCAGTCCCACCGCCACCTGATTTAGCGCCGCCGTCACTGCTTGCTGAATGATATTGGCGGTCGCCTGGAGGTTCACGGCTTGGTTCACCCCCCCATTGTTGAGTTGGTCTCGAAGGTCCCCGAGCCTCTCGTTCACGGCTTGGTTTACCCCTCCATTGTTGAGTTGGTCTCGAAGGTCCCCGGGCCTCCCATTGTTGAGCTGTTCTCGGAGGTCCCCTCCGCGATTGTTGGTGAGTTGGTCCCGGAGGTCACCTGAGGCATTGCCATTGTTCACGTTGCGAGAACCGTGGGAGCTGCGGGATGTCATTCTTTCAGGCTTGCTGTTGAAAGAGAAAAAGAGTAGTGTTGTAGCCTGCTTGAGTATTGGACTCAGGCTCTCAATGAAAGCACCAATGACGGTAAAAACGTTACCGGTAATAATATTAGAATAACAAATGATGTGACAAAGTAACAATAGACGTAACAATAGTTGTATTGTCTTTTGTCTCAGTATAGAAAGTACAGTGTGTCCCCTGCTCAGCTGAGGGAAGTTCTATTTATGCTAGGTCCTAACGGTAACAACATGAAGAGTCATCATTGGGGAGCTGAGCTAACGGCAAGAATATGAAGAGTCATGAATGAGGCGTTGAGGCTTTTAACTCTCTCTCATCAAAGGTGGCATCAATGGTGGCTTCAAAGACAATAAAGGTGACACCTGTTGGAATTCCTAACCGTTGGAGTTCTGCCCGTTGGGTTCCCATGTGATGCTGAGTCAATGCCCATTTGTGATCCGGGTCGGGTGCCAGCCCTATTATCCTGTTATATATATATATATATATATATATATATATATATATATATATATATATATATTATATTTTCCTAATTCATCAATTTCATAATTTTCTCATTTATATTATTTTTCTCAATTATTTAACTTCTATAATTCTCAATTTTCGATTCTTTACTTCCGCATTATTCCGCTATATTCCTAATAAGTGGTATCAGAGCAGTTTAATTGAGAATTATTTTGAAAGATGTCGACTGTTACCAAGTTCGATATTGAGAAGTTCGACGGGAAAATTAGCTTTTCTATCTGGAAGGTTCAGATGGAAGCCGTTCTAACCCAAAACGGTCTGAAGAAAGCTCTAGCTGGGAAGAAGAAGAAATCGGCTACAATGACAGATGAAGCCTGGGAAGATTTGGATGACAAGACACGTTCAACCATTTTTTGTGACTGTCTAAAGAGGTTCTACGTGAGGTAGTAAGTGAGACGACTGCGTCAGATTTATGGTCCAAGCTGGATACACTTTACATGGCAAAAACTTTGGCGAATACGCTACGCCTGAAGGGGCGTCTGTACACAATCCGTATGACGGAAGGTACTTCTATTAAATCTCACTTGGATGAATTCAATTCTATTTTATTGGACTTGGAAATATTGATGTCATAATTGAAGATGAGGATCGCGCTGTTTTATTGTTTGTCTCTCTCCCTAAATCATATAAGCATTTCAGAGAAATTATGTTGTATGGTAATAACAATGATGCCCTTACTTTCGACAATGTTAAGTCAAACCTATTGTCCAAAGAAAAGTTTGACTTTGAAATTAAGTCTGGGGACAAAGGTGAAGGCTTGACTATAAGGGGGTCGTTCACTTGAAATCGAGAGTAGCAATAAAAAATCTAGATCCAAGTCCAAAGGACAGAAGTCCAACAAATCCTGTAAGTACTGCAAGAAGCATGATCATGATGTGACTGAATGCTTCAAGTTGAAAAACAAGCAAGAGAGAGAAAAGAAGTCCGCTGAAGCTAGTGTTGTTGAAAGTGATTCAGAAGGCGATGTTATGTTATCTGTTAGCTCCGGTTGCAAACGGAGCAAAACCGAGTGGATTATGGACTCTGGTTGTACATTCCACATGTGTCCTCACAAAGACTGGTTCGTCTCTCTGGAACCGGTTGATGGTGAAGTTGTCTTGCTGGGTAATGATACACAATGCAAGGTTAATGGAATTGGAAGTGTGCAGATTAAAACTCATGATAACGTTGTCAGGACCCTTACTAATGTTCCGTATATTCCTGATTTGAAACGCAATCAGATATCCTTGGGCACCTTTGATAAACATTATTTTTAGTGTTATTTTTAATGATATTTTTATAATTAATTAATAATAATTGATTAATTTTTATCTATTTTTATTTGTTATTGCTATAAGTAGTTTTTATTAATATTGTTTAATTTTGGGTTGTTTTTGTTATTAAGTTAGTTTATAATTAAAAATGTCAGTCCAATAATTTATTGACTCTAGTTTTTATTATTATTATTATTAGTTAATAAAATAGTAGCAGCCAACATTTGGAGTCCATCAAATAAATTTCTTCATCCGCCAATCGACGTACGAGAGAGTCGTTCTTGCGCAAATCAGAACCAGTATTATCATCAACGCGTCCGATTCTTGGGGAGATCCGATCGTTCAGCACAAGACTTTGACAGAAGCTGTGGGTGTATATAATTAAGGGAGGCCGAGGTTCATGATCATCATCAATCGTCCCGGACCAATTCCGGAGGCGTCGCAAGTACGGCGACCAATTTTGATCCAAACCAATCCCGGAGATTTCCGGCGGTGGTTCGCGGTAGTTTCTGAGTCGACGATAGTCGATTCTATTCTGGCAGTTCGGCGTTGGTGCGGCAGCTTCCAATCGGCGGTCATTTTCTGAGCAGCTGTGCTTCTGGCAGTACTTTTGTGGTCGGCGGCCTCACACTAAGGTCCAGCTACTAGAATTAATTCGTAAATCTTGGCAGCAGCATTTGAATTGACATAAGCATTTTTACCTATTTCTTTAATTTGCTTTTTCTTTGTTTTATTGAATTTGCCAACCTTTGTTTCTTTGATTACGGCAGTGGGTTAATTCATCTTCTTAAGATTTTCCTTTTTGTTTTGTTACCAATCAAGTTTCCTGTTATTTGAGTCATTGTTCCATAAGACTTCTACATACTCTTGAGTTATTATTATGCAATTCAGTCTTCATGTGCAACTCTTTTAAGTTTATTCTTTTCAACTATTTTCAAGTTTATTAAATTGCATTACTTTAATTTCTCGCCTTTTCAATTTAATTATTATTTGATATTCTGATTCTCAGTAATTCATTTCTTTCGCGTCCCGAATCTCAATTATTTTGCATTTGATTCTTAATTAGCTCCTTTAAATTGTTTAATTAGTTATTTTAATTTCAAGTTATTAAGCTGTCCACCAATTGATTTATGCATGTTCTTAGTATTTATTCGATCTCTTGCTATTTTATTTTGAGGTTATTCAAGTATTTTACATGCCGTTATTTTTTACTGGTAATTTAATTTAGTTAATCCATTCTGATCGTTAATTCTATTTCCTTGACTTTTTGATCATTTTATTCTTCTAAGTTGTTCTTGTTTGATTTAATTTCACTGCAATTCAAACCGTATTTTCTTTGTCCACTCTTTCAAGTTATTAAATTGCTTAGTATCAATTCCCTGTGGGTTCGATCCTTGCTTTTGCACCTTATTACTACATTGACTCGTGCACTTGCGAGGATAATTATAATAAAAATTGTCCATCAACCTTAGAATCTCTGGGGTGCAAGTACATAGCTGAAGGTGGAGTTGTAAAGGTCATCAAAGGCTCTTTCGTTATCATGAAAGCTTCTCGTTCTTGAAGCTTGTACGTCTTGTATGGCAGTACTGTGACAGGTTCAATAGCAGTATCCTCATCGATGTCTGATGCGGATCTCACTCAATTATGGCATATGCGTCTGAGGCATATGAGTGAGAAAGGCATGCATCTCCTGAGCAAGAAAGGCCTCCTTGGTGGTTCATGTACGGGTACATTACAGTTTTGTGAGCATTGTGTTTTTGGGGAACAAAAGAGGGTTAGTTTCTCCACTGCTACACACCGTACCAAAGATGTATTGGAATACATACATTCCGATTTATGGGGACCAACTAAATTCCAGTCTATGGGAGGTGGGTCTATTTCCTGAAATATAAAAATCAGGCATTTTCTATTTTCAAAAAGTGGAAAATACTTGTTGAGACTCAGACAAGGAAACAAGTCAAGAAGCTCAGGACAAACAATGGCTTGGAGTTCTGTGAGTCAGATTTCAATGACTTCTATGCGGCAAATGGAATCGCCAGGCACAAGACCTTGCCTGGTAAACCCCAGCAAAATGGTGTTGCCGAACGTATGAGCATGACTCTATTGGAAAGAGCTCGTTGTATGCTTTTTAATGCTGGGATATGGAAACGACGTGATTTTTGTGCCGATGCCGTTTCTACTGCTTGCTATTTGGTAAATAGATCTCCACATTCATCCCTTGATTTCAAAATTCCAGAGGAAGTTTGGTGAGGTAATCATGTTGACTACTCTATCTTAAGAGTTTTTGGATGTCCTGCTTATGCTCATTCCAGTACGGGTAAATTAAACCCGAGAGCTGTCAAATGCGTTTTCCTTGGTTATGCTTCTGAATCAAAAGGGTATCGTCTATGGTCTCCTGATTCTCAGAAAATCATTTTGAGTCGAGATATCACTTTTGATGAAAATGCACTACTTTCTTCTGGAAAAGTTCCCAGTACAGATGAGACGTAGAGTACTGATGAGAAGGTGGAGTTTGAATTCAGGCGTATTGATAGTATTACTACCACTTATGGTAATACTAAAGATGATGCATCTACTAGCACCACACTTCTCGTCGAGCCACAACGAGAGTATTCCATTGCTATGGATCGTCTTAGCAGGACAATTAAAAAACCTGCTAGGTATGCTAGTGATGATGAAACCAACTTGGTTGCTTATGCTCTTTCAGTCGCATGGGAAGTTGATGGTGGTCCATCCTGCTATTTTGAGGCTCTTCCTATTGCTAAGTTCAAGCAGTGCTAGAGTTTAGTCGGCTGTTCCAGTGGTTAATTCCACGGTGGATTAGATCCAAGGTGGAGATTGTTAGGAAAATAATATATGTGGCTCAAATTTATTGTAGAAGACCCACTCAACATGTAATGCATTTGTTGTTGCCATAACTTTATCCCCCATGTAGCATGTCTGTACACGTTCTTCTACTTCATGCCACTTAATTTTCTCATTTTACTTTGTATAAACAGATTACGTTTGATGCTTTGTAATTCACTCATTCCTTACATCAATTCAAAACATCATTTGAATTCATTCATTTTGTCTTCTGCCTTCACGTATTCTCTATATAAATATATATATTATTTTGTTATTCTCTTTTTAGAGTTAATATATATATTTTATATTTTCCTAATTCATCAATTTAATAATTTTGTCATTTATATTATTTTTTTCCAATTATTTAACTTCTATAATTCTCAATTTTCGATTCTTCACTTTCGCATTATTCCGCTATATTCCTAACAATATATATATATATATATATATATATATATATATATATATATATATATATACTAGTATTTTTTGTACGTGCGCGATGCGCAAAAAAATAGGTGCCCAATATTAATATATTATATTAAAATTTTAAATTTATTTAGATTTTAAATATTTAAATTATTCTAAATAATAATAATAATAATAACGTAAATAATTTTTATAAATTAGATATTTATATTTATGTAATAATTAATATATAACTCAAATATTTAATGTGTATATATTATTATTAATAAAGAAGATAAGAAAATATATTGTGGATGCATGTGCATGGTAACAATAGTGGAAAAAATAACGGAAGTTATAACGGTAGGGGTATGTTTGTCCAAAATATTTTAATGTACAACCTTTATAACATAATGTACAAAAAAACTTAACGAAAAAAACGGACATAAATCAGGGGTATAACTTTCATTCACACTTATTATGTTTATATATATATATATATATATATATATATATATATATATATATATATATATATATATAATACGAAAAAATATATAGTAATTATTGCTCTAAACATATGTATAGCATAACTATTAATTAGAGTTATACGATAAATCCCTATATTATCTACGAGGACAAGACAATTTAACCAAAATTTTCTTCACTAACGTGGTAATAATTTTATTTATTCATTGGTTACCAGGAATAAGCGAACCCCATTTCACGTTCAAAGTGTCAAATATGTAGCTGAATTTTTACATATTGTGGAATTGAACCATCGAACAAAGAACATATACAATTTAACCATTAAAAACTCAAAAAGTATACAAATAGCATTTTTTACAAGTTACTTCTAACTTTCCCTTGAATATGAAGTCATAATGTCAAATTATATATATATATATATATATATATATATATATATATATATATATATATATATATATATATATATAATTATTTTAATTATTATTTTTAATAACTTAAAAGAAAAAAAAAAACAATTTTGAATGTTGTCGATATGATTGCTTTCTTGCGGGTGATGAGTTCCAGTAAAACAACCCCAAAGCTGTATATATTTTATTTGAATGTTAATTGACCAGTCATGGCATACTCAAGGTCAACAATTCAACAACAAATTCCCTAATCCATTGACATCCATTGCGATCAAGTAGCTTAATAGCTACCTTCTGCTAAAACCAAAAAACTACGGTATACATGAAAAGGACCCACCAAAAGTGGACTGCAAGTTACAAAATCTACACTTGTATTTAGGAGCTTATACTATATATTTTGACTCATTTCTCTAGATTCAGATCGGAAGAAGGAGGGGACAGTCATGGCTGCCTCCATCCTCATTCAGGACGAAGATGAGAACAGCCGTGACTTCATCCACATGAAGATGGGGACAGCCGTAGACGAAGGTGGAGGCAGCCATGGCTACCTCTACTTTCTTCTTAAATTTTTTAAATAAGGGTGTGTTTGGTTGATGGGTTTTGTCTATAGGAATGAGTATGAAAGTGATTGTTATTGTTTGGTTGATAGGTTTTTAGAACACTACTATGGGTTTCAAATACCCCATCAATTGAAAAACCCATACCCAAATAAAATAAGGGTTTCATTCCCTTATTTATTCTCAAGCAATACTATTAGTAACCATTCCCATTCCACCCTACTACCGAACTGTTAAATACTTTTACCAAAACCCATTACCATTACCAAGTATTTAATACCCATTCCGATTCCGATTCCGATTCCCATGTGCGAATCAAACACACCTTAAAATTGTTTTTTTTTTTTCTTTTAAAGGAAAATTGTAATTTATGACTCTTCATAATATGTCAATTATCAATGTCACCCCTAAATAATTAGTGGTGTAAATGTTGCCCCTCAATTTTTAAAATGGTACATATATTGCCCCTCCCATACGGTACGAGAGGGGCAATATATATGTGTACCGTTTTGAAAATTAAAGGACAACATTTACACTACAGGGGGGCAATATATCTACCGTTTTGAAAATTGAGGGGTAACATTTACACCACTAATAATTCATGGTGACATTGATAATTGGCAAATTATGGAGGGGCATAAATTACAATTTTTCCTTCTTTTAATTTTTAAAAATAATAATTAAAATAATTTTATATATATATATATATATATATATATATATATATATATATATATATATATATATATATATATAATTTAACATTATGACATAATATTTAACGGAAACTTGAAAGTAATCTGTAAAAAAATGTTATTTGCACAATTTTTTAGTTTTTAATGGTCCAATTACACTTTTTTTTTTTTTGTTCGATGGTTCAATTGCACTATGTATAAAAGTTCAGTGACTTATTCGACAATTTTATCAAGATTTAGGAGAGAAGGAAAGGTGATGAAAGTAATTCATTCATTAGAAAAGAACAAGATGGTTTACAGAGAGCTTAAGTACTGCAAAGAATGAGATAACAGAAGAACTGCTACTAACAAACTTAACTAATTCTAACTACTATTGCTTTGTTGACTTTGACTATCTTCTAATGTCCCCCCACAAGCTGGATCATACATATCATGTAGAGCAAGCTTGGATATGAAGGAAGTGAAAGTGCTAGGTGCATGAGGCTTAGTGAAAACATCAGCCAGCTGACTTGTGGTGGGAACATAAAGCAGTTTGATGGTTTAATTTTGCAGCTTCTGTCTTATAAGATGGCAATCTAGCTCAATGTGCTTGGTCCTTTCATGGAATACAGGATTCTCAGCAATAGCCATTGCTGATTTGATATCAGTGAATGGGGTGGCAGGTGACTGAAAATTGATCTCCAATGATTTCAGCAAGTAACATAACCATTGTATTTCACAAGAGGCTACAGCTATGGCCCTGTATTCAGCCTTTGAAGATGACCTGGACACAATTGATTGCTTCTTTGCTTTCCAAGAGATCAGGGTTGTTCCAAAAAATATACAAAAACCAGACACTGAACGTCTAGTATCTGGGCAAGCAGCCCAATCTGAGTCAACAAAGCCTTTTAGATGAAGCTAATTTGCTACTGAGAAGAACAATCCTCTGGTAGGGGAACCTTTGATGTATCTGAGGATTCTATGGACAGCTTGTAAGTGAATGTCTGTAGGGCAATCCAAAAACTGTGTCAATTGTTGTGTGGCAAAGCTGATGTCTGGTCTGGTAATGGTAAGATACATCAGATTTCCTACCAGCCTTCTATACTGAAGTGCCATATGTTAGCTTGCTGCCACTATTTTTGCTTAGCTTTGTTGTAGGGATCATGGGGGATTTGACTGGTTTGCTATGCATAAAACCAGTGCTATCTAACCGCTCCAATGCACATTTCCTTTTATTAACACAGATACCTTTTTTACTTCTAGCTACTTCTAGGCCCAAGAAGAACTTCAGTGAGCCTAGATCTTTGATTTTAAAGGCTTTGTAAAGGTGTGCTTTGATCCATTGAATCTGTGTTTTGTCTGGGCTAGCTAGAACCACTTCATCCACATAAACCAATAAGGCAATGAAATTGTCACATGTTCATCTGGTAAATAGAGAGGGGTTTGCAATTGTTTGGTTGAAACCAAGTTGAATCAGCTCTGCAGTGAGTTTGGCATTCCACTGCCTACTGGTTTGCTTAAAGCCATAAAGAGACTTGATCAATCTGCAAACCATCCTAGGTTTTGGAGCAGTAAACCCTGATGGTAGTGTCATATACACTTCTTCATGGAGATCACCATGGAGGAAATCATTGTTAACATCTAATTGATGTAAGTTCCAGTCCTTAGCAGCTACAACAGCCAGTAGGGTTCTGATTGTGTTAACTTTAGCCACTGGGCTAAAAGTGTCTATGTAGTCCAGACCAGCTGTTTGTGTGTATCCCTTTGCTACCAATCTAGCTTTATACCTTTCAACACTCCCATCTGACTTATATTTGACCTTGTACACCCATTTGCAACCAATGGCCTGCTTATTAGGGGGTAGAACAGCAAGTTCCCAGGTTTGATTTTCTTGCAAGGCTTTGATCTCATTTTCCATGGCTTGCTTCCAACACTCTTGCTGTATGGCCTCATTGTATGACTTAGGTTCTTTGATAGAAGATATGTTCATGACATAGGCTTGATAGGTTGGGGACAGCCTATCATGCGACATGACAGTGGCCAAACTGTGAGGAGAGACTCTTCCAATCTGATAGTCATAGTCTGCTAGGTAAGAAGGAATTGTCTTCTGTCTGGTTGACCTTCTTAGATCTGGGATTGGAGTTTGTGGATGGACCTCAGGCAAAACATCAAGTTCAATGGCCTCAGGTTCCATAGATTGCTCCTGATTTGTTTGAATGGTTGTGGACTCATCACCAACAACAGTGGCATCCCTAGTTGGCAGGATTGGCCAATTTTGTTCCTTTTTAACCATTTTATTCTGGAAAGGGAAGAGGTTTTCATAAAAAACCACATTTCTTGAGACCAATACCTCTTTGGACTGAATGTCATAGAGTTTGTAGCCTTTAACCCCACTGGTATACCCAATGAATAATCACTTCCTTGCCCTGGGTGAAAACTTTGTCCTATAGTCACCAAGAAATGATGCATAGGCAAGACAACCAAATACCTTGAGGTGCTCATAGTTTGGAAGCTTGTTGTGCAGCAATTGGTATGGTATTTTGTTGTCTAGGGCTACTGAGAGCAATCTGTTGATTATGTACACAACATGCAAGATGCATTCTCTCAAAAAAAAAATCAGTTAAACCAGCTTGAAACTTTAAAGCTCTAGCAATAGACAAAATGTGGTCATTTTTTCTCTCAACTACACTGTTTTGCTGTGGTGTGTATACACAAGAGGTTTGGTGCATTATACCTGTCTGCAAGTAGTAATCCGGCATAGAGAATTCATTCCCATTATCTGACCTTACACATTTAACTTTCTTCCCAAATTGAGTGTAGACCATGGCACAGAACCCCTGCACAAGTTGTCTTGCCTCATCTTTGGTTTTCATCAAATGTACCCAAGTGGTCCTGTTGAAATCATCTACAATGGTGAGGAAATATGTGTGTCCAAATAGAGTTCTGATATGATAAGGCCCCCAAATGTCCACATGCACAAGTTGAAAACATTCAGTGCTAAAAGATTGACTATTATGGAAAGGTAATCTCTTTTGTTTAGCCAAATGGCAACAATCACATACAATATCCTTTTCAGTGCTCACATTTACATTTAAAGATTGCAGCACTCTTATTTTTCCATGAGAGGCATGCCCTAATCTGACATGCCATATATTATTTGCAACTAGATTCACTGAAGGCATACAAGACAAAGAAAACTGTTCTGTTGGATCCAGGTGATAGAGGCCATTCCTCATCTTAGCTACACCAATCATCTTGCCAAGATGTGACTTGTGAGTCCTGTATAATACACTTATTAGAATGCATTAAGACTTGATAATCTGATGATCTCACCAACTCACCTATAGATATTAGATTGTAGTGAAACACTGGAACACACAGGACACCCTGTAATATAAGCTCCTTTGACAGATGCACAGAGCCAATATATGTGATTACAACTTTATCTCCATTTGGTAGTGCCACATATTTTTCATTGGTTTTTCTTGGATTAGTAAGGAGATTTTTGTCACACACTATGTAATGTGTGGCACCACTGTCAATTATCCATTCACTTCTACATTTATTCTTCCAAAAGGCTGAACCCGAACCCTAAGGAGCCCCTACACTCTGACCCGACAGAGCATTTGGGAGGATGTAAATCATGGTAACTCAACTGAACATTAACCACAAAGGCTAGACCGGTGCTCACTGCGCACAAGGAACCCCCCTCACTTTGAGAGGTAGCTCCCACACTGCCGCTGGTGAGACTCGATCCCTGGTCATTCTTCCAAAGTTTCACCTCTGTGACCAGTTGAGCTGCCCATGCGGGTCACTTCTACATTTATTGACAGTATAGATGGCAGGATTACCTTCTTCTGAACTTTGGACACAGTTGGTTGAAATGGAGCTAGCCTTTGATGTCTGAGGGGCTGAAATGACATTACCTTGAGGTGAAAAATCAGTGCAGTGTGTGTCTAGAGGGGTATTTCTTTCCCTTTGAACATATTCAAGAAACTCCAAGTATTTCTTGTATCCATCCTGATTAGCAATGAGATTCTCCTGTGTGCTGCCTTGAACTTGATTAGTTATGCCAATGTTCTTCCCTTTCGGTTTCCACCCCGGAGGATACCTATGCTTCTTGTAGCACTTCTCAATGGTGTGCCCTGTGAATCCACAGTAGCTATACACTACCTTGGGTTTGTTAGAATAATGTCTTTCCCCTTTGGCAAGCATGGCAGTGCCTGTTACATTATCAAAAGGACTGATGGGATTGAAACCTATAGATAGCTGTCTTTCTTGTTGTGAAATCATAGAAAAAGCTTCTCCTGTGTTTGGTAGTGGTCTCATTAGCATTATTTGATTTCTTGCCCCAGTGTACTTATCATCAAGGCCAATCAGGAAAGCACACAACATGTCATTCTCAACATTAGTCATAGCTTTGCTCAGAAAGTATCACTACATTTACACTTTTGAGCACAAATACAAGCAGGTGTAGGTCTCAAAATAAGCAATTCATCCCAAAGCAACTTCAACTTAGTGAAATACTCATTCACACTATCATTACCTTGCTTTGTCTAGTATATTTTGGATTGGATTTCTGCTATTCTGCAGACATCTTGTTTGTTGAACCTTTTCTTTAGATCCATCCATACACCTTCTACTGTATCAATCCAGAGGACACTTCGTGCTATTGTAGGAGACAAGACACGAGCTATCCATGACAACCATATTGTTGTAGTGTTCCCAGGAAAAATATTTGCGATCGTCTGTATTTGGCATCTTGATCGTCCCATTGACGAAGCTAAATTTGTTCTTCAAGGAAAGGGCTATCTTCATCGCCCTTGCCCACTCATGGTAGTTATCCCCATTTAATGCAGAAGATACCAATTCCAGAGTCGGATTCTCATTCGCGTGAAGAAAGTATGGACTGGTGCTGTCGCTAGGATCAAAATATAGAGGGTTGCCGGCGTTAGCACTCGCCGATGTCGCTGGAGCTGAATCAAGGTTCGGATTCGGATTCAGAATTGGATGTTGTGTGGCAACTGGATGAGGCATCGAGGTAGATGCCTCTTGTGGTCGCACAGTGTTGACAGATGGTAGATTCCATGCCATTGTATGAGCTTCAATGGCGCTCTGATACCATATCAAGATTTATGAGACAAGGAAAGGTGATGAAAGTAATTCATTCATTAGAAAAGAACAAGATGGTTACATAGAGCTTAAGTACTGCAAAGAAAATGACTTCTGGAAAATGTTTTCTGGAAAATGAGTTATTTTCCAGAAAACATTTTCCTTTCCTGTGTTTGGTTGCACAATGGAAAACTGTCTTTTGGTGTTTGGTTCATTTTCCAGAAAATGAACAGTAACCAAGCATAGTATTTGGAGTCAAAGGTCGTAAATCACGCATCTTCAATGGTTTTATGCTACAGTACAATCAAGCTCTTCACTGGTTTCCCCAGCCGGAAATCAAAACTAGTTTCCGGCTGGGGAAACCAGTGAAGAAGACCAGAAAATTTTTCGACTGTGGGTTTTCCTCCCCACAGCCGAAAAATAACTACACTGTTGGAAAAAAAAATTCAAAAGGGAAAAGGATGAAATATACTTCTGTAGCTTTTCTAGTGTTGGTGAAGTTTTTGTTGTTGTGGATTGTTGGAGGAGGAAGTGTTGGTAGAGTTGTCTCTGCTGAATGTTGAAGGAGGATGCGAAGTGGTGAAGTCTGGAAGAAGTACTAATGTAGCGTGTGTGTTTAGAAGATGGAAAATAATTTTCCCCAAAAAAAGGGAAGTCATTTTCCGAAAATCAACCCTCATTTTTCGTTGACTATCCATCATTTTCCTTTGACCACTTCATTTTCAGCCTACCTAAACACCAGAAATCAGGAAAATAATTTCCAGAAGTCATTTTCCGAGTTTTCAAATAGACCCAAAAAATGACTAATGACTAATAAAGAATTGTAGGATAATTTTTTTTATTCTCTTTATTATGAATTTATGATAACTATTGCATTACAACACGTAAAAATGTTATATTACATAAAAAATAAAAAGCAATACATGTTCAACTATGTACAAAATTTATAAAAATTTATAATAAAATAATGTTATTTTTTTTAATAAACTTACCTTTATCTCAAAACTTCTTATATTTATTAACCACTAATAAAAGAATTAAGTACATTGTAGTAGTTATGAACACATTAGAAGATAACGGAATGAACGACTCATGATTTATTTCCTCTATTGACTCTTTGATAGTGGTTCTGAATGTTTATGATTAGGCAGAGAAACCTAATATATAAAAAAAAAAACAAAAAATTAAGTACAAATAAACTTAATTAAGAAGTTTACCATCTTTATTTAAGAATTTTGCAATTTTTTTGGAAAGTAATGGTAGAATTTCCAATTTCCCAAATTAGAAAAAGGCACAGAGGGAAGGCATATATTGAGGTGGTGGAGTGAATAGAATAGTAGTTGTGTCAAATTGTGTCATGGACGGGTGAGAGTTCATATCATCCTGCAGAAGTCGACGTCACAGTAACCGAAGGGCATTCAGACAAAACGAAGCACGCTCGCTTTAGCTAAGAAGGTGAGAATCCAGCTTTTCCTGTTTGTTTCCCTGAAAAGCGAAAGAATTCTGGAATGTATGTACGTATACGCGCGTATTTGCACTCTTACAGGAACGTGTAGTCTGGCGAATTGGAAATAATTTTTGTGATCGGTGAATCGGAAGCTGCTGCCGTGGATTTAATCCGCGATCGCCGAAATCATGCTCTCGTTGCAAGGCGATCCTCGGCAGTACCACCTGCAACAGGTGGCGCAGGAGCAACAACAACAACAACAACCACAGCAGAATCAGCAGTTGATTTCTAGAATCCTCTTCGATGTCAGCGGCCTCGCCGGGGGTGATCAGAGGGTGGATTCCTCGTCCTCGGCGTTGTCCTCCACGGCCTCCACCAACATAAATCCTGATGTTGCTCGCGAAAGTAAGATGTGTTTATCTTTTGAGGTTATAATTTCTATTAAGTTTTTGTTGTTGTTGTTGTTGTTGTTTTTTGTTTTTAATGGTTTATTTGATCCGTTTTAGGGTTGAAACTCCACTATAGAAGCGCATATCTTAATATTTCTCCTATTTCCTAGTAAATTGGAAAAATCTCTAGCTTGATTGAAGGTGGCTGTAGTTCTAGGTCTTGTGTTGCGTGATGTATGATTTAGGAGTTGATTGTATTTGTGAATTGAAACTTATGTTTATTGGACTGCTTTGTGCAAACATACCTTCTCTTTGTCATTTTGAACTGCTGGAACAGCAAATTAAATTGATTGCTATTCTTATCGAGATGCTGACTTCTATCAGTTGCATTCTAATCAGAAAAGGGGAATCAATTTAGCAAAATCTATACCAGTAACTTACTTTTTGAATTCTATACTTATGATGAATTATCTTGAACCAGAGAATTTCAATATAGTATGAACTAATTCTGTTTTTCTGAACTATCTTCTTCAAAACTATTACTTATTTCTTCCTGCTTGATGTATGGTTATGTAACCTCTTAATATATTGCATAATGCATACCATCTTTCTTTATTGCAGCTGTGTTTAGTTCATTCACAACTATCGTCTATATTTGTAAATCTTTTCTTTGTGAGGTATGTGTGTGTGTGTGTTACACACACACACATAGAGATAGAAAGGGGGATAGATAGATAGACTAAAACTAATCTAGTTTACACAGATAGATACAGTGAGTTGGTGGATATAACCAAGTAAAGCACCAGGAAAGACATGTATGAGATAAAGAAAGATGAGCGTTAAGCTCCGTTTTTAAATAAACGATCACAAGGATACTTTTAGTCATGTGGAGTGATAGGTTGAATGCAATTAAGGACTTGAAATGTTATTTATAGGCCCTCACATTCGTTTTCCCACCCTAGATGGGAAACGAAAGTCCTACATACTTGACACAATGCATTTAGGCATCCTAACTAGTTTACCAGATACAATGTGATATCTTCCTGAAATACACTAGGAAATTAGTATCTCCTAGGTGATTAATTTCCTTAATCTGTATTAGGGTAAAATCTTTTGCATACTTTGATAGTTTGATCAAACATGAATAAGGAAAGCTAAGCTCCATTGTCCTAGTAGTTTCCATACACAGCCAAGTGTTAGTCTTGGCACATTCCAAATCTTAACAATTATTCTAACCTTCCAAACTGGGCCAAAAAACACCCATGATGGTTGGGCTTGGCCAACAACACCACCCGTTGAATTTGGGCTGACCCATCATGACTATATCCTTGGCAACTGGGCTGACTAACCAGCCCCGTGGATCAGGCGGGTGTTACTCTAACACTAAAATTCATTAATTTCACCATTACAAGTCCATTTCATAAATATTGAATGTTGGGTTCTATTACGTGGGATGACAAAATCTCCAAAAGCAAGAAAATTTTGAGTTTCCAACTACCTAATTCAAGCTTTCAAATACAAGTACACTTTGAATTCCAAAACGCAATTCCCCAAAACTCTTCCATCCTTCTATGCCGTAGTTCATACCACTACGTTTTCTAGATCAATGGCGGAAGAATAGATACCAAGAGGGAGAGATAACCTCCACGCAAAGAAATAAAAAGCAGAGTCCCCCTTCCCCCCGCCTCCATTTATTACTTTCTCTTTGCCTTATAAAGAGTAAGTTGTGTCATGTGTGTGTTTCTGTTTGGCACACTGGGTAGGGGGAGGTGATTGGCATTCCATAGTTTTCTTCTGCAATAGAATCCTCAAGATTCCCAACTTATGCTGACTCCTCAAATATTCTATCGTTGGGGTATCAGAATTTTTGTTAATCAATTATCTTTTAGTTATTCTTTTTTTTTTTTTTGGTCCTCAGAGAATGGTTGTGTGTATTTGCACTTTCATGTTTAGTACTTGCGAATAAGCGGGAAGAGGGGGGGGGGGGGGGGGGGGGGTGGTGGTGGTGGTGATTGCCATCCTCAACCTCCAGAGTCATTCCTTGAAGCTTCTGGTTGGCATGGCAGGGGTTTTACTATCATCATTATTATTATTATTATTATTATTATTATTATTATTATTATTATTATTATTATTATTATTATTATTATTATTATTATTATTATTATTATTATTATTCTGTGTGGCGCACTGTGTTGGACACCGCATACCTCCTTCAGTTGGTCTATACATGTGACCTTCGAAAGGAATGATAAACTTATAAAGAAATTGATACTACATCATGAGAATAAAACATTAGGGCCAAAGGTAAGATAGAACATTACAAAGCATATGCAAATGTCTATTCCACTCGATTTAGATTTGAATAACACTTGTGGTGTCTGCTTTTGTTAAACTTTGTTTATTGGCTAAGAACAATATTATGGAGTATACATTGCTTACTATTATCTTTTTCTTTGATTATATACTAGGTCAGGTACTGTGTTTATCACTTTATTGATTAGTTGGATTTGTGTAATTGATTGTTATTGTTTTCGCCTTTTAGGAAGTGGGTTTGGCTAGCTTATAATGTTTCCAAGAGAATTTATTAAATTGAATTTGAGATTTTGTGTATAGGTTGGGGGTTTTAGATTTGGTTAGTTGAATGAATATAAAGTCATAAGCTCATTAAAAGATGAATACAAATTCATGAAATTTGTACATATGAAATAAATTATTTGAGAAAGCATGTGTATCAATTAGTACATCCAATGTTGTTGTGGCACCTAGGATGGAATGTTGAAGTGTGTGTTGTAGCAAGGCCAGCTTCTGAGATTTCAATTTATTTCAACTGCAGTTGATGAGGACATGCTCTTGACCCTTGCTCACCAGAACTACAAAGCTGGGAACTATAATCAGGCATTAGAAAATTGCAAGGCTGTTTATGAGAAAAATCCACGGCGCACTGATAATCTTCTTCTCTTTGGGGCAATCTATTATCAGGTTACATTCTTTTCTATCCCTTTGTTGTCTGGCTAGGGGTTTTCTTGATTGCCCACATTCATATTGATTGAACTGTACCTTTTCTGTTTTAGTTGCATGATTTTGATATGTGCATTGCAAAGAATGAAGAAGCTATTCGTGTAAACCCACATTTTGCTGAATGCTATGGAAATATGGCAAATGCTTGGAAGGTAAGTTTTTATTATCTTTATGTTCTGAAAAATATTACTCCGTATTTCTTATGTAAATGTTAATTGTTAAATGTTGATCTTTATTGCCTCTTTTGTTTTCATGCAGGAGAAAGGCAATATTGATGTTGCAATCCGCTATTATTTAGTTGCAATTGAGGTCTGTATGCATCTTTAACGTTTCCTGGACAAAGCCTTTATGCACAATGCATTTTTTTAATAATTAATTTAATATGCACAATGCATGTTATTAATTAAAATCAATTCATTTGTACTCCTCTTAACCAAAGCAAGTGAAGTTATATAATTTATCTGTCTCTAAAGTCTATGCTATAGGATGGGCCAAAACACCTGTCTATGAAGTATTCCATTTTCCAGACCAGGTGATGTTCTTGGGATGGGAGAAAAGACACTTATTATTTTTGTCTGGCTAATCACTTCTGTCTCATCCATGAACACATCTTTGCTCACTATGCAATTTAATATGGAGCATTCAGTTTTTGCTGACATCTTTCATTTAGTATTTGAGGTATTGTTACTTTTTCTTTCAATGAATGAAACTTTCTTCAACCAAAAACTTTATATGGAATGTTTACAAAAAGTCATCTTTGTCCTTAAAAAAAAAAAAAAAAAAAAGAACAAAAGCTAAATAGAGTTCTAGGACTAATACTCTGTGGTACAAGTACAAGTATTCAAGAGGTAAACAAAGTTACTTAGCCACAGTGAAACTGGCTACCTAGTCACAAGGTTACTATACTTTCATATTCTTTATTTATGGCTGCCTGATTTCTACCTGCTATGGACTGCTATAGGTTTTTCTGTATTATTTTCTTCCAAGGTTCTATATGGTTAAGGTGTCTGCTATCCAATTTGGGAGCTTGACAGGTTTGGTTACATGAAACTAATAACTAATTTGAATTTATTTTTTCAGTTTCGTCCGAATTTTGCAGATGTGTGGTCAAACTTAGCTAGTGCATACATGAGGAAAGGCAGGCTAACTGAAGCAGCACAATGTTGCCGCCAAGCCCTTGCATTAAATCCAAGCCTGGTATTCTACTCTTGAATATATCATCTTCATTTATTTGAGTTAGATAAGATGTTTGACATTTTCATCCCTCTTCTATTCATCCTATAGCAATTATAATTGTGTAGGTTGATGCACATAGTAACCTCGGCAATCTGATGAAAACACAAGGCTTAGTGCAGGAGGTACGGTAGACATTGAACTCTTCCTCATTTCTTATAAAATGGTGCTTTCAGTGAACTAAAATGTATGAAGATGGTTTACTTATAAAAGAAAAAGGGAAAAAGTAAAAAAGTGTTAAGATGGTTGGACAAGTTCTACATGACCAAAGGGATTATACTCGAATTTTCAGCAATTAATAATATATGAGGGGATGAAAGTTCCTTTTTGGGTAACTAGAGATTTGAAGCATTCAATATGGTGAATATATTTGTTAAAATCTAAGTTTGGGCTGTAATGCACACGGGCCCCAAACCGCACTAAAAGATTGAATCCAATCAATTAGCTAGTCTAACCCATGGCCTTATAAACCCATATGTTTGTCTCTTATTTTTCAATGTGGGACTCTTAACAATATTAAATATTGAATTGTAATTTGAGCAAATATTACTTCCATAAAAAATACCTGTGTTTCCAATGGGGCCTAATTACCATAATGGATTAATTGGCCTATGAACATTTTAAGTGCAAAGCCAAGAAACACCTAGGCAAGCTGTTTGGCTACTGCCCATAGTTTTATAACGTGCACTGAATGGATCCTTGAGCAAGCTGAATGTGGATACAGCTGCAGGCATAGGATGGACTTTTGTATCAAAGCTAGAGTTCTTCATAAGTGTGAACTAAAGTGCTATATTATATTTAGTCAATAGAGGGAGGCAGGCTTTACCTGATCCAGGGATATCCCACCTTGTATGTGTTTGGATTTCTCAGAATAAAATTACAGCCCCCATTGAAAGACACCAATAGACAGCCATATTAAAAAATTAAAAAATAATCTTAAAGTTAAAACACACTCCCACCAACAAAAGTAATTGGGATTTGAAAATGGTTCTGATTCCTCCAAATCAAACCCCAATAATCTAACCGTTCTGATTCCACCAATTAAACCCCAATATTCTAACAATCACCAACAAACTTATATGTAACAACTTCAAGCTCATGGAATTGAAATCACAGTGCATGGACATGAAAATTAGTAGGCTTGAACAATTCATTGATTGATAGAAATTATTCGTTTTTGAGAAATTAATTGCTAGCTTTTCAGCTTTACCACACAAGTTTTATTTTTACTTCTCTATGAACCACTTTTGGCTTGAAAAGAATTTTCAAAGAGATGGTTCCTGGTTTTTTTTTTTTTTTTTTGGGTGTGGGGTTAGAGAAACTCAACAACTTAGGTAGCTAATTTATTGAGGATAGGAGAAGGATTTCTCTATTTTCTTTAAGGATTGATTTTTTTTTTTTTTTTTCTAGGCATACACTTGCTATGTTGAGGCTCTTCGCATACAACCTACATTTGCTATTGCATGGTCCAATCTTGCCGGTCTTTTCATGGAGGCAGGTGATCTGAACAGGGCAGTGCAATACTACAAGGTGTCAAATGATTAATGTTTCATTAACTAATAATTGTATAAACATTCTAAGTATGCATTTATCTATTTATTTATGTATATTTTATTTAATCCTTTAAATTCAGGGGCTTACTAATCCTTTTGCTTATTTATTTTCTGGTCGCATAATCTACTTTTGTTGAATCTTTTAATTGCCAGGAAGCTGTCAAGCTCAAACCAAATTTTCCAGATGCATACTTGAACCTTGGAAATGTCTACAAGGTAAGCCTTGGTGATAGTGCTAATTGGTTTGGATAGGTGGAAATATGGCTAGCATCTGGAGCAATATGATATCTTCTTTGCATTTCCAGGCTTTAGCAATGCCTCAAGAGGCCATTATGTGTTATCAGCGTGCTCTCCAAGTGCGACCAGACTATGCTATGGCTTTCGGTTAGTCCTTAATTCTTCATATACTATATCCGGTTTCATGCACGCCAGTGTGTAAGTGTGTTATAGGCTGCAATTCTGAATCTTTCATGTATTTATTTGTTTTTATCTACTTCTCATGATAAAAGATAAAGAGACTTGATGCTTTTGTGAAATGTACACATCTGAACCAAAAATTATGTGAAGTTTGAGATGGCTAGGAATTTGAGGGGGTTAGAGATAAAACCTGTCACCTCCTATCTCGAGTTACTGGCTGATGCTGCTGGTTAAGGTCTTTGGCTTGGACTTCTAGGTTTTAATTTTTTTTATGGATCCAAGTTAACCTTGAGACCCATTTGAAGAGCAAATAAAAGCCACATGCTATTCTTGTTGATTGCACATAACAATTCTCTTGAAGAAATTGTAAAATCTGTTGATTACTTACTAGTGCTGCCAAATTATTTGACACATTTCAGTGCCGTCTTAACAACTGACAGTATCTACTATCTAGGACACACAACCTGTATATCTTTGTGTGAAATTTGGATAAATTATAAATACATAGCAGCACTGATATATCTATCGAGCATGGTGCTTGACTGCCCGCAACAATTTTGTATCTGAACTACTTATGCAGGAAACCTAGCTAGTTTGTACTACGAGCAAGGCAACCTAGATATGGCAATACTCAATTATAGGCGAGCTATTTCTTGTGATGCTGGGTTCTTAGAGGCGTACAACAATCTGGTTAGCTACTGATACTTGGTTAGTGAACTCAGACTAATATTATGAATTATATATATATATATCTATTTTTTTTTTCCTTTTCATTTTAGGGTAATGCGCTGAAAGACTCTGGGAGAGTTGAAGAAGCAATTCATTGTTATCGTGTAAGTGCTTTTTGTCTTGTCTAATAAGTACTTCAAGTCTCATTCCAACTTTAGATTGATATCTAATTGTTCTGATGGCACATGCAGCAATGCCTCTCTCTTCAACCAAATCATCCTCAAGCACTTACTAATCTTGGAAACATATATATGGATTGGTATGCTTTACTGAGTAGCATTTGATTCAAGTTCCTGTTTTCTTGGGAGTTTAATGATAAAATATTCAGTTAATAAGATTTGGACAATGTTCAAACTGAGTTCTATTTAATTGAGTATGCTTTTTGATTCTCTAGGAACTTGGTGAGTGCTGCAGCACAATGCTACAAGGCAACATTAGTTGTGACAACTGGGCTCTCTGCTCCATTTAACAATTTAGCTATAATATACAAACAGCAGGTACTGTCTGATGTTTAATCTTTAATGTAGCATATGTTTAGCTATAATAACTAAAGCTCCATTTCACTTACTACTTGGGAAATAAAAGTGCTAACACTTGCAACACAAGGATTGGATGGAGGAGATGTAGATGTCTCTAGATACCCAACAACTTATTATCTCAACAGATATTTGCTTCTCTTTCGTTCTTGTCAAGAAATTGACTTGGCTTTGCCAATAATCTTCTTTTTTTTTTTTTTTCTTTTTTTTAATTTCATTTTTAGGGTAGCTATGCGGATGCTATATCTTGCTATAATGAGGTTCTACGGATTGATCCGTTGGCAGCTGACGGACATGTGAATCGGGGTAATACTTATAAAGAGATTGGGAGGGTTAATGAAGCAATTCAGGACTATCTCCGAGCTATTACCATCAAGCCATCTATGGCCGAGGCCCATGCCAATTTAGCTTCAGCTTACAAGGACAGGTAGATGATAATATATGTTTCAGTTTAGTTGAATATTGCCACTCTTCTCTATGAGTGTGTGTGTGTATGTGGGATTAATTATATTAATTTTCTTTAAATCTTATGTTTTGGTTTGGAAACATGTAGTGGCAATGTGGAAGTGGCCATAAAAAGCTATAGACAGGCATTGATTCTACGGCCTGACTTCCCAGAAGCAACTTGCAATCTACTTCACACATTACAGGTGTGCATAATTTTTATTTTATTTTATTTTTTATTTTAAATATCAATGAAGTTTCTTTGCTCAGGGAGTGAGCACTTCATTAGTTAGTCATGTCCACCAGTTTTATGCAATGGCTAACCCAAAACACTATACCAAAAAGGGGCATTTCTATAATTATCTTTATGCACTCAAGTTAGACCTGCAACATGCCTGTTTACACAGTTTTCTGTTTTCAGTTTTGAAAACATGTTTACAAGCACCCATTTTCTACATTCATTATACAAACTTAAGTTTTTGAGACTATAACGCTATAAAATTAATCACGAATTCAAAATTTTGAGTAATTTTTTAGAACATGATATTCAAAATATTTTCGGATATGTTTGGTTGGAGTGAAATATATAAAAAAAAATTTCTTTCAAGTCTATTATATGTGAAATTTTAACATACAATATCCGAACCAAATTTATGTATAGAATATGGATATAACATAACTAAAAATATCTAAACCAATCAATAACTTATGAGGTTCACTCAAACTCTAAAAATGAAATTTTGAGTTTTAATTAAGATAATATGAATAATGTCTAACCCTAAGTGCATGTATGTACGATATGTTGGTACAAATAGATGGAGACTAGAGAAGACAGATGATAGTGGGTCAAGTAAGAGAAGATGGTAATGAATATAGGCATAGTGGTGGGTCGATATGTAAGTAAATAAGGATGGGGGTGGGGTAGGTAGGTGGTGGTAGGAGTAGCCGAGTATATAGGTAGGTAGGTGTAGCAGTGAGTAGGTGGGGGGTAGGAGTAGATAGATAGGTGAAGTAGAAGTTCGTAGGTAATGAAAATGGTGATTATAGATGAAATTATTTATGTTTTATCAAAACTGAAAAACTATGCAAGGAAATATGTTTTTTGTTTTCCATTCTCCAATTTTTCATTTTTCCGAAAAAAAAAAGAAAAAAGAAAATTTCTCCAATTAATAAACGGACTCTAAAAGTTTTATTTGCATGTTTGATGTTCATGAATTGACTTTTTCTACTAGAATAATAAATGGAGTCATGGAGAGAATACAGATGTCTCAATACTATTAGGGGGATGTGAAAATGATTTTCCATTTGGGTTCTGTTTTGTCTACATATTTACTTCATTTGAATTTTTACTTTACAGTGCGTTTGTGACTGGGATAATCGGGAACAGATGTTCATTGAAGTTGAAGAAATACTTCAAAGGCAGATTAAGGTCTCTACACAACCTGCTTTGTCTTTCACTGGTCCTGTTGCAAACAGTTGATAATCAATATATTTTAACTTTACAAATTACAATTTTCCCTAACTATGTTTAGTCTTACATCTTGTTCATCCCATAGATGTCAGTTTTACCCAGTGTGCAGCCTTTCCATGCAATTGCCTATCCTCTTGACCCAATGCTTGCTCTGGATATCAGGTGGTCCTTTTATATTTACCACTTGGTAATAAATAGTGTTATGAATTTTTAATTTAACGGATTGTTTTTGCTTTTGAAGTCGAAAATATGCTCAGCATTGCTCTGTGATTGCTTCCCGCTATTCACTTCCTTCTTTCAATCACCCTCCTTCACTACCCATTAAGGGAGGTAGTGGGAATGTTCGATTGAGGGTTGGGTATGTTTCTAAAAGCATATTACTGTATCCTTACTCATATGCTTTTAAAGCACTATATAGTGAAAGGATTTGAATATACAAGACTTGTATATAGCTTCTTATTTTGCCATTCAGGTATGTGAGCAGTGATTTTGGAAATCATCCGCTGTCGCATCTTATGGGTTCCGTCTTTGGAATGCATGACAAAGAAAATGTTGAGGTTCGTAAAAGTAGTAGCACATGTAATGACGAGGCAGATTAAGATTCTAGGTCTCTGAATCACACTAGGGAGCTAACATCGTTTCATTCGTAGGTTTTCTGCTATGCTTTAAGTCCTAATGATGGAACTGAATGGAGGTTGCGCATCCACTCAGAAGCTGAGCATTTTAAAGATGTATCATCCATGTCATCTGATATGATTGCAAGGATGATTAATGAAGACCAAATACAGATTCTTATAAATCTTAATGGTTATACCAAGGTGATAAAATGTTGCCAATTGTTTCTTTGCTTGGCTTTTACTGTGCCTCTTATTTGTGTGTCTAATTGTCTATATGTTAGTCTTTTCATATTTCCACTTGTGAAGATCTATCATCTTTAAATTAGATGCCTATTACCATATGTTTAATTTGTGAAGATGCCTGGTAATTTTATGTCAGTTTTTTTTGTCAGTCTGTTAAACCTTGACCTACTTAAAACAATACTCTGCAGGGGGCTAGAAATGAGATATTTGCCATGCAGCCTGCTCCAATCCAGGTTTCATACATGGGTTTCCCTGGAACTACAGGTGCAACATATATACATTATTTGGTCACTGATGAGGTATTACTGCAATTGCATTAGCTAATTCTTTGTTAGGCTGCTTAGGTTTTTCTGTAATTCCATTTTTATTTTTTTTGTTATATGCTTTACTTTGTGTGTTTTGATGTTTCTATTTTATTTTGACCTTGGTAGTTTGTTTCGCCTACACGATACTCACATATTTACTCTGAGAAGCTTGTCCATCTCCCTCATTGTTATTTTGTAAATGATTATAAGCAGGTAAATTGCTTATCCTGATTTCTGACCTTGCATGTTTTTGGAGAATTGTGTTCGTTATATTCTTTATGCATTGATTATCTCTTTTTACAATTTCATAGAAAAATTGTGATGTACTAGATCCAGACTGCCTACCCAAACGCTCAGATTATGGCCTTCCAGAGGATAAATTTATATTCGCTTGTTTCAATCAGCTCTACAAGATGGATCCAGAGATTTGTACAACTTGGTAATTTGGGATGGATCATTAACCGAGATGTCTAGTATTAGCTCACTTTTTGATGAATGCCTCCCTTAAAATAAAAAGTGCTGTACTGATGTTGCAGGTGCAACATTCTCAAGCGTGTACCAAACAGTGCACTTTGGCTCCTCAGATTTCCAGCTGCGGGTGAACTGAGGCTTCGTGCATGTATGTGATTAAATAAATTACTTGTATTGTGAGAAAGGTGGGGATAATCAATGATGTGGTTGACTTCTTCAACTAATTGAAACATTCGTTTACAGATGCTGCTGCACAAGGTGTACAACCAGACCAAATAATTTTCACCGATGTTGCTATGAAACAGGAGCATATTAGACGCAGTTCATTGGCAGATTTATTTCTTGACACGTATGAAATTCCCTTAACCTTTTGGCATCAAGTTTATACATTATCTACATGGGCATTGAACTCTATTTTTACACTGGATAGGCCATTGTGCAATGCGCACACAACTGGAACAGATGTTCTTTGGGCTGGGCTACCAATGGTGACACTACCCCTTGAGAAAATGGCTACACGAGTTGCTGGTTCCCTGTGTTTGGCCACAGGACTAGGGGATGAGATGATTGTCAACAAGTGGGTATTTTAAACCGCTCGATTATTTTTTTTTCTGCTAATGATTCTATGCATCATATTAACTTTTAGAATGATCTATTGTCATAATCCTACTCATCCCTCAGTTACTTCTAATTGAGGTTTCATCTGGAATTCCATTAGTAAACAATATTCTTGTCTGTCAAGCAATATGCGAAAGGGTATCTGAAATCCATGTCTCACAACTCTCTAATCTCTGTGTTGCATGACTATAATAGTGCAGTTACAACAAAGTATATAGTGTTACCTTCATTTATATATTTTTGTGTCTTTTTTAGTGTTGAAATTAATCTGCTTGCTGCTGATCCACTTATCCACATTTGTGAACGGTGTGTTTATTTACTCTGACAATGCAGTATGAAGGAGTACGAGGAGAAGGCAGTATCGCTGGCACTTGATCGCCCAAAACTACAGGATCTCACCAATAGACTAAAGGCTGCACGCATCACTTGCCCTCTGTTTGATACAGAACGCTGGGTGAGGAATCTGGAGCGGGCTTATTTTAAGATGTGGAATCTGTACTGTTCCGGCCAACATCCTCTGCCCTTCAAAGTTATAGAGAATGATAAGGAATTCCCGTATGACCGTTAGATGTGTAGTAAAATATACTGAGGCTGTAGATGTAACAAACAAGAATGTAAAGAGTTACTTATTATGGTCTAGATATGTTGTCAGTCACGTTGATTATGATAGTATATATTCATCTATCAACATGGGCCAAAATCCTCCATCAATGAGTTCTATCTATTTAGTATTTACACTGAGAGCATCTGAGCAAGTTAACAAGTTGCCTTTGAAGTGAGCCTAAGTAGGCCTGAGCTCTATTGATAGCACAGGGTGGTGTGTAGTTGATGCTCTCTCTCTCTCTCTCTCTCTCTCTTTTTGCAGAATAGTTGGATTGTTTCACCATATTTCCAGCTGCTGCTTTGAAGGCTTTGGTGGTTTAGTTGATGTGGTTGGGGATCACTTTAAGCTATTCTGCAAGAAAAGTTGGTGACAGGTGGAATTACTCCTCTCTCCTACCTTTATATGTGCTACTCACAAGCTCTGCATATGTGTGTAGTTTTTGCTTACAGGAGAAGTACTTGAAGGTGGCTTACAACTTCTCAAATGAAATTCCTAAAGCCGCCATTACCAGGTCGCCACCATCTCTTATTCTTAGTTCATTTTTCAAGAAAATAACATGAATATAAAATTTAAAGCATAAGAGATGGAGAATTAACAACGTAAAATTAAATTAAATTCAGGGCTAAATCTGATATATGACACATAATTCACAGACACTGTCTTCAAATAGCAGATCATCAAAATTTAGGGTTTTATGCATTATTTTATAGCAAAACACAGTACAACAACTATTTTGCATTTTGTATTTGATAATTACGACGGAAGTGGTGCTGCTTTACTTTGACGGAGTAGCGGGTGCAAAGGAGAGCAACTCCTTAGATTTGGCCCAGGGCTTGACAACCACTACGGCGTCGAAAGTGTTGGCTTCTCCGCCGGCGGTGGAGGCGGAGATGCGGAGGTAGTACTTGATTCCGTTCACCACCTGCTTCTCCGCCTTCACCACCTCCGAGAAGCTCAACAACTTCCCGGTACCCTGCTTTTTCTGCTTGAGGCCACTGTTATACTCCTCCACACAGTACTTCCCCAGCTGTTGAATCTCCTTGTTGGTCTTCACATCCTCGATCTCTGTTCTCCCGCCTACCTTCCTTCCTAGGGCGTTCACTTGGGCGCACCACAAGGCTATGGCCAGAAGGGAAAGGAGAAGGAAGAGGTTGAGTGTAGTTTTCGCCATTTTAGTTGAGAGAGAGAAAAGTGGTGGTATCTTTGGATGTGGTAACGATGGGGGGGAAGAGGGGTATATATAGTGGGGGGTTGGATGTATCATGTATGCGTGTTGCGTGGGCGCGGGGAATAAGAGATTAACAGCTTAGGTGTACGAGTTACAGTGGGAGTGACGCGGCTTTTGTTTGAGCTAAGAAGCAAATCAAAGAAGTGCTAATTATGGTTAAGATTTGGCAATCATACAAATTTATTGTGATTTTGACTTCACATTAACGCAATAGACTCGCTTGGGCTTTGGAGTAGTTGCTCCGAAGGAAAATGATTAGTCTAGAATCTATAGGAGACTTGGAGTATATTCGCTTTTCCCCTTTTCATTTCATTGAAGGACTAAAATGAAAAATAAATCTCTATCTCTATATCTCTATATATAATATAGCAGAATTAAAGTGAAAATTTTTTCCCTCCATTTGATGCATTTGAGAGTTATGGAATGTCAAGGGTTTAGAAACTTCATAATCATCATAAATCTCTCTCTCTCTATATATATATATATATATATATATATATATATATATATATATATATATATATATATATATAGTGAAAGGTTCCCGTGCGGATGTACGGTGGATTAATGTGCGTGAGATTTGTACTCAATGTGTGTGAGTGTTGTGCTTAATGTGCCTGAGATTTGTACTTAATGTGCGTGAATGTGTAAAATGCAGCAGAAATTATTGATGTCAGCTTCTTTCCCATCCCCAGTAGTCATTGCCCCCTCCCTAATGATGATGCGGAGGCGGGCTATGGTGGTTAAGAATTATGGGGGAATAATACAACAGAAATCCACACTTAGCTGCTGTTCAAATTTTACTGTGCGTGCGTCATCTATTTAAACATTCAACTGCACTGAAGGTAGCTGATAATCCAAAATCCTTGGCCAAATTGAAGGAAGAAGTAACAAGAAGATTGGCGTTAATGTGCGTGAGTTTCTGTTCTGATTCCTTCTGAGCTCGTAATTCTGAAATACTCACGCACATTAAGCACAAATCTCACGCACATTAAACACAATACTCGGGCACATTAAGTACAAAACTCACGCATATTTACATGATGCACATTAAGTACAAATCTCAGGCACATTGAGTACAAATCTCACGCACATTAAGTATAAACCTCACGCACATTAATCCTCCACACAACCGCACGAGAAGCCACAAATGCACCTGATCCCTTCCACACACACACACACACACACACACACACACACACACACACACACACACACACACACACACACACACACACACACACACACACACACACACACCACACACACACACACACACACACACACACACACACACACACACACACACACACACACACACACACACACACACACACACACACACACACACACACACACACACACACCACACACACACACACACACACACACACACACACACACACACACACACACACACACACACACACACACACACACACACACACACACACACACACACACCACACACACACACACACACACACACACACACACACACACACACACACACACACACACACACCACACACACACACACACACACACACACACAGATATATATATATATATATATATATATACTACTTTTTAATAGTTTGTAATTTTGATTAGTTTTTTAATAATTTATTTACAAAGAAAGTTAGGTAAAGTAAAATTAAGTAGCTTTAGGGAAAAAATTTTCCCGCCTAAGTGTGAATGTATATTAATAGATTTGTAAGATCATTATTTTTTTTTGTGTGTAAACCACGAGGTGGTCCGGGTCTTTCTCTGTCCGTTTAACTTTGTAAGATTATTACTGCAAATGAGGTTAGCAATATGAAGCATTTTTTGTCATATATTGTCTTAACATTTAAATATTACAATGTATAACTATACTTACATTTTTTAATAAAATTAATTCTGCTTTGAATTATAACATTACAACAATACTTATAAATTTTTGTCCGGCAAATACTAGTAAAATATTATGGCCTGGTCTTGCTTTGGTATATAAATATATATATCACAAGAATATATGAAATTGTCGACGCATTGATCTTATTGGTTTAAGTCAGTTAGTTATGAGCATAGGTGAAAAATTTGTTAGGCGCTTAGAATGTCTATGTGGGGATTAATTGGTGCCTAGGTGCCTGTGTATTTTTTTAAATATATGTTTAAATTTTTTAAGACTTGATAATTATAAAGTATTTAATACTTTAATAGTTAATACTGAAATATTAAATATTAACTTAAAAACATCTAGGGTCCGTTTACTAACAGAAAACTATTATCTGTTTTCTAATTTTTCAGTTTTCATTCTCTGTTATCCATTCTCTGTTTTCACCTAAAATTTAGTTTAGATAATATTAATATTTTTTGAGCTAATATTTAAAATATTTTTTTTTGGATATATTCATTTGAATGACATGTATACGAGTATTTAACTTTTGCTTCTAAATTCTAAATATATTCATTTGTAATAATGCTAGTCTAAATACCATGGTTGCAAAAATCGCGCCTAGGCGCCCGGCCGCCGCCGCGAAGAAGGCCGGAATCGGCCTCCTCAGCGGCCGGCCGGCTAGGCGGCTGCCTAGACCGCCTAGCCGGCTTAACCGGCGTTGAATTTTATTTTATTTTATTATTATTATTATTATTATTTTTTGCGTTGTAAACAATCTTTTGAACACTTTTACAACCACTTACGTAAATAGTTTGTAAGAAATAACTATGGAAACCTTATGTTTTATTACTAAATTTTGAAAATTTTAATTTTTAATTTTATTTTTAATTAAAAAAATAAAAAAATAAAATAATAAATAAAAAATCGGCGCCTAGGGGCGCCTAACATTTTTTGCAACATTGCTAAATACTTAGTCTAAAAACGATAGTCTAAATAAATACTATTTTTGATTTAAATTTCTTTAATTCTTTTTTTGGGTAGCACTGTCATTGTGTTTATCTTCAGTACATGTCCTCTTTTTATTTATTTATTTGTAGTGTGTCATGTGCAATTGGGTTACTGGTGGTAGTATAGATGGAGTCATCGTGCAATGAGATTATGGTGTAGGAAGCTTTAGATTTGCCTTGTTGTGTATATGATGGGATCTTAGTTGTACTATTAACTCTTTATCTTACAAGCACCTATTGATATTTGATAGTGGTAGATTTTCCCTACATGTTCCATGCGTTGTGAGATGTGTGTCGTAGGTTATCATGTAAAAGTATTGAACAAATTAAATATTAATATTTATTATATTTGTATAAAATACTTGGTAAATAAATATATATAACATATTTTGTATTATAACTTTGAAATTTAATTACAAGATAACGTAAAAAAAAAAAAAAAAGACAATGGACATTGTAGTGAATATAATAAATTAATAAATTTGAAGGTAATGAATCTTTGAATTGTAGAAAATAAAGATAATATAACTAATGAAATTATATATCTTTTTAAATTTTTTATAATGAATAATTTTTTTTTTAAATAAAGGCATTATAAACATCTAAATCTAAATTAATTAAATGCATATGTATTATTTTTGGTTGTAGCTACTAATTTATTTAATTTAATAAGAGTAAAAGTGGCATGCATACTTTTTAAAACTAACTTCCATTAGATATATCTTAAAAGATATATCAGGCATGAGAAATAATTAAGTTTGAATCTTATTTTCACAAGATATGTATCTTCGTAGGTTGTGCACAGCATGCGAATTTGTAAAGAAAAAAAAAAAAAAAATATATATATATATATATATATATATATATATATATATATATATTACATTTATTAATTTAATACATGTTGATTACCATGCAAAAAATAACATAATAAATAAATAATATATGTATTCATTTTCCATTCGCATGCAACCAACGAAACAAATGACTCTGCAAGGCCACTAAATGACGAAACGTCATATTGCATTGTATGCAATAATAATTTGTTTCTTTCAGTTTCTTTCGTTGATACAACGAAACAGCATCCAAATATCACTTAACACGAACCATGCAACCTGAATCCATTTTTTTCTTAATAACGATTTTATTCATCAATTCGTGTTTAACGAATTTTGCATCAAACTCGTAATTAACGAAAAGCTTCGATTCAATATCATCGAAATGATATATACATTAATTCGTTAAGAACCAACGATTCGTTAACACCAACGAATTATTAAACTTCGATTCCAAATCATATTTCCCAATTTACTTTCTACCAAACTAAAATAATATTTATAACTCCACAACTCCAAATATTATTTAAGCTTTCATGGTAATCCATTTGAATAATTAATTTCCATTACTATATAAATTTCCAACACTCCTCCATTTATATAGTAAAAATTAACATTGTACCAAGACAGATCCAAAACTCATGCATAAATGAAAGTGTCTTAGAGATTGAACTTTCACATAGTGTTATATGTGTTACATTAATTCGGATTGCAGTGATGGACGAACCTTGAATCACGCAGTCTCTTTGAAGAAACGTAGATATAACACACAAGTTTTACAGTCATTACAACTCACTGTAACTTGACACTATTATGGCAATGTGTCCGTATCCATTAATGAGCACGCGTACCAAGTAAAGCCCAAACTTGTTTGAAGCGGCCACACTTCATGCTCACAGAAGCTAATCTTTTATATCATGCACTGCACCTTGCATTTTTTCAAAAGATCAGTTAAGAGTAAAAACTCATCCCTACAACAATGCAGAACCAATCATCACTTTTTCTTGGGATACAATTTTTAATTTAAACTTTTGATGCTTGCAATTACAAAATGAAGTACTCATCTACATTGAACTCAAGGTCTAACGTAACAACTTAGACGTGAGTTGAGCTTTCCTTCACTTGCAATTTAATTTAGGCTTTCCGTATCCCTTCCGATGTCTTTAAAACCATGTCCCTTGCAAGGACTCTTGCAAACGGATCCGTTAAAATAAACCGGGACCGTGCAAAATCCAGTGCTACAACACCATAACTTAGGAGCTCTCGCACATAGCTATATCTCATGCTTATGTGTCTTAATTAACTTGCCATTATAACTATTGTTATATGCTTTGGCCAGTGTAGTAGCTCTGTCACAATGTACTAAAACTGGTGACATCGGTTTTGGCGAAACCGAAATCTAAATAATCAAATTCCTTAGCCAATCAACTTCTTGCATGTCAAAGCCAACGTAAGAAATTCAGATGTCGTGGTTGAAAAGACAACTTTGCCTTTAGAAACCCATAAAATAACCTCCTCAAAGCAGAAATATCCATCTACTAATTGAGGAACAATTTCATGATTAGACATTCAACTGGCATTAGAAAATATTTCCAGGATAGAAATTTCTATTAAATATACTAAACCATAATTAATGGTTTTAAAGTATATCAAAATTCCTTTTATTCTCATCCACTTAGCCAACAGAACATGATGATAGATAGAATTTTAATATTCTATCAATGAATTGGTGAAATAAAATATTTATTGATTATACCGGGACCCACTTAATAGGTTCCTAGTCAATAAATATTTATATCCTGCAAATTCTACAACCAAGAATTTCAATCATCATGTTGAACTTATTAGCAGTGAGGACTTCTTAAAATAAAAATTCAACCTCCTCCATTTGAGACATCATCAACTATGGAGAATAAACCTCCTCCATTCAGAGAACATCAACCTTGGAGAATAGACCATTTTGATTTTAAACTTTTACTTTTCATTTTCTTCTAAACTGAAGAATCATACCAATTTAAATCATAATCCATAAATTAAATTTGGAATTCTTTTCACTGCTAATTCACATACTAGATAAACCAATAAACTTTTTGACTTTCAGAATTTAACACATTCTCAATATGAGAAACTTTGTGTTAAAGACATTCATAAATTTTATGAATTTCATTATGCATACCTCATGTATAAAACTATTATGCATACTTCATGTATAAAATTTTCTGCCTCTCTTCATCAGAAATATCACAGAATATTTCCAAGGCTTTATGCCTTAATCAGAAATATGAAATAATATTCCCAAGGCTTTCTACCTTAACCAGAAATACAATAAATATTTCAAATTTTCACAAGGATAAAATTATCTGTGTGCTTAAATAACCATTAATTCATGTAGGACATTATAAAATAATTCCACAACTCTGTAACCATGCAGAAGGAAACAGATAAATTAATATCATCAAATTAATCTAAATTTGACATATTTACTGCACCTCAAGATCCAACATATTATATATGTATCTTGTATACTATGCATGCAACTGAGACAAAATCTCAAAATAAAAATATTTATACACATGCATAAACATATCCTTGTAGCATGCTATGCAAAACTCAAAAGAATCTCATGCATATCTTCTAGACAGAATCCAGAACATAACTTGTAAACAAAATCAAACTTACATTCATGTCGAGGCCGAAACACATGAAAAGTATTGTATCGATCTCATCCTGTAACTTGTATCTGCTTGAATGATCATCTCTTCCGGCCTTTGATACGCTGAAACCGCACACCCCACCGTGGAGAGAACATATCTTCTCATGCCAAATAAATCATTGCTAACAAAATGATTTATTTAAATAAAATCATTTTACACATCTCACTAATCATCTTGGCATAATCTAATACCTCATGATTTTGTGTGAAGATGAAAGCAGACTGCATAACATGCATTAAAACCACATGTATAATACAAGCCACTACTCCATGCAAAAATCTGCATGGAAATTTTCTTGTACATAAACAATGACAAACCCAAAAGTGATTTATGTCATCCTCTCACCAGCAAATTCGAAATCTCATTCCAAAATATTCCATGATGAGAAACATTCTTTCACGCCTGACATCTTGCCTTCAAAACTTTCAAGGCAAGAACAATGATCAGAGGTATATAACTTTAAAGCTTATAGATTGTTGGAAAAAGTGCTTGTATTCTGTAATATATTTGAGATACATCAATAATACAGAATACAACAGGGAACAAAAACTAGATCATTTGATATCTTCAGGTGTGTAATCACTTTCCTATAAGCTTTAAATCTCCCTCTATAAAAGCAACAAGGTTCAAGATTTAATCTTATGGGATACAAGAAGATGAATGAAATTCTCAAGTTGCTTTGTTTGAGAATTTCCTGTAGAACTGTAAGACTGTGAAATATCACTTCTTTTTTTTTTTTTTGCAACAAGATCAATTTTTTGCAACAAGAAGATCAATTTTTTGCATCTCACTTTTTTGCATGCAAGAAGATGAATGCAACAAGATCAATTTTTTGCATCTCACTTTCAGATGTCTCCCCTTAATATTTATAGATAAAATTCTTGTTGGTACCGTTGGTAGGAAAACAAATAATAATCAAATAAAATTGACTATTATTTTCTGGAAAGAAGGGAAGAAAAGATGAAGAAAAGTGGCTAGTATTTGGTGTTGGGTTTTTGCAAGAGTCGAGTGAACACTCTTTCCTTAAAACCTTATTTGTCACCTCCCAAAGATGCTAGGAGCGTTGTGGCTTAGGCTTCCCAGGATAAAACTTGCTATGATTCAGTGTTTGAGCATTCAAACAAAGAATCCGGCGAGCAAGACGTGGTTATGAACACAGTAGGCAAAGAAAGGGAGTAGAAGCAGAATTTTGAGGCTGGAAAACAATGTTTCGTGTACAGTGATAGTGCTGTAGTGTTGTAAAAATCTGCTTCTCACTACCTCTCTTATATAGGGGTGAAGGAGCCAATAGCTTTTAATGAGGCACTTTAAGGCACCCCCCACTACACCTTGTAACAGCAACATTTACCATGGGTTTCAATTCAAAAATAAAGATTGGAATTAATTCCGTAACAGTAAGAATTGAACCCAAACCCAACGGTCACAGAAAGCAGTACAGGTTCGTGAAGTTTCGGCCAACCTAGTGGCATTGTGTTGGAAAATTAGCCCGCAAGGCCAGCCAATTTCCGGACGCACACGAGCTCGGGCTTGTGTCAAGCCTTTTTCAATCTCTGCTAGTTGGAATTTGATTTGCACCCCCCCCCCCCCCCGGAGAGCCTCTATACTATACAATTCTACAAGCTTCAAAAGTGCTCTTGTATATAAGGGGGGAAAATCTTCATTCCAAAGCAATGTGGGACAAAAAACTCACTTTTTCCCTTCATTTTCCAACTCAAATGGGTCTACTTTGAGAATCAATATCTCATTCACCCATTATCCGTTTTGAGCGTACAATATATCGATCTCTTCGTCTCACTACGAAGAATCCGAATCCACTTTAACCCGACCCAAATCGGAAGTGGACCCCACTGATAATTGTACCACAAAATAGCCACTTAACATGCCATTTTATGCCATTTTAAGCTATTTTTTCCAACAATTCTAACTGATTTGGGAAGGTTACATAGAAGTGGTTATAACAGTTTCAAAACTAACTTCCATAAGATATATCTTAAAAGATATATCAGGCATGAAAAATAATTAAGTTTGAATCTTATTTTTAGAAGATATGTATCTTCGTAGGTTGATGCATTGCATGCGGATTTGTAAAGAAAAAAAATATATATTATATATTTATTAATTTAATGCATGTTGACTATCATGCAAAAAATAACATAATAAATAAATAATATATGTATTCATTTTCCATTCGCATGCAACCAACGAAACAAATGACTCTGCAAGGCCACTAAATGACGAAACGTCATATTGCATTGTATGCAATAATAATTTGTTTCTTTCGTTGATAGAACGAAACAACATCCAAATACCACTTAACACGAACCATGCAACCCGAATCCATTTTTTCCTTAATAACGATTTTATTTATCAATTCGTGTTTAACGAATTGTGCATCAAACTCGTAAATCGTAATTAACAAAAAGTTTCGATTCAATATCATCGAAATGATTTATGCATTAATTCATTAAGAACCAACGATTCATTAACACCAACGAATCATTAAACTTCGATTCCAAATCATATTTCCCAATTTACTTTCTACCAAACTAAAATAATATTTATAACTCCACAACTCCAAATATTATTTAATCTTTCATGATATTCCATCTGAATCATTAATTTCCATTATTATATAAATTTTCATCATATATATAGTCGTGTCCATTTGCGTGTTTCTATACTGAACATTCATGTCATTAACAAACTGAAGCTAGGTTGGAATATAATTAACACTGATAATCAACATGATTAATTTAGAGTAAATAGACAATGGTTGTATTGTCTTAGATATCATTATCTTTATCTTTATATATAATAAAACAGAATCTAGTCACACAATTTTTCCTATAAAGTGTGAATTTATTTTGATAGAAACAAGATTAGCAAGTATGAATGCATTAATTGTATGGGTAGATGTATTTATATATATTTGTTTGAAGTTATTATGTGTATGTATATTTTATAAATTATAAAGATTATTATAGCTCTATCTCTATCTCTATATATATTAAAGCATAATGAAGTATGAAAAAAAAAAATTTATTGTGTTCAAATTTTTTGGTAAAGTTTTATATTTAATATAATTTGTGTATATATTCATTTAAACCTCAATTATAATTAATTTGACTCCACATATATAAAGAGGAGAAATTAGATATAAAATAAATATAGTTTTTACATAAATAATCTTTTTCAAATGAATAAGTTTTTGGTGTAGATTTTCGACAAATATCACCTATTATTTTATTTACAAGTTTTATTTAAATATCGCCTGTTATTTTATTTACAAGTTTTATCGGCAAACTCCAAGTCTCCGACGGCAACCTGCTCGCTGTCAGCTCCGGTCTCTCTCCCTACTGGTTACTCCGGCGGAGAAGATGTTTTTTTTTTTAATATATTTATTTTAGTTTATTTTAATTAATTATTTTTTAAAAAATATTTTAAATTAGGTGACCTGTTAGAAAGGAAGAAAACTTGAAAATTAGACAATTGCTTAAAATAGGTTAGTTTAGGGACTCAATTGTAGCTTTTTTGAGTTCAGTGGCCTAATTGTACTATCGTGTGCGGTTCAATGGCCTATTTGATCCTTTTCCAAAAACAAAAAATTGATCTATGGATTAGATTGATTGCAGGATTAAAAACGCATGTGTGCATATTAACCATTATGATGTGTGCATATTAAACATGTCCTTATGTTGCACACAACATATACTTAATATACACACAGGCTTAATATACACATATCATAATGCTTAAAATGCAAACGTGCGTTCTTAATCCCCCAATTAATCTAATCTTATCCATAGATTGAATTTTTTTAATGGATGAGATTGGTTCTTATACACTAATGGGGAGGTTAGTTCTCATGGTTACTGTTGGTCCCAAAAGAGGTAAGGTGAAAGTCTAGAGAGGGGGGGGGGGGGGGGGGGGGGAATAGACTTTCAAACTTTTTAGCACAATACAACAATTGCTAAGGCAGAGATAAACCAAAACTCTTAACTAGATTGTTAGAGTATGGTTCACAGCGGAAATAAATAAACGATACGGTGTGTGTGTATATAGTGTCAAGATTATTCTCGTGAGAAGCAAGCAAGAGCAGTAAGTAAAGAAAGCAGTAAAGAACACAAGACAATTTATAGTGGTTCGGGGGTGGTGTAATCCTCCTATTCCACTTGCTCTTATCGTCCAAGAGCAATTCACTATATCCACCACTTCTTGGTTCCAAGATACAATGAATTCCGTGATCTAGTGCTTTGATCACCAAGCCCACACTAATCACGCCCAGTGCCACCAACACTGCTGCTTCGGGTTTCACGTCGCCGCGTTACTTTCCCAGGATTTCACGACTCCGCGTTACTTTCCCCCCGTTTTCTAAGCTCCGGTAGAAACGCTCCTTCCGTGATCTAGTGTTTTGATCACAAAGCCCGCACTAATCACGCCCAATGTCTTCCGACACTGCTGCTTCCGATCTCACAATTCCGTGTGACAATCCAGGATTTCACAACTCTGTGTTACTTTCCTCCTTTACCTTGTTTTGCTCCAAAACAAGTTTTGCCTTGCTTCCAACTTTGAGACTCTGTAGATGATCTTTCGATGATGCACTTAGTCTCTTGTAGTTGATGAAGATTCTAACACTCTTGGATATTTCTTTTGTAAGCTATGTATCACTCTGAGTGTTTATCTCACAAAGAATATATCAATTTAAGCTCTTGAGATGGAAAGCTTTCTTTGAATTTCGTATGCTCTGTTTAGCTCTGTTCTTTGCTCTTTGTATTCTTGCTTCTCTGCTTTCCACTACTCTTCATCCTTTTATAGCTGGTAATGAGAATCCGTCCGTTGGAAAGAAACGTTCTCATTTTTTAATTTCATCTAGCTGTATAGCCTTTTCAGAGCATAAGATAACGTTGCAGATATGTCAGAGATTCTCTGCAAGTTGAGCTTGAGGTTTTAGCAAAAATGGCGTCCCAAAAACTTCATCTGGTGTAGATCACGCCTCTTGAGATTTCTATCTTCAAAAATATAATCTTCAATTTAATCCCTTACTAGTTTAGACTAGTATTTTCTCATCCCTTACTTATTTGTCAATTGAAATCTCATCCCTTACTTGATTTGGACTTGTAACTTCATCCTTCACTTGGAATTGCATCCCAATTTCATCTTTTGAGAAACTTCATCCCTTTGACTTTGCAAATTGCTTCCCTTTGGCCAAACCATCGCCCAAACTTCATCTGATGGATTTAAACTTGGCTTCTTAAAAAGAATGTGGGATGTGAGATTCAAACATGTGACCTTACATATAATATTTCAAGCTTCTACCAACTCGTCCATACAACCTTTTAGTTATCATCTTGTTTCACTTGATGTACTCCTTTCTTTCTATAGATGCTTAGCTTCATGCAAACTTCAAGTCACGTTCTTTCTTCTTCGGGATTTCTTGAGGGATTTCTTCTTGAATTTCTTTGAGAGATTTCTTCTTCGGATGATAGTCTTCATAACTTGTGTACATATTTTCATATGCATACATCTTCCTCTTCTGTTTGCCATTTTCACTAGACAAATTCTTGATTTTAGGCTTTAAATCTTCTTCATCCATTTCCTCAACTAATGAATTTATTTTTCCCTTTCTTGGTCTATGACTCGACTAGTGTAACCAAAATAAAATTGGGGTTCTACGATTTACAATATGGCATATCAAAATCTATTACAATTTATTCCTAACAGTTACCTCACCCTATATATATATATATATATATATATATATATATATATATATATATATATATATATATATATATATATATAGGAAGGTTCAAGTGCGACAGAGGCTTTAGGTTCGGCGTTGCGGTCAATTACAGGCCATTAGATTAGATAAATCCAATGAATCACATTTATCAAGGCTTCTCCAATATTTTAGCGCACGTTCTCACACTACGCGAACTGCAAGGTTAAAGTCATCATTAGGCACCATAATAGATCAAATCATAGTCTTGTGTGTTTTATGTTCGTTATTGGTGCATTATTAACCTTACTGCGGTGTATTTGAGGATTCGTGTTGGTGCCAAGTTCAGGTGCGCCCGCGCCTTCTCGTGCGGTCAGTGCGGGCGCATTAATAGTTATACAAATATACACCACCCATGTTAGAAAATTCACACCAAAAAAACATGCACAAATTAGATACGCATCACCAGAACGCACCATTAGGTATAAATAAAAGCACGACAAAGTGTTCAGAAATACATCATTGGGGTAGTGAGTTATATGGTGTATTTTTTAGGTGTGTTGTGTGTTTTTTTGTGTACTTGTGCATTTCATTGTTGTGCTTTTTCCTAACACTATTGGTGTCCTTTGTTAACACTGTTGATGTATTCTGTCAAGCGACCGATATAATGACCACTATAATTACCATAACACCCCCCACTTACCAAGGCGCTTAAGTATTCAAATCTTCAAAAATTAGACGTTGCAGTTAGATTAAGCAGAATGGACGATGCTCATATGGCCGCACCGCTGCACCTAAAGCCCCTGCCGCATTTGAACTTTTTCTTCTTCTCTCTCTCTCTCTCTCTCTCTCTCTCTCTATATATATATATATATATATATATATATATATATATATATATATATATATATATATATATATATATATATATATATATATATATATATATATATATATATATATATATAATGGATCAGGTGAAAACTTTCCTTATGTGGAAAATAGGGTTTAATCTCATCCATTGATCCAGTCCAGATCAAAGGTCTAGAATGAAGCTATTTAAAAAAACACGGTGACATTATGGTAATTTTGTGTAAGTTAATTTTTTTTGTCTTTCAGAGCATTTTTTTCTTTCTTGTATAGCACAATATAATGTTGTACCCTTCAGATCATAATGTTGTGCCTTCTAGAGCACACTAATGTGCCTTTTAGAGCACATTGATGTGTCTTTCAACGCACATTGTTGACATTCGAGAGCACACTAATGTGTCTTTTAGAGCACATTGATGTGTCTTTCAACGCGCATTGTTGACCTTCTAGAGCACACTAATGTGCCTTTTAGAGCACATTGATGTATCTTCCAATGCACATTGTTGACCTTTGAGAGCACACTAGCGTGCCTTTTAGAGCACATTGATGTGTCTTCCAATGCACATTGTTGACCTTTCAGAGCATATATTATTGAGCCTTCCAGAACATATTGTTATGTCTTCCATAGCACATTGTTGTGCCTTCGAAATGTATGTTGTTTTGCCTTAGATTACACATTATTGAGTTTTCCAAAGCACATTGTTGAGCCTTTCAGAGCAGATTGTTGAGCCTTTTATAGCACATTTTTGAGCTTTCTAGAGCACATTGTTGTACCTTTGAAGTACATATTGTTTTGCCTTGGAGTGCACATTGTTGAGCCTTTCAGAGCACATTGTTGAGCCTTCTAAAGCACATTGTTGTGCTTTCCAGTGTACACTGATGTGCCATCCAAGAGACAATTTTGTGTCTTCCATGATTTAAATAAAATGCAAAGACTGTAGATTAGAGATGGTTTACTGGAGAAGATGTCATCGGGTAGATTAGAAGTGTTCTTTTTTTATTTAGAGTCGTTGATCTAGACAGATCAAAGACTCATATTTCTCTTCACTTTCGCAACTGAGGCCTTCTTCGCACTGGAGGCTTAGCCTATATATATGTGCACGGCACAACAACTGTGTGTGTGTGAGTGAGAGATTATCATAAAATTACCATAGTAATTACACAGAAGAATAGAAATGATAATTTATTTTGTTCACACGCGCGCACACACACACACACACACACATACACACACACACACACACACACACATATATATTATATATATATATATATATATATATATATATATATATATATATATATATATATATATATATATATATATATATATATATATATATATATATATATATATATATATATATATATATATATATAGGAGTGATCACATGTGGTCAAGTTGTTAGGTGTGGTCGTGTGGCGGAATTTCAGAATACACCAATAGTTAAGTAAGATATGCACCATCAGCGTCAGGAAATACACCACAAAAAATGCACACAAATTAAGTATGCATCACCAACAACACACCATTAGGTGTGAGTAAAACCACAATACAGTGTTCGGAAATACACTATTGGAGTTGGTGAGTTATATGGTGTATTTTTTGGGTCTGTTGTGTATTTTTTGGTATTTTTTTTGCATTTCATTGTGGTGTGTTTCCCTTACACTGTTGGTGCATGTTGTTAAAACTGTTAGTGTATTCTGAAATTCCGCCACACGACCACACCTAACAACATGACCACATATGAGCATTATTCTATATATATATATATATATATATATATATATATATATATATATATATATATATATATATATATATATTATACTGAAGATATACAAGTATAATTGCACAATATTAACATAATTACGTAATAATTATTATGGTAATTAAGAAATTAATTGTATAATTATTAGTATAATTGACTAATAATTATTATGTTAATTAAGCTAATAATTACATGAATATTAGTATAATTACAATTAAACATGGGTTTTTCGATTTTTTTTTAATAATAATTATACCATTAATTCGTTCTAATATGGAGGAGGAGGAAAAAAGTAAAAGCGATATGGTGAAAAGGAATATACTTAAGGTATAAAAGTATAATTGCACAGCTATTTGTAAAATTTTCTAATAATAATTATCTAATAATTACTATGATAATTAAGCTAAACATGCATAGGTCGTTAGTTTTGTTTTTATAATAATTACAATTAAATTAATTCTCCTTTTTTCTCATATTTATTTTATTAATAATATAATTACATAAATTATATTATATATTATTTTTTTTAAATAATTACAACGAGTCATATATTATTCAATTGATTGAGTGATAATTTTGCACTAATTTTATAATCATATTAATGTACACTTTCAAATGTTAGAATTATTTATAATTTCATCTTTAATTTAAATATATAATAAAAGAAATTATATGGCATCGCACGGATAATTAGGCGATTATTCACTCGAATTCAAGCAAAAATAATATCAGAAAGCATAATCGAACAAATACATTTCATCAATTACACTATATAATATTCGTTATTATAATTTATTTAATTGTATATCGATCTAAATATTTTTAAAATATTATAACAAATTCATTACTTGCAAAGCACGATCGAAAATACTAGTTTTAATGATCAAGATTTTTAATTTCCCTTAACTGTTTGTAGCATATTCTAAAACCTATATGGGATCAAAAGACATAGAAAATACTTTTCTCAAAAAATAAAAATAAAAATAAAAAATAAAGACATGGAGAATACTAGATAGTATTGCGGGATTTGCGGCCTAGCAGACGTCAGCTATGGGTTCACGAGACAATGTATCCGTGACATGCAAACCCAAATGCGTATCGCTTTCCCTATCACTTTCATGCACACATTGTAACTTGTACCCCATTTTATGTATATAATATCTAATCTAAAAACATAATAAGTCTCAATTAAAGTTATATTCTTTATTTATGTTCATATTTTTAATGCTAATTATTTTATACATTGTGTAAAATACCTCAACTATTATAACTTCTGTTATCTTTCCATTATTGTTACCATGCACATGCGTCCATCATATATTTTTCTTATATTCTTTAGACATTATATATTGAATTATTATAATAAATAAATTTGATAATACTACTTGTAGACATTATAATAAATAAATTTGATTTCATATAAATATTTTTTTTTATTACAAAAAAAAAGAAGATACCCACATATACAATCTACACCAAGGTTTGAACTCTAGACCTCCCATATAGGGGAACAATCAAAAACCAATGGACCACAAGGTCCTTGGTATAAATTTTAATTAGTAGGGATTTGTTAGTTATTTTAAAAATATAAATATTAGGCATATGTATTTTTTTTTTTTTTTTTTTTGGTTATCCAAGGATATCCCTCCAACTGACAGCTAGACGACTAATCTTGCATCCCTACTGTCAACACATTAAGTGGTAGGGGACTGGCCAAATGGTTTGCTCCATTCAAATGGGTGGAGATCGAATCCCTAACCTCATGCTTAAAGGACAAGGTGCTGAACTACCACGCCAACCATGTTGGTTTTAGGCATATGTTTTTACACATAAAAAAGACTAGTAATACTTATAAAAGAGAAAATAATATATTTTGTTGGACAAATAATTTATTCAAATTCTTAATTATATTTTATTATACTTCGTACATGAATTGTCAATTAATGTTTTTTTTTTTAATCTAACTTTTTATATGATATATGCAGTTAACATATTATGCGCTTGTAATTAATAAATTATATACTTACAGTTCACATAATTTGTACGTGCTTTTAATTTATTTATAAATACATGTTAGTCATAATACTATAGTTACATTATATTATATAGTTTATATTTGTGGCTATAAAATAAGTCTGTTTATTCTAGTCTACACTTCAGTAGAGATTTGTGTTAGCTCTCCATTAGAACTCTATCCTTGTAATCTTCTCTCATTGATTTTGAATTTTGAATCTTGAATCAACGTTCTCTCATCATACATAATTTGTCAATTACAAATACATAATCTGAACGTATTTTGGACCAAGGTCCACAATGCAAGGTGGACCCTGGTCCATGGTATAATTCGCCTACCAATATGCTATGGTGAGACGAGTCCAGCTTCGGAGATGAAGTTAATTTCTATTGTCATATCATCACATTTGTAATTCATCGATATTTACTCAACTCTATACAATTTGAGCTCATTTTCAAATTTCACATCACATTTAAAAAGTAGTAACGATAAAGCAAAATATTAAAAAAAAAAAAACAAAAAAAAAAAAAAAACAAACAAACAAACAAGCAAATGTGGCCAACAAAAATACATTTACAATCTTACAAATCAAATTTCAAATTTTGTGAGATTGCAAATGGAAGAGTTAAAAAAAACATTTGTTTTCTTAGGCGGCAAGCACTACATAAATTTGCAATTCTCAGCTAGCTTTTCATGGATATGAATTTGATAAATAAGAAAAAATTAAATAATAGGATGGTAAGGCTATTCACAGCGCTGAAACATTATTGTGTGGATCATGGTCCACACAAGTTGTGAGGACCATATTTTACTTATTGTAAAATAATGTATACTTAGTATAAAAAAAATGTATACTTAATACAAAAATAATGTACATTGTATTTAGGAGATGTACATTATTTGTGTTCTGAGTGTATATTATATTGTATAATGTATATTCAGTACAAAAATAATGTACATATAATATATTAAAAATGTACTTGTTGTTATGATCCACGTGTGGACCATGGTCCACACAATAATTTGCCAAAATTCTCCCCCTTCCAACCCCATGTCATTATTTTTTCTTAATCCAACTGGGCTGGTTTTGCAATTTTGATAGGAGCAGAATTGCATAAGGCAAAGTTTATGTAGGGCGATCTTCTAATGAGAATCACCCTCTCTATGAATTTATGAGAATTAATCTGTGTATTAAAAAAATAGATCTATAAATGAGATTAATTAGAAAATTACAAATACATATGTGCATATAGTGCATTATGCTGTGTACATATTAAGTATGTGTATGTGCAACATAGGGACATGCTTAATATGCACATAGCACAATGCCTCATATGCACACCCGTGTTTTTTAATTCTCAATTAATCTGATCCATAGATATAATTTTTTAATGCATCCAATTGATTCTCATGGACTCATGGAGATGGTGGTTCTCATATGACAACTAATCCCGTGTCCATAGGGAGAATGTGCTGTGTACAATTGGAGGTTTCAAAATTCGCGTGTGCATATTAAACATTCTTTTGTAAGCATGTCAGCATGTGTTATGAGTAATTGGGGGATTCAAATTTCGCGTGTGCATATTAAGCATGTGTTGTGTGCAACATAGGATATGCACACGCGAATTTTGAACCCTCCCAACTAATCTCATTTATTGATCTAATTTTTTTAATGCACCATATTGGTTCTCATGGACTCATTTAGTAGGTCTATAACATACAACATATTGTGTGTCTTATATTATGAATTTATCTTGTATTATTAAATTTTGTGTCTATATATAGAGAACATAAATTCTCTACCTAAATCAAATTTAAAAGTAAGTAAATATATAACATGTATATGTGTCTTGTGTTATGAAATTATGTATCTTAAGAGTATGAATTATGTAGTTGGAATAGATTAGTATTTGTGTTGAAACATGAAAAATGGAAAATCGTAAAATCCGTTAAAACTTAAATATAAATACGACATCGTTTCATCCAAGATCTATAATACTATATGAACCCTGGTCCACGAAATAAATTGTCAAATCACACTGCGCCCTATAGCCTTTAGATTTCAACTAGTATTTGTCCCGTGCGATGCACGGAAAATATGTTATAAAAATATACACTATATGAGGTTTATTCATATATAAATTTTTTGTTATTTAATAATTATTATGTGTGAATTCCTATGATAAAATTATGAACATAAATATATTTACAATTAAATAATATTTAAGGTGGGTGATTACTACAAATCTTAAACTATATTAAAAATGAGTTAATCAACGATTTGGTCCCTCAATTATTACCAAACTGTGAATGTTGTCCTTTAATTCCTTAATCATCGATTTAGTCCCTGAAAATAACTGTTTTTAGTCATTTTAGTCCCTCCGTCCGTTTTCCGGCTACACTCCGGTTAGACCTCCGATTTACCAGGGTCATTTTTGTCATTTTATTTGTTTATTCACTCCAAGGAATATTTCTCCGGCGGTTCTAGCATGCTAGCAAGTATCCGGCACTCGATTGCACGTCGGAGACCGTCCTCGAACCCATGGCTTCCATCAGCGCTGGCTCCGCTTCCAGCTTTTCCGCCGGAGGATTCGAGTGCCGGATACTTGCCAGCACTCCGGTTAGACCTCCATTTACCAGGGTTCCAGCTTTTCCGCCGGAGGAATCGAGTGCCGGATACTTGCCAGCACTTGCTAGAACCGTCGGAGAAATATTCCTTAGCTTGGAGTGAATAAACAAATGAAATGACAAAATTGACCCTGGTAAATGGAGGTCTAACCGGAGTGTAGCCGGAAAACGGACGGAGGGACTAAAATGACTAAAAACAGTTATTTTCGGGGACTAAATCGATGATTAAGGAATTAAAGGACAACATTCACAGTTTGACAATAATTGAGGAACCAAATCGTTGATTAACTCTATTAAAAATTGAGTACATAGTATTTAATATTATAAATTTTTAAGAACTTAGTAAACTACAATAGTAATTGAATTACAATTTTAGAGTCACCACGGATCAAAATTTTTAGACCTTTGAGATTTCTAACTCTAGATGTAGCAACATACAATTGACCTTTAAAGACCAAAATCACAATCTTAGTTAGAACATTGATTTTTTTCTTCCAAATACTATCGAATTAAGTGTGTAATCAATAAAAGATGAGAACTAATAATTCGAGAATATAATCTTAATGTTACTAAGCCTACTTCACGTCAATTAAGTTGGAGAGTGTTGTTGGATAGTATCCGATGAATCCACGAATAACGCATCTTTGTCTCCGTAGTCCTTAAGACCATATGACTTTAAGATGTGAAAATTAAATGTTACATTTAATTTTCACATCTTAAAGTAATTTTCACATCTTAAAGTTCATTTAATTCTCACAAGACTTTCACATCTTAAAGCCATATGGTCTTGTGAAAATTAAATGCGAACATTCAATTTTCACAAGACCATATAGCTTTATTATATATAGGATTCCTAGCTTCACTTGTGGAACGGCGTTTCATTTCCTTTTCGGTGGGTGATTTGACTCATAGATATGGCAATGTGGGCTAGGCTCACATGAATTAAAATGGATTTAACTCATATGGATTGGTTTAGGCACGACTAATGTGCTATTGTGCTTGGATTGGCACATCACGATCTTGTGTTAATGATTTTCTCTTTTTAATTATTTTTTTAATCTTGTAGAATAAAATGTAGTGATTTAAATTTGTTTTACATACAAGGTAAATTTGATTCTTATGTATTAGTTTAAATTTATTTATTGTAACGTGTAATAATTTTAATTTTGAAATTGAAAGATTTAGGGCACATCATTTTGAAAATGTAATACCCTTAGCACAGAAAAAAAAAAAAACACATCACATCAGTTTATAAAGTAATCATAAGAATGCAACCATCTCCTTAATACTCCAAAAATCTCTCCTGAAATGGAATTGTTACCTTAATTGTCTTTTAAAATAAGCATGTCGCTTTCCTTCTGCTTAGACAGTTGGACATCATCCTCATAGTATATGTTTCCAAGTGTGTATTCCTATGTCTATCCAAATATCTGAATTTCAAAACAAATAAAAATAACAGTTTTAATATCACAGTTTAATATATAGTATCAGTTAAATCCATCTGAATTTCAAAACAAATAAAAAAACAGTTTTAATACCACAGTTTAATTAGTATTTAATATCACAGTTTAATATATAGTATCAGTTAAATTCATAGGCCAATAAAATATAAGCAAGTGCTAATTGGTAGTTTCTATTTTTCTATAGAATAGTGTAGGCCATGTGATAAAAAAAAAATGTTCATATTCTATAGAATAGTGTAGGGGATGAATTTTATTGTCTAATAATAATTGTGTGAACTGCAATGAAGTTTAAAATGTAAATGTATTCCTCTTAGCAATGGTAGATTGGACACAGTATCAGTTGTAATACAAGTAATCAAAAATCAGTTGTAATGTCACACACTGAAATTAAATACATACCCTTAAGAATAGGTAGATTTGAGATGAAAAACAAATCTTCAAGAACCTATTATTTGCTGCAAAATAAAAAATAATTTAGTTATAAGTAATATTATAAGTTTCTCAAGCTTAATCCAAAGAAGGGTAATCCTTACAAAGGAATTTCATATTAAGCTTGAGTATAAATATCCAAGTTGTCTTGCAAAAATAAATTACAGTTAGTTAAACACCGGCTCAAAGAGGTTATCTATGCTAAACTTAATTTCAAGTAATTAAAATTCAATTCAAGTAACCAATTTACACTAACAGAGCTTAACTAGCAGTGTTGATCATGTAATAACAAATAGAATGGTTAGCAAATGAGGTGTAGTAGTGGTTTAGGGTATACCAAAATTTAGTCTACCAAAATATTTGAGGACATATTAACCACAAAAAGGTATATCAAAATTTGTTCTAGGTGTAACCTATTTTATGATTAGGTTCAAGGAACACAAGTAAACCTTTCAACTTCTCGAGGTAATTGGAAACATGAATAATTAAGTGCATCAGATGTGTTCTACAAGACAAGCCAAAGGAATTTCTCAATAAATAGCACAACCTTAACAACAGGATTGAATTTACACCTATTTTTCTGAAGACAAAGAAATCTTTCTATCAAAACCACATAAGGGCATTTGGGTTACAGACAGTGAGGAAGATTACATCTTCATGCACCATTGGAGCAAAGAGGAAGCATTATCATCAAAACGAAGGTATTTCTCATGTCAAAATGCTTAAATACACTTATTACATCAAAGTTTAGGCTTAGAAACAACTTATCTTGGGCCAAAATTTAGTCTGGACTATGCCAAAATTGAGTTTATTCGGAACAGTGGCCTCCAGATTTCTTAGACTGCAATAACAACAACAAAAATGATATCAACACTAACCCTAAACCCTGCGATTTGTAATTAAATACAAAAATAGTAGGAGACATGGATACAAATCTGTATAAAACAATAATAAAATAAGTAGTTTGAATACTTAGCTCAAAATTTGGGGAAAAAGTGAACTGATTTGAGATCAAATCAACGATTCCACCTTCTACCATGCTTATCGCCAACCTCTGGTAGATCTCAGTCAAGAATCGGACCTCGGCGATTTGATCTCACTGTAACCCTACACTCAGATTGAAGTTGGAATCGTACAGTATTGCATGTCGAAATTTTGTGATCAAAACTTCATCATCTTCATCGTGAAGGTGTTTCTAGGTGTGTTCAAAACTCCCATAAAAAGATGAAAGAAAGAACCATAGAAAGCCTTTTTCCGAAATGAAATAACCAAAAAAAATGGACTTTAAGAGGTATAAATTACACTCAGATTCCCAGATGGCCTCTCGGATTTCTAAGCTTTCTATATAAAAGATCTAGGCTCACAGTGCAGAGGTGTAGGTAGAGCGAGTGATAGAGCAGAGATGGAGATGTAGAAGAATAACTGGTGGATTCGCTAGAATCCACCGGTGGAAGCTGCTGGAAACCGAGAGCGATAGAGACAGAGGTAGAGGACGATGAAGTCAACAACGTTGATTAGGCAACCATAGTAATAGAAATCCGATTATTAGGGTTATTATTATTATTATTATTATTATTATTATTATTATTATTCATATTATTTACTATTATTATTATTATTATTATTATTATTATTATTATTATTATTATTATTATTATTATTATTATTATTATTATTATTATTATTATTATTATTATTATTATTATTATTATTATTATTAGAGATTAGAGATTATTAATTCCTATTTATGGATAATATTTTTAATTTATAATATTTAGGATATAATATATTTTTACTACTTACTAACATTAGTATTGAATATGAGTTTGTCATTTTATTGTATTTTGTCAAATTTTTATAAACGAATATCTATTGTATATTCTCATTGTTTTAATTGTTTAAATTATCTAAGTTGATATGAATGTGATATTATATCAATTTAATTACACATCATATCACACAAGTATAAGAAAATCTAATCGCAAGGTATTATTGGCAGATCAAATATTTTTCAAATAACAAATTATACGATTGGTAAGTTCTTATTGCTAATAACATATATAGAAAGTCAAATCTCAATTAATTTTATAGCAAATCGAGTCCTAATTTTTGGCCACCAAATTTGCAATATATTTTGTTACGCAATATAGATCACTCATTGAGTTTATGTAATGGTACGAGATTAGTCATGACAAGATTGTCCGAGCATGTTATTGAGGCTAAAATAATGACGGGTGACAATGTTGGGAGTTCATGTTGATACCAAGAATGTCATGACTCCATCGGATACAAGATTGCCTTTCAAATTTCAAAGGAGACAATTCCCATTAATATTGTCATATGCAATGACAATAAATAAAAGTCAAGGTCAAACACTATCTCATATTGGGTTGCTCTTGAAGAAATCAGTGTTTGTACATAACCAATTGTATGTTGTTGCATCTAGAGTTAACACTCTTAAAGGTCTAAAGATTATAATTTGTAATGAGCTTAACAAGAGTTGTACTTCAACAACTAATGTTGTGTACCATGGAGTTTTCAATAATTTGTAAATAAAATACCAATTTACAATTTAATCATTTCTTTATGTGTAAATTGCAATATACTTGAATAGTGTTTAACATGTAATATGTGTATTTTATTACATAACATATTGCACAATTATTTACTTTACTTCAATAACAACATATAAAATTAATATACTCCGTGTAATTTATTGACCGTGTATCGCACGGGTACCTTTGCAGTTCAAAAACCCAGATCTGTACTCAGATCCGACATGCATGGGTTCATTCTTGCCTATAAGAAATACAGGACATATAATATAGAAATGAATTTCAACAAACTTTAGGATTTCGTAGAAATGGAGTTGAAAGATGAATCCCATAATCGAAACTATTTTGAAACACCTTGAATCGCCCAGAAATTTCTCCTTAAACCTATATGAACAAAGATAGATGTTCAAAATCGAAGAAATAGAATATCAATTTCTTGCGCGACAGAGCTTCGAATAGAACTTCTCCGACCCATAAATGTGTCTGAGAAGTCAACTTGCTTGCAAGTAAAAATGCAAAAGAATGAGAGCAGAGGTGGCGTGGTTTCTAGAATCGCAGTCCAACTCCTTCCAACCACAATATATGTATGTATTATATGTAATATATAATATATAATATTATACTCCGTATATTTTATGTATATATATAGTTACCCAACTTCGAAATATGGTAAAAAAAAATTATATATATAGTTAAATTATATGTATACATAGTATTTATTTACATAAGGATCATCGAATGTAGTTCCAAATAATAAATTAATAAATTATATAATAAACATTCAATTGTTTAATTATGTACTTAAAATCCTTATAACATTATATTTTATAAGTTATATTGTATACAAAATTAAGTTCGTTCTAATATTTATTGAAATCATGTAATTAGATACATTACTAATGTTGTATATCACGATGTTTTCAATAATTTGTAATTTTGATAAGTTTTTTTTTTTTTTTTTTTTTTTTTTTTTTTTTTTTTTTTTTTTTTTAATACCATAACATTAATTGCAACTATTTGTAATATACCATTTATATATTATTTTTGTTGCATTCCCACACATATTTCATTTATATGTTATAAATTATAACCGCATTATTTCACACAATTTATAATATAACAACCACATAATTAATACTTTTTAATTTACATACCGTGCAGCGCACGGGGCAAATACTAGTATACACTATATGAGGTTTATTCATATATAAATTTTTTGTTATTTAATAATTATTATGTGTGAATTCCTATGATAAAATTATGAACATAAATATATTTACAATTAAAATAATATTTAAGGTGGGTGATTACTACAAATCTTAAACTATATTAAAAATGAGTTAATCAACGATTTGGTCCCTCAATTATTGCCAAACTGTGAATGTTGTCCTTTAATTCCTTAATCATCGATTTAGTCCCTGAAAATAACTGTTTTTTAGTCATTTTAGTCCCTCCGTCCGTTTTCCGGCTACACTCCGGTTAGACCTCCGATTTACCAGGGTCATTTTTGTCATTTCATTTGTTTATTCACTCCAAGGAATATTTCTCCGGCGGTTCTAGCATGCTAGCAAGTATCCGGCACTCGATTGCACGCCGGAGACCGTCCTCGAACCCATGGCTTCCATCAGCGCTGGCTCCGCTTCCAGCTTTTCCGCAGGAGGAATCGAGTGCCGGATACTTGCCAGCACTCCGGTTAGACCTCCATTTACCAGGGTTCCAGCTTTTCCGCCGGAGGAATCGAGTGCCGGATACTTGCCAGCACTTGCTAGAACCGTCGGAGAAATATTCCTTAGCTTGGAGTGAATAAACAAATGAAATGACAAAATTGACCTTGGTAAATGGAGGTCTAACCGGAGTGTAGCCGGAAAACGGACGGAGGGACTAAAATGACTAAAAACAGTTATTTTCGGGGACTAAATCGATGATTAAGGAATTAAAGGACAACATTCACAGTTTGACAATAATTGAGGAACCAAATCGTTAATTAACTCTATTAAAAATTGAGTACATAGTATTTAATATTATAAATTTTTAAGAACTTAGTAAACTACAATAGTAATTGAATTACAATTTTAGAGTCACCACGGATCAAAATTTTTAGACCTTTGAGATTTCTAACTTTAGATGTAGCAACATACAATTGACCTTTAAAGACCAAAATCACAATCTTAGTTAGAACATTGATTTTTTTCTTCCAAATACTATCGAATTAAGTGTGTAATCAATAAAAGATGAGAACTAATAATTCGAGAATATAATCTTAATGTTACTAAGCCTACTTCACGTCAATTAAGTTGGAGAGTGTTGTTGGATAGTATCCGATGAATCCACGAATAACGCATCTTTGTCTCCGTAGTCCTTAAGACCATATGACTTTAAGATGTGAAAATTAAATGTTACATTTAATTTTCACATCTTAAAGTAATTTTCACATCTTAAAGTTCATTTAATTCTCACAAGACTTTCACATCTTAAAGCCATATGGTCTTGTGAAAATTAAATGCGAACATTCAATTTTCACAAGACCATATAGCTTTATTATATATAGGATTCCTAGTTTCACTTGTAGAACGGCGTTTCATTTCCTTTTCGGTGGGTGATTTGACTCATAGATATGGCAATGTGGGCTAGGCTCACATGAATTAAAATGGATTTAACTCATATGGATTGGTTTAGGCACGACTAATGTGCTATTGTGCTTGGATTGGCACATCACGATCTTGTGTTAATGATTTTCTCTTTTTAATTATTTTTTTAATCTTGTAGAATAAAATGTAGTGATTTAAATTTGTTTTACATACAAGGTAAATTTGATTCTTATGTATTAGTTTAAATTTATTTATTGTAACGTGTATTAATTTTAATTTTGAAATTGAAAGATTTAGTTTTTAGCGTATAAATTTGAAACTTTATAAATGTATAAAAATATATAATTTAAAAATTATACAAATGCTTAATAAATTTAAAATTTTATAATTAGTAAATATAAAAAGAATAAATTATAATTTTAAACAAATTATTTATTTAAATATTTTAATGGATTAAAGTGACTGGATCAAGTTAACATTTTAATAATGTGGATTGGGCCAGCATGACAACCTTAGTGAATGCATGTCCAGACGTTATGACATGGAACCGTGTTCACCATTCATGGTGAACACGGTTCTAACGGTGTTAGTACATCGTTATCTTCTTTTTTTTTTTTTTTTTTTTTTTTTTAATTGCATGACTTTTCTTCTTTATTTTCACATTTTGCGGTTTCACTTTAATTTGAGGTGAATAAAGATTTCGGACATTCATAAATTATGAATTCATGCCTGCACATTCACTTTGGAACCATGCCTACACATTCCCGTCCGAAATCACGGACATTCATAAATTATGAATCCATGGCTGCACATTCACTTTGGAACCATGCCTACACATTCACTTTGGAACCATGAGATTATGAATTTTCTGTTATAAGATTATGAATTTTCTGTTATGAGATTATGAATTTTCAGTTATGAGATTATGAATTTTCTGTTATGCGATTATGAATTTTCTGTTATGAGATTATGAATTTTCATTACATTCATAAATTATGAATTCATGCCTGCACATTCACTTTGGAACCATGCCTACATATTCCCGTCCGAAATCACGGACATTCATAAATTATGAATCCATGCCTGCACATTCACTTTGGAACCATGCCTACACATTCACTTTGGAACCATGAGATTATGAATTTTCTGTTATAAGATTATGAATTTTCTGTTATGAGATTATGAATTTTCAGTTGTGAGATTATGAATTTTCTATTATGCGATTATGAATTTTCTCTTATGAGATTATGAATTTTCATAAAATTCATAATCTTATAACAGAAAATTCATAATTTGATCAAACGCGCGCCGTTAACTCCACATCCGCGAATTTTATTTTTTTTTGGCCTAAAAACGACATCGTTTTGCCTTGTGTTCACCATTCTCGGTGAACACGATTCCATGGCATAATTTGCGATGCATGTCCATGTGGGCTAGACCTAGGTTAGTACTCAATTGTTATGCCATGGACCGGTGTCCACCTTGCAAGGTGGACTCAAATCCAAAACGATGCCGTTTAGCTTCAAAAGAATGTCGTCTGAATATATATATATATATATATATATATATATATATATATATATATATATATATATATATATATATATATATATATATATATATATATTCAGACGGCATTCTTTTGAAGCTAAACGGCATCGTTTTGGATTTGAGTCCACCTTGCAAGGTGGACACCGGTCCATGGCATAACAATTTCAGGTGCGGCAGTGTCTTACGGTGCGGTTATTTCTTACAGTGCGGCAACACCAATAGTTCACCAAATATGCACCATCAACGTTAGGAAATACACCACACAAAACAGAGTAAACAGAGCCCTGCATCACTAAACACACACCATTAGGTGTGAGTAAAAACACCATACACTGTTCGGAAATACACCATTGGGGGTGGTGAGTTATATGGTGTGTTTTTTTGAGTCTGTGGTGTATTTTGTGATGTTTTATTACATTTCATTGGGGTGTGTTTTTATTACACTGTTGGTGCATATTGTTAACACTATTGGTGTATTCTGGAATTTGACCGCACCGCCGCACCGTAAGACCCCGCCGCATATGAGCGCTCTTATATATATATATATATATATATATATATATATATATATATATATATATATATATATATATATATATATATATATATATATATATATATATATAGTTTTGTACGCGCATTGCGCGATTGGAATAATGCCCAATGTTTTTTTTAAATAAGTACTTTAAAGTATATCAATGCAAGATTATATTAAAATTGTTCATGCATAGATAATTGAATGTTAAATTTGCGTATTTAAATAGGTAATTCTAAGTTTACAAATGCAAGATAATATAATCAAGATTGATTATAATTTTCAACAAAATAATTGTATAGGTATGGTTGAAACCAAATATGAGATATAATGGAGAGCAAATAAAAATTAGGGCATAAAATATTAAATGTATACTAATATTGAAGAGCTAACTGCTGATTGCCAAACAAGGACATTGCGAGGTAGTTTCCACTTCAATTTGTTGTGTGATTTGAATACTCTTTTTGTCAATAAATCCCCCAAGTAGTTAATATAATTGGCTTATATATATATATATATATATATATATATATATATATATATATATATATATATATATATATATATATATTTTAATATCTGGAATGGAGGGGGATACCCGAAAAGACAGATCAAACCACCCTGTGGGCATAAACAGCCCGATGAACCCTGCATATATAAGTTGCACCAATCTTGTCAAGGGTGACTAACTCCATGAGGTGAGGCGGAGGTGTCTCATAAGTACGTAGACCGGCGCCATCCAAATCTCCCATTGCCGCAAGTTTATCTGCAACACGGTTTTGCTCCCTGAAAACGTGCGTATACCTCACTTCCATCAGACTAGATGCTTCCCGCACACAAAGCCTGCCAATATTATGATTTTGGTGTCTCCACCCTTCCTCTGTACACAAGCTTTCCACCAAGGATTTTGAATCACATTCGACTATGACCCTCATGGCGCCGTATGCATTCGCCATCCGAAGTCCCTGCACCACACCCCACGCTTCTGCAGCTTCAACAGAGCACCTACCGATCGTGAACGAGAAGCCCCTACACCAATCTCCATGCACATCGCATAGAACCCCGCCACAGCTCGTTGCACCCGTTCGCTTGAAGCTGCCGTCAACGTTTAATTTGAACCAACCCGCCACCGGCTTCCTCCAAGAAACGCATGCATCGATATATTTATTTCGGCCCTGTAGAGTCGCCTGCTTCTTTTTAAAAGCCCCAAGCACTTCATGATCATAATTTTGCAGCCAAGCTACCTTATGGTTAACCGCAGTGTTTATCCCGTTAAATACCTCATCGTTTCGCCACCTCCAGATCCACCAAAGTCTGATGCCAAACTTTTCTGGCCAATCCTCCGTAAAACCGTCATTCGCGTTTCCTCGGATGTTAACTTCGAACCATTCCCCCCCAGTTCAAGCTTCGTAGATTTTCCCGTACACGCCAATGCAGTGAAGTTTCCCAGATTGGTCTAGCGGCGTCACAGTCTCTGAACAGGTGGTTCATGTCCTCCCTCTTACCTGCACAACGAAAACAAATGTCATTAGTCGTAAGGTGGCGTCTCGCCCGTTCCATATTTGTCAAAATCTTCCCATGTCGCACAAGCCAGACGAAAACAGAGATTTTGGCCGGCACCCTCAAAGTCCAGATGGTACTCCACATTTGATCAGTACTCCCGACATGAGAGGGGTCCATCAAGGCATAGGCTGAACGCACCGAAAACCGGCCTCGAGGATCCGGCCCCCAACCCCACTCGTCATGGACGCCTGCTTCTGTTAACTCAAAGCCAGCGAGAGTATGAAGTTCTTCCCGCGGTAGGGACTGCTCCAGAATCTCCCATTTCCAACCTTTGGCTTGGTCCCAGTACTCCTCAATGTTTGCGTACAATTCCGGAAGGCTCAACAGATGGAGCAATTTTTCGTATAAAGGATAAGTGGTCAACCACTTATCCATCCAGAACCTCGTAGCTTTACCATCCCTAACAATTCGCATGACGCCTATCTCCAGGCTGTTATTGGCGCCACACATACCACGCCAAACATTTGAAATCTTACGTCGACTCGAGATGTCCATCGTAGCGCCCACCCTATGATTATACTTGGTAGCCAGAGTTTTTGCCCAAAGGGCTGTGGGTTCCGTTCGATACCGCCAACAGAGCTTAACCATGCAAGCCACATTCATTTCATGCAGCTTCCTCAGACCAAGACCTCTATTTGCTTTCCCCGTAGTAACCAACTCCCAATTGACCAAGCTCATTTTCCTTCCCCCCGTCTGATCATTGCTACCCCAGATAAAACGCTCGGTTCTTTTCTCAATTTCGGCGCAGACACCTTTCGGGAGCGCCGCCGTCTGCATGGTGTAGACCAGGATTGCGTTTAAAACGGATTTCGCCAGAGTTATTCTCCCGACTAGAGACAGCGTTTTAGCTTTCCATCCTTCCAGTCTGCTAGTAATCCGTTCTAAGAGACCTGCATACGTGTTGCAAATGATCCGACCATGAAGGGAGGGTACACCTAAGTATCGTCCCAAGTCTTTTATTTCCTCAATACCTAACTTGTTTGCAATCCTGGTTGCCATCTCTGACGATGTACTTTTAGAAAAATGAACCTGTGATTTATTGAGACTGATTTTCTGTCCTGACACTTTGCAGAAGGAATCCAAGCAGCGTTGTACAACCTCAACTTGTTCTTCAGAAGCCTCGGTAAATAGTACCATATAATCAACAAAGTAGAGGTGTGACAAAATTGGTCCGTCTGGGGCCAATTGAATTCCTTTCCAGTTTTGATTGTTCACTTCTGCTAGGATTAAATGACTGAGCCGTTCTATGCAAAGAACAAAAAGAGCTGGGGACATGGCGTCACCTTGCCTTATTCCTCTCGCAGGTGTAAACTGGTCGAGGCATTCGCCATTCCATAAAACTGCAAGCTTAGAAGTAGAAACACATGCCATTATAATATTTACCCAACTAGAATTAAAACCTGCGTGTACCAAAGTATCTCAAATGAAGTCCCATGATAGTCTGTCGTATGCTTTCTCCAGATCCAATTTAATAGCCATGAACCCCTTTTTTCCACGGGCTTCCCGCATTGAGTGCATAATTTCCTGGTACACAATAATGTTGTCTGAAATTTGCCTTCCTGGGACAAACGAGCTTTGGTGCGGTCCGATCACCTGAGGCAAAATGATTTTCAACCGGTTAGTAATTGTCTTAGTTAAAATTTTATAACTTACATCGCAAAGGCTTATTGGGCGGAACTGCTTGATCGTATCAGGACCCCGGACTTTTGGAATGAGCGCTACCAGGGTATCATTTAAGCCTTCAGGAAGGCTACCAGTGTTGATTGCCTCCCTGACCAAATTAAAGACGCTATCTCCGGTTATGTCCCACATGTGCTGGTAAAAACCAGCTGGAAGACCATCTGGGCCCGGGGCTTTGAAGGGTTTCATGTCGAAGACCGCTTGTTGCACTTCCTCCTTAGTGACTGGTCTATTAAAGACCCTCCAAACCGTGTGCCTAAGTCTTGGCCTCTTGGGAAGCCTAGCTCATTACTTGGCCAGTCATGAGTCGTCGTGGGCCCGGTGAAAAGATTAATGAAAAACTTTCTAACGTGTTCCCGTAGACCGGGCCCCTCCGGAATCCAATTTCCATCCTCATCCCTGAGCCCGGACACCTTTGTGCGGGATTTGCGTATTGTAGCAGCTGCGTGGTAGTAGGCGGTATTTCTGTCCCCTGATGTTATCCAATCCTCTCTCGACCTTTGGAACCACAAAAACTCTTCTTGATAAAGGGTATTTTCCAGCTCACTTCTTAATTTCTTTTCCAATTTTCCCAAACCATTATGGGACTTGCTAGCTTGAACCTTCTGAATACCTCTAATTCTGGCCAAAAGGTCTTTCTTTCGTTTAAAAATATTTCCAAACACCTCCCTATTCCAAATATTAAGATCATGAGCCACCTTCTGAACGTTTACGGTCAAGCCAACTCCGGTGTCCCAGGTCCGCTGCACTAATGTTGACACGTCCTGATTTGTGAGCCAAGCAGCCTGAAATTGAAAACGAAAATGGTTAGAATGGTTGTCCTTTCGGCCCCCGAGTAAGCGTATCAACAAAGGGGCATGATCCGATGCAACCCTTGGCAGATGCTCCACCGAAGCATCCGGGAATCTGACGTGCCACTCGAAGTTGCACAAGGCTCGGTCTAGCCGGGCTCCTTTTATAAAATCCGTCGACCCATCTTTTACCCAAGTCATCTTGGGCCCCGTAAAGCCCAGGTCAATAAGACCTTCATCCTGGATCCAAGTAACAAAATCTGCACTTCTTTGGGATGAGTAAGAAATATAATTGGCCGTTTCATCCTTGGTAGTGACCGAATTGAAATCCCCAGCCACGAGCCAGGGTCCTTGTGGGCCCTTTTTGGATTGAGTCAGATCGCGCCATAATCTGCGTCTTAGATTGTGAGCTAGACTTCCATACACCGGAGCAAACACTCATGGCGGTTGTCCACTTTGGGAAACATGCAAAAGAATGAACTGCGGGTGAGTGAAGAGGACTGAGATATGAACCGGGTCCTTCCAGAGAACCCAGATGCCCCCACTAAAACCCACAGCTTCCACTCGAACCCAATCCGAGAAGCCGAACATAGAACAAATTTTGTTAGCCTGCACTCCTGAAACTTTTGGCTCGAACAAACCAAGGATGCTGGGTTTGTAGACCTGCAATAAAAGTTTAAGGGCACGGTGGAATGACTTTCCACTCGCCCCTTGACAATTCCAGAGCAAAAAATCCAGTAAACAAAGCAGGGGGAAAAGGAAAAATAAACCCTAGGGAGAGAACACAACATTCAAAACACACAAAGAAAGTACTCAAAGGCCAATGTTGGCCTCCTCATTCCCATCAAAACCATCCTGGGTTGTACCAAGGGCCATCACAACATCGCCCTCTTCATCCACTCGTTCTGGAGGGTCGGCGTGGTGCTCGTTCGTGGGCTGCCAAACTGGTGACGGGAGATCGCCAATCTCGTCTACCGCAAAAACTCTTGACGAGTGAATCACCAGTCCACCTTGCTCCCCTCGAACAACGATATGTTCATCTTCTTCCGCCGCCCGCCTAGTTCCAACTTGGCCACCTCCCCGGGCTCGTGTGATTGCGTCCCTTCTGGTTGCCTGTGCACGACTCATCCCCGCAGGTTCATTCAGAATCTGTCTTTCCACTACGACCACAATCGGTCTTCTCGCACCAGTACCCGCAACCAATCCAGTTCGAACGCCCTGCGTTTCCTCCGTCACAACCGGTGGTGGCCTCTTCGGATCTGCCTCGTCGACATGTGCTGCCACATCCGCCACTTCTGGGTCCCCGATTTCCGTCTCCTCCACGGCAAGCAGCCCAAACCTCGAATTCTGCATTCCACCATCTCGCTCGGCAACCGCACCACGTCGTCTCTCCTCCGTAGCCCGCGGAGGTCTCACTGGTTGCTTGGGACCCGCTCGCGCCCTCCTCCCAGGGGCGATCATCCAAGCTCCGAAAGGCTCTGCGCCAATAGTAACCCCACGCTTCTCTCCTACAGCATGGCTAACGCCCTCCGCACGCTGATCATCACTCTCTTCAGCTTCCGGTCTAGTCGTTTTCGGGCATGCCTCAGGGTTGTGGCCATAAACTCCACATGTGAAACAAACCATATGAATACCCTCATATGCTACCGATCTCACGCGACCCTTGTATGTGAACTTCGAGATCAAAGGCTTCGTTATATCAACTTCGACGCAGACCCTAGCAAACATCCCTCGGGAAACCATACTCCTCGCTTGATCTACCCAAACCGTACGTTCCACCTTATTGCCTAGCTTCTTGAGAAAAATCAAACTGTAATACTCAGCAGGTAAACAAGGGATTCGAATCCATACCAGGACTTTTTCCGTGACATCGGAAAAAGGATCAAAATCCGGCACCCATGGCTTCACTATTAGGTAGTGATCAATGATCATCCATGGTCCTTCAAACATCGCGTATTCCAGGTCCTCCACTGCCCCGAACCTGACGATAAAATATTCGTTATCAATGGCAATCAGGTCCATCTTCCCGTTTGGCTTTCACATGGATGTAAGGCGACGTAACAGATATGCGTATCCAACATTTCTCCCCATCACCTTTATGATTATCGCCTTCCGCCATGGTGCTCGAATTTCTTTCACCTCAGCCTGTGTTAGGCGGATCGTCGGGCAGAGTGGGTCCTCGTCGTCTTCATCCGAAAGATCCTCTTCGCTTTCCTCTTCCATCGTCTCCTCTGTCTGTCGCACATTCCGTTCATCCTGCCCAGAGACAGTCTCGGCGTACGTTCGACGAGAGGCCTCCGAAACCTGTATCAAAGAAGGATGCGTTACAGGAAGCACTGTTTCACTTACATGCGTTACCTGCATGGCCGGTTCGTCGTTCGTCATCAAGACCTCTATCGGCGTTTCGGGAACACCATCAAGCCCGTCGAGCGCTGGCTGTGTGGAGGATTCTTCTCCCGATCCGTCACCTTTTTTGGCCTTCTTCGTACTCCGTTCTAACAGATCTCGATCTTCCTCAGATCACTGACAAGAGAGCGTTTCTCCAATCGTTTCCATCAGATATATATATATATATATATATATATATATATATATATATATATATATATATATATATATATATATATATATATATATATATATATATATATATATATATATATATATATATATATATATATATATATATATATATATATAACTATTATTATTATTATTATTATTATTATTATTATTATTATTAAATATATGTATACCCTTAGGTCATTTTACATGTTAATCTAAACAGCTAATTTTTTCAAATATCTTTTTACCCACCGTTGGTATAATTCACTGGTCGAATCTGCTAATATAATCCGCTAACGCTAATCGCTAACGGCTGATTGTCAAACAAGGACATTGCAAGATAGTTCTCACTTCAATTTGTTGTGTGATTTGAATACTCTCTTTGTCAACAAATCCCTCAAGTAGTTAATATGATTGACTTTATTAATTATATATATATTTTTTAATTTTTTCATGGTATTAATAAAATACTTGGTAAATAAATATATAACAATATTTTGTATTATAACTTTGATATTTAATTAAAAAAATAATGCACAAAATAAAAAGATAATAGACAATGTAGTGAATATAATCAATTGATGAATTTGAATGTAAAGAATTTTTACATTGGATAAAAATAAACACAATATAACTAATAAAATTATTTCTCTTAATTAATTTATTGATAATGAATAATTTTATTTTTAATAAAGACATTGTAGGGATAATGTAGCGAATATAATCAATTGATGAATTCTAATGTAAAGAATTTTTATATTGGAGAAAAATAAAGACAATATAACTAATGAAATTATTTCTCTTATTTAATTTATTGATAATGAATAATTTTTTTTTGAATAAAGACATTACAGACACATAATTCTAAATTAAAGAAATGTATATGTATTATTTTTTATTGTAGCTACTAAATTATTATTTCTACAAATCTAATAAGAGCGAATAATGTTAGGCCCTTAACTGGAACAAAAAAAAATGTCGGTACTAATTGTTTCTTAAAATGAATGGTTCATATTATTTTGATTTTAGTATCTTTTAATGATTTTCCTTATTTACCCTCTATTATATTATTTTCTTCCCTTAAATAACCCTAAATTCCGTTAGTTTAAACTTTAGTAACGGAATATTCCGTTAACTATTTATTATTTTTAACATACTCTTAATTTATATAAGGTCTTAGGTTCAAACCTCATCCCAATTATAATTGACATAATTGTTAAACATATATTATTTTTTTTGTTCAGGAGAGAGGGGGATACCCAACGTTAAACATATATTATGAATATGTTAAAATGTATTAAAAATATATATAATATAAAATTTAACATAAACTTTGGTCAAATAATTAGCTCGACTAAATACATAGCATTCAAAGTTGAGCATCAAATATTATAAATCAGGAACTACTTTAAAATTATTTGATTTTCTTGAATTTGTTTATTTAAAAAAAAAAACAAATTTATGTTAATTTTTTTTTTAAATTAATCTTCTTCTGATTATTTAGAACAAAAATTAATATTTCTTTTTTTTTTGAATGTACAAAACTTAATATTTCAATTATGCTTTTGCATTATTGGAATGATTTAGGCCATTATGGTATTAATATTTTTTTTTGTATTTTTTTTATAATGGTACAATTGTACATTACATTACTAATATTATACTATTATTTTTTTATTGGACAATGTTCTTACATCATTGTCAAACCTGCGCGGCCTAACTACAAAGTTGTTGATCATAAATACAATTACACATAGACTCTAAAACGGTAGGATCATTTTTCAAATAATTGACAATGTTAACATCCTACTAGCTCCAATTGAACAAGTTTACACATCAAAATTTTATCAATGCATGAAAACTTCTAAAAAAAATTTGTAAGTTAATTTTTACTATATTATTATATTAATATCTATTGTAACAATATATTTTGAATTATTTATTATCATCCTCTATTGACAGCAATTGTAGCAATTGTTATGGACAAACTCACAAAACAATTTGTCTCAACAAGGAATGGAAATTTTAAAAAAAAATCATTAATTTCATTATTGTTGAAGAAAAAGTATGTACAACACTTTATTACTCTTATTAATTAAATAAATTAGTAGCTACAACAAAAAATAATACATATGCCCCATTTAATTAATTTAGAATTAGATGTTTATAATGCTTTATTTAAAAAAAAAATATTCATTATAAAAAAATTTAAAAGAAATATAATTTCATTAGTTATATTATCTTTATTTTCTACAATTCAAAGATTCCTTACCTTCAAATTTATTAATTTATTATACTCACTACATTGTTCATTGTCTTCTTTTTTACATTATCTTATAATTAAATATCAAAGTTATAATACAAAACATGTAGGAAAAAAATTACCACTACTAAATATCAATACGTGTTTGTACGCTAAATAGTTCATATTAAAACTAAAATCTCAGTCATATACACAGCAAGGTAAATCTAAAACTTCCAACATCATAATCTCATTGCATGATGAATCCCTCTATGCTGCTACCAGTAACCTAATTGCACATGAAACACTACCAAAAAAAAAAAAAAAAAAAAAAAGGACATGTACTGAAGATGAAAACAATAACAATGCTACCCAAAAAAGAATAAAGAAGAATTAGAGAAATTTAAACAAAAAGTAGTATTTATTTAGACTATCGCTTTAAAACTAAGTATTTAGACTAGCGTTATTACAAAGTTGCAAACATTTATTTTAGTGACAATTATAATCAATCTCGCATATATTATCTTGCATTTATATACTTTAAATTACCGATTTAAATAAACAAATTCAACATTTATTTACATATGCATGAACATCTCCTATATGATATTGCATTGATATACTTTGGAATACTTATTTAAAAATAATTATTGGGCATTATCTCATTCGCACAAAGTGCGTAAAAAAACTAGTAATTTAATAAGAGTAAAATAGAGTACTAATTATGCCAACTTTGATTGAGATGAGGTTCGAACATAAAACCTTTCTTATTGAAATCAATGAGTAAGTTAACGGTGAACTAACAGAAATTAACGGAAAAGATAATATTTAACGGAAAAGTTAACGGATAATCATATTCATTAAGGATAAATTAGGAAATCTTAAGGAAAAATTAAAATATGATCAATCTGAGCCATTCATTTGATTAAAAAATTTGACCGCCATTTTTTCTACCCATTATAGGCCTAACTCTCTTTGGCTCTTATTAGTATAGTAGATAGTAGATATAGTAGATATTAATTCCTTGCCGTTTGCCTTCAGAATTCGTTTCTTTATATTCATCATTTTTGAACTCTATATTCACAATTTTAGAATTCTATATTCACAATTTTAAAACTGAATATACAAAGTTACAAAACTCAATATTTACAATTACAGAACTCTATATTTATAATTTCATAACCCAATATTCACAATTTCATAATTCTATATTCACAAATTTTGAACTCGATATTCACAATTACATAACTCTATATTCAACAGTATAACACAATTTTTGAATCTATATTCACAATTTTTGAACTCTACATTCATAATTTTTAAACTCTATATTCACAAATTGAAACGGTGCTACTTACAGCACTGTTATTCCAAACGTGCGTTTTGGACCTGGGTCCACCTTGCAAGGTGGACTCGGCATAATTTGCCGTTAGTACTACACGACTCACCAATAGTTATGCTGTGGAACCGTGTTCACCATGCGCATGGTGAACACGGGATAGATTCATAATTTCTAAGCTGTAGAGTCATAACATCTATGCTGTAGATTCATAATTTTTATACTGTAGATTCATAAAATTTCTATACTGTAGATTCATAATTTCTGTACTGTAGATTCATAATATCTGTACTGCGAAGACGAGATAATGCGATTGCGAAGAGAGAAACGTCGTTAACAATAAATGAAAAACAAAATTATGAATTTACAGCATAGAAATTATGGATCTATCCCTGTGTTCACCATGCGCATGGTGAACACGTTTCCACAGCATAATTTGCGCACGACAATCGTTATGCTATAGACTCGTGTCCAGCATGCATGCTGGACACGAGTAACAGTGCCGTTAGTGGCACTGTTATCTGTAACTTTAAAAAAAAAAAAAAAAAAATTCAGACCGCTTCGTTATAGTAGTATATGTTCATAATTTTATTACTATATGTTCATAATTGTAAGTTCATAATGTCATAGCTCTATATTCATAATTCCATAACTGGACATTCATACTTCCATAACTATATGTTCATATTGTAAGTTCATAATGTCATAGCTCTGTGTTCATAATTCCATAATTGTACATTCATAATTGCGTAACTGTACATTCATAATTGCATAACTGTATATTCATAATTCCGTAACTGTACATTCATAATAATTCAATAACTGTAAAATCATAATTTTCGAAGCTCCATGTTCATAATTTTAGAGCTCTATGTTCATAATTTTATCACTATATGCTCATACTTGTAAGTTCATAATGTCAGAGCTCTGTGTTCATAATTTTATTCATAATTCCATAACTGTACATTCATAATTCCATAACTGTACATTCATAGTCCCATAACTGTAAATTCATAATGCCACAAACGAATAACGCCGTTAACGGCGAGACAAAATCAATTTTTTTCAAAAAAAAACTGGAATGACGAGTTTACACTGAAAACAACGTCGTTTTGGACTCGTGTTCATAATGCATTGTGGACACGAGTCCAATGCATAATTTGCCGACATTTAGTAGACCATTTTGGGTGCAGTCAATGTTCATTTTTGAACCATTTTATTTTTTATGTTTTGGACGTACATAAAATAAATGTTTATTAGTATGTCTGTACATATTAGGGGCAGAGTTACGATAATAGAGTAAGAATAATCTCAAGAGAAGTTCTTTTGGGGGATTTTTGGCTTGGTAGAGGAGTGATAAAGTGACGTGGAGGGGAGAGTAGATGGGAGAAAGAAAATTTTGTATCTAGATTTTAGACCACCTGTATCAATAAATTTTTGGGAGTTTTTTTTAGAACAATAAAATTGGGGAGGTGTTTTTTGCTAATAGGAAGGTTTTTTTTTTTTTTTTTTTCTTGCAAGTTAAGTATTATTTTTGTGTGACCCATTAATTGGGAAGAAATTGAGAAAAACAGCCAGCAGGTAAACGGTGAGCGCACGTGCTGCGCTTAGTTGGTGTGTGCAGTGAATGCGCCAGCTAGGCACGCAAATAACAATTTATTTATTTATTTTTACTTTTTGTTGTCAATTTTAATTTATTTATTTATTTTTACTTTTTGTTGTCAATTTTTTTTTCCTCTCTTTCCTACATGTACCTGACAAAAATCAAACAAAGGTTTGCACACACCTTCTGGGTGCGTAAATAACGTTTTTATTTTTCTGATACCCTTATTTTTTTTCTTTTCTTTTTTCCTACACAAGGGATCTGTCCACATTGGACATAATCCCACACTACCGCTGCTGAGATTCGAACCTTAGTCTCTTCTCCCAAATACTGCCTACTGAACCAGTGAGCTAAGTCCGTGCGGGCTAAAACGATGAATGATCATTATTAATAGAATTGTAGAAATTGTAACTAAACAAACATTGAGGTATTTTTCAATTAGCATCTATAAATTGTAAATTTATAAGGATATATGTATATATTGTGCTATTTACTTTAACTCTTAAAACACTTTTATAATTTATTGTTATCGATGTGTTACTATAAATATTTTTTAGCTATTATTTTTATTTTATTATTAATTAATAATATTATAATTATAAAGAAATAATTCGTAGTTAATAATAATTCAACATAACGGTTAACACAATAATATGTGTGTGTGTGTCTTAGGGTCTTAGGTCAAGAGTCAATTCAGATGTCGGGCTCTAGTCGGTTATAATTATATTAAAAATGTAAATTTTAATAAAAACTGAATAAATATAGACACTACAATAACCAACAACTATTAATGGTAAATTAGACTGTTAAACAAAAATGCAAAACACTTAATATCAACAAGTTACTCAAATTTTTTTTTTTTTTTTTTCATTTTGAGTTAAATCGATTTTTGGTCCTACATTTATTGCGCATTGGACACATTTTGCCCGCTTTTATTAATTTTGACACATTTTGTCCAGACTAAATAAAAGTTGAACAATTTTAGTCCACCGTCCAAATTAACATTAAGCCTCCGTGAAATAGAAGGGTATTTTTGTCCTTTCCGGTACTATTCTTCATCAGCCTTATTGCTCGCTTTGTTTCTCCTCCACACCTCTCTGTCGTCATCTTCTCTCTCACATGGAAAACTGAAACCAGAAGAGCAGCGAGCAGTTTTCGACCTCCGGTTCGAGAAGGAGCTTTAAGAGGAAGCTGGAAGAGGTTTTGGAACACGATTGGTTGAGGATCATTTCTCTCCCTGTCGAAGAAGCTCATCGAGATCTCGTTGTCGAGGTTCGTACTCAAGTGGAGATTTTGGAAGCATTGTTCTCTTCGGCGGAGCAGGATCGAGCTTCCTCCAAGCGAGATATCCACGCCCTGTCTAAGCTGGCGAAGAACGGTAATTCGAAATACGGATTCGTATTGTTGTTTGCTAGATCGATTTTACTGGATTTGAGAGTTTTGTGCGTTTGCTGAGGAATTTGTGAACGTTATTGTGGAGTGCGGCGCAATCACAGCTCTGGTGCGGAATCTTCTACCGCCGATTTTGGCGGGGAAAGAGGCTCCAGTCTAATACAGTATGAGCATGAGGTTAAGAAGGGGAGTGCTTATAGCCATATATGAGTGATGTTCACAAGTACTCGTAGGTTCATAATTTAATTCTAGCAAAGCATTTTCCATTTGCTTAGTGAATTGAAAATTATTTAAGCTTAAGAAGTGCAATTAACAGAATGCCATCTTCTGTATTAAATAACTCCAGTCCTCATCTCCTGTTACATAAATCCCCTCCTTCCTATCTTTTTTTTTTTTTTTTTCGTGTCTTTGGGTGTTTATGCTACCCTCATCTTCGACCATATAATCGTCATAAGATGTCATACATGTCTTTTCCATGTGTCTTTCTAGGTTATCCTGAGTCTTTTAGGGGGTACAGATGGATGGACTTACATACTAATAAGATTTACACATGCAGGCATGTCAGATTTGATGAAGAAGTTTTCCCCTTTGCTACTAAAACTTCTTTGCAGGATCTATCTACTCCGTTTTCTGGACCTTGGGCGGAATCTGTTCTCAGTCACAGCACACCTATTCCTGCCATGTCCAATGATGAGCCGCCAGAACCGCCGCTACCAGCTTCATTTGAACTAGCTGTGGATCCCGGACAGGCTGCCTCGTCGGGTGATCCGGTGGAGCCCGTTGCTCGCCAGCGAGGCCGTCCACGTGGGCGGTCCACCAGGCCCAATGTCCGTACTCACTCTATGGCCACTCGCAGCAACGCATATGCTCCTCTTTTTGCTCTAGCAGCTCAGGTGCATCCCACGGAACCCACATGTCACTCTCAAGTTGTCAAATATCCTGAGTGGCGTGAAGCCATGGACCAAGAATTCAATGATCTCCTGCATAACCACACATGGTCTCTAGTTCCACCCACTGCAGGTATGAATATTATTGGCTGTAAATGGGTGTTTCGTACGAAGAAAAAGGCTGATGGTGCTATTGAAAGGCATAAAGCCAGGCTGGTTGCGAAAGGTTTTAATCAGGTTCCAGGCCAGGACTTCTTCGACACATTTAGTCCAGTGGTAAAGCCTACGACTGTAAGACTCCTTCTATCTCTAGCTTTATCATCTGGGTGGTCTATCAAACAACTAGATGTTCATAATGCTTTTCTAAATGGTAATCTGGCTGAAACAGTTTATATGAAGCAACCCCCTAGTTATGTTGATGCTAACTTCCTGAGTCATGTTTGTTTGTTAAAAAGATCTCTGTATGGGTTAAAACAAGCCCCCAGAGCATGGTTTAATCGACTACATACGTTCTTACTATCAGTTGGCTTTCAAGCATCTAAGACAGATGTCTCTCTTTCTATTACTCTAAAGACTCTGCTTTGGTTTATCTGTTGGTGTACGTGGATGACATTCTTGTAATGGGAAGTGATCAGGGTATTATGTCTCAACTCTTGTCCAAATTGTCTGCTACATTCAAAATCAGAGATCTTGGTGAACCAAATTTCTTTCCGGATATTGAAACAGTTAAGAGTGACAATGGGATTATTTTATTTGAACAACGGTATATGAATGATATTTTAAAACGGGCTGGAATGTCTGAATGCAAACCCCTTTCTACACCTATCTCTGTCTCGAAAACTGTCCCCTTCAATTCAGATCTATATGATGATCCCACACAGTACAGGAGTCTAGCTGGAGCACTACAATATCTCACTGTCACACGACCTGACCTATCCTTTGCAGTTAACCAGTTATGCCAACATATGCATGCTCCCACCATGTCACACTGGGAGCAACTCAAACGGGTACTCAGGTATGTGAAGGGAACAGTTGATCATGGTTTACGCATACGACGGTGCTCATCTAGAGACATTCATGCCTTCTCTGATTCTGATTGGGCTGGTTGTCCTGAAGACCGAAAATCCACGAGTGGTTTTGCTGTTTTCTTGGGGTGTAATCTTATATCCTGAGTTTGCAAGAAACAGAGAACTGTTGCCAGGTCATCCACTGAGGCTGAATACAAAGATCTTGCAGATGTTTGTGCTAAAGTTCTATGGATTATGTCATTACTGCGTGAGATACAGATTTCGGGTATTTCCATTCCAAAATTATGTTGTGATAATCTAGGAGCTACATATATGAGTGCCAACCCAATCTTTCATGCGTGCACCAAGCATGTGGAGATTGATTATCATTTTGTTCGTGATTGAGTTGCTTCGGGCGATATCCAAGTCAACTTCATCTCCACAAAGGATCAACTTGCTAATATCTTCACCAAAGCTCTGCCTGGACCTAGATTTTCTTCCCTAAGGGACAAGCTACAGGTTACTAGTATACACTGTGCTTGAGGGGGGGTATTAGGACTCTATGTATCTGAGTCTGTTTAGAACTTCTTATCCTTGTCACACTGTGACTCTCTATTGTATATATTCACATCATCTGATTTCATTGTAATCAAGTTCAGAAAATACAATACAATCAGTTCTCATCAAATGCTTACCCGGGTCAGCTCCACTTGACCATTGTTGCCTCGTGCTGGTGGCATGGCTCTACTCTGCCTATTCCAGAACCGCGCTCTGTCGCGACACGGCTAGTCGGCCAGGATCTCCAAATGCGGTGTTCTTCACGTTCATGGCCTGGGTCTACAAATAGTGAAGGTCAAATTAAAAATATGGGCTGATGAAGAGTAGGACGGGAAAGGACAAAAATGACCTTCTATTTCACGAGGTCTTAACGTTAATTTGGATGGTGGACTAAAATTTTCCAATTTTTATTAAGTCTGGACAAAATGTGACAAAATTAATAAAAGCGTGCAAAATGTGTCCAGTGCACAATAAATGTAGGATCAAAAATGGATTTAACTCTTTCATTTTCAACTTATTGGCATCAATAAGGTAAGTAGAAAAGCTATATATATACCAAACACATTGCATTTTCGTTTTCAGCCTTTTCATTTTTAGTTGACTGGTCAAACAAGCCAGACTCTAACTGATAACCTATTTTGCAAACACCCTTGTTTAGTTAGGATGTGAAAGGTTTCACAAATTACTTTTTACTCATGGTTAGTGAATTGACCTTAGGATACGAAGGGTTTGGAACTAAAAGAATAAATTGTAGAAACATTTTAAAAAAGAATTCATAAAAAAGGGTCCAAAAATAGGAAAGGCAAAGAAAACAATTTATCAAAATAATGTTGAAATAAATTTCCAATACTATCCTTTGTATCGATTTTATAAATTTAAAAGTTGTAGACTCGTAGAACTTGAATGCATTTAGTGATGAATTCGAAACAAACTAGTATAATATCCACTTTTTGGTCATAGAGTAAAAATAATTTGACTGAGTTAATTAACAGGTATTTAGATAGGCCTCAACCAGTAAATAGAATATACATATATGTAATGTGCTCCCAATTTACCAAAAAAATTATGCAATTTAGTGGAATGACAAATCTTTTGGATATTATCTACTGCTGGATGGGGAGCAGATTTACTTGGATTTTGATGTTCAGATTGAAGTTGCCACGTTACATCACAATGCTGCAAATTTTATTATGAATGGGGCGTTACGTTAATGATCGATGTGGGCACATCCATTGTCGTTCACAAATATCAAGTACAGTTCTCATTCTGTCATTCATTCTTCCAAAAGGTTCATCTCCAACCCTTAAAGCTCTCCACACCCCGGCTAACAGAGCATCTATAAGGATATATAGTTCTTATTCATGCAACCACAAATAGATAACATTTTGTGGGTATCAATTAATTTTAACGAAAAGATGTTATTTTTAAATTAATACGGAGTAATATTGTAGGGAAAATTCCTACAAAAAAAAATATATATATATATTGAAGGGAATATGACGCTAAGTATCTCCGGTTTTGATCCTTTAATTATTAGTGTTGTGGACAACTAATTTCAATATTAGAACCTAATTTCTCAACATTAAATTAAATTTATAATAATACACCGTTTGATTGCAAAGAGGGAATTAGGAGGGAAAATAAATGTAATTATGTGGACAATGAATTAAATGTGAATAAAGTATGAATTCAAATTCTATTATTTGGTATACATGCATAAATAGAATTATTGGGAATTTCAATTATAATATTTGGATTATCCGGAATTGAAAAGAAAAAAAAAAATAGTATAATAAAGACTAAAATATACACAGTGATAACGATGACGATGATAATAATAATAATAATAATAATAATAATAATAATAATAATAATAATAATAATAATAATAATAATAATAATAATAATAATTCATTATTTTCTCCTTCATAATTGAGTCTTATGTTTCTTATAACTAAGTCTTACATCCTCTTTTTTAGGAGGTCAAATGAGAGGATATATATATATATATATATATATATATATATATATATATATATATATATATATATATATATATATATATATATATGTGTGTGGTTATGTTGTTAGGTGTGGTCATATGGTCAATTATAGGCCATTAGATTAGATAGATCCAATGAATCATATTAATCAAGATTTTTCCAGTATTTTCGCGCACATTCTCCTACCCAGTGAACTGCAAGGGTAAACTCGTCATAAAACACCGGATTAAGGAAAATCACATTGTTGTGTGTTTTATTACACTATTGGTGCATGTTGTCAACACTGTTAGTGTATTCTGGAACCCGACCGCTATAAATGGCCACTATAATTGCCATAACATGGAAATACACCATTGGTGTGTTTCACTGTGGTGTGTTTTATTACACTATTGGTGTATGTTGTCAACACTGTTGGTGTATTCTGGAACCCGCCCGCTATAAAATGGTCACTGTAATTACCATAACACCCCCACTTACCAAAACGCGCGAAAATTCTCAGAATTACCACTGCCGTTAGATTAAACTGATTCAACGACACAGATACGACCACACGACCACACCTAATGACATGACCACATATGAGCGCTTATATATATATATATATATATATATATATATATATATATATATATATATATATATATATATATATATATATATATATATATATATATATATATATATATATATATATATATATATATATTAAGGATCAAATGAGGACTCATTCATAGGTGTGGACGTGGGGACTAATCTTGTGCGTTCGTTTTTTATTTTGATGGTCTAGATTTTATTTTCTAAGATGGCATGGATTGATTTTTTTGTTAAAGTCTGGTAGTAGTGTCTTTTTCTATTTTTTAAGTGTGAATGCATGTGTAATCCTTGGCTTAATTGGTTTCCTATTTTTTTGGATCATCACCGTTGCGATTTGGAGCCGCGATTTCTTCATCATTGATTGAGTGTTCGTCCATGCAATGTAATTAGTATTTTTTATTTATTTTTTTGCTCGTTCTTTTGAGTATAATATTGCCTATAATTGGATGGTCGTGTATATGTACAAATGCCTGGGTAGTACAATTGTGCATTCGTGTGTGTTGGTTGTGCAACCAAGTGTTGTAAGTTGTGCACCGTAGGCTGGTGAGTTGTGCATTAGTGAACATAGTTCAGTGCATCGTATGACATTGAGATGTCCACGGTAGGATTTTTTTGTGGTGTTTGAATGCACAACTATAGATTTATTGATGCACAACACTCTTGTATAGAATGCATGATATTTTGTATAGTAATGCATAGACTCTAATAACACTAATTTACCCATAATTTATATTTTTTAATATTTTAAATGGATTTGTTCATTTTAATCTCAGCCGTGCTTTATTCTAATTTAATGGTCTAGATTAGTCCTCACGTCCTCAACTAAGGTTATGTCCTCACTTGATCCTCACTCTATATATATATATATATATATATATATATATATATATATATATATATATACTGTGAAAGGTTCCCGTGCGGATAAATGCTTCCAGTGCGGATGAATGTCCGTTTTTTTTTGTTAAGTTTTTTTGTACACTATGCTATAAAGGTTGTACATTAAAATATTTTAGTCAAACATACCCCTACCGTTATAACTTCCGTTATCTTTTCCACTATTGTTACCATGCACATGCATCCACCATATATTTTCTTATCTTCTTCATTAATAATAATATATACACATTAAATATTTGAGTTATATGTTAATTACTAGTATTTGTCCCGTGCGATGCACGGAAAATATGTTATAAAAATATACCCTATATGAGGTTTATTTATATATAAAATTTTTGTTATTTAATAATTATTATGTGTGAATTCCTATGATACAATTATGAACATAAATATATTTACAATTAAAATAATATTTAAGGTGGGTGATTACTACAAATCTTAAACTATATTAAAAATTTAGTACATAGTATTTAATATTACAAATTTTTAAGAACTTAGTAAACTACAATAGTAATTGAATTACAATTTTAGAGTCACCACGGATCACAATTTTTAGACCTTTGAGATTTCTAACTCTAGATATAGCAACATACAATTGACCTTTAAAGACCAAAATCACAATCTTAGTTCAAACATTGATTTTTTCTTCCAAATACTATCGAATTAAGTGTGTAATCAATAAAAGATGAGAACTAAAAATTCGAGAATATAATCTTAATGTTACTAAGTCTACTTCACGTCAATTAAGTTGGAAAGTGTTGTTGGATAGTATCCGATGAATCCATGAATAACGCATCTTTGTCTCCGTAGTCCTCAATATGCACATCAACAATCTTAAATATTAGGCCGCCTAGCTATGCCATATAGTAATTTCAAACTTATGAACTTTGAGGTTGCATGCAATAAAAAGTATATTTTAAATATACTAAGGGTACATTATATATGTATGTAAAGTACTTTCAATATAAAAATAATGTATTTTTAATATATTAATAATGTATTTGATATTCATGATCTATACAATTATGTGGACAATCCTTCACACAATAATTTGTCAGTAGAAATTGAAATATAAATAAATATAATAAATAAATAAATAAATATATATATATATATATATATATATATATATATATATATATATATATATATATTGCAATTATTATCATTATTATTATTTCAATAATTATTATTATTATTGTTATTGTTATTATAACTAACAACAATATTATTATGGTCTTGTGAAAATTAAATGTTGATTATCACCATTTAATTTTCACAAGACCATATAGCTTTATTATATATAGGATTTCATAAATATAAATATCAAATTTATAAAAATGATTTACATAATTATTATTATTATTTGGAATAATTTAAATATCTAAAATCTAAATAAATTTAAAATTTTAATATAATGTATTAATATTGGACACATATTTATATATATATATATATATATATATATATATATATATATATATATATATATATATATATATATATATATATATATATATTGTGAAAGGTTCCCTTGCGGATGTATGCTTCCAGTGCGGATGTGCGGTGGATTAATGTGCGTGAGATTTGTACTCAATGTGCGTGAGTGTTGTGCTTAATGTGCTTGAGATTTGTACTTAATGTGCGTGAATGTGTAAAATACAGCAGAAAATATTGATGTTAGCTTCTTCCACATCCCAGTAGCCATTGCCCCCTCCCTGATGATGATGATGCGGAGGCTGGCAATGGTGGTTAAGAATTATGGGAATAATACAACAGAAATCCACATTTAGCTGTTGTGCAAATTTTACTGTGCGTGCATCATCTATATAAAAATTCAACTGCACTGAAGGTAGCTGATAATCCAGAATACATGGCCAAATTGAAGGAAGAAGTGACAAGAAGCTTGGGCGTTAATGTGAGTGAGTTTCTGTTCTTTTGAGCTTGTAATTATGAAATACTCACGCATATTAAGCACAAATCTCACGCACATTAAACACAATACTCAGACACATTAAGTACAAAACTCACGCATATTAACATGACGCACATTAAGTACAAATCTCAGACACATTGAGTACAAATCTCACGCACATTAAGTATAAACCTCACGCACATTAATCCACCGCACATCCGCACGGGAAGCCACAAATGCACCTGATCCCTTCCCATATATATATATATATATATATATATATATATATATATATATATATATATATATATCGGTTCTAGTGCGGGTGAGCGCTTCAGGTGAATCTTATCCCATGGTATAATTTGCCGCATCCAATGGTGTGGTGTATTCACTATAGAGATCAATTTTGTTACAAATTGAACAAAAGTATCATCTTTGTAAGAAATATAATAGATTAATAGACCGTATAACCATACCATTTCTTAACATCCTAAATTTAAGTTTATTTCAGTCTTCTGCTCTTCTTGCCATGATAGCTACTTATTTAAGGAGTACTAGTTGTTCCCAAAAGGTTGAATCCCCAATCCTAAGGGCCCTCACTTCCTGGCAGAGCATTTGGGAGAATGTAAATTATGGTAACTCAGCTAAATACATGGGTTAGACTTTTGTTTATTGCGCACAAGGAGCCCCTCACTTTGAGAGATTGCTCCCACACTACCGCTGGTGAGACTCGACCTCGGGTCATTGTTCCCAAACTTCACCCCTATTGAAGGAGTACTAGTATCATCTTTAATTTATTAGTAGTATTTTCAATATGACATGGCACCTTATTATTATTATTATTATTATTATTATTATTATTATTATTATTATTATTATTATTATTATTATTATTATTATTATAATATAGTAATAGTACTACTGAGTTAAAATTATATTGTATGGACTAAAAATATAGTGAATAACTTATAAATATACTTATATATATGATAATGAGATTCATTTTTAAAGGAGAGCATGTATTGCAAAAATAAATAAGTTGCAACCTTTTTATTACTAAAATTGACACGTATAGTTATTTTGTTCACCCACTCCTTCTTGAATACCCATTTATCTTTCAATAAAAATATTTTCTGTGACATTTTTAAATGATACGTATGTTGAGAAGTGTTGATCATTATTATGGAGGCAACATAATTTTTATTTAAAAAAAAAAACATTTTTCAAATTAAACTATTTAATTAAAAAGTAAAAATATATTTATATTCGTCCAAATTTACATATTTTTCAAGACAGAGATTTATGTAAAATCTTTCCGAACGTCTTTCCCTAACCATTTTTTTTTTGAATACTACTGTGTTCGTAAGTCAATATTGTTTCTACAGAGACTTGATCTCACAACCTCACTTATAAGGGAGTAACTTGATGTCATTGGATAAAGTCCTTGGCCTTTCCCTAACCCTTTTGAGTGCATGATAAAATTTATTTTGATGCCACCTAAATTATGAATGAAACTTACTAAAAATAATGTCTTTATCCACTTGTCAATGTATTATGCTAATTTTGTCTGACACCCAAACAGGGAAGAAATAAATGCATGCAAGAGAGGAAAATAAAGGGGTTGTTTGGTAAATTGATATTAGCAAATAGCGGTTAGCTGATTGAGTTAGTGAGTTTATCTAATTGATAGCATTTGTTATTATAGAAAAATGTTTAGTAAATTAGTTGTTAGTTGATAGCTGATTACATGCAAAAATACTTTTTCAAATTAAAAGGCTAATTCAAAAAATTATTTTGTGCAATTTTTTAATTTTAGTATTTTGAGACAATAAATTATTAAAAAAATTTAATTAATCAAATACTCATATTAATTGTTTAACCAAAGTAAAAAGCTAATAGTGCATAGAAGAAAGAAACAGAACCAATTATATGACAACCAATTATTTTATTTATCATAAAGATGTTGCAGAGAAGTAACTGGAAGTGCTACTTCAATACAATATTATTACAGATTAAATTAGTTGCCAAATTTTTTATATGCATGTAATAAGGAGTATAGTACGTGCAGCGTAAACAATGGAAATTCAAGCTTTAATGCTTAGGGCTTTGCTTCATCCACGGCCTTCTCCCCCTTGTATGAGCAGCACCTTTGGCACCCATAGTTGCCGTGGCCGCAGCAACCGTATTGGCATCCTCCACCACCGTGACCACCGTGACCATACCCACCGCCACCGTGGCCATAGCCTCCACCGCCGTGTCCATAGCCTCCACCGCCGTGTCCATACCCACCTCCGCCGTGTCCATACCCGCCACCACCGTGACCATACCCGCCACCACCGTGGCCATAGCCGCCACCGCCGTGTCCGTAGCCTCCACCGCCGTGTCCATAGCCGCCGCCTCCGTGGCCATATCCGTCGTTCCCTCCACCGTAGTGCTTGTCATCTCCGGCAACCCCATTTGCCTTCTCAGCTTTCGTCGCTGTATATATAGATTCCTATGATTAGCTAAACAATTTTTTTTTGATATAATATTCGATTTCACAACTTAGACTAAACTAATATTAAACCTCCAAAATTTTAAAGTACAAAATGTTGGAAAAAGACAACAAAATCTAAACAGGGCGAATCCAGTGGGGGGCAAGGGGCACCCTCTCCCACCTCCATTATATATATATATATATATATATATATATATATATATATATATATATATATCAAGTTGACAGTATATATGTCAGTATGAGTATAAATGCAGCTTAAAGTATATATGCATGCATAAGTAAATTAATTATTACAAATAATCAAGAACATATAGGCCCTATTTGGTAAAAAAATTAGTCTATAGGTTAATTTTGACTTATTTGACCACTATTAATTGTTTGATTTAGTTAAAATATTAATATAAATGTTTGGTTAATTAGTTTTTTGCAACTCCAAAATGTTAAAATTGAAAAAGCTACCCCAAACAACTTTTTCAATTAACTTTTTGAGAAAAGAAATTATACCAAACAGCTAACAGCTAATTTACCAAACATTTTTGTATAATCAGCTAATTATCAACTATTTATACCCTCTAATTAACACAATCAGTTAACAACTAACAGCTATATCAGCTAACAGTCATTTTACCAAACAGGATCATAATAGAAAGTTTCAATGTGTCATTATATATAAAGTTTAAGTTGGAGTATATATATATGAGCTATGATTATAAACTTACGATCAAATGAAGTAGTAGTAGTCTCAGCCAATTCCCTGGCTGTAACCTCGGAAGCTATCATGAGAAACACGGCCAAAGAGAGGCCGAGGAGAACAAGAACCTTTGAAGCCATTTCTTAAAACGGTTTACTATGTAAGATTTGATAGTTGAAGGATGAAGAAAACTGAGGAAATGTTGCGTGTATTTATAGGGGGAGTGAAGGTGTTCACATTAGTACGTAGAGTCACATCTCATTAATGGCAATCGTTATCCCGTGGATCAGGGTCTACAGTGCATTGTAAATCCTGATTTTAAACGACATAGTTTTGAATTTTAATTTTGACGATGAGTGTTTGTTATTCAATTCATGTTTTTTCTTTTACTGTAAAGCATATATATGCATCAGTTTCTGTGTCTTATGTTAATTCATGTTTTTTCTTTTACTGTAAAGCATATATATGCGTCAATTTCTGTGTCTTATGTTAATTCATGCTTTTTCTTTTACTGTAAAGCATATATATGCGTCTGTGTCTTATGTTAATTCATGTTTTTTTTTTTTACTGTAAAGCATATATATGCGTTAGTTTCTGTGTCTTATATTACGTAATTCTGTAACTTAAGAGTATGAGTTCTGTATCCGGAACAAATTAGTAGTCGTGTAACACAAAACATATTGTGTCTTATTATTTAGGAATTTATACCTTGTATTGTGAAATTATGTGCGTATAAAACATAAGTTATCCCCCTAAATCGAATTGAAAAATAAGTGAATATAACATGTATATGTGTATCTGTCTTGTGTTTCGTAATATATTATTTGTGTACTGAATTTATATTATTTGATATGATGGTGTACACATTTATGATTGGAGTGAAGGTCTTCACATTAGTACGTAGAGTCACAGCACATTAATGGAGTGTCGGGCCACGAGGTTGGGGGTAGTTGAGTTCGTGGTTTTCCAATCTACCAAGATTTAATACTTTGATTTGACTTTCGTATGGTTTACAGCAAATGATCCCAAACCAAAAACGATTATAATATTGTTTGCCTTTGTTTTGGGGTAATTGATCTGTCATTCTTTAATAAATTTCGTACTTAGCTTCCATCTATTTTCACTGATTTCTTGTTCTTTAATTCATTTTTCTTTTATTTTGTGTGGTGGTGATGAAATTGATTTTGGCTTGCTAGTCGGTGAAAATAGTTTTTGGTAGAGCATGTTATGATGATTAAATTTAGTTTCAAGTTTAATAGGTGTACTATAGAAGAACACTCTCGAAGCAAAGGTTTTTTTTTTTTTTTTTTTTTTTTTGCTATCGTTTAGTTAAGCATCAATGCTAAGACTCACATAGTCACACAATCACACACAAATGTAAAGAAGTTCAGGGATCGAGTCTCACCAGCGGCAGTGTGGGAGTAACCTCTCAAAGTGACGGGGTTCTTTGTGCGCAGTGAGCACAGGTCTAGCCTCTGTGGTTCATGTTCAGTTGAGTTACCATAATTTACATCCTCCCAAATGCTCTATCGGGTCGGAGTGTGGGGGGCCTTTAGGGTTGGGGTTCAGCCTTTTGGAAGAATGTAAAGAAGTTTTCAATAATGCTGTTATTTTCGGTGTTACTTATCATAACTAAAACGAATAATGATAGGAAAATTATAATTACCTTTAATTTTATCACTCACAAACCAACCACTTTATATATGATGTGGCAAAATTTTAGGTATTAATTTTTCTTTTTCGGAGTACTCTCATACTTCCGGAAGAATTTGATCTGTTGACCTTCACTCAAAGAGAGTCACAGAGATGTCAACTGAGCACAATGTGCTTGATATTTTTTTTTTTAATTTTAATTCTATTATGTAAGATTGTGCCACATCATGAAGGAGTGGTTTAGGAATTTATAGTATAATTCATCAAATCGGGAGATGTAAATATAAATGAAAAGTCCAATACATGTGACACCGGGGCATACCCCTGATTACACCAAAAACATAAATATTAACTAGACACAAGAAAACTGGAATAACATCGCGGCTAATACAAATTAGACTAAGCAAAATTAATTAAAATAAGCTAAGCCTAACTAGTACGCCATGAGGAAAGCACCATAAAACCAAGTCCGATCCCGTGCACAATGGTCTCTTTAGATCTGAATGTAAAAATAAAACTCCATAAAGACTCGAACCCAAGTCACCCACTAACCAGTCTAGATCTCTCTCGCCATGCTAGCTTGAAGCTTTAAATCCATTCTATCTTAAGATAATTTAACCGTATATGTCACAAGTAGAAAATCCAAATAATCTCATGAAAACATTCATCAACTCTGTGCAAGAACTTGAACCCAGGCTGGAATCCCCAATACAACACTCTTTACCACTACACCACATTTACCTTTCAAACTAATAGCTCATCCATAAATTAAAAATGATAATGCAGTAGCAAAAATCGTCCACCTAAGGGAGGGAGATCCAAAAGAACTCCCAATTGATGTGAGAACCGAACCTGCGCCATATGTCCACCACTCAACCTCACAAACCAACCAACCACGGAGATCACTTGTTACATCTTAGTGACGGAACATCTATGAACCATGGGGTCACAAAACGGGTTAGCCCATATAGTATAATTCATAATTGTATTTGGAACAGTTTCAGGCAAATTGATCAAAGAATTATAAAGAAAAAGGATAAAATATGGTTTCTTCCAAAATTGTCACCCTCCTTCCGTTACTCAAAACTTTTGTGGGCATAGTGGCACCAGAGTCTTTCTACTCATATTAATTGTCCCCTCCCCGTCCCCACCCAATAGACTCTACTCATATTAATTGTCCCCTACCCCTCCCCCACCCAATCGTTATACAATGCACCATGGTCAAAAACTATATCGTTTTATTTAGTGAAAAGAAATAGTGACCATTACACTTAACTAGTCTCGCATTTATTATGTGCTTAGAATAAAATAAAACTAACTACAGTCATATCTAAAATAAATTAAAATTGAATAACAAGTCTCTCACATATTGAGTATGTATTGTCAAATGAAACTGTAGTGGAATTAGAATGATATTTTGGTACGATTGTGCTGTAATAAAATTACAGCGTGTATAAAATGAAACTGAATAATTGCTCTCACATATTGAATGTATATTGTCAATTAAAAATGTAGTTGAATTAGAATGATCCTTTTGTTGTGCTAAATGTAGTTGAATTAGAATGATACTTTAGTTGATACATAATGAAAGTATGAAATTACATTGTAAAATTGAATAACATTTATTATATATTGAATGTATATTGTCAAATAAACTGAAGATGCATTAGAATGATACTTTAGTGGAGCTGTAATAAAACTACAATGTGTATAAAATGAAACTGAATAAAGTATCACAGATTGAGTGTATATTGCCAAATGAAATTGTAGTTGAATTAAAATGGTACTTTAGTTGTGCTGTAATAAAACTACAATGTAAATAAAAAGAAACTGAATACGTCATAAAAAGAGGATTAGTTGGACATAACGGGTGTCGTTTCTTTTCATTAAAAGAAACAACACCGTTTTGGATCATGGTCCACAGTAAATCCCCCCTGCCCCCACCCCCCCCCCCCCCACCCCTAATTGTTATACCATGGAGTAGGGTCCACTACTTTGCATTGTGGACCTTGATCAAAAAATTATGTGCATGTAGTTAACATATTTTGTGTCTTCCATTAATAAATATTATGTGCCTGGCCTGTAAATAAATTGTAGTTAATATATTATGTGCCTTAAATTTATTTACAAGCACATAATCTATTAAGTGCAGACAAATAATCTGAATGTCATTTTTATCCGAGTTTTCTATACAAGGTAGACCCTAGAGATGACCACGGTTCCGGTTCGAACCGAAGGTTCGAACCGGGACCGTGACTGTGCGAACCGGAACCGAACCGGAACCGTCCGTACGGTTTCGGTTCCGGTTAAGGTTTGTAAAATCTTGGAACCGGAACCGCCGATTCCGGTTCCAAACCGGAAAAAAATAAATATTATAGTGTTTTTTTTATTTTTTTTAATAATTCCAGTTAGAACCGGCGGTTCCAACCGGAACCGTCAGTTCTGAACCGGAACCTTACTATAAGGTTCCGGTTCCGGTTTCGCCATCCACGGAACCAGAACCGAACCGTGGTCACCCCTAGTAGCCCTGGTCCATGGTATAATCCCCTCCCTTTTTTATTATTATTATTATTTTTTTTTTATTTTTTTTTTTACTACTTTTTGTGGCCATAGTGGCACCAGAGGTTTTAAATATTTCTTGAATGATAATTGACTAGTTGAATCAATCTAGGGGCATCAAGGGTATAATGCCCAAAGGGTCTAGTGTCACAATAAAGCAATAATGATTGGGGGAGGATATATAAAAGGTGCAATCTTTTAGTTTTAGTATCAATGTAATGTCTCACTTCCTCTCACTAAAGGTATATCGTTGGCTTTGTATCCATCACAAAATAACACAAAACAAAGATGGGGACTTAAAGTGGATGATAGCCCTAAAATATCAACACACCAATAATATAGTGATACAAATTTGGGTGAGTAAAATTTTGAAGTTTTTATAATATAAGCAAGATGCACCGACTATTGTTTTTACAAAATTAAAGAGTTGGTCACCGAACAAATATTTTTACAAAATTTTTGAAGATAGAGATATTTATAAAAATGTAGAAAGAAATAAGAAAGACTATTTTTTTTCTTGGACCTAGTTTGAGAGCAGTAATGTTATAATGTTATTTACCAAGTCAAATAACAATTATAAGGAATAGGGACGATGTTATAATGTTGTTTTCCGAGTCAAATAACAATTATGAGGCCGGATTAGTGCCAAGTTTAGTCCTATAGTACTCTTTTCATTTTCAAAAGTGAGGATTATCATTATATCATTATATCATCATATTTGCAATTCATATACTATTTTCTCTACATATCTTCAATTCAAACTCACTCCTAATAATAATAATAATAATAATAATAATAATAATAATAATAATAATAATAATAATAATAATAATAATAATAATAATAATAATAATAATAATAATAATAATAATAATAATAATAAGAATAAGAATAACAATAATAATAACAATAATAATAACAATAATAACAATAATAACAATAATAATAATAATAATAATAATAATAATAATAATAATAATAATAATAATAATAATATTTTAGTGCGCTTAATAATAATAATAATAATAATAATAATAATAATAATAATAATAATATTATTATTATTATTATTATTATTATTTATATTATTATTATTTATTATTTAAAAAATATTTTTTGGATTGGTTCACTATGTTAAAGAATGTCGTCAGACTTCCAAACTTGCATATAGCCACTCATTGACTTTAAAAAAAAAAAAAAAAAAAAAAAGCCTTGTTAAATTGAATATTTAAGAATTACATGGATAAAAATTTGTGTGAGATCGTCTCACGGATCCTTGTTGGTGTGATAGGTTGTGTCAAGATGAATATGCAATATTTATACTAAAAAATGTAATATTAATCAGGAATAAAATGTTTATTAGTTATATGTGGGAAAATGTAATACTTTTGAAGAAAAATATTATATTTTTACATTTTAATTTAAAAGTAGTACATTTTTTCCTCAAAAGTATTACATCTACTATCTACTATCTACTATACTAATAATCTACTATACTAATAAGAGCCCAAGAGAGTTAGGCCTATAATGGGTAGAAAAAATGGCGGTCACAGATTTTAATCAAATGAATGGCTCAGATTGATTAAAAGATTAATCAGATTTGAATTTTACACTAAAATTTCCTAAAATATCCACACACCGTTACTAATTCCGTTAAAATTTTAAGAATTGCCGCTAGTTCACCGTTAACTTACTCATTGATTTCAATAAAAAAAAGGTCTTAGGTTCGAACCTCATCCCAATCAAAGTTGGCATAATTAGTACTCTATTTTACTCTTATTAAATTATATAAATAATAATTTAGTAGTTACAACAAAATATAATACATATGCATTTCTTTAATTTAGAATTATGTGTCCACAATGTCTTTATTCAAAAAAAAATTATTCATTATCAATAAATTAAATAAGATAAATAATTTTATTAGTTATACTGTCTTTATTTTTTTTAATATAAAAATTCTTTATATTCAAATTTATTAATTGATTATATTCACTACATTGTCCTTACAATGTCTTTATTCAGTGAAAAACAAATTATTAATTATCAAAAAATTAATTAAAAGAAATATTTTCATTAGTTATATTGTCTTTATTTTTCTCAAATGTAAAAATTTTTACATTCAAATTCATCAATTGATTATATTCACTACATTATCTATTATCTTTTTTGTGCACTATTTTTCTAATTAAATATCAAAGTTATAACATAAAATAATGCTATGTATTTATTTACCAAGTATTTTATTAATACCATGAAAAAATTAAAAAAAAATATATAATTAATAAAGTCAACCATATTAACTACTTGAGAGATTTTGTGACAAATAGAGTATTCAAATCACACAACAAATTGAAGTGAGAATTGCCGTTAGTTCACCGTTAACTTACTCATTGATTTCAATAAAAAAAGGTCTTAGGTTTGAACTTCATCCCAATTAAAGTTGGCATAATTAGTACTCTATTTTACTCTTATATTAAATTATAGAAATAATAATTTAGTAGTTACAACAAAAAATAATACATATGCGTTTCTTTAATTTAGAATTATGTGTCCACAATGTCTTTATTCAAAAAAAAAATTATTCATTATCAATAAATTAAATAAGATAAATAATTTTATTAGTTATATTGCCTTTATTTTTCTTCAATATAAATATTCTTTATATTCAAATTTATTAATTGATTATATTCTCTACATTGTCCTTACAATGTCTTTATTCCGTGAAAAACAAATTATTAATTATCAATAAATTAATTAAAAGAAATATTTTCATTAGTTATATTGTCTTTATTTTTCTCAAATGTAAAAATTTTTACATTCAAATTCATCAATTGATTATATTCACTACATTATCTATTATCTTTTTTGTGCACTACTTTTCTAATTAAATATCAAAGTTATAACATAAAATAAGGAATAAGGTTCAAATTGGCCACTGAACGTAACCTGAAAATGCAATCAGGCAACTGAACGAAAAAAAAAAAGTACAATTAGGCCATTGAACACTTCAAAAATGTGCAATTTCACCTGATAGCAGATTACTATCAATTTTAGCAGGCTACCTGCTAACGTGGTAGCTGAGTTGGCATTTTTAATAAATTTTAATAAATTTTAGTAATAAATAAGATAAATAATTTTATTAGTTATATTGTCTTTATTTTTCTTCAATATAAAAATTCTTTATATTCAAATTTATTAATTGATTATATTCTCTACATTGTCCTTACAATGTCTTTATTCCGTGAAAAACAAATTATTAATTATCAATAAATTAATTAAAAGAAATATTTTCATTAGTTATATTGTCTTTATTTTTCTCAAATGTAAAAATTTTTACATTCAAATTCATCAATTGATTATATTCACTACATTATCTATTATCTTTTTTGTGCACTATTTTTCTAATTAAATATCAAAGTTATAACATAAAATAAGGAATAAGGTTCAAATTGGCCACTGAACGTAACCTGAAAATGCAATCAGGCAACTGAACGAAAAAAAAGTGCAATTAGGCCATTGAACACTTAAAAAATGTGCAATTTCACCTGATAGCAGATTACTATCAATTTTAGCAGGTTACCTGTTTACGTGGCAACTGAGTTGGCATTTTTAATAATTTTTAGTAATAATTTTTTTTATAAAAAACTACGGGGTGACCGGTCGTTTTATTTAATTTTTTTTTTCAAAATTTTTAAAATTTATTATTAAAATTTATTAAAAATTTTTAAAATTTATTAAAAATGCCAACTCAGCTGCCACGTAAACAAGTAACCTGCTAAAATTGATGATAACCTGCTATCCGGTGAAATTGCATACATTTAGAGTGTTCAGTGGCCTAATTGCACTTTTTAGAGTGTTCAGTGGCCTAATTGCACCTTTTTTTTTTCGTTCAGTGGCCAAATTGCATTTTCAGGTTACGTTCAGTGGCCAATTTGAACCTTATTCCCATAAAATAAATGTATTTATTTACCAAGTATTTTATTAATACCATGAAAAAATAAAAAAATATATAATTAATAAAGCCAACCATATTAACTACTTGAAAGATTTTGTGACAAAGAGAGTATTCAAATCACACAACAAATTGAAGTGAGAACTACCTCGCAATGTCCTTGTTTGACAATCAGCAGTTAGCGGTTAGCGTTAGCGGATTATACTAGCGGATTTTACCAACGAATTTATTTAATTATTAACATTGGGTAGAAAAAATGACCGCCAAATTATTAAATCAAATGAATGGTTCATATTGTTCAGGTTTTAATTTTTTTCTTTTAAGATTTTCTAATTTATCCTTAATTATATGATTATCCATTTAACTTTTCCGTTAATTCACCGTTAGTCTAATTCTAATATTAAAGTCTAATATAGAATTATAACTACACCATTAATCTAATTCTAATATTAAAGTCTTAATAGAACTTAACCACAAATCCTAATGTCGGAGTCTCTCCTCAAACAATATTAGTATATATTTAATATTTTATGCCCTAATTTTTATTTGTTCTCCCTTATGTCCCTATTTGGTTTCAACCATACCTATACAATTATTTTATTGACAATTATAATCAATATTGACTATATTATCTTGCATTTGTAAACTTAGAATTACCTATTTAACTCGCACGGGCTTAGCTCAATGGTTTAGTGGGTAGTATTTGGGAGAAGAGACCAAGGTTTGAACCTCGGCGGCGGCAATGCGGGAATTATGTCCAAAGTGGGCAGATTCTTTGTGCGTATCAGCATTTGGCCCTGTCTGCTGAACCATTGAGTCACCGTGATTTACAACTTCCCACAATGTTCTGTCGGGTCGGAGTGTGGGGGGTCCTTGGGGTTGGGGACTCAACCTTTAGGAGAAGAATTACCTATTTAAATACGCAAATTCAACCTTCAATTATCTATGCATGAACAATTTCAATATAATCTTGCCTTAATATATTTTAAAGTACTTATTTAAAAAAAAAAAAAAAAAAGCATTGGGCATTATCCCAATCGCGCAATGCGCGTAAAAAACTAGTTTTCCCTTATAAATAACAAACGCTTTATTTTTTATTAGTATTACATTTTCATATAAATTCGACCCAACCCGACTTAACTCGTCTCACGGATAAAGATTTATGAAATAGTCTTACACAAATATCACCCATTACAGTGATGTTTAACGCCCTATAAGCATCATGTGCCTATGTAGCCCTCCTTTCCCTCAACAAAATCCCTTTCTCTGCTGTTGAAGTCTACCATCCGAAGGGAAAATGTTCCAAAAATAGAAGAGGCCGGCAAAGAAAACAACTTATCAAAATAATGTCGAAATAAATTTTCAATACTATTCCTTGCACCGATTTTATAATTTAAAAGTTGTAGATGAATTACAATCACATTAGAATTTTAATTTGAATTTAAAAATATTAGTACAATATCTTTCTTTTTTTGGTCACAGAATTAATGCTACGGACAGGATAATTAGACATGATACTAGCTAGACCCGACTGACCCGTCAAAGGTAGTTAAGGCAGTCAGATCGTAACTGTCAAGATCTTAGCATAGAGCAGGTGATCGAAACGGTTATGCAGAGCCCAAGACACTTATTATGAGCACCGCCTCATCAACGAGTAGGAGTACATTGTTGATGAGCATTGCATTTATGGAGGAGAGCACCACAATTACTAAGGAGCATGACACTTATTGAAAGGAGATGTTGTACTTATTGTGTTACCGTTATTTTTGTAATATAAAAGCCAAGTCCCTGTGATAGTAGAGGTGACACGCTCAAAATCTTGTACTCAGACTCCGGCAATACAACTTCACTACTTGATTACATCTTTCTTAATATACACCGGCAACTTATTTAGAGTCAGCTAAAATTTTAATATAAAAATAATTTTATTGAGTTCATTAAAAGTTAGAGCATCCACATCAAAAGATCATAGAGGGTTTTTGGTACATTTTTTTTTTTGAAAGGTGGCCAATGAGGCATATATTAAAAGTACTCAGAAATAGAGTCTGGAGGGACATCGTCCGAATACATAGCTGTAGGAGAATTAAATGCAGAAGATGCTAATCTATGCGCTAAATAGTTCTCTGATCTAGGAATAAAATTAACTGAGCAGTAATCAAAAGAAGTAATGCGTGCTCTACAAGCATCAATGGCATAGCCTACGTAAGTCCGTATTGTGACAACTTGACTTGTCAAATATTGTTGTAGGGTCAAACAATCTGTAAGTAAGCGTACTGAGCGTTCTCCACGATTCCATAGCCAAGACAAGGCTTCCTTGCATGCTATTGTCTCAGCCATAAGCGGTGAGAGACAATTTGATAATGGTGCACTGAAAGCCGATACATATTCCCCTTCCTCGTTGAGTAAAATCGCGCCAACCGTAGCCTTTCCTGAAGCAGGCATAAAACCGGCATCGATGTAACACTTGCGTACTGGCTCGGTAGTTTCCATCCGCAACACCTCGTGGGCAGCCTCTTCGGGCGTTACCTGTGCGCCGGCAGTGTCGTGTTGCTGCTGCTGCCGTGCCGCGGCAGTGGCGGTAATATGGCATTGCACGGCAGCCTGGTGGTTCACTTGGTGATGGGTGTGGTGGACCCGCTGCCATGCAAGTGTGGTGGCTGTCCAAGGCTAACACTTTTCGTGGTCGCGGTAGACATGCATCCCATACCGCTCCGTTCCTGGCTCTCCAAATATGGTATAAAATTGCAGCTGCGTGAACAATTTGGTTAGTGTCTAAAATATTCAATAGATCACTAAACCAAGCATGAAAAATATTTGTTGTTATCACGGGGATTGGAAGGTGAGATTGAGCCCAAATGGATGTTGCATAATCACATGTTACTAAAGCATGCATTGTGTCTTCATCCATTATTCCACACATAGCACATGTTGGTTGTACATCCACTCTCTTTATAATCAAGTTTGTTGTGGTAGGGAGGATACCACTCAAAGCTTTCCATAAGAATGTTTTCCATTTGGGGGGGACTTTTAACTTCCATAGGCACAACCAATTATGGGTGCCTGTATTATCATTGAGACTTCCCATAATTGTTTTGTAGCCACTCTTAACAGTATAATTACCTCCCTGATCATCATACCAATACCACATATCCTCATAATTTGGTGATACTGAGATCTTTTTTATTCTAGCCACATCTGCAGGATTAAAAATATCTGTCAATATATCTGGATCCCAGGTGTGTGTCTCATGATCAATTAATCCCACCACTGCTGCATTATTCAAATATGGTGGCTTATCAGTATGAATCATTGGGTCATGTTCATCCCGCATCCATGGGTGATCCCAGATTAGGGTTGTTTTTCCATTTCCAATTCTGCGCCTGATTCCACCACAAACCATGCTCTGAGCTGCCATTATACTGCGCCAACAGAAACTGGGGTTATTTCCTATCTTGGCATCATAAAAGGTCCATTTTGGATAATATCTCGCTTTGTAAACTCGTGAGACCAATGAGTCCGGTTTCGTTAGAAACCGCCACGCCTGTTTTCCCAGCATTGCTATATTAAATGCATGCAGTTCTTTGAACCCTAGGCCACCATACTTCTTTGGTATACACAACTTGTCCCAAGCCTTCCAATGAATTCCTCGTTCATTCCCAGACCCCACCAATATCGGTTCATGACTCGCTCAATAGCTGTGCAAATTCCCATAGGTAGTAAAAAGACACTCATTGAGAAAGTGGGCATTGCCTGAGCCACACTTTTCAATAAGACTTCCTTACCAGCTTGCGATAGCAACTTCTTATTCCAAGAAAGGATTCTCTGCCTTATCTTGTCTTCAATATACGAAAAAGCTGCCCTCTTAAATGATGTTGGAAAAATAGCTTAAATGGCATAAAATGGCATGTTAAGTGGCTATTTTGTGGTACAATTATCTGTGGGGTCCACTTCCAATTTGGGTCGGGTTAAAGTGGATTCGGATTCTTCGTACTGATACGAAGAGATTGATATATTGTATGCTCAAAACGGATAATAAGTGAATTAGATATTAATTCTCAATGTAGACCCATTTGAGATGGAAAAAATGAAGAGAAAAGTGAAGCTTTTGTCCCACATTAATTTTGAAAGTGGATTTGCCCCACTATTTATACAAGAACCATTTTAAAGCTTGTTGAATTGTATAGCATAAAGGCTTTCTCTCACGCGTAAGGGGTGCAAATCAAATCCCAATTGAAAATCAAACCAATCTTTCGTTGTTTTTAATTTTTTTTTTTTTAGTAAACTTCATTTTACTTCATGTCTGGTTCGCACTTCGCAGGCATGCAGCGAAACATCCAATTTTTCTTTTAACATTTATTTTTTTTATTGTTTTATTATTTATATTTTAAAATTTTCACAAATTTCAATTATATAATATATATTTTTAATTAAATTTTGAATCATTTAATTACAATTAAAATTAAAATAATTAAAATAAATAGAGCAACGACGAAAATTAATTTAAATGTTTATAATTATCATTTTACTTAAAAATGTAGGTGTGTTTATTTTAATTAATTTTCATAACTATAAATTTATAATTCAAATAAATAAAGAAATAATTAAAAGAGTTAATTACCGAAATGGTCTCTTGACTATAGCAAAATTACCAATTTGGTTCTTGACTATTTTTTTGACCAATTAAGTCCCTCAACTTTAAAAATCTTAACCAATTTGGTCCTCCGTTTGTTTGACCGTTAGTCAACCGTTAACTTGGGACTAAATTGGTAATTTGCTATAGTCAAGGGACCATTTTGGTAATTAACTTTAAGGGTCGGCAACTGGTTCAGTTTTCTCGAACCGGACCGAACCGTACCAAACTAGTTAGATTCGGTAATATACCGAACAACTGAACGGTAATAGATTCTTGTATACCGAACGGTTTGGTAAAAACTCGAACCGAACTGAATTGTTCGGTAAAAACCGAACCGAATACCGTTTGAACTTTGGATTGCTATTTTGTTATATATTAGACTTTGGATATGGACTATGTAAACACCATAACACGTACTATAAAACTTTTGATAACAAACCATAAAGAAATCAAATAAAACATTTACGAGAGATACCTGTGAGAATATGAGCTGAATGGCAGAGCAAGCAGTAAGGGACTTGGATTTACTTTTTATTTATTTATTTATTATTATTATTATTATTATTATTATTATTATATTTTTAAAAAAAAATTAAACAGTATTCGGTTCAGTTCAATTTTTTACCGAACAATTCAAATCAGTTTTTTATCGAACCGTTCGGTATGCAAGAATCCAATACCGTTCGGTTGTTCGGTATATTACCGAACCAAACTAGGGGGTATGGTTTGATTCGAGAAAATTAAACCGAATTGTCCACCCCTAAAGTTAATTACCAAAATAGTCCATTGACTATAGCTAAATTACCAATTTGGTCCCAAGTTAACGGTTGACTAACGGAGGACCAAATTGGTTAAAATTTTTAAAGTTGAGGGACTTAATTGGTTAAAGAAAATAGTCAATGACCAAATTAGTAATTTCGCTATAGTCAAGGGACCATTTTGGTAATTAACTCTAATTAAAATATAGAATAGAAAATGGTGGGTCCATAAAAAATTGAGAAAAAACATTAAACTAGTGTGGAGAAGGGTTTTTGTGATTGAGTGAGATAGTGGATGATGAGGTGAATGATGGGGCCCACAAAAAAATTTGGGAAAAAACCCAACTGATATTGATGCTCTTACTCCCTCCATCCCATTTTATGTGTCGAGTTCGGTTAACAAGACTTGACTGAAGCTATTTACAATATAATATTACATAATATTAAGTTTAGAATTAGTATGTGAAATTTATATATTTAAAAACTACATTAAAATTAGTTTTAAACACAAAAAATCAAATTAAAAAATTATAAGTAAATACTAATGAAAGTAAGCAAAGAAAAAAGATTTGATTTGACCAATAAATAGTAAGTATGACAGATAAAATGTAACATAGGGAGTATTTTGTCAAACCTCAACCAATAAACATAGGGAGTATTTTGTTAACCTCATCCTCCCAAATGCTCTGTCGGGTCGGAGTGTGGGAGGCCTTAGAGTTGGGGTTCAACCTTTTGGAAGAATAATAATATAATATGCACTCAATTTACCTACAAAAATTATGTAATTAATGGATGAGTAATGCTACATTAAATTTGCTTGTGATTTACCTCTTCATTTTTACTTATTTACGCAACAAATATTTGATTGATTATTTTTATATTTAATTAATAAGTATATTTTATTTTGAACTCTAGGTGAGGTTGGGCAATTCAAGCAATTATTATTGTGTGGACCATATTTTGTTTACTATAAAATATTGTATATTCAGTACTAAAATAATGTACATTTAATACAAAAATAATGTACATTGTATTCAAGGAATGTATATTATTTTTGTTCTGAGTGTATATTATATTGTATAATGTACATTCAATAAAAAATAATGTACATTTAATATATTAAAAATGTACTTTTTGTTATGGTACACATAACTGGTCCACACAATAATTTGTCCAATTCAAGATAATCAATAAATATAAAAAATTTATTATCACGTAAAGAGACAAACAATAAGAGATCAAATCATGAGGTTAGTGGGATGACAAGTCTTCCGGATATCAATTGGCAGATAGGGATAACGTTACTTGGATTTTTTAATTTTTTTTGTTTTTTTAAAAACAAAAACATTACTTGGATTTGGATGTTCTGATTCAAGTTGCCACATTACATGTCATTGCAAAACTTATTATGAAAAGGACGTAAAAGATGTGGGCACGGCTAATTGTCAATGCATGTCAGACTAATTCACAAATATCAACTTTGCATTCATGCACGTACAAATAGATAAAATTTTTGTGGTTACCAAAATTAATGAACATATTTTAATATAAATTAATAATATTGTATTTGATGAAATTAATTGATCCGGAGCATGTAATTATACGAATCAATAAGTTCGTATAAAATAATATACTGTAGCAAAATAGATAATTGAGAAGAATTTTAATTATATTGAATGGATTAGAGCTTAAATATTGCAAGATAATTGTAAGAATAAGACATGATTCGGTAATAATTGGACAATGTCTATTTATACAAGGGGATTGTAAGTAATTTTAGCTAAATATGTGGTAGCCAAATGACTAAGTCAAGATCCACGCTTTTTAATTAGGCTACGAAAATGCGCAAAATTTGCCGCCTTGGCCCCGGAGCTCCCAAACGCCGCCCGGGGTCTGGCCATGGAGGCTGGGCCCTAGTGCCCAGACTATGGGACCCGTGTGTCGGCTGTGGGCTATGAGACCAGGGATTGCCAACGACCATTTGAGGAGCTGAAGACAAGCCCTCTGGGTCCCGAGCTCAGGTACACCCCTGTGGAAAAAAAAAAAACTATATTTGCTATAGAGGTGACAACCAACAGACTCAGCCACTACTTTTAAGCCCACCCGGTCCACGTCCTAACAAATCAGCCTCTAGAGTCTGTCCTATGGGCATCGGGCACATCCACCCAACTAGTAAGATGGGTTATGAAGCTGAGCCAGTATATTATCCAGGCCTTACCCAGCTATCAAGGGACATGTTTTGACCGATTTCAATGTGTAATACATGGCCAGGGAGGTCACGGAGCAGGCCCAAAATGAGGAGGAAGACTAGTGGACGCTCTCGACAGATGGGTTCTCCAGTGCCAAAGGTTGCGGCAGTGGGGTAGTCCTAGTGACCACAAAAGGTTTCCGGGCATAATACGACATCCTTTCCATTTCAAGTTGTCTAATAATTAGGTGGAGTACGAGGCCCTGCTCAGCAGACTCCGGTTGGCCGAGTTTATGAGGGCAGAAAAAGGTGTGAATCAAATGTGACTCCAAGTTAGTGGTGAGCTAGGTCACCGGGGAGTTTGAGGCTGCAGCCGTCTGGAAGAGACGATATATGGATGCAATACTCCAACTCTCCAAGTGCTTGGACGTTTTAGTCGTTATGAGATCCAGCAGATCCCAAGGGACCTGGACTGGAGGGATCCGAACCAAAGCGAATCCAAACCAAGGCAACTCGGATCGATTCATGCTATATGGAGCTGGCCCGGGGTACTTGCCCGTTTTCATCACATAGCCCGTTTTGGGATCCACAACGAGAGGTTTGGATAATGCTATGTACCCGGTTGGTGGACTTTGACCCATTCTTGTGGCCCTCCACGTTTTTAGCTAGGTTGGTTAGATTTTTCCCTATATAAATGGCTTGTATCCTAGCCTAGACATATCATATTCAATCTTAAGATAAGACATTCTATGTTCTATTCTTACACAACATTATATTTCTTGTAATGTTCTTGCATTAATCTATCCATTATTATTACAATATTTATTCCTTTATCATCATTTTATCCTTTATATTTTATGCGGACTAAGTTGATCCACCTATAACACATACCCTGGGTCAATTAGTTCCATCAGTATTATACATGAGTCTATTTTTGTTTGAAACATTATTTTAGTTCCTATGTTATTATTTCATGATTAATTTAACCATTTTTCTTTTTAGATTTTATTAGTAATTTAATCTAATTCTATTTAATTTTTTTTTTTTTTTTGGAAAGGAAAGGAAGGGGGCCCCCGAGCCTAGACTATATATTGTCTAGATCTTGATTCAATGACGAAGCTCTCAACATCCAGGTTGTCCTTCTCAAGGTTCTCAACAATGAAACCCGGTGGACTCAGAAACTCTATCCAGTCATACCTACTTTGGCAAGTGCATCCGCCACCTCGTTTTTCTCTCTCGGAATATACGCGACCTTGACATTCCAATCCTTGTTAAGCCACTTTCTGCACACGCCAATAGCTTCACCACTTGGACAAGAGAGGCTGGCTTCTACATTAAGCCAATCCACCACCTCAAGAGCGTCGCTTCTAATCCACATGTACCTTGGTAGCGTTCTTCTCCCAAGCCCATTGGAGATTGCCCAGATTTCCCCTTCAGCGATGGAGTTGGTTCGGAGCATGCAGCTGAAACCTGCAATCCACGTCCCCTTATAGTCTCTCATCACTCCACCACATCCCGTGGGTTCATAACTCGAGTTGAAGGTAGCATCCGTGTTGACCACAATCAGGAGCACTGTGTTAAGGACTAGTTATAATTGTATTATTTATTTACTATTGTCCTACTCTTTCTCTATTTGTTAGTCTTAGACTAAGTCTGCAGTCTGTTATAACTTCCCTTAGAATCCTGGTGTATAGCTCTATATATTCTGCTGTATTGTTGTCTTTCAATATACATTTTGATTCAAACCTTCATATGGTATCAGAGCCTAATATACTCAAACGAGTACTTTTTTTTTCCTTTCCTTCCCTACATGATCTCATGGCAATCACTAATGACACTTCTATCATTACATTATCAGCACCAACAAATTTCCCTATTAAACTTACTTCTACCAACTTTCCGGTCTGGCGTAAGCAAGTTTACGCTACGCTCATAGGCCTTGGTCTTGCCGGTTATGTTGACGAAACAACCGCAGATCCTGCGACATTTTTGGATACGACACGTACGAACTCGAATCCAGCCTATCAAGTGTGGTATCGATCAAGATCAAACTCTTCTTAGCGCACTCCTCGAGAGTTGCTCGGACACCATTCAACCAGTACTCGCCTTAGCTACTACTACGGTAAATGCTTGGGAGAAATTAACAGCAAGCTTCACCAATGCTTCTCGTGATCGTGTCATATCTTTGAAGTCCAAACTTGCAAACAATCCTCGTGGATCAAAATCTATCTCTGATTATCTATAAGAGATGCAAACACTTGCTGACAACCTAGCCTTGTTTCAAGCTCTTGTTTCAGATGAGGACCTAGTTGCACATACCTTGTCTCAAATAGGAGATGACTTCCATTCGATCACATCAGCAATCCATGCAAGAGAAACACCTATCTCTTTATTGACGCTCCGTGAGATTTTACTAGACCTAGTTGCAGTAGGCGCTAGTTGGGCGGCCGAGCAGCGCCTAGCGCCTAGGCAGTCTAGGCGGCGCCTAGGCGGAATCTAGGCGGCGCTAGGCGGGCACCAACAAAATTTTAAAAAATAGTGACAGATTTGTAGTTTGACAATTTTAATGAGGTTGTTTTCAGCATTCAATCAAATAACACATCTAAATAAATGAAATAATGATAATTTATAAGTCATAACGTCATAATAATATTAAAATCAATAATTAATGAAAGACGACATTGGTCAAAATCGAACAAAATTGGTCAAAATCAGTCAAAATCGAACGAAATCGGTCAACTTGACCGAGTTTGACCGTCCAGGCCGAGTTTGGCCGGCTGAGTTTTGGCCGCCTTTAGGCCAAAACGGCAAGGCTTGGTGCCGCCTAGCGCCTAGGCGCCTTGGCGGCCGAGTTTTGCAACCATGATTAATATTCTTTATTATTTAATTTTTTAATTTTAACTTATTAATTCAATTTTGGTCCTATGATTATGGGGGGTCCTGTTAATTTCATTTCACAACTTTCAAAAGTGTTAATTGGACCAAATTATAGGCCAAATTTTGTTAAAAAATATTAATTAGTAAAATAATGAGGATATTTTTATTATTTCACATCTCATTTTTTTCTTCTCGGATGAGTCCATCTTTTCCGGCGATTCTTCCCTACCAAATTCTCCGATGAGCACACTGCAAAGTCTACTGAAGTAATTAAGGTTGTAATAACTCACCTTAATTTTTGTGAATTCTCGACGAAAAAATACTCGAATTCCGTTCAGATTCTCGGACACCGATCTCCAGCTTAATACCAATGTGATGAATCAAGAGAACCACTAAAATTCCTCATTATTTTAGCATTTTCTCGGTACTCTGCCCAATCTTATTTGTTGGAAAAAGAAAGGATTTTGTTGTTTCAGTTGATTCAGAAGTCTTCTTGGTGGATATTAGCTAGCTTGCATTGCATATATTTTTGTTTTTTTTTTTTTTTTTTTAGGTTTTTTCCCCATGGATTTTATCGTTTCGGGTTCTCTATGGGTTTGGGGATTTATGGGGAATTTTGATGCTCGGAAGGTGAAATTAGGACCCACATTCGCTGTTTCGTATTCTTGCTTGCTGTTTGTTATAATTCGTGGTGTGAATTGAAAAGATAATGACATTGTAGCTAATTGGAGGTAGTTTTTTGATTGAGGATGAAGCTTGATCAGGATGGTGTTCTGGATTTTTGGATATGGGTCATTGGTTTGGAACCCCGGGTTCGAGTACGACGAGAAAATCATTGATTACATCAAAGATTACAGGCGTGTTTTCGATCAAGAATTTGGTCGGAGAAGAATAGCCGGAAAAAATAGACTCGTCCGAGAAGAAGAAAAGAAAAGTGAAATGATTAAAATATCATCATTAATTTATTAATTAATATTTTTTTGCGAAAATTAATTGTCAATTTGATCGGAGTGATCAAAATTAATAAAAATTACATAGTCAAGCTACTAAATTAACACTTTTAAAAGTTGTGAATTGTAATTAATAAAACTCCTATAGTCAGAGGACCAAAATTGAAATTTACTTTTAAAATTTGTTAGAAGCATGTTCAATATAATTCGCCATCCCTTTCTAGATTTTAACTTGTTTGGGACCAACACTTTTAGTTTTTCATTTCTACTTTTTTAACAATTGAACATTTTTTTTATTAATTAGTTATTTATTTTGAATTTTTTGATAAATCTTGAATGACTGATTTTTATTTTATTATTATCAAGTTAATACTTAAGTTGTTATGTATTGACGTATTCTATATTTTATACTTTTAATAATTGTCTACTGCATTCAAGATTAGGGATCTTGGTAGCGGTGAATCTTGATTTTTTCTTGGAATTGAAACAGTTAAATGTGATGATGGTATATTGTTTTCTTAGCAAAGATATATGACAGATTGACAGATATTTTAAAACGTGTTGGTATGACAGATTGTAAATCTCTAGCTACTCCTATTTATGTTTCAAAATCTATTCCTCCCAGTGCAGATTTGAATGATGATCATACGCAGTACATGAGTTTGGCTTGGGCGCTACAATACCTCACAGTCACGCGACTTGATATGTCATTTTGTAGTGAATCAGCTATGTGAACACATGTATGCTCCTACAGTTTCACATTGGGCTCAACTGAAGCAAGTACTGAGGTATGTTAAGGGGAGTATTACTTATGGTCTACGTATGAGAAAGTCCGTGACAAATGATCTACATGCTTTTTCTGATTCTGATTGGGCTGGATGTCATAAAGACCGCAAGTCAACTAGTGGGTATGCTGTGTTTCTTGGGTTTGTAAGAAACAAAGAACTGTGGCTAGATCTTATATTGAGGCCGAATATAAAGCTCCAGGTGATGTCTGTGCTAAGGTAATCTGGATTTTATCATTGCTACGTGAGATTAATGTTCCAAATATTCATATTCTCAAGCTATGGTGTGATAATCTTGGTGCTACATATATGAGTGCAAATTCAATATTTCATGCTCGCACAAAAAATGTAGAGATTGATTATCATTTTGTTAGTAGAGACAAAGTTGTTTTTTGAGATATTCAAGTCAATTTTATTTCAACTAAAGATCAACTTGCTGATATTATTACTAATGCTCTGCCTGATCATAGATTTTCTTTTCTTAGAGGCAAGCTACAGGTTACTAGTTTACCTTGTGCTTGAGGGGGAGTATTAAGACTCTAGTATTTGAGTTAGGTTAGGACTCTCTATCATAGTCTCCTTGAGATCCCTTCATTTATTATATATATTCATGTATTCTGTAACTTTATAATTAATTCATTCAATACAATACATTCAGTTCTCATACAGTGACATAAAATGAGTATGCCATCAAAAATTTCTTTAACAAGCAAAGGGACAAATTTGGGGGTTAAAAACAATAAATTCCTAATTTATTGTTTGTTTTCAACTATCAATCTAGATGCATGTCCATTACTTTTTATTTTTTCTTTTTTAAATGAACATTGTAATCACTACATATATTCTCTAAAATTTTTGTAATTTTATGAGTTTATATTAAGGTAAAAAAAATTAAATTGAGTTTATTGTTAATTTTTCAATTACCATAACGTAGATATACATTATTTAACTCAGTTATTATGTACCATTATATTGTTGTAAAACTAATTGAAATTTTCAGTATATCAAAGAATTTTTATGTACTGACTGAACACTTATTGTTAATTTATATAAACAATCATGTAATTGGCCAATCAAGTTCGATTCATTTTTTTTTACGGTTTGTGTAAATATAATGTCGAGTTACTTCATATAATAATCTATACTATATATAATAATAAAATCATGAAATTTTAACTTCCCGTCCAATTCCTAAAAAATCTCTCTTCCTAATAAAATATATTGACTTCTACTTTCCCATTTATACAATATTTTTGCGTTAAAATTCTATTCTAATATTATAAAATAGTGTAATACAATTTCTATTGTAATCAATCAATCTATACTATCTATCTATACTATCTATAATAACAAAATCCTGAAATTTTAACTTCCCGCCAAATTCCTAAAAAATCTCTCTTCCTAATAAAATATATTGATTTCTACTTTCCCATTCGTAAAATAATTATGCATTAAAATTCTATTCTAATATTATAAAATTGTGTAATACTATTCCTATTGTAATCAATCAATCTATACTTCTATACTATATATAATAACAAAATCCTGAAATTTTAACTTCCAGCCCAATTCCTAAAAAATCTCTCTTCCTAATAAAATATATTGATTTCTACTTTCCCATTCGTACAATAATTCTGCATAAAAATTCTATTCTAATATTATAAAATTGTGTAATACTATACCTATTGTAATCAATCGATCTATTCTATACTATATATAATAACAAAATCTTGAAATTTTAACTTCCCGCCAAATTCCTAAAAAATCTCTCTTCCTAATAAAATATATTGATTTCTACTTTCCCATTCGTAAAATAATTATGCGTTAAAATTCTATTCTAATATTATAAAATTGTGTAATACTATTCCTATTGTAATCAATCAATCTATACTTCTATACTATATATAATAACAAAATCCTGAAATTTTAACTTCCAGCCCAATTCCTAAAAAATCTCTCTTCCTAATAAAATATATTGATTTCTACTTTCCCATTCGTACAATAATTCTGCATAAAAATTCTATTCTAATATTATAAAATTGTGTAATACTATACCTATTGTAATCAATCAATCTATTCTATACTATATATATATAATAACAAAATCCTGAAATTTTAACTTCCCGCCCAATTCCTAAAAAATCCCTCTTCCTAATAAAATATATTGATTTCTACTTTCCCATTCGTACAATAATTCTGCGTAAAAATTCTATTCTAATATTATAAAATTGTGTAATAATATTCCTATTGTAATCAATCAATCTATCTATATTATATATAATAACAAAATCCTGAAATTTTAACTTTTCGCCCAATTCTTAAAAAATCTCTCTTCCTAATCTATATCTATACTATATATCAGTGTTGCAAAAATCGTGCCGTTGGCCGCGGCGATGAAGGCCGGAATCGGCCTCTTCCGCGGCCACCTCGCCGGGTGAACCGGCGATTATTATTTTTTTTTTTTAATTTTTTTTTTTAAAGTTGTAATGTGTCAAAACTTCGACACGGCATACCTTTTGACTCGGTTGTCCGTTTTGGACAAATGTTTTTTTGAAATCGCGTATTTTTTCGAGATCTATCCACCGCAAACTGTCATAGGCGGTTTGGCCCACCAATTTCTAATAAACATGCTTTATTAAATAGTTTCTAAGAAAAATTATGAGAACATTATATTTTATTAATGAATTTTTAAAATTTTTTATTAAAAAATTGTCCCGTGCATTATTTAATAATCTTTCTTTATAATTGGTCAAATTATTTAATTATGGTAAATTAGGGAATAATTAATGATGGTAATAGAAATTCTAGAAGAATATATAATTGAAGAATATGTAATTATTGTTATATTATTATTGTGATTCACGGAATACAATACAAGAATATTTAATTATGGTTATATTATTATTGTGCCTCACGGCCATTATATACTAACAGAACTTGAAAAGAAACTAATAATAATAATAATAATAATAATAATAATAATAATAATAATAATATAAGTGGTAATAATAATATCTAAAAGTAATTAAGTTTTAATAATAATAGTAAGAATATTAACTTAAGAATTATAACATAGAATAAATCGTATTAATTAATAACTATAGTCTAGGATTAAATTTGGAATTGTCAGGAAAGATAAGTGACCTTTAGTGAAATTAACTCTTAAATAATTATATATCTATTTAAATATTTTTAATATATTACAATAATTTCATTCCGTGCATCGCACGGGTGAAAATACTAATTACTTTATATAAGATCTATGTACTTTTACATTTATATTGATCAAGTAAGTTTAGCTTCATTCTCATTCATTAGAGACTTTATAATTGAAAAATGCACATATTTATAACTAGTTTATTAATTAAATATGAATCATGTATTCCCATATCGAATGATGAATTTTTTTTCCTTATAACATAACCCTTACTCTTGTCACTTCCTACTTACTTATACTCACCCATATCTACATACATATTTATACGAAGAGGAAATTTCAATTTTGGTCCAATGATTATAAGAGTTTTGTTAATTTTAATCCCCGACTCTTAAAAGTGTCAATTTAGTAGCTTGACTATGCAATTTTTATCAATTTTGGTCACTTCGGCCAAATTACTGGTCAAATAGTGAAAATTCAAGGTTTTTACCGTGAAATTGTGTTTAATACGTGAAGGGTTTCTGGTTTATTAACTTTGCAAGCAAGTTGCCGGTGACTTTATTTATTGTGTCGATTGGGGAGGAGTAGCGGCAATGGGGGGTGAGATGGAATCGACCTCGAACGACGTCGTAGCAAAAAACCCATCCATCGAGCTACTGTGCCTGTGGTGTGGGCCCAAACCCATCACCATCTTCTCCGACGAGAGCGGGGTGGTTGCTCCGCTGTCGACAGCCGACAAAGCACCAACATCAAGACCATCGAAGAAGTCGGAGTCAACGGACGCTACAGAAATGGGTCGGCGAGGGCGTAGTGGTTGAAGTCTCCTACGACACCGTCGAGCATGATATCATCGTCCAAGTCTGCGAACTAGAAGGACTCGGACTGGGTCCGACGGTGGCCGGGTCGCAATTGGACCCTCCAGAAACCGACGCTGGTAAGTGTTTTCTCTGGCGAAATTTGCAGTATATTCGACGAAAAATGGGGGAGAAAGAAAAGAGAGGCAAGAAGACTAAAATACACTCAATATTTTAACTATAAAAATTATCTGGCAAAATTTGGTCGGTAATTTGGCCGGAGTGACCAAAAATGATAAAAATTGCATAGTCAAGGTACTAAATTTTGACACTTTTAACAATCGGGGACTGAAATTAACAAAATCCCTATAATCATAGGACCAAATTTGAAATTTCCTCTTTATACGAATTAATAAGTACTAGTGTACTACTTTGATAAGAGTAATAAGGGTTATGCTATAAGAGCATCCGCATCAGTTGGGGAGATTTGGGGATAATGTAAGAGTGATTAGGAGAGAGAATGTGGGAAGGGGAGGAAAAAAAACCCAAAATTGATTTTTAAAACAAAAAAAATTCAAGGAAATCAGTCGCGTCAGGCGCGCCTGACGCGCCCGGCCTTTCTCCTCAGTTTCGCTTTACGCGAGGAACTGCGCTCTTTTTATTTTTTTTTATTTTTTTTCCTGCCATTCTCCCACTCTTTGCAGGAGAATTATTTTCTCCATTCTTCCCTTCTCCCATATCTTGAACTGCATATTTGTATACTATTATCCCCATATTATCCTCTGATGGGGATGCTCTAAGAAAAATTCATCATTCGATATGACAATATATGATTCGTATTTAATTAATAAATAAAATCATTTTTGAACGTGAAATGGGGCCCACTTATTCTTGGTAACTAATGAATAAATAAAATTATTACCACATTGGTGATGAAAATTTTGGTTAATTAAATTGTGTTGTCCTGGTCGATATAGGGATTTATCGTATAACGTAAATAGTTATACTATACATATGTGTAGACCAATAATTACTATATATTTTTCCGTATTTAATATATGTAGATAACGTAGGCAAACAAATTAAAAAATAGAGAAAAAAAAAGTGAAAGGGAAAATATAAAATTCGTTTAATTATATTATTTCAGCATATGACATATATGTAAAATAAAAACGAAGCAAATAAAACAATGAATCATTTCTTGATCTTTGAATTGTCATCACCTTAGACTGCCAAAGCTGTAGGTTTATTAATGTTATATCATCCCATCTTGGCTTGATCAATAAAATTGCGATACAGGTTGAGGATGTCCTGCTCCATGGGGGCTAGGACCAGAATTTGTGGGTCTCACATAGGTAAATCCATGACTTTCATGGCCAGTACTAAGACTCGACGCCACTTTGATTGCATTAGTTGTGAACTGATTCAAATCATGCGTCCGTTCATTTCCTCTGGCATTAGTATCCAAGGGACGAGCTTCTGTAGTATCCATAATAATGGATGTACTAACAAATAATGCAAAAAGTATCATGAAACTAAAAACTCGAGGACTATTATTGGCCATATATAATTTGTTGAAAGAAAGTGTATTCTACTTTCAAAACAAACAAAAAAAAAGAAAAAGAAAAAAGAGTATTCTATTATTGAAAAGAGTTTGAAGTTGGTTTAATTATCTCTTGAGGCAGGTCTAGCTATTTATACTTGAAAAGATTGAGAAATTCCCTTAGTTTTTATTTATTTTTATTTTTACAAAAAAAGTTACTCATAATTCTAAATTGGTAATTGTGATTACCGCATATTATTTTGTTGTTATTACTATATTGGCTTTACAAAAATTTTCAATTTGGGCCTATTTAGAATCTTAAAATTTATATAATTTCCAAAAAAGGAAAAATAAAATTTTGAAAATTAAATTTGATTGGTTTCTCAAATGGAAATAGATCAAGATTTAAAAAGAAAAAAAATCTGTTTTTTCTTTCAATCTAAAAGAGAAATTAATGATTTCTTTCAAATTACCATTTTCAAATTATTATTCATATACATACCACCAAAAAAAAAAAAAAACATATGAACATAACTACTACAGTTTTTGAATTTTCATTCTCTATGTTTTTCTATTATATATGTCATTATTTGCTTTATACTTTCCACTTTAGAAATTATATTTACTATCACATATTTTGACATTAATTTTCCAAATTTAATTTAGGAGTTATAACGTTGTAAAAGTAATTAAAATTAAAAAAATTGAGTAATCATTTAAATATGATATTCAAAATATTTTTAGATATATTCAATTTGAATGAACTATATACTTCTTAGTTTTTTTTTTTTTTTTTTTTTTTTTTTGAATATAATAAATATGAAATTTTAACATTTGATCATATTTAAAATAAGGGAAAATTGCACTTTTCTTCTCTAAGTTATAGGGAAATGGTAGAATTCGTCCTTAAGTATTGATCATACTTACTTTTCGTCCCTAAGTTATTATTGGTGTTGCACTTTTCTTCCTTTCGTGTTCACTTTTCGCCCCTGGGTTATACTGAAATTGTAAATTTTTTCTCTAATATTTTATTAATAAAGGGACGAAAAGTGCAACGTCAATGATAACTTAGGGACAAAAAGTGAGTATGATCAACACTTAGGGACAAATTTCACAATTACCTTATAACTTAGGTACAAAAATTGCAATTTTTCCTTAAAATAAATTAAAGTATGCGAACTTAACCAATAACATTTCGCCAAGCACCTTGTGCATAGATTGCATCCTGATTGGATTTTCATATGGGAGATTGTGAGTTCGAGCCTTAGTGGAGGCATTATTGGCTCTTTGTGCTTCGATAGGTTGAAAAAGTAGTTAGTAACATTTACTATCTTGTAAAAGAGTCAGCAGCATTCAGAAAGAAAAACCAAAAACATTTTAAAAATTTCCTATGCCAACAAATTGGTTTAAATTTCATGTTTTAATATATGAATTGGTAGGTGGGTAGAAGTAAAAAATTTGGGTTCAATTAGATGGGTTGACTAGTTTAACCCATATTTTAGACACTAGTTTTTTTATGTGAATTGCGCGATTGGGATAATGCCCAATATATATATATATATATATATATATATATATATATATATATATATATATATATATATATATATATATATATATATATATATATATATATATATTAAAATAAGTACTTTAAAGTATATCAAGGCAAGATTATATAGGAATTGTTCATGCATATATAATTGAATGTTAAATTTGTGTACTTAAATAGGTAATTCTAAGTTTACAAATGCAAGATAATATAGTCAAGATTGATTATAATTATCAATAAAATAAGTGTATATGTATAGTTGAAACCAAATACAGGACATAAGGGAGAGCAAAATAAAATTTAGGGCATAAAATATTAAATATATACTAATATTGAAGAGCTAACTGTTGATTGCCAAACAAGGACATTGCGATGTAGTTTCCCACTTCAATTTGTTGTGTGATTTGAATACTCTTTTTGTCAATAAATCTCCCAAGTAGTTAATATGATTGACTTAATTATATTTTTTTATTATTTTTTATTTTTTCAAAACAATTATTATTATTATTATTATTAGGGAAAATTACACTTTTCGTCCCTAAATTATAAGGTAATTTTAGAATTCGTCCCTAAGTGTTGGGCATGCTCACTTTTCGTCCCTAAGTTATCATTGACGTTGCACTTTTCGTCCCTGAGTTATAAGATAATTGTAGGATTCGTCCTTAAGTGTTGGTCATGATCACTTTTCATCCTTAAGTTATCATTGACGTTGCACTTTTCGTCTATGAGTTATACAAAAATTGCAAATTTCATCCCTAATCACTACTACATAAATGGTATACTACGTCACTTAATAGACGACGATTTTTAAAATAACCGTCATCTAATATATTGTGTTATACTACGTCACTTAATAGATGGCAGTTGTTTAAATAACTGCCGTATATAGTTGACATACACGGCGGTTGTTTAACCGTCGTATATAGTTAACATACACGAAAAGTGAATATTTACAACGGCAGTCACTTGCACGCGCGACACTTCGAAAACCGTCGTGTATGTGTAAAAAAAAAAATCGCAGGTGGTTATTTAAAGTGTATGACGTAAAAAAATTAATTAAGGTATATACGGCTATTATTTAAAAAACTGTCGTCTATTAAGTGACGTAGTATAACAAAACAGCTAGACGATGGTTATTTGAAAAACCTCCGTCTATTAAGTGACGTAGTATACCATTTATGTAGTAGTGATTAGGGACGAAATTTGCAATTTTAGTATAACTTAAGGACGAAAAGTGCAACACCAATGATAACTTAGGGAACAAAAGTGAGCATGACCAACACTCAAGGACGAATTCTATAATTACTCTATAACTTATGGACGAAAAGTACAACACCAGTGATAACTTAGGGACGAAAAGTGAGCATGACCAACACTCAGGGACGAAATATACAATTACCCTATAACTTAAGGATGAAAAGTGCAATTTTTCCTTATTATTATTATTATTATTATTATTATTATTATTATTATTATTATTATTATTATTATTATTATTATTATTATTATTATTATTATTATTATTATTATTATTATTTGTCCCGTGCGATGCACGGAAAATATGTTATAAAAATATACTCTATATGAGGTTTATTCATATATAAAATTTTAGTTATTTAATAATTATTGTGTGAATTCTATGATAAAATTATGTACATAAATATATTTACAATTAAAATAGTATTTAAGGTGGGTGATTACTACAAATCTTAAACTATATTAAAAATTTAGTACATAGCATTTAATATTACAAAATTTTAAGAACTTAGTAAACTACAATAGTAATTGAATTACAATTTTAGAGTCACTACAGATCAAAATTTTTAGAGCTTGAGATTTCTAACTCTAGATAGATGTAGCAACATACAATTGACCTTTAAAGACCAAAATCACAATCTTAGTTCGAACATTGATTTTTTCCTCCAAATACTATCGAATTAAGTGTGTAATCAATAAAAGATGAGAACTAATAATTCCAGAATATAATCTTAATGTTACTAAGTCTACTTCACGTCAATTAAGTTGGAGAGTGTTGTTGGATAGTATCCAATGAATCCACGAATAACGCATCTTTGTCTCCGTAGTCCTCAATATGCACATCAACAATCTTAAATATTAGGCCGCCTAGCTATGCCATATATTAATTTCAAACTTATGAACTTTGGGGTTACATGCAATAAAAAGTATATTTTAAATATACTAAGGGTACATTATATATGTATGTAAGGTACTTTCAATATAAAAATAATGTATTTTTAATATATTAAAATGTATTTGATATTCATGATCCATACAATTATCGTTCACACAATAATTTGCCAGTAGAAATTGATATATAAATAAATATATATATATATATATATATATATATATATATATATATATATATATATATATATATATATATATATTAGAAACTGTCAGTGGAAATTATTATCATTATTATTATTGCAATTATTATTATTATTGTTATTGTTATTATAATTAACAATATTATTATGGTCTTGTGAAAATTAAATGTTGATTATCACCATTTAATTTTTACAAGACCATATGGCTTTATTATATATAGGATTATATGTATACCCTTAGGTCATTTTACATGTTAATCTAAACAGCTAATTTTTTCAAACATCTTTCTACCAACCATTGATATAATTCGCTGGTCAAATCCGCTAACGCTAACCACTAACTGCTAAAAAGGGACATTGCGAGGTAGTTCTCACTTCAATTTGTTGTGTGATTTTAATACTCTCTTTGTCAACAAATCTCTCAAGTAGTTAATGTGATTGGCTTTATTAATTATTTTTTTAAAATTTTTTCATGGTATTAATAAAATACTTGGTAAATAAATATATAGTATTATTTTGTGTTATAACTTTGATATTTAATTAAAAAATAGTGCACAAAAAAGATAATAGACAATGTAGTAAATATAATCAATTGATGAATTTGAATGTAAAGAATTTTTACATTGGAGAAATATAAAGACAATATAACTAATAAAATTATTTCTCTTAATTAATTTATTGATAATGAATAAAATTTTTTAATAAAGACATTGTAGGGACAATGTAGCGAATATAATCAATTGATGAATTTGAATGTAAAGAATTTTTATATTGGAGAAAAATAAAGACAATATATCTAATGAAATTATTTCTCTTATTTAATTTATTGATAATGAATAATTTTTTTTGAATAAAGACATTGTAGACACATAATTCTAAATTAAAGAAATGCATATGTATTATTTTTTGTTGTAGCTACTAAATTATTATTTAATTTAATAAGAATTAAATAGAGTACAATTATGTCAATTTTGATTGGGATGAAGTTCGAACCTAAGACCTTTCGTATTGAAATCTATGAGTAAGTTAACAGTGAATTAACAGAAAAGATAATATTTAATGGAAAAGTTAACGGATAATCATATTCATTAAGGATAAATTAGGAAATCTTAAGAAACAATTAAAATCTGATCAATCTGAGCCATTCATTTGATTAAAAAAATTTGACTGCCATTTTTTTTTACCCATTATAGGCCTAACTCTCTCGGGCTCTTATTAGTATAGTAGATGTTGGGCATAAAAAACATAGGTATGCTCATCAATCTATATATATATATATATATATATATATATATATATATATATATATATATATATATATATATATATATATATATATATATATATATATATATATATATATATATATATATATATATATATATATATATATATATATATATATATATATATATATATATATATATATATCTATATATATATAAAAGTAAAATCCTTCTAACAAATTTTCCCCCCAAAACTTTTGTAGTAAAGTTTATTTGGTAAGTAAATGTCAAATGGAAATTAAATAAAATCTATTAATTGTTATATTACATAATTGGTAATATTATGTATGGTATTATATTCTATAATATAATTGAAAATATTATTGTTCAAGTATAATAAAAATCTTATGAAATAATGTAAGCATAATAAAATAAAAATAATTATAATAATAATAATAATAATAATAATAATAATAATAATATAAAAACCATATAAATTTCCCCCCAAAACTTAGCGGCATTTATATAATATCCTAATTTTTTAATTTAATTAATTATCAAAATATTGAAATTATATATTATATATTATTCATTTATGTGTAGACATACTTATTACTGTATATAAAGTAAATTAGGTAAATATATTCTTCAAATATAAATTAAGTATCTATATATAATTTTTTGGTAAGCAAATGTAAAATGGTAACTCTAATTTTAATTGGTAATTGGTAATATAATAAAAACCATAAATGTTACCCTTAATCATATCTAAACACCTATATATACATCACATTCTCTTCAATACAAACAGTACCTAAGTTACAAAGAACCTAAGGGAATATTCTCTGCAACTGCATAGCAATGGTGTAGAGAACAGGGACCTTCAAGAAGAGGAGGAACGAGACCCATATTCTCTGCGTATCCAGAAGAGCTGTTGCACTACGCCTACACATTTTGGTAAATCTCTGTATCCTTTTTCAACTTTTTTTTTTTTTTAATAAAGAATAGAAAATCATATATACCATTGGTGAAATTTAAAATCTATCTACATATATTATATAAACTATGCTTATATTGATCATATATATCATCTTCTTCATCATCAATCTGGACGAGTTTGCTCAACCCATTTAAAGGTATTTCTCTAATACTTTATCTCAATCCATTAAAAGTTGTTTATTATTGGACTCTGGGCAGGATTAAATAATGTACTATTCATAGTGATAGAAAAAAACTGACCATCTAATTATTAGTGGACTCTGAGCAACTAGATCTGCAGGTCATTTGCATGAGAGGGGACATCATTGAATGAGTTTGGACTATTAATATTTTTTTTCCTGATGTGACGGTCCTTCCAGCACCAATAGGAGTAACACAAGGATTTGGAGCCATGGCAATGTGTTGAGGATCATGAGTAGTGCTCCTTGACAAAAGCCTAAAGCAACAGCATATGAATATGATAGAGATTTAATTATTTTAATTTTTATTTGATAAAGATTATTCTCTAACCAAACAATTAGTAATATTTACGATTTATTGAACCAACCTTCATATTTTTGGTCAAATGAGTATACATGATGGAATATATGTTCATTGCACGGAATCTTAATATTCATTGAGTTTCCAAATTGTATATTGCATAAGAATTATTTTACCATAATATGAATTGTAACCAATTTAATAAATCTAAATATTAACAAGTATGTGTGGTAATTTTATGTATGTTAATATTATTTCATATGGACGTAATATCATAATATGGTATATAACCAATAACCAATGTGGTATATATATATATATATATATATATATATATATATATATATATATATATATATATATATATAATTCTTCACTCCTTATTATAAAATAATAATTCAATAAAAGTTTTATATAAGTAAATAATCTGTAATATTTATCTTAAGTATAATTTGTCAAATTAATCAATTTTAATTTGATAATGATTATTTTCTAACCAAACAATTGGTAATATTTACGATTTATTGAACCAATTCATATATGTTTTTTTCCATCCAGACTAATTTTAATGGTCAAATTAATAATAAATTTTATTAGTTATTAATTAGCATAATATTAATTTATTATGCATAATTATTGTATAAAAATAAATTACCGTTCAAATGAGTACACAAGATAATATACATGTTCATTGCACGGAATCTTAATATTAATTGAGTTGTCAAATCGTATATTGCATAAGAATTATTCTTACCTTACTATATACAATTACAAATTTATTCCGAAATTCTGAAAATTAAATAAGTTAGAAATCTAATTTTAAGTATGTATTTCCTGTTTTTTCATTTTTAATTTATACAACTAATTTATTAATTTATATACACAATTTTTTGCTGCTTTTAATAAAATAATTCACTACATTTTTTTTCAATAAGTAATTCCTCTAAGCAAATAATCCGTAATATTCCCTGATATACTTTACACAATTTAATTATTTTTTATTTTTATAATTTCTAATTTATTAAATAATATATATATATATATATATATATATATATATATATATATATATATATATATATATAATTTAATATAGATATAATTAGATAAAGCTTATTTTGTGACCAAACAATTGGTAATATTTATGATTTATTGAACCAATTCGTAAATGAGTCAATCTATACTATAATTAAAAACAAAATCCTATTTACTTGATTTCCCACCCAAACAATAGTAAATAGTAAAGGTAAATTTTAAAAAAAGAATGGAAAAAAAAGAACATAAATATTTCACAATAATATTCTACGTCATCTGTTAAAAATGGAATGGAAATTAGGTAAACTGAAAAAATAACTGAATATTAATAATTGACTGAAAATTAAAAATGAAAAAAGGAACATAAATTAGGTTAATTGAAAAAAGGAAATAAATATTTATAATTGACTAAAAATAAAAAATGATCCATAATGGACTAAAATGAAAAAGGAAAATGGTCAAATTATTACATTTTAATTTTTTACAATAATATTACACAATATAGTACATCAAATCATAATTATGTCATAAATCTTTCACAATTTTAAAAATGGAACATAAATATTTCAATAATAATATTTTACATCATCAAGTAAACGTAAATTAAAAATGAAAAGAAAATATTTAAATAACAATATTCTACATCATCAATAATAAAGGCATATTCTAATCAATAATAAAGTTAAATTAAAAATGCAATGAAAATTAAAAATGAAACGGAAATATTTTAATAATAATATTCTACATCATCAATTAAAAATGGAACGAAAATTGGGTAAAATATCACTACATCTGATATTCTAATTGGCTAATTGACCAATTGACTGAAAATAAAAAAGAATAATTTGCTGAAAATGAATATGATATTACTAATTAACTGAAAATATAAAATGAAATGAAATATTAATAGTTGACTGCAAATAAAAAATGATCTATAATTAACTAATATGAAAAAAATAAATGGTTAGGTCATTGCATTTTAATTAAAAATTGATGGAAACTAAAATTTAACGGAAATATTTCAACAATAATATTCTACATCATAGATAATAAAGGCATATTTTAAACAATAATAAAAAATTAAAAATGCAACGGAAATATTTCAATAATAATATTATACATAATCAATTAAAACTCGAACGAAAATTAGGTAAAAATATCATTGCATATGATATTCTAATTGACTAATTGATTAAAAATAAAAAAAGAATAATTGGCTGAAAATGAATATGATATTACAAACTGACTTAAAATATAAAAAAATCCCTAATTGACTAATATTCTACCATTATATATTTTCACTCGAGTCACCCATCATGATGGACTGAAGGTGTTAGCTATAGACGATGATGGACAAGATTGTGTTGCTACTACCAATGTCGAAAGATGTTTCAATAATGTGTACATACAATCGTTGACATTTTTTTTAAATGACAAATTTGCTATATATCTAGACAAAAAAAATATATATCTTCCATACAAATGAATTAAGATAGTAATTCATTCCTATAACTGAGTTGCTTGAGAATGAGCACATTTGACTAATTTATAAAAAAAAAATACTAAACAATGATAAATAAAATCTTCAAAATTACAGCACCGCATGCGTAAATCTACACATTAGCTATTAATTTGAGCAATCATTTGCTCAAATTTAAGCAATGATAACATCAAAACACATAAATAATCTAAACCATATGTTCAATTGCACTATATAATATTTGATGTTATAATTTAAATAATTATATATTGATCCAAATATTCTTAATATATTACAACAAATCCATTCTGTGCATCGAACGGGTGAAAATACTATTATTCTAATAATTTTTCTTTCCTTCTTTCGTGTAATTACTATGCTAATGTATTTAAATATTGAAAGAGAATTCAATAAAAAGGATCCTTAACTCACTAAAATTCTATATTCTATATTATTCTTAAAAACAAAACCCCCATTTCTTACTTACCCGCCCAAACAATAAAAAAAAAAAATTACCAATTAATAATACTAATAATAATTAGTAAAAAAGTTAGTAGTAAAATAGAAAAAAGATCCTTAATTCACAAAAAAAAAATAGAAAAGGAAACGGGATTCACTAATTAATTAAAACTAACAATAATCAGTAAAAAAAGATCCTTAATTCACTAAAAATGAAAATATAAACGGAATTTACTGATTATGACTAATAATAATTGGTAAAATAGGAAAATAAAAAATGAGTCTTAATTCAATAAAAATGAAAAAAAGAAACGTAAGGGTGTGAAAAAAAAAGGTCATAATAAGGATAACAGTAAAAAAAAAGAAAAGAAAATTCTACCAAAAATTAGAATAATAAAAAAAGTTTCTTAATTCACGAGAAATAAAAAAGGAAAATGGAATTCACTGATTAATTAATAGTAATAATAATCAGTCAGAAAATTAGCAGTAAAATATGAAGAAAAAAAAGATCATTACTTCACTAAAAATGGAAAAATATACGAAATTTACTGATTAATACTAATAATAATCAGTAAAATTGAAAATAAAAACGGATTCTTAATTCAATGAAAATGAAAGATTTTTTTAAAAAAAGGGGTCATAATAAAAATAACAGTAAAAACAATCCTACAAAAAAAATTGAAAAAAAAAGATTCATAATTTACGAAAAATAGAAAATGAAATGGAATTCACTGAATAATTAATACTAATAATAATCAGTAAAATTAAAAGTTAGCATTAAAATAGAAAAATATAAAAGGATCCTTAATTCACTAAAAATAGAAAAAGAAACGAAAGTCACTGATTAATACTAATAATACTCAGTTAAATAGGAAAATATAAAAAAATTCTCAATCTATACCATTATTAAAAAGAAAATCCTTCTTCCTTACTTTCACACCCAAACAATAGAAAAAGAAAAAAAAAATCTATAATATAATTAAAAACAAAATTCTATTTACTTGATTTATCGCCCAAACAATAGTAAATAGTAAAGGTAAATTTAAAAAAAAAAAGGATGAAAAAAAAAGAACAAAAATATTTCACAATAATATTCTATATTATCAATTAAAAATGGAATGAAAATTAGGTAAATAAATAAGTATCTATTGAAACATATTTTCTCAACCAACACCTTCACTAAGGTTCAATCTCATGACTTCCCACATAAGAGAGGTCACTACATACCATCTGAGCACAAAGTGTTTGGCAACAAACATTAGGTTAATTGAAAAAGGAAATAAATATTAACAATTGTTTGAAAATAAGAAAATATTCATAATTGACTAAAACAGAAAAAAAATGGTCAGATCATTGCATTTTAATTTTTCACAATAATATTACACAGTATAATACATCAAATCATAAGTATGTCATAAATTTTACACAATTTTAAACAATAGAATGTAAATATTTCAATAATAATATTCTACACTATCAAGTAAAGGTAAATTAAAAATAAAAAGGAAATACTTCAATAATAATATTCTACATCATCAATACTAAAGACATATTTTAAACAATAGTAAAGGTAAATTAAAAATGTAGCGAAAATTAAAAATAAAATGGAAATATTTCAATAATAATATTCTAAATCATCAATTAAAAGTGAAACGAACATTTGATAAAAATATCATTAGAATATTTGGATCGGTATATAATTATTTAAGTTAGAACATCAAATATTATATAGTTCAATTGAATATACGGGTTGGATCATTTATATGTTTTTATATTATCATTGTATGAATTTAAGCAAATAATTGCTCAAATTAATAGCTAATGTGTAGATGTATGCATGTAGTGTTATAACTTTGGAGATTTTTTTATCATTGTTTAGTATTTTTTTTTTTTATAAATTATACAAATGTGTTCGTTTTCTAGCAACTCAGTTATATGAATGAATTGTTATCTTAATTCATTTGTATGGAGGATATTTTTTTGTCTATACATATAGCAATTTTGTCATTTAAAAAATATAATATCAACGATTTTATTTACACATTGTTGAAACCTCTTTGTAGACGACATTGGTAGTAGCAACACAATCTTGTCCATCATCGTCTAGAGCTAACACCTTCAATTGATCAGGATGGGTGACTCGGTGAAAATATATAATGGTATAATATTAGTCAATTAGCGATCCTTTTATATTTTAAATAAATTAGTAATATCATATTCATTTTCAGTCAATTATTTTTTTGTATTTTTAGTCAATTAGAATATTACATGGAGTTATATTTTTACCTAATTTGTGTTCCATTTTTAATTGAGGATGTATAATATTATTATTGAAATATTTCTGTTCCATTTGTAATTTACCTTTACTATTGTTTAAAATATACATTTACTATTTATGATGTAGAATATTATTATTGAAATATTGGCGTTCAATTTTAGTTTCCCTTCCATTTTAATTAAAATGCAATGATCTAACCATTTATTTTTTTCATATTAGTCAATTATGAATAATTTTTTATTTGCAGTCAATTATTAATATTCATTTCCTTTTAAATTTTCAATCCATTAGTAATATCATATTTATTTTCATCCAATTACTTCTCTTTTATTTTTAGTCAATTAATCAATTAGCAAACTAAAATATCAAATGCAATGATATTTTTACCAAATTTTCGTTTCATTTTTAATTGATGATTTAGAATATTATTATTGAAATATTTTCATTTCATTTTTAATTTTCGCTACATTTTTAATTTACCTTTACTATTGTTTAAAATATGTCTTTAGTATTGATGATGTAGAATATTATTATTGAAGTATTTCCTTTTCATTTTTAATTTACATTTACTTGATAGTGTAGAATATTATTATTGAAATATTTCCATTCTATTGTTTAAAATTGTGTAAAATTTATGACATATTTGTGATTTGATGTATTATACTGTGTAATATTATTGTGAAAAATTAAAATGCAATGATCTGACCATTTTTTTTCTATTTTAGTCAATTATGAATTTTTTCTTATTTTCAAACAATTGTTAATATTCATTTCCTTTTTCAATTAACCTAATGTTTGTTGCCAAGCACCTTGTGCTCAGATGGCATGTAGTGACCTCTGTTATATGGGAAGTCATGAGATTGAGCCTTAGTGAAGGTGTTGGTTGAGAAAATATGTTTGAACAGATACTTATTTATTTACCTAATTTTCATTCCATTTTTAATTGATAATATAGTACTTATTTATTTACCTAATTTTCATTCCATTTTTAATTGATAATATCTAGACAAAAAAATATATATCTTCCATACAAATTATCAATTAAAAAAAGGATGAAAAATTAAAAAAAGAAAAAAATATTTCACAATAATATTATATATTATCAATTAAAAATGGAATGAAAATTAGGTAAATAAATAAGTACTATATTATCAATTAAAAATGGAATGAAAATTAGGTAAATAAATAAGTATCTGTTCAAACATATTTTCTCAACCAACACCTTCACTAAGGCTCAATCTCATGACTTCCCATATAACAGAGGTCACTACATGCCATCTGAGCACAAGGTGCTTGGCAACAAACATTAGGTTAATTGAAAAAGGAAATAAATATTAACAATTGTTTGAAAATAAGAAAATATTCATAATTGACTAAAACAGAAAAAAAATGGTCAGATCATTGCATTTTAATTTTTCACAATAATATTACACAGTATAATACATCAAATCATAAGTATGTCATAAATTTTACACAATTTTAAACAATAGAATGTAAATATTTCAATAATAATATTCTACACTATCAAGTAAAGGTAAATTAAAAATAAAAAGGAAATACTTCAATAATAATATTCTACATCATCAATACTAAAGACATATTTTAAACAATAGTAAAGGTAAATTAAAAATGTAGCGAAAATTAAAAATAAAATGGAAATATTTCAATAATAATATTCTAAATCATCAATTAAAAGTGAAACGAACATTTGATAAAAATATCATTAGAATATTTGGATCGGTATATAATTATTTAAGTTAGAACATCAAATATTATATAGTTCAATTGAATATACGGGTTGGATCATTTATATGTTTTTATATTATCATTGTATGAATTTAAGCAAATAATTGCTCAAATTAATAGCTAATGTGTAGATGTATGCATGTAGTGTTATAACTTTGGAGATTTTTTTATCATTGTTTAGTATTTTTTTTTTTTATAAATTATACAAATGTGTTCGTTTTCTAGCAACTCAGTTATATGAATGAATTGTTATCTTAATTCATTTGTATGGAGGATATTTTTTTTGTCTATACATATAGCAATTTTGTCATTTAAAAAATATAATATCAACGATTTTATTTACACATTGTTGAAACCTCTTTGTAGACGACATTGGTAGTAGCAACACAATCTTGTCCATCATCGTCTAGAGCTAACACCTTCAATTGATCAGGATGGGTGACTCGGTGAAAATATATAATGGTATAATATTAGTCAATTAGCGATCCTTTTATATTTTAAATAAATTAGTAATATCATATTCATTTTCAGTCAATTATTTTTTTGTATTTTTAGTCAATTAGAATATTACATGGAGTTATATTTTTACCTAATTTGTGTTCCATTTTTAATTGAGGATGTATAATATTATTATTGAAATATTTCTGTTCCATTTGTAATTTACCTTTACTATTGTTTAAAATATACATTTACTATTTATGATGTAGAATATTATTATTGAAATATTGGCGTTCAATTTTAGTTTCCCTTCCATTTTAATTAAAATGCAATGATCTAACCATTTATTTTTTTCATATTAGTCAATTATGAATAATTTTTTATTTGCAGTCAATTATTAATATTCATTTCCTTTTAAATTTTCAATCCATTAGTAATATCATATTTATTTTCATCCAATTACTTCTCTTTTATTTTTAGTCAATTAATCAATTAGCAAACTAAAATATCAAATGCAATGATATTTTTACCAAATTTTCGTTTCATTTTTAATTGATGATTTAGAATATTATTATTGAAATATTTTCATTTCATTTTTAATTTTCGCTACATTTTTAATTTACCTTTACTATTGTTTAAAATATGTCTTTAGTATTGATGATGTAGAATATTATTATTGAAGTATTTCCTTTTCATTTTTAATTTACATTTACTTGATAGTGTAGAATATTATTATTGAAATATTTCCATTCTATTGTTTAAAATTGTGTAAAATTTATGACATATTTGTGATTTGATGTATTATACTGTGTAATATTATTGTGAAAAATTAAAATGCAATGATCTGACCATTTTTTTTCTATTTTAGTCAATTATGAATTTTTTCTTATTTTCAAACAATTGTTAATATTCATTTCCTTTTTCAATTAACCTAATGTTTGTTGCCAAGCACCTTGTGCTCAGATGGCATGTAGTGACCTCTGTTATATGGGAAGTCATGAGATTGAGCCTTAGTGAAGGTGTTGGTTGAGAAAATATGTTTGAACAGATACTTATTTATTTACCTAATTTTCATTCCATTTTTAATTGATAATATAGTACTTATTTATTTACCTAATTTTCATTCCATTTTTAATTGATAATATCTAGACAAAAAAATATATATCTTCCATACAAATTATCAATTAAAAAAAGGATGAAAAATTAAAAAAAGAAAAAAAATATTTCACAATAATATTATATATTATCAATTAAAAATGGAATGAAAATTAGGTAAATAAATAAGTACTATATTATCAATTAAAAATGGAATGAAAATTAGGTAAATAAATAAGTATCTGTTCAAACATATTTTCTCAACCAACACCTTCACTAAGGCTCAATCTCATGACTTCCCATATAACAGAGGTCACTACATGCCATCTGAGCACAAGGTGCTTGGCAACAAACATTAGGTTAATTGAAAAAGGAAATAAATATTAACAATTGTTTGAAAATAAGAAAATATTCATAATTGACTAAAACAGAAAAAAAAATGGTCAGATCATTGCATTTTAATTTTTCACAATAATATTACACAGTATAATACATCAAATCATAAGTATGTCATAAATTTTACACAATTTTAAACAATAGAATGTAAATATTTCAATAATAATATTCTACACTATCAAGTAAAGGTAAATTAAAAATAAAAAGGAAATACTTCAATAATAATATTCTACATCATCAATACTAAAGACATATTTTAAACAATAGTAAAGGTAAATTAAAAATGTAGCGAAAATTAAAAATAAAATGGAAATATTTCAATAATAATATTCTAAATCATCAATTAAAAGTGAAACGAACATTTGATAAAAATATCATTAGAATATTTGGATCGGTATATAATTATTTAAGTTAGAACATCAAATATTATATAGTTCAATTGAATATACGGGTTGGATCATTTATATGTTTTTATATTATCATTGTATGAATTTAAGCAAATAATTGCTCAAATTAATAGCTAATGTGTAGATGTATGCATGTAGTGTTATAACTTTGGAGATTTTTTTATCATTGTTTAGTATTTTTTTTTTTATAAATTATACAAATGTGTTCGTTTTCTAGCAACTCAGTTATATGAATGAATTGTTATCTTAATTCATTTGTATGGAGGATATTTTTTTTGTCTATACATATAGCAATTTTGTCATTTAAAAAATATAATATCAACGATTTTATTTACACATTGTTGAAACCTCTTTGTAGACGACATTGGTAGTAGCAACACAATCTTGTCCATCATCGTCTAGAGCTAACACCTTCAATTGATCAGGATGGGTGACTCGGTGAAAATATATAATGGTATAATATTAGTCAATTAGCGATCCTTTTATATTTTAAATAAATTAGTAATATCATATTCATTTTCAGTCAATTATTTTTTTGTATTTTTAGTCAATTAGAATATTACATGGAGTTATATTTTACCTAATTTGTGTTCCATTTTTAATTGAGGATGTATAATATTATTATTGAAATATTTCTGTTCCATTTGTAATTTACCTTTACTATTGTTTAAAATATACATTTACTATTTATGATGTAGAATATTATTATTGAAATATTGGCGTTCAATTTTAGTTTCCCTTCCATTTTAATTAAAATGCAATGATCTAACCATTTATTTTTTTCATATTAGTCAATTATGAATAATTTTTTATTTGCAGTCAATTATTAATATTCATTTCCTTTTAAATTTTCAATCCATTAGTAATATCATATTTATTTTCATCCAATTACTTCTCTTTTATTTTTAGTCAATTAATCAATTAGCAAACTAAAATATCAAATGCAATGATATTTTTACCAAATTTTCGTTTCATTTTTAATTGATGATTTAGAATATTATTATTGAAATATTTTCATTTCATTTTTAATTTTCGCTACATTTTTAATTTACCTTTACTATTGTTTAAAATATGTCTTTAGTATTGATGATGTAGAATATTATTATTGAAGTATTTCCTTTTCATTTTTAATTTACATTTACTTGATAGTGTAGAATATTATTATTGAAATATTTCCATTCTATTGTTTAAAATTGTGTAAAATTTATGACATATTTGTGATTTGATGTATTATACTGTGTAATATTATTGTGAAAAATTAAAATGCAATGATCTGACCATTTTTTTTCTATTTTAGTCAATTATGAATTTTTTCTTATTTTCAAACAATTGTTAATATTCATTTCCTTTTTCAATTAACCTAATGTTTGTTGCCAAGCACCTTGTGCTCAGATGGCATGTAGTGACCTCTGTTATATGGGAAGTCATGAGATTGAGCCTTAGTGAAGGTGTTGGTTGAGAAAATATGTTTGAACAGATACTTATTTATTTACCTAATTTTCATTCCATTTTTAATTGATAATATAGTACTTATTTATTTACCTAATTTTCATTCCATTTTTAATTGATAATATCTAGACAAAAAAATATATATCTTCCATACAAATTATCAATTAAAAAAAGGATGAAAAATTAAAAAAAGAAAAAAAATATTTCACAATAATATTATATATTATCAATTAAAAATGGAATGAAAATTAGGTAAATAAATAAGTACTATATTATCAATTAAAAATGGAATGAAAATTAGGTAAATAAATAAGTATCTGTTCAAACATATTTTCTCAACCAACACCTTCACTAAGGCTCAATCTCATGACTTCCCATATAACAGAGGTCACTACATGCCATCTGAGCACAAGGTGCTTGGCAACAAACATTAGGTTAATTGAAAAAGGAAATAAATATTAACAATTGTTTGAAAATAAGAAAATATTCATAATTGACTAAAACAGAAAAAAAATGGTCAGATCATTGCATTTTAATTTTTCACAATAATATTACACAGTATAATACATCAAATCATAAGTATGTCATAAATTTTACACAATTTTAAACAATAGAATGTAAATATTTCAATAATAATATTCTACACTATCAAGTAAAGGTAAATTAAAAATAAAAAGGAAATACTTCAATAATAATATTCTACATCATCAATACTAAAGACATATTTTAAACAATAGTAAAGGTAAATTAAAAATGTAGCGAAAATTAAAAATAAAATGGAAATATTTCAATAATAATATTCTAAATCATCAATTAAAAGTGAAACGAACATTTGATAAAAATATCATTAGAATATTTGGATCGGTATATAATTATTTAAGTTAGAACATCAAATATTATATAGTTCAATTGAATATACGGGTTGGATCATTTATATGTTTTTATATTATCATTGTATGAATTTAAGCAAATAATTGCTCAAATTAATAGCTAATGTGTAGATGTATGCATGTAGTGTTATAACTTTGGAGATTTTTTTATCATTGTTTAGTATTTTTTTTTTTTATAAATTATACAAATGTGTTCGTTTTCTAGCAACTCAGTTATATGAATGAATTGTTATCTTAATTCATTTGTATGGAGGATATTTTTTTTGTCTATACATATAGCAATTTTGTCATTTAAAAAATATAATATCAACGATTTTATTTACACATTGTTGAAACCTCTTTGTAGACGACATTGGTAGTAGCAACACAATCTTGTCCATCATCGTCTAGAGCTAACACCTTCAATTGATCAGGATGGGTGACTCGGTGAAAATATATAATGGTATAATATTAGTCAATTAGCGATCCTTTTATATTTTAAATAAATTAGTAATATCATATTCATTTTCAGTCAATTATTTTTTTGTATTTTTAGTCAATTAGAATATTACATGGAGTTATATTTTTACCTAATTTGTGTTCCATTTTTAATTGAGGATGTATAATATTATTATTGAAATATTTCTGTTCCATTTGTAATTTACCTTTACTATTGTTTAAAATATACATTTACTATTTATGATGTAGAATATTATTATTGAAATATTGGCGTTCAATTTTAGTTTCCCTTCCATTTTAATTAAAATGCAATGATCTAACCATTTATTTTTTTCATATTAGTCAATTATGAATAATTTTTTATTTGCAGTCAATTATTAATATTCATTTCCTTTTAAATTTTCAATCCATTAGTAATATCATATTTATTTTCATCCAATTACTTCTCTTTTATTTTTAGTCAATTAATCAATTAGCAAACTAAAATATCAAATGCAATGATATTTTTACCAAATTTTCGTTTCATTTTTAATTGATGATTTAGAATATTATTATTGAAATATTTTCATTTCATTTTTAATTTTCGCTACATTTTTAATTTACCTTTACTATTGTTTAAAATATGTCTTTAGTATTGATGATGTAGAATATTATTATTGAAGTATTTCCTTTTCATTTTTAATTTACATTTACTTGATAGTGTAGAATATTATTATTGAAATATTTCCATTCTATTGTTTAAAATTGTGTAAAATTTATGACATATTTGTGATTTGATGTATTATACTGTGTAATATTATTGTGAAAAATTAAAATGCAATGATCTGACCATTTTTTTTCTATTTTAGTCAATTATGAATTTTTTCTTATTTTCAAACAATTGTTAATATTCATTTCCTTTTTCAATTAACCTAATGTTTGTTGCCAAGCACCTTGTGCTCAGATGGCATGTAGTGACCTCTGTTATATGGGAAGTCATGAGATTGAGCCTTAGTGAAGGTGTTGGTTGAGAAAATATGTTTGAACAGATACTTATTTATTTACCTAATTTTCATTCCATTTTTAATTGATAATATAGTACTTATTTATTTACCTAATTTTCATTCCATTTTTAATTGATAATATCTAGACAAAAAAATATATATCTTCCATACAAATTATCAATTAAAAAAAGGATGAAAAATTAAAAAAAGAAAAAAAATATTTCACAATAATATTATATATTATCAATTAAAAATGGAATGAAAATTAGGTAAATAAATAAGTACTATATTATCAATTAAAAATGGAATGAAAATTAGGTAAATAAATAAGTATCTGTTCAAACATATTTTCTCAACCAACACCTTCACTAAGGCTCAATCTCATGACTTCCCATATAACAGAGGTCACTACATGCCATCTGAGCACAAGGTGCTTGGCAACAAACATTAGGTTAATTGAAAAAGGAAATGAATATTAACAATTGTTTGAAAATAAGAAAAAATTCATAATTGACTAAAATAGAAAAAAAAATGGTCAGATCATTGCATTTTAATTTTTCACAATAATATTACACAGTATAATACATCAAATCACAAATATGTCATAAATTTTACACAATTTTAAACAATAGAATGGAAATATTTCAATAATAATATTCTACACTATCAAGTAAATGTAAATTAAAAATGAAAAGGAAATACTTCAATAATAATATTCTACATCATCAATACTAAAGACATATTTTAAACAATAGTAAAGGTAAATTAAAAATGTAGCGAAAATTAAAAATGAAATGAAAATATTTCAATAATAATATTCTAAATCATCAATTAAAAATGAAACGAAAATTTGGTAAAAATATCATTGCATTTGATATTTTAGTTTGCTAATTGATTAATTGACTAAACAATGATAATTTATAAATTAAACAATGACAAATTTGCTATATATCTAGACAAAAAAATATATATCTTCCATACAAATGAATTAAGATAGTAATTCATTCCTATAACTGAGTTGCTTGAGAATGAGCACATTTGACTAATTTATAAAAAAAAAATACTAAACAATGATAAATAAAATTTCCAAAATTACAGCACCGCATGCGTACATCTACACATTAGCTATTAATTTAAGCAATCATTTGCTCAAATTTAAGCAATGATAACATCAAAACACATAGATAATCCAAACCATATGTTCAATTCCACTATATAATATTTGATGTTCTAATTTAAATAATTATATATTGATCTAAATATTCTTAATATATTACAACAAATTCATTCTGTGCATCGAACGGCGTGAAAATACTATTATTCTAATAATTTTTCTTTCCTTCTTTCGTGTAATTACTATGCTAATGTATTTAAATATTGAAAGAGAATTCTATAAAAAGGATCCTTAACTCACTAAAATTCTATATTATTCTTAAAAACAAAACCCCCATTTCTTACTTACCCGCCCAAACAATAAAAAAAAATTACCAATTAATAATGCTAATAATAATTAGTAAAAAAGTTAGTAGTAAAATAGAAAAAAAAAGATCCTTAATTCACAAAAAAATAGAAAAGGAAACGGGATTCACTATTTAATTAAAACTAACAATAATCAGTAAAAAAAAGATGCTTAATTCACTAAAAATGAAAATATAAACGGAATTTACTGATTATGACTAATAATAATTGGTAAAATAGGAAAATAAAAAATGAGTCTTAATTCAATGAAAATGGAAAAAAGAAACGTAAGGGTGTGAAAAAAAAGGGGTCATAATAAGGATAACAGTAAAAAAAGAAAATTCTACCAAAAATAAAAATAATAAAAAAAGTTTCTTAATTCACGAGAAATAGAAAAGGAAATGGAATTCACTAATTAATTAATAGTAATAATAATTAGTCAGAAAATTAGCAGTAAAATATGAAGAAAAAAAAAGATCCTTACTTCACTAAAAATGGAAAAATAAACGAAATTTACTGACTAATACTAATAATAATCAGTAAAATTGAAAATAAAAAAGGATTCTTAATTCAATGAAAATGAAAGAATTTTTTTTTTTTTTAAAAAGGGGCCATAATAAAAATAACAGTAAAAGCAATCCTACAAAAAAAATTGAAAAAAAAAAGATTCATAATTTACGAAAAATAGAAAATGAAATGGAATTCACTGAATAATTAATACTAATAATAATCAGTAAAATTAAAAGTTAATATTAAAATAGAAAAATATAAAAGGATCCTTAATTCACTAAAAATAGAAAAAGAAACGAAAGTCACTGATTAATACTAATAATAATAAGTTAAATAGGAAAATATAAAAAGATTCTGAATCTATACCATTATTAAAAAGAAAATCCTTCTTCCTTACTTTCACACCCAAACAATAGAAAAAGAAAAAAAAATTATAATATAATTAAAAACAAAATTCTATTTACTTGATTTATCGCCCAAATAATAGTAAATAGTAAAGGTAAATTAAAAAAAAAAAGGATGAAAAATTAAAAAAAGAAAAAAAATATTTCACAATAATATTATATATTATCAATTAAAAATGGAATGAAAATTAGGTAAATAAATAAGTACTATATTATCAATTAAAAATGGAATGAAAATTAGGTAAATAAATAAGTATCTGTTCAAACATATTTTCTCAACCAACACCTTCACTAAGGCTCAATCTCATGACTTCCCATATAACAGAGGTCACTACATGCCATCTGAGCACAAGGTGCTTGGCAACAAACATTAGGTTAATTGAAAAAGGAAATGAATATTAACAATTGTTTGAAAATAAGAAAAAATTCATAATTGACTAAAATAGAAAAAAAAAATGGTCAGATCATTGCATTTTAATTTTTCACAATAATATTACACAGTATAATACATCAAATCACAAATATGTCATAAATTTTACACAATTTTAAACAATAGAATGGAAATATTTCAATAATAATATTCTACACTATCAAGTAAATGTAAATTAAAAATGAAAAGGAAATACTTCAATAATAATATTCTACATCATCAATACTAAAGACATATTTTAAACAATAGTAAAGGTAAATTAAAAATGTAGCGAAAATTAAAAATGAAATGAAAATATTTCAATAATAATATTCTAAATCATCAATTAAAAATGAAACGAAAATTTGGTAAAAATATCATTGCATTTGATATTTTAGTTTGCTAATTGATTAATTGACTAAAAATAAAAGAGAAGTAATTGGATGAAAATAAATATGATATTACTAATGGATTGAAAATTTAAAAGGAAATGAATATTAATAATTGACTGCAAATAAAAAATTATTCATAATTGACTAATATGAAAAAAATAAATGGTTAGATCATTGCATTTTAATTAAAATGGAAGGGAAACTAAAATTGAACGCCAATATTTCAATAATAATATTCTACATCATAAATAGTAAATGCATATTTTAAACAATAGTAAAGGTAAATTACAAATGGAACAGAAATATTTCAATAATAATATTATACATCCTCAATTAAAAATGGAACACAAATTAGGTAAAAATATAACTCCATGTAATATTCTAATTGACTAAAAATACAAAAAAATAATTGACTGAAAATGAATATGATATTACTAATTTATTTAAAATATAAAAGGATCGCTAATTGACTAATATTATACCATTATATATTTTCACCGAGTCACCCATCCTGATCAATTGAAGGTGTTAGCTCTAGACGATGATGGACAAGATTGTGTTGCTACTACCAATGTCGTCTACAAAGAGGATTCAACAATGTGTAAATAAAATCGTTGATATTATATTTTTTAAATGACAAAATTGCTATATGTATAGACAAAAAAAATATCCTCCATACAAATGAATTAAGATAACAATTCATTCATATAACTGAGTTGCTAGAAAACGAACACATTTATATAATTTATAAAAAAAAAAAAATACTAAACAATGATGCAAAAAAATCTCCAAAGTTATAACACTACATGCATACATCTACACATTAGCTATTAATTTGAGCAATTATTTGCTTAAATTCATACAATGATAATATAAAAACACATAAATGATCCAACCCGTATATTCAATTGAACTATATAATATTTGATGTTCTAATTTAAATAATTATATATTGATCCAAATATTCTTAATATATTACAACAAATTTATTCCGTGCATCGCACGGGCGCAAATACTAGTATAAAATAGAGTTAATACCCAAAATGATCCTCGACTATAATGATGTTTTTCAATTTCGTCATAAACGACTTTAGTGACCTAATGTAGTCCCAGACTTTTATGTTTTTGCTCAATTTAGTCCCAGATCGACTTTTGTGTTTTTGTTCAATTTCGTCATCTGTTTGGTGTTCCGTCCACTTGTTAAATAGATAGACAATTGAGTAATTTCAATATTGACATCTCTTTACTCTTAGACCGGCAAAGTGCGAAATCTCTCTTTTTTTGTTCTAGTCATCTTAGATTACCTAGGTACAGTGGCGGAGCCAGGATTTTTTGTCAGTGGGGGCAGAACATTACAACAACAAAAAAAATAATATAGTTTTAAAAAAAATGAAACACTTAAAAGAAGTATAATTATAAATATTTTTGGATATAAGTAAAAAATAAAGCATATCAAAACTTTATAAAAATATTTATAATAAAATATGAAACATAATTAATTTGATAAATTAATTAGAATAGAAAATAAATTATAAAGTACACATCTCATTTTATATATATGAAATTGTGTTGAAGCAATTGCCTAACAATTAATAATAAATAGTCATAAAATTAACTTAATAACCGCGGGATTCGAACCCTCGACCTAACAAAAAGCCAAACACCCGCCTAGCCAACTGCACTAAACTAATACATGTTGATACTTCTGTGTTTCATTATACTAATACTAAATCTGTTCTATATATACATATATACATACAAGGATAATATAGGGGCAGGGGTAGGGGTGGGGGTGGGGGGAGGGGGGCAGCTGCCCCCACTGCCCCCATACTGGCTCCGCCCCTGCCTAGGTAATATGAGTTTGGTAATGTTATATTACCTTGTTTGATTCAAGTTATGAGATTCCTGGTAATGTTATATTACCTGAAAGCTGATGTGGCGGTAATGTTTCAAAGTAATGTGATTACCCCCATTTTTTAAATTAATCTTAGATTACCTTGAATTATTCCAACTTTGTCCTTAAATAATAATAATAATAATAATAATAATAATAATAATAATAATAATAATAATAATAATAATAAAAATAATAATGAAATAATTATATGTTTATATAATCAAATATACATGTGTGTATATTTATATATTTAGTTTTTATAATATTTAAACATTGATATATATATATATATATATATATATATATATATATATATATATATATATATTATTGAAGATATTGTAGTAAATTGGTCAATATAACTTAAAATATAACCATTAATCAAACAAGGTAATCCGTAAAAATAAAAGAGGGCTTTTCTTTTCTACTTCTTTAACAATTAAACTTTTTCAATTAGTTATTTTTTTTGAATATTTTTTTTTTGATAAATCATGAATCATTGATTTTGTATTTTGCTATCAATTTAAGACTTAAGTAGTTTAGTATTAACGTATTGTGTATTTTATACTTTTAATATTTGTGTATGGAGTGTTTGAATCTTTTGTGAATTATGATTTTTAAAAAAACTTGATGAATGTATAATCTTATATTTTTGTTAGGAAAATGCTCAATGTCCCTACGTCTATCACTTACAAATTTGTCACTCTTTGATGTGAAATTTTAATAATTAAGTTTGTTTTTTCTTTCTTTCCTTTCTATTTTAAGCCTCGATCAATCTATTAAAACTTGTTACTATTAGGACTATTAGGACTCTATTATCCATATTAGACTAGGACTATATTATGCGTGTTAGACTAGAATTCTATCTAGCATCTCTATATATTCACTCCATGTACTCTCAGACATTATTATTGAATACAACACAATTATATTCTCATCTGGTATCAGTTAGCCAGGGTTTTCTTTTCCAACATCCATGTTCCTCACTTCGTAGCAGTAGCAGATGGCATCAAACCAAGATACACCGTATCAGAAGCGGTCCGGTCATCGACGTGACGTTGATGATCCGTGTCAAATTTGTAAAGGTTTCGGCCACACGGGAGCCAATTGTGTTTGGCGTTATGATGATCCGTGTCAAATTTGTAACCGTTTTGGTCACACGGGAGCCAATTGTTTTTTGCGCTATGATGATCCGTGTCAAATTTGTAACCGTTTTGGTCACACGGGAGCCAACTGTTTTCGGCGTTATTCAGGGGCTCCGGGTTTTCAGGCTAATGTGGCCGTCTCTGGTGCTAATGGTGATTCCAACGGTCCTCATCAGTGGTTCCCTGACACTGGTGCTACAAATCATGCTACGCCTGATTCTTCTTTGATGACTTCTGCGACAAGTTATGATGGCCCGGAGACTCTGCGAGTCGGCAATGGTACATGTTTGCCTATTGTTAATGTTGGTTCTGCTTCGTTAGCCACTGATTCTATGTCTTTTAAGTTACATGATGTTTTGCATGTCCCTGGTCTCTCTTCTTCTCTATTATCTGTCTAGCGTTTTGTAAAGGACAATAATGTTTTCTTTGAGTTCCACCCTCTTTGTTTCTTTGTGAAAGACATTTGACCAAGAAGGTTCTTTTTAAGTGACATGCGTCTGGGGGTCTCTACACATGGCCTGCGTTTTCTGCTTCCCCTGCTGCATTTGTTGCTGCACGGTCCTCTTACGTTTGGCACATGCGGTTGGGGCATCCTCATTCTCGAGTCTTACGTAAAACTTTAGCGTCTTCTTCTATTGGTACATTTAATTCTAGTGATCTTCCCAATGTCTGTTCCTCTTGTCAATTAGGAAAATCTTCTCGTGTTCCTTTGTCTCGTGTCGAAACTACTAGTACGCATCCTTTGGAATTAATTTATTCAGATATTTGGGGCCCTGCGCCATTACTTTCTGTGTCTGGCTTTAAATATTTTGTGTTGTTTGTGGATGATTACACTCGTTATATGTGGTATTATCCCATGCGTGCTAAATCTGATTTGTATACGATATTTGATAAGTTTCGGTCACTAGTTGAACGTTCTTTTTCTCGCAAGATTATTTCTTTCAATCTGATTTAGGGGGAGAATATAAAAAGCTTGGTTCCACTCTTGCGTCCTTAGGTATTCGTCACAGGCAATCATGTGTGTAACACCCCGTGTTACGGCCTTTAAACCCGAATTAATTAATTAATTAATTAATTAATTACATTAATAATAATTAAAAAGGATTAAATTTGATTAGAAATCCCTTTAATTAATTAATGTGGTCCACCACAGATCGTGGACCGTTGCCTAAACTAGAGTCATAAGCCTATTAGAAATAAAGAAAGTCAACATTTTACAAATCAGATCCTTATTAGGAATCCTAGGCCTACACATCTATTAGGAATAAAGAAAGTATACCTTTACTATTCAGATTATGGTTAGGATTCTCTTTAATTAATTAATATGGTCCACCATGGACCATGGACCCTTATCCCTAAAACAAGTCCTTAGTCCTATAAGGAATAGAATTAGTAAACCCATACCATTCAGACCCTAATTAGGACTCCTAAATATATATATAAGGACATAGGAGGCACCTAGAAGTCACACAACAATAATCTCTCACCACACAAAGAGTTCCAAGAATCCCCTTTAGGAGAAATCAAGAAAGAAGAAAGTTTAAAGAAAGACCCTTCATAGCCACGGAAATTAATTAAGGCTAAGACGTAACCCATGTCTCAACAAAACCTATTTTCTTAGCCATGATCTCCCTCTTAGGCCTCCCTCTATATTCTCGTGTCTTGATGAATTCTTCTATGATAATTGTGTTATGATCTTGTTGATTGATAAGATGATTCATATGCCTTCTTGATGATCTTGATGATCTTGATGTTGAAAAGAAGTTCTTGATTTTGATATAATGATTCTTGACGAATCTTGATATTTCTTGATGTTAAAGATAAAGTATGTCCTGGATGGTTTGGGCGGGATTAGAGCCCTAGGATGAATTGGGAATTTGCATTGTGATGTTCTTGATTTATATTTGGGTGGGGATTCGCATGTTCGGGTGTTGTTTATGTTTAGAAGTCGTGATAGGATGAGTCGTATGTGATTCTTGCTTTTGATCCGTTATTTGACTACGTGGTGTCGTTAATTGCGTTTGAAAGTGTCCAAGCATGATTTTGGGTTCCACAAAGGTCCCCGGGACGAAATTATGGTAAATGAGTCAGTGGGGGGTAGGGGAACCCGCCACCTACCCGCTGCCCAGAATCACCGCCAGGCAGCGGGTAGCCGCCGGGCAGCCGCCTACCCGCTGGCAACCCGCTGCCGGAACAGTGAATTCCGGCGGGCAGCCGGCGGTGACCCCCACCCACCGGCTACCCGCTGGCCCGTACCCCACCCCGGGTCTCCGGCTTCCCCGTTTGATGTTCCCCATCCCCCACGGTGTCCCAATGGACCCCGTTTGTCGTGCTCGAGTCTAGTTTGATATTCCGGGAGTCTTAGGAATTGCATGCTAGTTGAATCGGTAACCTGTTGGCCTAGGTGGAATTTGTATGAACCCTTAGGACTATTCTTAGTATGTGAATGATCACACGTAAGATTATTTATATGTCTCTCCCCTCCCAATGTGTTATTACGTGCTCCTATGTGTTATGTGTTGCATGATCCCCCATTTTGGTTATAGGCCAATTGGGTGGTTCCCGGACTAAGGTTCGGAAGTCGGTTGAAGACCGAATGGATATTTCCCGGACTAAGGTTCGGAAGTCGGTTGAAGACCGAATGGATTGATCCCGGACTAAAGGTTCGGAAGTGGCTGAAGGCCAATGGATTGTCCTGGGTTAAGACTCAGAAGTGGCTGAGGCCAAATTGATTTACTTCTTGGACTACAGGTCCAACTATGGGCCTCGGTGCTATGACCCACCGGACCTGAACGCGCAAGGAAGGTGTGTAGGGCCAATAAGCCGAGGAAGGCTGTAGTCCACCGACCTGAGTAATCAGGCGGTGTGTAGGGCTACAGCTGGCTGCGATCCACCGAACGATGGGACAGCAGTGTGTAGGGCCATAGTCTCCGAGGATCTTCGCCCACTTACTTAGTACAGCTCAGGGGTAAGCCGGGCTTAGATCAGCTATGGTCCACCGACTGTGCGCATTGACGGTGTGTAGGGTCGTATGCCCCCCCTTGTAAAGGGGATCGCGATCCACCGACTGGGTGCGTCAGCGGTGTGTAGGATCGTGATCCGACGTTGAGTTCGTCAACGGTTCTAAAAGGGTTGGTTGCGATCAACTCCCCTCATACCGCGGTATTGAGGTAGGGTGCTGCGGGGCCGTGTTAATGCTATACGCATTAACCCTCATGTTCGGGGCATGCGATTGGTCCCGTAGCGCCATCATTGAGTATGTGCTATGAATGATGATTGAATGATGATATGATGAAATCGGAAAGGGAACTGTGACCTTTGATGTGCATTTCTATGATGATATCTCTACTTAACTATCTATTACTGTTAACATGCTTACCTCTACTTGTCGAGTCTATTCCCGGTTTAAAAGGCTAGAGTCTCCTAAGTATATCTTCCTGCTTCAAAATGGTTTTCCTATATCTGTATCTATACATATTGTATTTCAACACATTGGAGTGGGTTACCAGCATCTCTCGCTGAACAGATATATTTGGCTTTTAGGCACAGATGAGTAGACACCGGAGCGCGCTAGAGACGTGAAGCATAGAGTAGATAGTTCCCTTTCGGCCTGCGTGCCATATTTATGTATTGACATTATTGAGGATCCTAGTTAGTTTGCCAGTGCACTTGGGTTCTCTAGCCCAGGTGTGGCATAGCACCCCATACTCTTATATTATGTTTCCGGGATTTTATAAGGATTACCTTTATTATATAAGTTTTAAATGTTCTAAAATTCTGGGGTGTTACAATGTGCGTATACTCATGAATAAAATGGCAGGGTAGAACGTAAGCATAGGCATGTTGTTGAAACGGGACTAGCATTAATGGCTCAATCCTCTGTTCCGTCTCGTTTTTGGGATTATGCTTTTGAAACTGCGGTTTATCTAATCAATAAAATGCCCACTCCTGTCTTATATGATAAATCTCCTCATTATCTTTTGTATCGGTCTCCTCCATCTTATTCATATCTGCATGTTTTTGGGTGTTTATGCTTTCCAAATCTGCGTCCCTATAATCGCAACAAACTACAGTTTCGGTCATCCCCTTGTGTCTTTCTAGGATATCCTCCATATTTTCGTGGCTATCGTTGTTTAGACACTAACACTAACAAGGTTTTTATCCGTCATCATGTGCGATTCGATGAGGCTGTCTTTCCTTTTGTTGCTTCTGTGGATTCGTAGGTTCTAAAACCACGCCCGGAGCCGTGGGGTGTTGCACCAATTGTTTCTGGTGGTGATCCGACTATTGTCACGGCTCGTGACCCTCCTGCCGCGCCCATAGCCGCTTCTGACCACCACCGCCAGCAGCCTGCTACTACCGAGCCCGTGACCGAGTCCGAGTGGACAGTCACGGACCAGCCGGCTCCTCGGCCAAGAGGCCGGCCTCGTGGTCGGTCTCGTCACGCGCCCTCACCCGTTCGCTCTCATGGAATGAATACGAGAAGTCCGGGACCACATGATCATGTTGGTTTATCTGCTGCTGCTGTTACTCCTGAATCTACATGTTTTACTCAAGCTGTTAAATTTCCTGAATGGCGGGATGCAATGGATTTGGAATTTAATGCCTTGGTGCACGACAATACATGGAGGCTTGTTCCCTTTAAATCAGGTATGAATGTAGTTGGATGTAAGTGGGTGTTTAGAACCAAGAGAAAGGCTGATGGTTCGATTGAGCGTTACAAGGCTCGGTTAGTTGCCAAGGGATTCAATCAAATTGCCGGCGAGGATTTCTTTGAGACCTTTAGTCCCGTTGTTAAACTGAGTACGGTACATCTTCTTTTATTCTTAGTTATTTCTCGTGGATGGACTATTCGACAGTTGGACATACACAATGCTTTTCTAAATGGCAGTCTCGCTGAGACGGTTTATATGCGCCAGCCCCTCTGGTTATGAAGACAAAACGATGCCCGGGCACGTTTGTCTCCTTCAACGTTCTTTATATGGGCTTAAACAAGCTCCCCGTGCTTGGTTCACTCGTTTGCATGATTTTCTGGTTTCTGCTGGTTTCTCACCTTCCAAGACGGATGTCTCTCTATTTATATATTCACATGGAAATACTCGTCTATATTTTCTGGTTTATGTGGATGATATTTTGGTTATGGGATCTGATCCGGCTCATGTGACTGCTCTTATTGACAAGTTGGCTATTGAGTTTAAAGTTCGTGATATGGGTGTGCCCTCGTTCTTTCTGGGTATTGAGACCATTCTGTTGTCTGATGGCATGCTTTTGTCTCAACAACGGTACATGAAGGATATTCTAAAATGAGCAGGTATGGTTGATTGCAAGCCCGTGGCTACTCCGGTTTCAACCACGAAGGCCGAGACTGATGCCGTGGTACTATACGCTGATCCCACTCAGTATCGCAGCTTTGCAGGTGCTCTGCAATATCTTATAGTAACTCGGCCTGATCTTTCCTATGCAGTCAATCGTTTGTGTCAACACATGCACTCTCCCTCTACTGCGGATTGGGCGGCTCTCAAGAGGTTCTTACGGTATGTAAATGGGACACTACATCTTGGTCTTAAGATTATGTCTTCTCCTTCTCTAGATATTCATGCATATTCTGATTCGGATTGGGCTGGCAATCCTGATGATCGCAAATCTACTAGTGGTTTTGCTGTATTTTTGGGGACTAATCTTGTCTCATGGGTTTGTCGAAAACAACGTACTGTGGCTCGTTCATCAACTGAGGCTGAATACAAAGGACTGGCTGATGTCTCTGCAGAGGTTACTTGGCTCGTCTCTCTGATGAAGGAAATCAGGTTTGCGCCACCTTCTGTGCCCAAACTCTGGTGTGACAATCTGGGAGCTACTTATCTGTGTGCTAATCCGGTGTTTCATGCTCGCACCAAGCACATTGAGATCGACTACCACTTTGTTCGTGATAAAGTCGCGAAGAAGGAATTACAAGTCAATTTTATTTCTACCAAAGATCAGATAGCGGATATTTTTACTAAGTCTCTTTCGTCTGTACGTTTTAATTTACTCCGTTGCAAGCTCAATGTTTTGGTTGACTAACCTTGTGCTTGAGGGGGAGTATTAGGACTATTAGGACTCTATTATCCATATTAGACTAGGACTATATTATTCGTGTTAGACTAGGATTCTATCTAGCATCTCTATATATTCGCTCCCTATACTCTCAGACATTATTATTGAATACAACACAATTATATTCTCATCGTTACATCATAGAGTGATAATTTTGTGAGTGATAAACAGACATCTAGTGTTGTCTTTTGTGTTAATATTTGTATACAATATTAATTCAGCAAATTTTAAAGTTAGAAAACTTTAGTTTTGCATTCTGAAAAGTGGGTTGGTAGGCTAGCCCATTTACCCACTTACATGTAGAAAAGTAATTACAAATTTTATACTTGTATTAAAAATAGCCTAGCTAGATAGAAAGATTTTCTCTTAATTAACCATTGCCGGCTAACCTTTACAGTAATCTTTCCATTAATTAACCATTGCCGGCTAACCTTTACAGTGCTTTTGGTTAGAGGGAATTTAAATTCTCTTCCCATTTAATTCCCACCTAATTTCAAAGGTCATAAAATTTCTCTGTTTGGTTGGAAGAAATTGCAATTTTCTCATTTTCATGGAATTAAAATCTCATGTACCCCTGAGATTTTAATTCCTGAGATTTTGAGAAGAAAAAAAAACTAGTGATGAGACAAAAATTATCCCTCTTTTTTTTAACCTAAAATTAATACCACAACAACAATGGGCATTTTGGACTTTATATATACTACTTATTCCCTTTCAATTCCCATGTATACCAAACATTGGAATTGAAATTCCTAGTAATTATATTCTTGTAAACCAAACACTGTAATTTAAATTTCCACTTTATTCTCAGTAATTCATCTCCCATGTAATTGCAATTCCTTTCCCACGTAATCCCCCTTCCAACCAAACGCCCTGTTATTGGCTGAGTTGACCTATATTGACAACTCTATAGGTAGCTAATATTGGTATAATTGGATAGGGTATATAGAAAAATGATAATGGTATCCCTCTTTGTTAACATAGGTAGCTTATAAGTCAATTTTGACTTATTTAACTACAATTAGTTGTTTGACTTAGTTAAAACAATCAATTTGAGTGTTTGATCAATTAATTTTTTTGTAACAGTTTATTGTTCTAAAATGTTAAAATTTAAAAAGCTGCTCAAAGCAGCTTTTTCGACTAGCTTTTTGAAAAACTCATTTGACAAGTAATCAGTTATCAACTAATAGCTAATTTATCGAATACTTTTTTACAATCAATTAATATTATTAACTAGTCAAATTCACTAACCAAATTAACTAGCAGCCAGCTAACAACTATTTATCAAATACTCCAAAAAAGGAGATGGTATCACATGAATTCGTCTAAACGGGTATGTAGATAAGGGTGAATGTTTGTAGGTGGGTAGTGATAAGATTAAGGATTATGCTACAAGGACACAAAATTTTCGCAATATGATATGGCAATTCCAATACATGATTTGTATTTAATAAATAAAATAATTTTTAACGTGGAGTGGGGTTGGCTAATTCTTGGCAACCAATGAATAAAAAAAAATGACTACCACGTTACTAAAGAAAATTTTAGTAAAAAATTATTGTCCTTGTAGATATAGGAATGTGATGAATATATTGGAAGCTGGTCTGGGACAAATCGACCAAAGGCAATGGATCAAGTCAATCTGGGTTGGCATTGTAGTTGGCCTTGGGATATCAAAGTCGGTTTTCGAGGTCAATCTCGAGGCTACAAGGTTGACCTTAGCAGCTGTGACCTCAGGCGCCCAAGCTACTTAGGTTTGCCCTCGAAGCTAGGGCACTGGTGGACCACATCTCGTATATGCCCGCCTGATTCACGCGGGGCAGTTACAACATCGATATTAGTATATAATGAGTCATTTGTCTTAAAGAAAATCATCTTCATTCTTGTCTTATCATTACATAATTTGTAATACTCTTGCAAACTTCCATAATACAAGGCTTATTATCCTTTGATGTCTAGGGATGGCAATTTCAATCCGCCCCACGGATATCCACCCGAATCCACCTCGCGTGGGTCGGGTTTTTTTAGGTGGTAGTGGGTGATGGGTCGGGTGTGGATCTTAAAAAAAGTAAACCCGCGGTGGGTTGGGTTGGATTCGGGTTCTATGTACAAAACCTGCCTAGAACCCCACCCGACTCACCATGTAATTATTTATAAGAGTTTCTATAACTTTATGTAAATTTTTACTATTTTTATATCTAAATTACTAAGTTTATTTTAAAAAAATAACAATTTAGTTATTATATTTAAATATTTCTATTATTTTATGTATAGTATAACTAATAAATTTTATTGTTTTATTATGTGTAAGTAATTTAAATATTATTTTTTTATAAAAAAAAATAATAAGATTATAAGTGGTGGGTACCCGTAGTGGGCACCCGCACCCGGTGGGGGTGGGGGTGTGTTTTGAAAATGTCCACCCGATGCGGATTGGGGGTGGGGGTGGGTGGAGAAAATATAAGGTGGGTCGGGTGATGGATGTAGCCCTCCCCGACCCACACCCGACCCATTGTCATCCCTATCGATGTCAGTATATTGTCCTACGCATTTATCTTGCTTATTTCTTTTAATTATTGGTATTAATTAATTCATCCCCCTCCCCCTTGGATAATTTATTTCATCATTGATACTCTCATTGAGAGCTCGATGATAACTGTATTTTTGTACACATTTTACATGCACGTTACCCCATATTTAATATCATTTTAAGTCCTTCCAACATGGAGGCAACAAGTGGATCATAGATGCCACTTGGAAGGCTTCACTCACCACCATGCCCTCATCACGGATCTCGTCAAAGATTAATTTCAAATCTTCAACCTGACTTAGCACGGGCTTGGAATCAAACATTTTAAAGTCCAGGAATCAACCGACAAAAAATTTCTTTGCGCCGGCATCCTCGCTTTTATACTTATTATCCAAGGCTTCCCACAGCACTTTCGCTGTACTAATCTTGTGATACACATCATACAATAGATCACAGAATCCGTTCAAGACGTAGTTATGGCAAAGGAAGTTCGAATCTTTCCAAAAGCCAACTGCCATCACGGATTGGGCATCTTGTTCCTGTATCTCAGGAACCCTCTCGGTAAGGAGTCGTGCTAACCCGAGAGTTACCAAGTAGAACAGCATCTTTTGCTGCCACATCTTGAAATTCGAGCCAGTGAACTTCTCCGACTTTTCAGCCGAACCACTTGGTACTGAAGGTACGCGAGTTGTTGTGATGTACCCCTCGGTGCTCCCACCGTCTCGTGAACCAACATTCACTAGTGGTGCCTGGGATTGTGCAACATTGCTGCCGTTTCCACCATTGTTGTTCTCAACAACATTCACTTCTCCATGGATTGCTAGTACGGGGTTCTCCATTTCTTTAAGATTGTTGACAAACAATGTCGAAATCTCAATTATGATCTACGAAAAGATTATTATTTTTCTAAAAGAAATGGAAATACCTGGGGAAAATAACCACGGAGACGAATGAATAAATGGTTGGGTTTTAGTACGAGTCGAGCGAAGCACTCTTTCCTTAAAACCTTATTTGCTACCTCCCAAAAGTGTTAAGAATGTTGTAGCCTAGGCTTCCCATGATAAAATGAACTAGGGTTCAATGTTTGAGTACCCAAACAAATGACCCTAGCGAACTAGAGCAATGGAAGAACAACACGTTGGCAAAGAAAGGAGTAGGAGCAGAGTTTCGAGAAAGAAAAGCAATGATTCATTCGTTCCTTTTTCATATTAAAATCTACTTCTCTACAAATAACTTATATAGGAGTTGGTGGTGAAAATAACATTCATTCGTGGACTTCAAAACTGACCATCACTGAAACGATACTTCACCCAAATTTACGGACGACATTCGTGCACGCGTACACGAGTCAAGCTGTAACACCCCACTTTTCTAACTCTTAATTATAACTCTAAACAGTCATTAACAATACTAAGCAGCGGAAAAACTAAAAGATATATAGTGGGAGTGTCATCGCCACAACCACCACTCTTTGGTGATTGCACATGCTAAAAGGGGTAAAACTAGAAATAAGATTAAGTCTGAGAACTAAATATAAATACTGAGAACGTAAGGGGGAAAAACGTCACCCCAAAAGTCTACATCAATCCTCAAACATAAAGTCCAAGGTCTAAAATCCATACATAACATCAGTCAAACTAGAGTTTAGATATCTCTATCTACGAGACTAATCTAACTCGACTTCTTCACACAGCTAGGCCCACCTGAAAGGGGTTTTGCAAGCAACACATAGACAAATAGGAAAAACACCCGTTAGCACGAAGCTAAGTATAACCACACTCAACCCTATAAAGCATTCTAGCATATACTTTGAAAACATTTGATTTCTTTATAACGATAAGCTAATCTCAAAACATCTTTAGATTTCTCACATTCTTTCTAGATGCTTGCACCCTATAATATCAGCTGATATGCTCATATATGTATAAGACTGATTACGAAGATTCATTAACATATAGACTTCTCAAATAGCTTAACAAGCAATTCATGCTTACGGATAGGATCATGCTAAAAGACCGTATAACAGGCGTTTACATGCTTTCACATTCTTATCACATAACTTGATAAGTAGAGCTTCTAATACAACAAGATAATCATGCTAAAAGGAATATCTTAAGTCAAACTTCTCGTTATACAATCTCTTACGATGCTCTATTCACATGCAATCACGTATAACATTGTGATCATACTTCTTATGCAATCTAATGCAACAATATATTCATACACATATGCAATCTCGTGCAATTATATAATCATACTCTTACGCAATCTAGTGCAACAGTATACTCATACTCATATGCAATCTAGTGCAACCATATACTCATGCTCATATGCAATCTAGTGCAATAATATACTCATACTCATATGCAATCTTGTGCAACAATATAATCATACTCATATGCAATCTAGTGCAACCATATACTCATACTCATATGCAATCTAGTGCAACAATATAATCATACTCTTATGCAATCTAGTGCAATAATATACTCGTACTCATATGCAATCTTGTGCAACAATATAATCATACTCATATGCAATCTAGTGCAACCATATACTCATACTCATATGCAATCTAGTGCAACAATATAATCATACTCTTATGCAATCTAGTGCAATAATATACTCGTACTCATATGCAATCTTGTGCAACAATATAATCATACTCATATGCAATTTAGTGCAACCATATACTCATACTCATATGCAATCTAGTGCAACAATATAATCATACTCTTATGCAATCTAGTACAATAATATACTCATACACTCTTTTATAAATTAGAGTACTTTCTGTGGAGGTCTCTTTATTACTTTCTCGAGTCTCTCTTGACTCTTTCTTTCTCTCGAGTCTTTATTGACTCTCTTTCTTGAGTCTCTGTTGACCCTGTTTCTTTCTCTTATACTCGTAGACGGCTTAGGGTTTCACAGAAGTGTGAATTACCCCATCGGGAACGGCATAATTCCGACCCAATATCTCCTACCGTCTACAGAACCAATCTCGTGGTTCAAACTCTATGGAATCAGGTATCGAACTATTAGTGTGCACACCCCCTAACCAGGATTCCAAGCCCGGCGGGAAGTTTCCAACCTCGTAACGTGGGAATACGCCGCGTTACATATACTGGGACCGCAATGTCCATAAATATCTCCCGAGAGGACATAGTCCAAACAGTATCCTCCAAAACCTCATCGATATAAATAATACATAATTATATCTCTCATGCATCAATCTCATGCATGAAAATAATCTACTACTACTCAATGCATCAAAGAATGATATACCACATGCTTATGGTTTTTGAAAGTATTCTTGGGCTCACGTTGGCCCCTTATGCATTTTTGAAATATGACTCATGTGAAATGTCAAAATGCTCTATAACATGCTTCTAAATCATGTATAAACTAACATGAAGTATTCAAGAATATAACATCATGCTCGGTTTGCAACATAGCAATTTCTATACAATTCACTCAACAAAATATGCTTCGTTTCTCATTGATCAAATATCATAATTTAGTCATGGTTTCATAATAAATCATATTCTCAAATGATCATGCTTCTTTACTCAATAAAATATTATCATATCACAATAATCAAATAATTCTTCATACACAGTAAACTAGCAAATATGCACTTTGTAACAATTCTTCACAATTTCCTTCATAACATACTCGTTTTTAAACCAAATTCAACGAAATCAAAGCCAAAACGTGCGTCGAGACGATCCCGAAGAGCCGAGCCACAAGGACTCGTAACACTCGGTCCAAAACGACACGTAGCTGAGCCACAAGGGCCCGGCCACTGCACAAAATCCTTCACAGAATAAACTCAGGGACCTGGGGCGGGACTCCTCATGGTCCGCCCCGTGAGCTCCTTTAAAGCACCGGGACTAGGCAACGGCCCTCCTTTAGGGCCGTGCCCTAGTCCCGTGCCACCACGGCTCTAGCCGGCGGACCTCCTGATGGGCCGCGACTAGGGCCGTCTCTCTGAACTAGTGCACACTGTGTTGTGCACCAGATGATGTTTCTCCTGCAAAAACTCATCCAAACAAGTCCAAAACAATCTCAACAACTTCCAAACAAATACTAAATTGCTTCTAAGCATGAACACATCAAAAACTCATAGTTTCTACTCATTTCTATTCATAACTAAGGCTTCATAGAGCCAAAATTTAAAGAGGAATCCATGGGGTTATACCTCTTGTAGTCTAATCTTCTTGCTTGGATTTCAGCCCCACTTCACTCAAGGATCTCTACTTCTTTCACCACCTAAACATCTCAAACAACCACACAAGGCCTACGTCTTAAACCTTAAGAAGAGATGATATGCAGAGAAACTTAGAGAAGGAGGAAATGAATGGAGAAGAAGATTACTACTATGGTGTTGGCAGCCAAGGAGGAGATCAGGAGAAAATGAGGCCAACACCATTCTATTTATAAGGGTTCAAAACCCTAGGATGATTCACAATGATTGGTTGAGGGCAAAGGGGTAATTCCACAAGCTAAAAGATGAATCAGGATGGGATTTTTTTGTTGTCTTGTGGTCCACCATGCAACATGAACCATAGGCTAGAAATGCTATCTTTAATTACTTTTGGGTTGAAAGTGAATTTTTCCAAAAGCTATTTGGATGAACACTTGTTTAAAATCATTTTTAAATCCTCCCGGTCCCACTCAGATAAAATTCTCGATTTAAATCTTGGTACGCGAAGTACCCGAAAACTTAGAAATTTTCGAATAGAAATCCATTTTCGGTGTCGAATTAATTTAAAAATGCGACGAAATTATTTTATTCGACCACCGATTGATCGCAAAAATTTTTAATGGAGTGAAAAAGTTACTTTGGGATTTCTTAATACTGGATTTATAAAATGAAATTTTGGGTTGTTACACAAGCCTTTTCAGGCTCACTTTGGAATTTGATTTGCACCCCGTTACACGCGTGACTGATGTAATCTTAGTGGGATGGAATGAAAGTGTAAACGGAGACGTGAATTTCCGAGTGTCGTTCTCAAAGGATGACAAATTGGAGATCTTAGTATAGAGTCATTAACAACGCATTGACAATCCCAACTTGCGAGGTAAAGGCATGCAACAACTACACGATGTAATAGAACGTAGAGTAACTAGGCTTAACACACAAAAGGTAAGGGGTTGGATAAGTCTTCCCGTGACAAGACATTCTCTTCCAAGAAAGGGGAATTGACATGGAAACCGAATGATAGCTAAGGAAGTATTAAGGCACCATCACTAAACTGCGTAGGGTTTAGATGCCTAGGTCCTAAGTCGGCTAGGGCATTTTATCAATCACGTGATCTATCACTTCTCCCGGGCCTAACCCTATCGGGTCCTAGGGTGGAGATTATGCACCACAAGACTAATGAAAGAGTGCAATATATTGTCAAACCGGAAAAATAACAATAGAAAAATATGAAGAGACAAAAATGTTTTTAATAAAAATATGAAAAGTCATGAGAATGACTAAAAGTGTTCAAAAAATAATAGTCTGGGGTGTTAAATTACAAAAACGATATTGTGGGACTAAATTTAAAATTGCCACCAAAGATAAAGGATCTCTGGTGAAATTAACTCATAAATAAATGGAAATAGTGCAATGACAAATCTTCAAGAGAAGTATTGTAGGATGAGGACCATATTTCTTCTAGAAATGCTACTTGGACTTGGGAGTTGAAGTTCAAGTTGCCTAGCTTGTTACATGTCGTTTAAATTTAAGTTATTGCATAATGTGAAAAGGATAGTACATTGTGGGCAGGGTCATTGACAATGTGTCAGTGTTTCACAAATATCATGCATGTCGAGGTTCGTGTACAAATGAATTAATTGTACGTGGGTCCAAATTCTAGAAAAAAAATATTGAGTATAATTTGACAGAAAATCAATTTGATTCTTTACAAAAATTAAAAAAAATTAAAAAAAATTCAAATTTATTAACGAAAATCTGTAAGTACATTATTGAGCTTCATAGATATCTAATTCAATAATCAGTTTTTGTAAATAAAATATTAAAATTTATTATTTTCTTGTAGTGTTTCACTTGAAATATTAATATTTGTATATTCACTTGAAATAATAAAATTTTATTTCCCATATATATATATATATATATATATATATATATATATATATATATATATATATATATAGAAGAGCGCTCATATGCGGCGGGGTCTTACGGTGCGGCGGTGCGGTCAAATTCCAGAATACACCAACAGTGTTAACAATATGCACCAACAATGTAATAAAAACACACACCAATGAAATGTAGTAAAACATCACAAAATACACCACAGACTCAAAAAAACACACCATATAACTCACCACCCCCAATGGTGTATTTCCGAACAGTGTATGGTGTTTTTACTCACACCTAATGGTGTGTGTTTGGTGATGCAGGGCTCTGTTTACTCTGTTTTGTGTGGTGTATTTCCTAACGTTGATGGTGCATATTTGGTGAACTATTGGTGTTGCCGCACCGTAAGAAATAACCGCACCGTAAGACACTGCCGCACCTGAACCCGCCTATATATATATATATATATATATATATATATATATATATATATATATATATATATATAATATAGAATTATGTTCTGGTGTGGTTGGCAGTCCCATGTGCGGTTATGTGTTAAATCTGAGCCATCGATCTTGCTTAAATCTAGATCCAGGATTACAAAATTTAAAAAAAAAAAAAACGCGGTGGCAATTTGATGATTTTTGCATATAAGTTAAATTTAAGGTGCGTGAGTTTTATGCTTAATGTGCGTGGGATTTGTGTTTAAGATGCGTGGGGTTGTGCTTAAGGTGCGTGAGTTGTGTACTTAATGTGAGTAGTTGTTGAAACTTAAAGTGCGTGAGTTTTGTGTGCTTAAGGTGCGTGAGTTTGTACTTAATGTGTGAGTTTGTGCTTAAGGTGAGTAGTTGTTAAAACTTAAGGTGCGTGAGTTTGTACTTAATGTGTGAGTTTGTGCTTAAGGTGAGTAGTTGTTAAAACTTAAGGTGTGTGAGGTTTGTTCTTAAGGTGCGTGAATTTGGTGCTTAAGGTCGTGGGTCTGTGCTTAATGTGAGTCATTTTAAAATCTTAGGTGCGTGGTTTGTGTTCTTTAATGTGCTTTGTTTTGTGCTTAAAAAGCGTGATTTATGTACTTAAGGTGCTTTGTTTGTGCGCTTAAGGTGCGTGATGATTTATGTACCTAAGGTGTGCTATTTTAATGCTTAAGGTGTGTCCAACCGCATAACCGCTTGAAAAATCATTCCCGCACCTGAAACTTTATATATATATATATATATATATATATATATATATATATATATATATATATATATATATATATATATTACAATCATGCGGCAATGTTGGAAAAATGAAAGTCCTAACAAGTCATATCACTCTGAAAATTGAAAAATCGGACTACAAATTTGTGAAGTAGAGCAAGGCTAAATGGCTAATAGTGTTGGTTTTTTGTTCTTAAAAATGCACCTCGTGTAATCTTCTCTAGCCACACCTCCCTTTCTCTCGCTCGTCCAACAAATATACATATAATATACATACAATTTAAAAATAAATAAATCAATAAATGCAATGAGTGGAATGACAAATTTTCTCGAAATATATTGTGCGATAGGGACCAGATTTGCTCTAGAAAATGCTACTTGGATTATTGGGAATTCAAGTCCAAGTTGCCTAGCTAGCTTGTTAGTTGTTACATGTGGTTGTAACTTGTAAGTGAACTTATTGCATAATATGAAAAAGACATTAAAGTAAATTGTGGGAAGGGGCATTGGCAATGTGACTATGTTTCATAAGTATACAAATGGAAAGATTGTGGGTCCGAATTGTAATGAAAAATATTTTGTATATATGAATACTCCGATATTTTGTTGGGATTTATTTTTGACAGATAATTAAACCAATTTGATTCATATCTTAATACTTCAAATTTAATTATGTTCTATCATTTTAAAATTGATATATAATAACATGGTTTAATTTTAAATAATTTGATTCTTCCATTGAGAAACTGCATGTTACAATCATATTTTATTCATACCTGAACAACTTAACTACAGACCCACTGTGTGTATATATATATATATATATATATATATATCAATTGTTATACAGTGGACCATGGTCCACATAATTTTGTGTGGATCATGGCTGTCAAATGAAACTGTAGTAGAATTAAAATGATAGTTTAGTGTAACTAGTGTGTGTGAAAAATGAAACTAAAAAACAGAGCTTATTTAACAACGTATATTGTTAAACTGTAGTATAATTAAAATGATACTTTACTGGTTATCTCTAAAAAAAAAAAAAAAATGATACTTTACTGTTGTTATAACTAAACTAGTGTGTGGAAAATGAAACTAAAATCCAGAGTCATACAATAATATATATTGTCAAATGAACCTGGAGTGTAATTAAAATAATACTTTAGCATTATTATAATTAAACTAGTGTGTGTGAAAAAATTGAAACTACAAAATAGAGCTAATGCAATAATTTATATTGTCAAATGAAACTGTAGTAGAATTAAAATTATACTTTGGTATTAATATAATGAAACTAGTCTGTGTGAAAAATGAAACTGAAAATAGAGAAATATTATCAAATGAAACTAAAATGTAATTAAAATAATACTTACTTCATAGATCAGCTACATGAATCATGGTTCAAAGTAAAATTTGCCGTATATATATAGTACTAAAAATGCCACTTTATTTATTTACTATTCTCAATCAAACTCTAACATTGTGGTATTAATTGACCAAATTAAAGTTAATGTTAAATTTCTTCTGCATCTATTTGTTTAATGTAACAAAACTAATTAGATCAAATATGTTCTTTTTGCAAACTAGCACCAGTAACTCAATTGCATATGATACACTTCTAACAAAAAAAGAAGCGAACATGCAATCAAGACGAAGACAATGAAAAACCTATCCAAAAGCGAATTAATAAAACTTAGAGTAATTCCAACAAAAAGTAGTATCTACTACTTAATACCATACCAAACTACAATAAGTATTTAGATAATTGTTTTTATAAAAGTGAAAATTAAACATTATTTGAATGTCAACTATAATGAACTTATTCTATATAATCTTGTATTGATATATTTTGAATTATTTCTAGAAATCTAATAAGAGTTAGGCCATGGAAACTAAAAAATGTTGGTGTAATTGTTTGTTGAAATGAATGGTTCATATTATTTTGATTTTAGTATTTTTTATGATTTTCCTTCTTTACCCTATATTATATTATTTTCATCCATTAAACAACCCCGCATTCCGTTAGTATAAACTTTAATTAGTAACAGAATATTCCGTTAACTATTTATTATTTTGAACTTACTCATTAATTTTTATAAGAAAGGTCTCATAATTGTTAAACTTAAACTATACTACGAATATGTTAAAATGTATTAAAAAATACTGAGTAAAATATAAAATTTAACGTAAACTTTGGTCAAATAATTAGCCCGACTAAATACATAAAATTCAAAGTTGAGCATCAAAGATTATAAATCAAGAACCTTGAAAATCATTTTCTTGCATTTAAAAAAAAAAACAAATTTAGGTTAAGTTTTTTTTTTTTTTTCATTTAATTAATCTTCTGTTGATTATTTAGAACAAGATTCAATATTTCAATTATGTTTTTGAATTATTAGAATGATATAGGTCATTATGGTATTAATATTTTTATATGTATTTCTATAATGGTACAATTGTAAACTACTTTACAAATATTGTATTATTTTTTTATTGGACAAAATTGTTCTTACATCATTGTCAGACATGCGTGCGACCAAACTACAAAGTTCTTTATCAGAAATACAACTACACCTAGACCATAAATGGTAGGACCATTGCCCAAAGAATTAACAATGTTGACATCTCACTGGCTCCCATTGAACAAGTTTACGCATCATTCTCAAAATTTTATCAACGTATGAAAACTTCTAAAGAAATTTGTAAGTTAATTTTTACTGTATCATTATAAAAATATCTATTGTAATCATATATTTTGAATTATTTATTATCATCCTCTATTGAGTATTGACAACAATTGTAGCAACTGTCATTGACAAACTCTCAAAAAAATTAGTCTCAACAACGAATGGAAATAATAATAATAATAATAAAAAAGTAAATGCCTTCAGTGTTATGGATGAAAAGTAAGTATCACACTTTATTATTCTTATTAAATTAAATAAATTAGTGGCAACAACAAAAAATAATACATATACATTTCTTTAATTTTGAATTATATGTCTATGATGCCTTTATTAAAAAAAACAATTATTATTAAAAAATTTAAAAAGAGATATAATTTCATTAGTTATATTATCTTTATATTTCTAAAATACCCTTTGATTATACGGCCTCTTGACGGAAATATTAACGATGGACTAAAAGTGGAACACATTCAATAACAGTGGTTGTAAAGTGGCAAAAAAAAATTAAAGTGGACTGAAATTAGAAACGTCCATATAACAGTAGGACAAAAAATGGAATTCACTCGAAAAATTAAGAAAGAAACAAATCGAAACAATTGTATGGCAACCAATTCATTTATTTATGATAAGGATATTGTAGAAAAGTAACTGTAAGAGTGTGTTTGGTTCGAATATGGGAATTGGAATCATAATGGGAATCAAAACCACTCTTGTAATCTTCAAAATTGACTATTTAACATGGAGATTAATTCTTCAATTTAAAATTGGAATTAATTTCGTAACATCTGAATTAATCCTTCAAACAGTCACTGAAACGATACAGGCAACCGTACCATTCCAGAAGAAGTCTATGGCTTCGCTCCGGAAGTCGGAAGGCAGGAAGGTTGTCGCTTGCCGCTTCGGTACGTACCGCTTGAAGAAGGTTGCCGCTTTGGTCGTTCCGGTACCATTCACCGCTCCATCTGGAAGACTACCGCTCACTGCGAAAGTTGGCATAACTTAGCCCGCAAGGTAATGATAATGGATTTTGGTGAAAGTATCTTGCATGTTTGATAGTAGGGTGGAATATAATTGAAATGATTACCAATATTGATGTTTGGTTATATATGACCCTATAATGGGAATAAAGGTTTTAAAAATACAAAAACAAAAAACAAAGACAATTGATCCTAATATAATGACATATAAAGCATCAATATGAACAAAAAATTTAAAACAAAAATCTAAAATCACTAATCCAAACTTAAAAATCAAATTACCAAAAAGATGGAACGATAACTCGTTTTTAATTAGGGAATGAAGTTTTTAATTGGATGGATAATCAAATCTCATAGTTGTGTTTTAAAAAGTTGTCAACCAAACACTAACTATGAATAATTTGATTCTCATTCCTGGTGTGTAAACCCATGAACCAAACACACCCTAAGTGTCACTTCACTACTGCATTTTTTTTTTTTTTTTTGTTTAGCTCATTTTCTTGAAAATGAATATATTATTTGTTATAATAATAATAATAATAATAATAATAACAATAGCAATAACAATAACAATAACAATAACAATCTACATCTACATATAACAAATCTAATAAGAGCCAATAATGTTAGGCCCATAACATAAACTAAAAAATGTTGGTGTAATTGTTTGTTGAAATGATTGTTCATATTATTTTGATTTTAGTATTTTTATTATGATTTTTCCTTCTTAACCCTCTATTATATTATTTTCTTTCCTTAAATAACCATGCATTCCGTTAGTATAAACTTTAGTAACGGAATATTCCGTTAACTATTTATTATTCTTAACTTACTCATTAATTTTTATAAGAAATGTCTTATTTCGAACCTCATCTCAATCAGAGTTGGCATAATTGTTAAACGTATACTATGAATATGTTAAAATGTATTAAAAAATACAATATAAAATTTAACATAATCTTTGGTCAAATAATTATCCCGACTAAATACATAGCATTCACGAACCTTGAAAATCATTTTCTTGCAATAAAAAAAAAATTTGGTTAATTTTTTTTTCATTTATTAATCTTCTTTTGATTATATTTAGAACAAGACTCAATATTTTAATTATGCTTTTGCATTATTAGAATGATTTAGATCATTATTCTATTAATATTTTTTGTATATATTTCTATAATAGTACAATTGTACATTATTTTACAAATATTGTACTATTATTTTTTAACGGACAAAATTGTTCTTACATCATTGTCAGACATGCAACCTAATTACAAAGTTGTTGATCAAAGTTGTTGATCATAAATACAACTACGTCTAGACTCTCAACGGTAAGACCATTGTCCAAAGAATTGACAAATCTCATATACACAACAAGACAAATCTAAAATTTCCTACACCATAATTTCATTGCATGACGCTGCCCTCTATGCTACCGCCAGCAATGTTGAAAAAGACACTATACGCTTGATTTTTGTTTTTATGTTTTTTTTTTTTAAATTTTTTTCAGTGGTATTGAATAAAATGAATAAGTGATAGCTATGTTGCACTTCCCAGACTTCCCACTTCCCACGCGTATTGCACTTCCCCAGGCGTATGACTCAACAAATTCAACATCAACACCAAATGACTAGATCTTGCAGTTCCCAAGTGTTCCCAGCCGTCGTCGTCGGAGAAGGAAGAGTCGCGAAGAGGCCGTCTCCGTCGGAGAAAGAAGAGTCGTGAAGAGGGCGTCACCGCCGGAGAAGGAAGAGTCGCGGAGAGGCCGTCGTCGTCAAAGAAGGAAGAGTCGCGGACCGCCTTCCTAACACTTGGTGGTCGCCGTCTCCACCTGTCCACCGTCACCGTCGCCGTCTCCACCCGTCCACCTTCTCCTCCATTTCTGAATCACGGCTTCTGGTCTTGGAGAGGCGAAGAACCGCACCTAGTCGCGAAGAATCGCAAATAAAAAAAAAAAACAAAGGTTGCGCCGGTTTTGCCGGTTAGGCGAGCTAGGCGGCCGGCCGGGGAGGAGGCAGATTCCTACCTTCCTCGCCGCAGTCGAGCAGCGCCTAAGCTTGATTTTTGCAACTTTGACCGCCAGTAACTCAATTGCACATGACACACTATCAATAAAAAAGAAGAGTACAAATACTGAAGATGAATACATTGAGCATGCTACCCAAAAGATAATTAAGAAGACTTAGCGAAATTCAAATCAAAAGTAGTATTTATTTAAAGTATCATTCTTAGACTAACTATTAAGACCAACGTTATTACAAAGTTGCAAATATTTATTTTAGTGACAATTATATGTTAGATATACAATAGTCTAACTATAATAAACCATATATAGTATACGAGAAACCTGACCTCGTATGATAGCGGAAGCGTAGCCATGTAGATCTCCAGCCATAGTTGATGTTCCTGTTGTGTTGCCTCTTAACGGTAGACCGTTGATATGCACATTTTACACTCATATTTTAGGTACATTTTTATAATATTTTCGTATTAATTATTTCATATTATTTAACAATTAGTTATTTTTAGAGTTTAACAATTAATGAGCAAAATATAGTACTAGATATATATATATAATATAATATTTAATATATATAAGATTACATACTAATCTATATATATTGCGTCCTACTAAAAGTAATATATAATATAATATAATATATATATATAATATATGATATATAGCTAGGATGCATAATAATAGTATATATACAATACGTACTGCATTATAATTATATATATATATATATATATATATATATATATATATATATATATATATATATATATATATATATATTATAAATCTAATCTTTAGATGTTGTTTTGTGCAGGTCAAATGTGGTGCGCCAATCATGGCAAGACCAAGCAGCTAGACTTGGTAGTGAGGCACAAAAATAGGGAACGTGTGGTAGAGAATAGTTTGGCCTATTTTTAGAATGCTATAAATAGTAGGAGTTTCCTATTGTAAAATGTTCATTCTTCTCCTCTCGAATATTCTTTAAAGTTGTTATCAATGTCCATTCGCGGCTAATTTCTAGTTTGGTTTAGTGAATTGAAGCCCCGGAGTTCATTACGCTGTAAGGTTTTTTATTTATTTTTATTATATATATTTTTATGCATTTGAGTATTAAATATTCTTCTAAATTATTTGAATAGTTGTATCATTTAATTGCTAGGGAGGCCTACTAGTTATATAATTGATATAATTATTTGCTATATTAGATAATGTTGTGCTACAAATTATTCTAATATTCAATAGCAACTGAGGTTAATTATTGACGGCTTAGTGATAATTGGTCTCGGGTAGAATATTTTCCTAAATTAAATGCAACCGCTTGTGCTTGTGTTATTTAGTTTGTCGGTTTTCCTGGTTCCTATTGCTGCTATTAAATTAAATCTATAGCGCTTGTCTTAGATTATTTAGTAGTTAGGGGTAATTAAACCGCTTGTGCTTTATTTACCTACAACTAAGGGAAAACAGAAACGAAATAATTTCACGACAAATATTCAATTGCATATTAATTACTTTATTAATCAATGATCAGTGTTGAATTCCGGTGGTGGATCTTTACTAACCAAGGTCTCCTATTATAAGTGTTTTCGATATATTATTTTCATTGCTCTATTCGTTCAATTAAATTTCTTGTTTATTTAAATTCTCTTTTATTTTATCTTTATTCTCGATATACTCCAAACCCCCCTACCTTTAATTTGAGCACAAAAGTTAAACTAGTTACTCCTCGTGGGATCGATCATTACTCCCGCTACTACGTTTGTAAGGTTTTAATTTGGGAGCCTACGACAGCTCACCAAATTTTGGCGCCGTTGCCGGGGAGATTTTCTAGCTTATTTTGTGTTTGTTTATTTATTTAATTATTTAATTATTTTGTTATTTGTTTATTTGTTTTTCAATTTGTCCCAAACGAAAATAAAAATAATAATTTTCTTTTCTTTCGTTACTTTTACATAATTGTTGCACTATCTTTAACGGTTTATGCCTATAACTCGATCTGCTAATCAAGAACTCTTACCGTACTATCCGGAAATTGAAAGAACTATACGCAGGTGGAAGAAACAAGCTTTGAGAAAATTGGAGTTTAGTGATCTGGCTACCGATTCTACCGATCCCCAACCTTCCGCCCATTCTGATTTAGAAGAGGAACCCATGGCTCAAAATCAGACCTTAAAAGAGCTTGGAGCTCCAAATTTAGATCAGCAACCTTTATGCATCACTTTCCCTGCTCTAGATGCTAATGTGCAATTTGAACTTAAATCTGGATTAATTCATCTTTTGACTTCTTTTCATGGACTTACAGGTGAAGACCCTCACAAGCACTTGAAGGAATTCCATGTGGTGTGTTCAAGTATGAAACCCACAGGGGTTACTGAAGAACAAATCAAGTTGAGAGCCTTCCCATTTTCTTTGAAAGATTCAGCGAAGGATTGGCTATATTATTTACCTTCCGGAAGCATCACCACATGGAATAACTTAAAGACATCATTTCTTGAAAAATATTTCCCAGCTTCAAGGGCTGCCAACATTAGAAAGGAAATCTATGGTATAAGGCAAAACAATGGAGAGTCATTATATGAATATTGGGAGTGTTTCAAGAAGCTTTGTGCAAGTTGCCCACATCATCAAACCAGTGATCAACTACTCATCCAGTACTTTTATGAAGGGCTTTTTCCAATGGATAGAAGCATGATTGATGCCGCAAGCGGTGGTGCCTTAGTTGACAAGACACCGGACGCTGCAAGAACTCTAATTGCGAACATGGCTGCAAATTCTCAACAGTTTGGCAATAGAATAGTCCAACCGTCTAAGAAAGTGAATGAGGTAAATATTTCTTCTCTTGAACAACAAATTTCTGGTTTAACTACTCTTGTTCGTAAATTAGCTGTATGCAATATGCAAACTGTAAAAGCATGTGGAATTTGCTCGGTAGTTGGGCATCAAACTGATGCCTGTCCAACTCTTCGAGAAGAACCTATTGAACAAGTTAACATGGCTGGAGATTTTCCTGGACAACCTCAAGGTAAGTATGATCCGTTCTCCAATACATATAATCCTGGTTAGAGGGATCACCCAAACCTTAGCTATGGGAACTCACAAGGGAACCAGTTTGTTCAGAATCGTTCCAACTTTCAACAATATAGACAACAATTTCCTTCCAGCCAACAACCAGTCCAAAGCTCTAGCTCAGGTATGAATCTAGAAGATATTGTTAAATCTCTTGCTACTAACACTTTGCAGTTTCAACAAGAAACACAACTATTCCAACAGGAGACAAGGGCTAGTATTCAAGAAACAAACGCTAGTATTCAAAACTTAGAAAGGCAAGTTGGCCAACTAGCAACTACGGTAAGTCGGTTAGAAGCACAGAGTTCTGGCAAATCACCCTCTCAAACGATCGTTAATCCTAAAGAGAATGTAAGTGCAATTACTGTGAGAAGTATGTCGCTGGAAAAGAACGTCGATATAAACAAGGGAGTATGTGCAGGTATCATTGTCAATAATAAAGAGACGTCCCAAGGTATGCTTTCTTATTTTTCTGATTATGAACCAGTACCCCCATTCCCTCAAGCTCTTTTAGAACCAATAAGAGGAAACTCAAATAATGATTTATATGAGACATTTCGTGAATGTGAGGCTAATAAACCATTTTTAGATTCTATGAAAAAGGTACCTCGCTATGCAAACTTTCTTAAAGAGTTATGCACTTTGAAAAAGAAACCAAATAAAGGAGTTGAAGAAGTGAAAGTGCAAGAGAATGTCTCTATGGCTAGTCAAGGCAATCTTCCTGAAAAGTGCAAAGACCCAGGTATGTTTACTATTCCATGCATGATAAGTGGGGTGAAATTTGAAAATGCTATGTTAGATTTAGGAGCTTCTATTAATGTCATGACATATTCTGTTTATAATTCGTTAAATCTTGGACCCCTGAGTAAATCTAGTATAGTAATTCAATTGGCTGATGGATCTACTACATATCCTAGGGGTGTGATTGAGGATTTGCTTGTTGAAGTTAATAACTTGGTTTTTCCTGCTGATTTTTATGTACTGGATATAGAAAATGATAATAAAATTTCTCATATTTTGTTAGGAAGACCATTCTTAAAAACTGCAAAAACTAAAATCGATATTTATAGTGGTATGCTTACAATGGAGTTTAATGGTAAACTTGTGACTTTTAATATTTATGATACCATGAAATCTCCTAGTGATGATAATTTTGCAAATTTTGTTGATTCTTTGAACTTTGTTACATTTGATGAAATTGCTTCGAATGAAAAAGAAGAAAAACATAATAAATCATCTTTGAGTACTAATTTGCAAGACGGGACTATTTCTTTGAATACTCATAATCATCGAAGGTACTCAAAAAGACGATGGAAATTTAAAGAAATATCATAAGTCGAGCCAACGACGATAAACAAAGGCGCTGCTTGGGAGGCAACCTAAGGTGTGTTTGTTCCATTTTTTTTTCTTTTATTCCATATTCTCATTCAATAACCCTTTTTCTGTGTTTTTTTATTCAACATTGGGGACAATGTTGATAATAAGTGTGGGGGAGGGAATTTAGTTTTATTATTTGTTTGCATATGTCAAAAATTTTCACAAATATTTTCTTAGTATTTTATGCTAAATAAGTATTATTTTGAAAAATTACAATATTTTTCTTTCTTGGAATTCAGGACATGATTGAATAAATAATTTGGCTAGTTGTGATTAGTTTGTTAGTATTTCTTGTTTGATATGTAGTGGCTATATTAAGTAAGCAATAAACATGTGAGTGTTTTGAGCCATTGACTGACACTTCGGTCTCATTTTCTTTCTATTGTGCGATTTCTTCCATAATTTTGTTTCTCTAGAACTTGCCTTGATTCTCTTTTAAAGCTAATTAGACCATGCATGATTCAAGTGTGATTAAGGCCATTATTTGATTTTGAGCCTCACTAGCCAAATAACCGGTTTGTCCCATGATTTATTTTCCTTCGTTAACCCACTTTGAGCTTTATGGCCATTCTTTTCTTTATTTTGAACCACATTACAAGCCTTTTATATCTAAAAATAATACCTTCACCCAGCTGAATAACTAGTGGAGCAAATTATGGATTATTCTTGTAACCTACGTGAGTTTGTGAAGGATAAGTGTGGGGGAGATCACCTACTCTTATTAATTTGTTTTGAAAGTGAGGCGGGTTGTACCTTTATTGCCAATTTGTCGTTGGTCTTCTAAGAGAAAATGAAGGCAGTTCATCATTTAAAAAAAAAAAAGGGTATGGAAAATTGAAAAAAAAAATGAAATGGAAAAATGGAGAATATACGTTTGAAAAAGAAAAATATTGCTGAAAATTTATGAGAAAATGAAAAAGAATCAGCAATTGATTTTGAGTTGAAGTTACTTCTAAATAAATGAAGTAAGGGGAAATTCTGGTAATACTGAGGAAGCATTCTGTACCTCAATGGGATGTGTTTTTGATTGGAAATTGAGGGTGTTGGATTACTTGTATTTATTTGCTCCTCTAGTTTGAAGCTTTTGTTTAAGCTAATTTCCTAAAATTCCCTACCTTGACCCTAGCCCCATTACAACCTGTGAAAAGTCCTTATGATTTGTGTCATGCATGACTCTTGTAGTGGTGATTGAGAAGATATGCAAGCCTATGGTAGATCAATTTTATAGGAATGAACTTGAGTGAAATTTATACCCATCAAACACTTGAGTGATGAGTGATATTCCTGTGAGGGCTTACTTATTTAGTTTTCTCAATTTTCAGACAGGGATGCTAACTTATTAATTGCAGGGTGCTTCAGGTTGTTGTTCATGAAGTGTTATGAATTTTTGGAATTTCATTTTAATTTACATCGCGAATAATATTTTTGCTTGAGGACAAGCAAATGTTTTAGTGTGGGGGGATTTGATATGCACATTTTACACTCATATTTTAGGTACATTTTTATAATATTTTCGTATTAATTAGTTCATATTATTTAACAATTAGTTATTTTTAGAGTTTAACAATTAATGAGCAAAATATAGTACTAGATATATATATATATAATATAATATTTAATATATATAAGATTACATACTAATCTATATATATTGCGTCCTACTAAAAGTAATATATAATATAATATAATATATATATAATATATAATATATAGCTAGGATGCATAATAATAGTATATATACAATACGTACTGCATTATATATATATATATATATATATATATATATATATATATTATAAATCTAATCTTTAGATGTTGTTTTGTGCAGGTCAAATGTGGTGCGCCAATCATGGCAAGACCAAGCAGCTAGACTTGGTAGTGAGACACAAAAATAGGGAACGTGTGGTAGAGAATAGTTTGGCCTATTTTTAGAATGCTATAAATAGTAGGAGTTTCCTATTGTAAAATGTTCATTCTTCTCCTCTCGAATATTCTTTAAAGTTGTTATCAATGTCCATTCGCGGCTAATTTCTAGTTTGGTTTAGTGAATTGAAGCCCCGGAGTTCATTACGCTGTAAGGTTTTTTATTTATTTTTATTATATATATTTTTATGCATTTGAGTATTAAATATTCTTCTAAATTATTTGAATAGTTGTATCATTTAATTGCTAGGGAGGCCTACTAGTTATATAATTGATATAATTATTTGCTATATTAGATAATGTTGTGCTACAAATTATTCTAATATTCAATAGCAACTGAGGTTAATTATTGACGGCTTAGTGATAATTGGTCTCGGGTAGAATATTTTCCTAAATTAAATGCAACCGCTTGTGCTTGTGTTATTTAGTTTGTCGGTTTTCCTGGTTCCTATTGCTGCTATTAAATTAAATCTATAGCGCTTGTCTTAGATTATTTAGTAGTTAGGGGTAATTAAACCGCTTGTGCTTTATTTACCTACAACTAAGGGAAAACAGAAACGAAATAATTTCACGACAAATATTCAATTGCATATTAATTACTTTATTAATCAATGATCAGTGTTGAATTCCGGTGGTGGATCTTTACTAACCAAGGTCTCCTATTATAAGTGTTTTCGATATATTATTTTCATTGCTCTATTCGTTCAATTAAATTTCTTGTTTATTTAAATTCTCTTTTATTTTATCTTTATTCTCGATATACTCCAAACCCCCCTACCTTTAATTTGAGCACAAAAGTTAAACTAGTTACTCCTCGTGGGATCGATCATTACTCCCGCTACTACGTTTGTAAGGTTTTAATTTGGGAGCCTACGACAGCTCACCAAATTTTGGCGCCGTTGCCGGGGAGATTTTCTAGCTTATTTTGTGTTTGTTTATTTATTTAATTATTTAATTATTTTGTTATTTGTTTATTTGTTTTTCAATTTGTCCCAAACGAAAATAAAAATAATAATTTTCTTTTCTTTCGTTACTTTTACATAATTGTTGCACTATCTTTAACGGTTTATGCCTATAACTCGATCTGCTAATCAAGAACTCTTACCGTACTATCCGGAAATTGAAAGAACTATACGCAGGTGGAAGAAACAAGCTTTGAGAAAATTGGAGTTTAGTGATCTGGCTACCGATTCTACCGATCCCCAACCTTCCGCCCATTCTGATTTAGAAGAGGAACCCATGGCTCAAAATCAGACCTTAAAAGAGCTTGGAGCTCCAAATTTAGATCAGCAACCTTTATGCATCACTTTCCCTGCTCTAGATGCTAATGTGCAATTTGAACTTAAATCTGGATTAATTCATCTTTTGACTTCTTTTCATGGACTTACAGGTGAAGACCCTCACAAGCACTTGAAGGAATTCCATGTGGTGTGTTCAAGTATGAAACCCACAGGGGTTACTGAAGAACAAATCAAGTTGAGAGCCTTCCCATTTTCTTTGAAAGATTCAGCGAAGGATTGGCTATATTATTTACCTTCCGGAAGCATCACCACATGGAATAACTTAAAGACATCATTTCTTGAAAAATATTTCCCAGCTTCAAGGGCTGCCAACATTAGAAAGGAAATCTATGGTATAAGGCAAAACAATGGAGAGTCATTATATGAATATTGGGAGTGTTTCAAGAAGCTTTGTGCAAGTTGCCCACATCATCAAACCAGTGATCAACTACTCATCCAGTACTTTTATGAAGGGCTTTTTCCAATGGATAGAAGCATGATTGATGCCGCAAGCGGTGGTGCCTTAGTTGACAAGACACCGGACGCTGCAAGAACTCTAATTGCGAACATGGCTGCAAATTCTCAACAGTTTGGCAATAGAATAGTCCAACCGTCTAAGAAAGTGAATGAGGTAAATATTTCTTCTCTTGAACAACAAATTTCTGGTTTAACTACTCTTGTTCGTAAATTAGCTGTATGCAATATGCAAACTGTAAAAGCATGTGGAATTTGCTCGGTAGTTGGGCATCAAACTGATGCCTGTCCAACTCTTCGAGAAGAACCTATTGAACAAGTTAACATGGCTGGAGATTTTCCTGGACAACCTCAAGGTAAGTATGATCCGTTCTCCAATACATATAATCCTGGTTAGAGGGATCACCCAAACCTTAGCTATGGGAACTCACAAGGGAACCAGTTTGTTCAGAATCGTTCCAACTTTCAACAATATAGACAACAATTTCCTTCCAGCCAACAACCAGTCCAAAGCTCTAGCTCAGGTATGAATCTAGAAGATATTGTTAAATCTCTTGCTACTAACACTTTGCAGTTTCAACAAGAAACACAACTATTCCAACAGGAGACAAGGGCTAGTATTCAAGAAACAAACGCTAGTATTCAAAACTTAGAAAGGCAAGTTGGCCAACTAGCAACTACGGTAAGTCGGTTAGAAGCACAGAGTTCTGGCAAATCACCCTCTCAAACGATCGTTAATCCTAAAGAGAATGTAAGTGCAATTACTGTGAGAAGTATGTCGCTGGAAAAGAACGTCGATATAAACAAGGGAGTATGTGCAGGTATCATTGTCAATAATAAAGAGACGTCCCAAGGTATGCTTTCTTATTTTTCTGATTATGAACCAGTACCCCCATTCCCTCAAGCTCTTTTAGAACCAATAAGAGGAAACTCAAATAATGATTTATATGAGACATTTCGTGAATGTGAGGCTAATAAACCATTTTTAGATTCTATGAAAAAGGTACCTCGCTATGCAAACTTTCTTAAAGAGTTATGCACTTTGAAAAAGAAACCAAATAAAGGAGTTGAAGAAGTGAAAGTGCAAGAGAATGTCTCTATGGCTAGTCAAGGCAATCTTCCTGAAAAGTGCAAAGACCCAGGTATGTTTACTATTCCATGCATGATAAGTGGGGTGAAATTTGAAAATGCTATGTTAGATTTAGGAGCTTCTATTAATGTCATGACATATTCTGTTTATAATTCGTTAAATCTTGGACCCCTGAGTAAATCTAGTATAGTAATTCAATTGGCTGATGGATCTACTACATATCCTAGGGGTGTGATTGAGGATTTGCTTGTTGAAGTTAATAACTTGGTTTTTCCTGCTGATTTTTATGTACTGGATATAGAAAATGATAATAAAATTTCTCATATTTTGTTAGGAAGACCATTCTTAAAAACTGCAAAAACTAAAATCGATATTTATAGTGGTATGCTTACAATGGAGTTTAATGGTAAACTTGTGACTTTTAATATTTATGATACCATGAAATCTCCTAGTGATGATAATTTTGCAAATTTTGTTGATTCTTTGAACTTTGTTACATTTGATGAAATTGCTTCGAATGAAAAAGAAGAAAAACATAATAAATCATCTTTGAGTACTAATTTGCAAGACGGGACTATTTCTTTGAATACTCATAATCATCGAAGGTACTCAAAAAGACGATGGAAATTTAAAGAAATATCATAAGTCGAGCCAACGACGATAAACAAAGGCGCTGCTTGGGAGGCAACCTAAGGTGTGTTTGTTCCATTTTTTTTTCTTTTATTCCATATTCTCATTCAATAACCCTTTTTCTGTGTTTTTTTATTCAACATTGGGGACAATGTTGATAATAAGTGTGGGGGAGGGAATTTAGTTTTATTATTTGTTTGCATATGTCAAAAATTTTCACAAATATTTTCTTAGTATTTTATGCTAAATAAGTATTATTTTGAAAAATTACAATATTTTTCTTTCTTGGAATTCAGGACATGATTGAATAAATAATTTGGCTAGTTGTGATTAGTTTGTTAGTATTTCTTGTTTGATATGTAGTGGCTATATTAAGTAAGCAATAAACATGTGAGTGTTTTGAGCCATTGACTGACACTTCGGTCTCATTTTCTTTCTATTGTGCGATTTCTTCCATAATTTTGTTTCTCTAGAACTTGCCTTGATTCTCTTTTAAAGCTAATTAGACCATGCATGATTCAAGTGTGATTAAGGCCATTATTTGATTTTGAGCCTCACTAGCCAAATAACCGGTTTGTCCCATGATTTATTTTCCTTCGTTAACCCACTTTGAGCTTTATGGCCATTCTTTTCTTTATTTTGAACCACATTACAAGCCTTTTATATCTAAAAATAATACCTTCACCCAGCTGAATAACTAGTGGAGCAAATTATGGATTATTCTTGTAACCTACGTGAGTTTGTGAAGGATAAGTGTGGGGGAGATCACCTACTCTTATTAATTTGTTTTGAAAGTGAGGCGGGTTGTACCTTTATTGCCAATTTGTCGTTGGTCTTCTAAGAGAAAATGAAGGCAGTTCATCATTTAAAAAAAAAAAAGGGTATGGAAAATTGAAAAAAAAAATGAAATGGAAAAATGGAGAATATACGTTTGAAAAAGAAAAATATTGCTGAAAATTTATGAGAAAATGAAAAAGAATCAGCAATTGATTTTGAGTTGAAGTTACTTCTAAATAAATGAAGTAAGGGGAAATTCTGGTAATACTGAGGAAGCATTCTGTACCTCAATGGGATGTGTTTTTGATTGGAAATTGAGGGTGTTGGATTACTTGTATTTATTTGCTCCTCTAGTTTGAAGCTTTTGTTTAAGCTAATTTCCTAAAATTCCCTACCTTGACCCTAGCCCCATTACAACCTGTGAAAAGTCCTTATGATTTGTGTCATGCATGACTCTTGTAGTGGTGATTGAGAAGATATGCAAGCCTATGGTAGATCAATTTTATAGGAATGAACTTGAGTGAAATTTATACCCATCAAACACTTGAGTGATGAGTGATATTCCTGTGAGGGCTTACTTATTTAGTTTTCTCAATTTTCAGACAGGGATGCTAACTTATTAATTGCAGGGTGCTTCAGGTTGTTGTTCATGAAGTGTTATGAATTTTTGGAATTTCATTTTAATTTACATCGCGAATAATATTTTTGCTTGAGGACAAGCAAATGTTTTAGTGTGGGGGGATTTGATATGCACATTTTACACTCATATTTTAGGTACATTTTTATAATATTTTCGTATTAATTAGTTCATATTATTTAACAATTAGTTATTTTTAGAGTTTAACAATTAATGAGCAAAATATAGTACTAGATATATATATATATAATATAATATTTAATATATATAAGATTACATACTAATCTATATATATTGCGTCCTACTAAAAGTAATATATAATATAATATAATATATATATAATATATAATATATAGCTAGGATGCATAATAATAGTATATATACAATACGTACTGCATTATATATATATATATATATATATATATATATATATATATTATAAATCTAATCTTTAGATGTTGTTTTGTGCAGGTCAAATGTGGTGCGCCAATCATGGCAAGACCAAGCAGCTAGACTTGGTAGTGAGACACAAAAATAGGGAACGTGTGGTAGAGAATAGTTTGGCCTATTTTTAGAATGCTATAAATAGTAGGAGTTTCCTATTGTAAAATGTTCATTCTTCTCCTCTCGAATATTCTTTAAAGTTGTTATCAATATCCATTCGCGGCTAATTTCTAGTTTGGTTTAGTGAATTGAACCCCCGGAGTTCATTACGCTGTAAGGTTATTTATTTATTTTTATTATATATATTTTTATGCATTTGAGTATTAAATATTCTTCTAAATTATTTGAATAGTTGTATCATTTAATTGCTAGGGAGGCCTACTAGTTATATAATTGATATAATTATTTGCTATATTAGATAATGTTGTGCTACAAATTATTCTAATATTCAGTAGCAACTGAGGTTAATTATTGACGACTTAGTGATAATTGGTCTCGGGTAGAATATTTTTCTAAATTAAATGCAACCGCTTGTGCTTGTGTTATTTAGTTTGTCGGTTTTCCTGGTTCCTATTGCTGCTATTAAATTAAATCTATAGCGCTTGTCTTAGATTATTTAGTAGTTAGGGGTAATTGAACCGCTTGTGCTTTATTTACCTACAACTAAGGGAAAATAGAAACGAAATAATTTCACGACAAATATTCAATTGCATATTAATTACTTTATTAATCAATGATCAGTGTTGAATTCCGGTGGTGGATCTTTACTAACCAAGGTCTCCTATTATAAGTGTTTTCGATATATTATTTTCATTGCTCTATTCGTTCAATTAAATTTCTTGTTTATTTAAATTCTCTTTTATTTTATCTTTATTCTCGATATACTCCAAACCCCCCTACCTTTAATTTGAGCACAAAAGTTAAACTAGTTACTCCTCGTGGGATCGATCATTACTCCCGCTACTACGTTTGTAAGGTTTTAATTTGGGAGCCTACGACAGCTCACCAACCGTTAGTCATGTTTTGCCTCAGACCTGACTCAGAACCCTAGATGGTGTATTGGTGTCTATTGAGCAGTCTGGGTACCGTAACTGAATGTGCTAACATCAATCATCCTGTATCCCATCAATCCAGGATTATATTAGGCACAGAGTTTGATTGACTAGCAACTACTAGTTATTAAGTCCAACCAGACCACTTAATAAGCCTAGTCAACTTGCACCACTTAATTAAGGCCCTAATATATAATATATAATATATATTATTATGGAAAATCTTACATTCTCCCACTTGGTGCAAGTACTAGCACAACCTTCATCAAAGAACAAAACACACGAATCATAGTGATATGTCCTCTATTTAATCAGAGTAGTATCCATTATGATCACATGCATTTTAATTCTCCAACTTAGGTCCTTTATGAACAAACCCTATGTTTATTCTCGGTACCTTAAGGGATGTTTCTCAAAATACATTATGTGCACAACTGAAGGAGAAAACGCATCCAAATTGTACAAAAGAGTACACTGTATGATCTCTAAAACTTTATAAGCATGCCTTAAGTATAGATCTCTTAATGATAGCATAATGCTAACTATATTCTATGACTTCTTTATAAGTTAACTTTAAGTACTATCTCTAACGGCTAAGAGCTTGGAGTTGACACGTCTGTCATTCCCACTCATCAAAAATAGCCAAAGATAGTCAAGTCACAGAAGCATTCCAATAACTTAGACAATAAACCAAAGGTCTAAGTCCATAAATTTGGAATCTTAAACATACACCATAACTTCCCAAGTCAAGGAGTGATAGTGCAAACCCTTTCACAAGTTGTGGAAGAAGAGTGGAGTAGGCACAGTTGGTCGAACCACTATAAAAATCTCTCTGTCCTTCTCTCTTTACTTATCGCTTTTATTTTCGTGCATAGCATACCATATCCTCATAACCCGAAAGTTTCACAAGCGAAATCCGTGCAAAGCAAATTAAAATGAACAAACTTATCCGTTGTGTAATAACCCCAAAAGGAGTTATTTCTGTAAAATCGAATTGAGTCTATTCACCCCCCCCCCCCCATACTCTTCTTTCGACCCTACCGGGACCAACAAGTGGTATCAGAGTAGTTACCCTTGATCGGTAAACGCTTTGACTTTACTGCCTAGTAGATCTCTTTTTCAAAATTTTATAAAACTGCTATTTTTTTGTCTTTGCACCCTTTTTACTAAGAGAAAATGGAAAAAGATCATGCTAACCTTTCTAGGCCTCTTGCCTTTAATCTCTCAAAATTTAATGATTTGAAAGTGAGAATGCAGACACATCTTTCAGCCATTCATGATGAAATGTGGGACGTGATAAGCGAAGGCCCTATTGTCGTTATGATGGTAAACACTCTGGCAGCTGCACAAGGAGCAGATGCAGAAGCCATGATACCTAAGCCAAAATCGCAACTCACTTCAGATGAGAAGACTAGGGTAAAGCCCGACAACGTTGCACGAGATATTCTCTACAAGTCTCTAGATGACTCGTTATTCTCGAGAGTACGAAAGTGCAAAACGACTAAGGAGATCTGGGATACTTTCATGAATCTGGGAGAAGGAGACGAGTAGGAGAAGGACAACAAGCTCACTATGGCCATGAAAAAGTTCGAGGACTTCAAAATGCTGCCGACCGAAACCATCACAGACATGGAGTTCAGATTCACCAAACTAATGGGAGAAATTTCTTATCTCGGGAAGGAACCGAAATAAAAAGGAAAAGAACCTAAAGATCCTTCGAGGACTTCCCAAGTCAAGGGAAATGAAGGTGACGGCAATGAGAGATCACCGAGATATGAAGACTATCTCCTCGACAAAGATCTTCAGCGATCTCAAGGCTTACGAGTTTGAGCATGAGCCGAAGAATCAGAGGAAACAGAAACCAGAAACATTGCTCTAGTTGCAAGCCAACAACCTTCAACTTCTAACATGTTAAATTCTAATCCTAGTGATTTCTTATCTGACGAACAATTTGCCTTGTTTGTACGTAGAATGAAGCGGTTTATGAGGAAGAACAACTTCCAAGAGCAACAAAAGTTTCAGAGCTCCTCAAACCGAAGGCAACACGAGAAATCACCTCAAACCTCTAAACAAGAGTCAATGAATGGACAAATGCTGTGTTACAACTGTCGAAAACCAGGGCACTTCAAAGCAAATTGCCCTCATCCAATGGTCCGCAAATATCAGGACCAAGAACCCAGCACCGATACATCGAAAGATGCTGCTAAAAATAGTAAGAGAGGTGATAAACAGGAACAAAACCAACCTCGATACGAAAGAAGAAGAAAAGCTATGGTTGTGAACGAATCAGCCGAAGCAGCTGAAACCGAAAACAGCTCTTCAAACTCAAGCTCTGAACACGCAAGTTCTGGAGATGAAAAGGGACTGCTATGCTTGTTCAGTGAAGAAGAGGATGATGATAACTTATGCTTAATGGCTGATGATGATGAGGTAAATTCTCAAACCTCCTCGTCAAATCAAATAGAACCTAGTTCGGATGGTGAATGAAATCCAAATGAAACTATCTTTGAGATAATGATGGATTTCGAAGTAATAAAAAACACATACTCTAAATTAAAAGAAGAGAACTCTCGACTATTGATCAGCTACGATGAGCTAAGGCGAGTTAGAATTGATAACATTAAGCTGGCCATCGCAAAAGATCAGCTCGAAAAGCAAGTTCTTTTTCTTCAAGAGCAGTGTACAAAAAGAGAGTTGCGGGAGCAACAATTGCATGAGGTTCTTGATTTGTTTAACAATTCATCCAACTTAATGGATCGATTGGTGAATGGATCAAAACCGCCAGGGGAAAGAATCGGAATTGGTTTTGAACAAACCCACAGACAAGTACTCACGCGAAATTTTCAAGTTTAAATTTGTTCAAGGCCCTACCCAAATGTCTGAACCAATGATTGAGATTAACAATCATGATCAACCACAATCAACAAGCCAACCAAAAGGAAAGGCTGTACAACGAATTGTGGAACCTCGAAATGGAAATTACTTGAAAGGCAATCCTAGGCATAATGCTAATGTCAAAAGGAATGGACCAAAAGATAATAGACCTAGTCTATATCATCAAAAAGGTTAGCCTACAAGAAATAACCAAACAAGGGTAAAACCGAATGTTAATCAGAGGCAAAATTGTTCTAAGTATCCACGAAAGGATCCTCTACGAGGAAATTCGAAAGAAGAACGAAATAGACATGCCAAGAGGTTACTTAGAAGACCAAAGACAAGCAACAGATGGAGTGGACCATCCGAAGATGATTGGATTGTTTATCCCGAACCCTTATCAAAAGCGCAGTTTGAGAAGATACACCGGCATAAACAAACCAATTATTCTAAGCAGTATCGCAATCCACCTGGTGCCTATTTTCAAAGTAGATACAAAGCCAAAATTTTTTCCAAAATTTATTATGATTATCAAGTTTTTAATGGGTACAAAGGACCAAGGATGAGTCGTGTTAACTCTAGGTTCATATGGATCCCAAAATTGACTACTAACCCTCAAGGACGCGAAATCGAAGGGGTACCTAAAGTCAAATAACTTTTGATTTCAGGGAAAACAGGTCATATGGTATGTTGACAGTGGATACTCAAGACATATGACCGGAGATAAAACAATTTTGAGCAACTATAAAGAGATTAACGAACCAAAAGTAATCTTTGGAGGAGAAACAAGTGGAAAAACCCGCGGAACAAGAGACATCATAAAAAATGGAATAACGATTCAAGATGTCTCATATGTCGAAGGACTAAAATTCAATCTGCTAAGCACGAGTCAATTCTGTGACAAGGGCTACAATGTTGAATTCTCAAAAGACGTGTGTAAAGTGGTCAGCACGAGAGATGGTGACGTCGTTCTCACAGCAAAGCGAAAGAAAAACATGTACGTTGTCTCTTGGAACTTATCTAACGCTAATGTTTGTCTTGTCGCAAAAAGTAATGCAGATCTAAGCTGGGAATGGACAACAAGATGAGTCACCTGAATCTAAAGACCATCAACAAATTAGCCAAGAAAGATCTCGTGAAAGGGTTGCCAAAAGCTGCCTATCTCAAGGATAAAATCTGTGAGGCATGTCAGAAAGGAAAACAGATTAAGACCTCGTTCAAGTCAAAAATCTCATACACGAACTCTCGACCGCTAAGTCTCTTACACATGGATCTATTTGGACCGGTCGAACTTGCTAGTCTGAGTGGACGAAAGTACTCTCTCGTTGTAGTAGATGACTACTCGAGATATACTTGGACACTCTTTTTAAAGAAGAAAAATGAAACTGAGGTCGTGCTACCTGATCTCTTAAGACAGTTGTAGACTGAGAAAGAGATCAACATTATAAGAATCAGATCAGATCAGGGGACAGAGTTCGTAAACAAAGTAATCAAAGAGTTTTGTGGACAAAGAGGTATATTTCATCAACTTTCGGCTGCACGAACTCCTCAACAAAACGGAGTGGCCGAAAGAAGGAACAAAACCTTGAAGGAAGCCACACGAACTATGATTGCACACTCAGGGCTTCCTAAACGTTTTTTGGCCGAAGCTATCAACAGCGCATGCTATATATACTCAGAATCGGTCTCTAATTAACAAAGCTCACAATCTGACCCCATACGAGCTATTCAAAGGTAAGAAACCTGTTGTTAGTTATTTTCACATCTTTGGCTGCAGGTGCTTCATTCACAACAATGTGAAGAATCATCTAAAAGCTTTTGATGAAAGAGCTGATGAAGGGATATTCATGGGATACTCCTCAGTAAGCAAAGCCTTCAGAGTTCTAAACACAAGAACTATGGTAATAGAAGAATCTAGTCATGTCAAATTTGATGAGCAAGCTGAGAAAGTCCCAGTTAATAACGAATCATCCAACATAAGGAATCCTAGCATACATGCGAATTCAAGAAATGGAGAAGAAGATAGTTCAGATCATGAAGATCTTCTTCCATCTTATGACAGATATCAATCCAGAATAAAAGAACCCGAAATCAGAGCTCAAAATGATTCAACCTTGCAAGAAGTCGTTCCTATTGCTCAACCTCAATCTGAACCAATGATCTATGTTGAGCTGCCTCATATTCCTGAAATGGATGCACAAAATCATCAAACATCTTTTGAACCAGATCTAAGGTGGTTAAGAGATCACCCACCTTCTCAAATTATTGGCAACATTCAAGAAGGTGTGAGAACTCGTGTTTCCATGCAGGAAAGTATGATGGCATGCTTCTTATCACAAATGGAGCCAAAATCTATCGAAGATGCTCTGAGTGATCTAGATTGGGTTATAGCTATGCATGAAGAGCTTCATCAATTTGAACGAAACAATGTCTGGGAACTTGTTCCTAGGCCCACTAATCAGAATGTAATTGGAACCAAATGGGTTTTCAGAAACAAAATGAGTGAGGATGGCTTAATTGTCAGGAACAAAGCTCGTCTTGTGGCAAAAGGTTATTGTCAAGAAGAAGGCATTGATTTTGATGAAACCTTTGCTCCAGTTGCTAGACTTGAAGTAATACGAATGTTCTTAGCCTATGCAGCTTACAAAAATTTCAAAGTATATCAAATGGACGTAAAGAGTGCGTTCTTGAATGGTGTTCTTGAGGAAGAAGTCTATGTGAAACAACCACCAGGTTTCACTATAGATTGTGGAAATGAAAAAGTCTATCACCTTAAGAAAGCTCTATACGGGCTGAAACAAGCTCCATGAGCTTGGTACGATACTTTGTCGTATTTTCTTATCAATTGTGGATTCACAAAAGGAGTTGTTGATAAAACATTCTTTCGTATAAAAAATAATGATCATGTTTTGCTTGTGCAAATATACGTTGATGACATTATATTTGGTTGCACAAATCCTGATCTATGTGAAAAGTTCTCCAATCTCATGCAAGGAAAATTTGAAATGAGCATGATGGGAGAACTGAATTATTTTCATGGATTACAAGTCAACAATGTCCTGATGGAATATTCATCAATCAGGCCAAGTATACAAAAGATTTGATCCGAAAGTTTGGTATTGATGGAAAATCATCTGTTAAAATTCCCATGAGCACATCTTTACGAATGGAAATTGACAATGAGGGAAAAGATGTGGATCAGACGAAATATCGTGGGATAATCGGATGCCTCCTTTACCTAACAACGAGTAGACTTGATATTTCTTTCACTGTTGCGGTATGTGCAAGATTTCAATCCAAACCTAAGGAAAGCCATTTGAGTGCTGCCAAAAAAATTCTAAGATACCTAAAGGGAACTCAAAGTGTTGGACTTTGGTACCCGAAACGAGGATCTTTCGATCTAGTTGGGTACTCCAATGCTGATTTCGCTAGTTGTAGAATTGACCGAAAAAGTACCCCAGGAACCTGCCAGTTCTTAAGGGGAAGACTCGTGTCATGGTTCAGCAAGAAACAGAATTCAATAGCAACTAGCACAGCTGAAGCCGAGTACATTGCAGCTGGAAGCTGTTGTGCTCAAATTCTCTGGATGACACATTAGTTGAGAGATTATGGTGTGATAGCACAAGTAGTGTACATAAAATGTGAAAACACAAGTGTTATTTCTATCACGCATAATCCCGTTCTACATTCTCGAACGAAACATATTGATATCAAATATCACTTTATTCGAGATCACATTGAAAAGAAAGACATATCACTCGAATATGTCAATACAGACGATTAGCTAGCATATATTCTCACTAAACCACTTTGTGAGAATAGGTTTGCAACACTCCGGCATGAAATTGGTATGATTGAAATGATCTAACAAGCATGCTTGAAGTGTGGAATCTATCTGCAAGATTCCTGAAAGAATCCAAAAAGGAGATTTTGCACATGGAATGAAGATATTATGGAAATATCTACACGCAACCAAGCGCCCTTCTAGTCCTATAAAGAGGTGATTTGCTTAGAAGAAAAATCCACACTAACCTACTAACTCTTTTGTCTAGTTGTTCTAGTGTTCTTGGTTGCAGATATGAATCTAGACAAAGGAAAGGGCAAGGTAGATGATAAGCTGAACGACATGCTGCCCGACGGGAACGGTACTTAAAAGAAGCCGGGAAGATGACAATAGGGACAGTCATCAAAATACGAGAGCATCATGATAAGGTGGAAATCATATTACTTAGAACAAGCTCGAAGACTTGCAAACGAGAGGATTATGATTCTCAAGAGATTCGGCAGTCATTCACACCAAGGACCACCGCCCATCTTTAGTTGGTATCCTATTCCTGAGAGTCCACAGAGTTTGGAAGATTTCTCTCATGTCCAAATTCGGCCAACATCAGAAAATGAGTCGCATGTGCCCTCTCTCTCGGTTGAAGAATTGGACGAGTATGGAAATAAAGCTTACATACCCAAAATGAGTGAAGGTGTTGATCATCTGGAACTTCACCTACCTTATATGTTTCTTTAAGATTCACAAGAAAATGAAGATTTAACTTCTTGCTAGACCCATGAGAATATGTTAGTTATATCTCTCATGTAGTCTAGTTTATCCAATGGAAGTCTTAAATAAAAATCCTCATTCCTGGTCGTTGTTCATTTAACGGTTTCATTCCTCTCAATAATGACTCTATTGACCTGAAAATTCTAAATGCTGAACATATATGAATCTGGCCAAGGGTCGTAATGAAGATGGAATATATTCTGAAACGACAACCCATTTATGTTTCAACACAGAAATTGAGAGTTATGGGAAATCAAATGGTCATACATGCCATTATTCGTGTCAGTTCATGAACGTGACAAGAGATTCTCAAAGGATCCAATCGGCATAGGACACATAAGCTGTGAAGTGGCTTTTGGAAATTTTCTTATTTCTAAGTGAAATCAATGCTATATTGAAAAACGAAGAACGCATTGAATGGTCATTTATTTCAGTCCTGGTATTTCTGATTTATGACTATAAAAGGGGGTAATCTTCTGAGTATCAAACTCACTTCAAATCTCGATCAAAAGATTGCAATGCTCCTTGAAAACCTTTCACCAGGGACGCTGCAAAACGCCTTAAGGAAGCCAATTGCCGTATTCGAGAAGAGCAAGGTGACCTTTACCCTGGAAACGGCCAATCCTCTGTTGGTGCTCCTCCGAACCTGTCTGAAGCAACCATTTGCACAATCGCCGGTTTGATCTTGAAGTTATTGGCCTCAACCCCAGGCACATTGATGCTTCCATAATTCCCCACAGCCGGAGCGATGTAGTCGGACATAGACCTCGCAACGGGTGGTGGTTGATCAACTTCTTCCGCGGGATTCATGTTGTTCCGAACTGCTTTGCGCTTCCCTTCTCTGTTTCCTAAGGAGCCTGGCCTGCCTCTCAATCTCAAGGTTAAAAGGTTCTAATCCTTCGTTTCCCGAAGACCGAGTTCGCATAAAACCAAGTCCTCAGATCACAAATCAAAGCTCAACACAAGAAACTCATTATCGATTAGTAACAGTAATAATAATAATAATAATAATAATAAATATAATTAAATAAAAATAGACTAGTCTCCTAGAATAAAACTTTCGCTAATGTTAATACGTAACGCCACTTCCCTGACAACGGCGCCAATTTGATGCGTAGTATATTTGCAAACAAATAATACCCGGAGTATTGGGTTATCGATCCACAGGGAAGTGGGCGTATTAAACACTAGCTACTAATTTATTCTATGAAGCTAATCCTACGATTGACTTGGAATGGTTGCATAAAATAAATAAAATTAAGTAATGATTCAGGGTAATGGAAACAATAGAGAGAAACTGAGATTCCTGGGATTCAAGTGTTTATCCCCTAGTGACTCTGTTTCCTAAGGAGCCTGGCCTGCCTCTCAATCTCAAGGTTAAAAGGTTCTAATCCTTCGTTTCCCGAAGACCGAGTTCGCATAAAACCAAGTCCGCAGATCACAAATCAAAGCTCAACACAAGAAACTCATTATCGATTAGTAACAGTAATAATAATAATAATAATAATAAATATAATTAAATAAAAATAGACTAGTCTCCTAGAATAAAACTTTCGCTAATGTTAATACGTAACGCCACTTCCCTGACAACGGCGCCAATTTGATGCGTAGTATATTTGCAAACAAATAATACCCGGAGTATTGGGTTATCGATCCACAGGGAAGTGGGCGTATTAAACACTAGCTACTAATTTATTCTATGAAGCTAATCCTACGATTGACTTGGAATGGTTGCATAAAATAAATAAAATTAAGTAATGATTCAGGGTAATGGAAACAATAGAGAGAAACTGAGATTCCTGGGATTCAAGTGTTTATCCCCTAGTGCCTAACCTAACGAAATATTAAATCTGGGTTCATACGAGTGTGAGGATGCAAAGCGGTTAGAGTTACTCCCGCAGTCTCTAACACTGATGAATATCCACTCCCGTGTGATAACTACCCGATAAAACGAGAACACGCATAAAAAATCCTTAACTACTACCATCTCCCGAACTCGCAATAATCAAGAATTAAATCTCCCTAATAAATTACACTTTTCCCAAGGTGCAACAATTAGGTGCAATTGTGTATGCCCTAATTTATGCCTAACTCCCATTCAGGCGTAAATATGGCAAACGAAACAAGTAACTATGTCCAGTAATTACAAGCATCAAACAATAAAGTCACAATTGTAACAGAAGTATTAAACCCAAATAATAATATGTTAAAGAATCTGAAAGCTCAGGCACATAGGTTCATAAACACTTTTACCCAAGAATCTCTAAGGAATTTAGCCAAGCATGGCTAAATTATACATAGCCAATAATAATAAAAGTTATACAAATTATCTAAAGAGTACAAGAATGAACCAGACGATTCTACCAAATCTCCCTAGTCTTCTTCTTGCATCCCAAGATAACTTGTGGCTCTTGATTTCTCCCTGTCTTGTCTCCAAAGATCTCTGAATGAGTTTTAGGGTTGGAGAGCTATTCCACCTGATTTGCCTGTCCAAATTTATGGAGGTCCCAGAATTAGTAGCGCTCAAGCTGCTAGTCTCACTAAATCCGTCTATTCTGAGGAAGTTAAAACGACAGTCATGGGCATGAAGAGGTTTGGAAGCCCGGGTCCTGACGGGATCCAAACATCGTTCTATCAATCCTTTTGGGAGGTGGTCCAATCTCAGTTTACGCACATGGTCAACACGACTCTTATGACTGGTGTGGTGCCCACAAACATGTTAGAAGCCTACATCACGCTTATTCCTAAAAAAGACAATCCTGAGACAGCAAGTGATTTTAGGCCTATCACTCTTCTAAATGTCAGCTTTAAAATCATATCTAAGGTGATTGTTAACCGCATGAAGCCCATCATGAAGAGTTTTGTGGGCCCATTCCAGAATAGCTTCTTAACAGGGCGCTCAACGATGGACAACATTATTCTCACCCAAGAGATCATCCACACCATGCACCATATAAAAGGAAAGAAGGGGTTGATGGCTATCAAGCTTGACCTCCATAAAGCTTATGACAGCATCGACTGGGACTTTCTCGAGTCAACTCTAAAGGAGTTCGGGTTCCCGTCCCAGCTCATTCGGCTCATCATGTTTTCTGTTAAAGAAAGCTCTATTTCCCTTCTTTGGAACGGGGAAAAGCTACCCCCCTTTCAGCGGGGACGGGGCTTGAGACAAGGCGATCTTCTCGCTCCCTATCTCTTCATCCTGTTCATGGAAAGACTTTCATGGGAAATCCAAGAAGAGGTCCGGAGGAAGTTCTGGAAGCCTATCTTTGTCTCTCGGGGTGGCACAGCTGTGTCCCACATCTTCTTTGCGGATGACCTCATGCTTTTTGCGGAAGCCTCAGAATCGCAAGGGCAGTTGATCATGGAGTGCCTGACTAACTTCTCCAAGCGTTCAGGTTTGACCATTAATACGTCTAAATCCATCATCTTTTGCAGCCCTAATACTAATGCAGGTATGAAGAGGAATTTAAAAAGAATCACCAACATACCAGTCTCGGATAAACTGGGCAAATATTTGGGCGTTCCCATCCTCCAACGAAGAGTCTCAAAACAGACGTTTGGGTACATTCTCGAAGGTATGAAAATGAAGTTAGCAAAGTGGAAAGTGGATTCTCTTAGTCTTGCTGGGAGAAAAGTTCTTGTTCAATCAGCCTTATCTGCCACGCCTGTCTACTCCATGCAAGTGTTCAAGCTCCCGGTAGCATCTGCAATGATGTTGATAAAATCTGTAGGTCTTTCCTTTGGGGTGACACAGAAGACAAGAGAAAAATTCACTTGGTTAGTTGGAAAGATGTCTGTACGTCAAAAAATGCAGGGGGCCTGGGCCTAAGGAGTTGCAGCGATTTTAATGAAGCTCTTTTGGCGAAACTTGCTTGGCAAATGAATACAAACCAAGATAAGCTTTGGGTCTGAATCATGAAAGAAAAGTATGTTAAGGATGACAATTTTTTCACAGCCCCCTGCCCTAAGAACTCTTCCTGGAGTTGGAGAAGCATCCTTCGAGGGAGATCGACGATCGAGCTTGGAGCGGCTTGGTGAGTTGGGAACGGAAATAACCTTAACCTCTGGTCAGATTGGTGGGTTGGGAACAAACCACTAGGTCTGCTTGATAACATCTCGATCCCTGATGACGTTGCAAATTCGAAGGTTAGTGATTTCATTCTTTCTAACCGGTCCTGGGATTTTGACAGACTTAGCTCCATGCTACCAAGAGAGTTGGTAGACTTGATTAAAGCCATCCCCATCCCCTACAGCGATTAATCCGAAGATACTCTCTTATGGCCTTCGTCAGCCACAGGTAATTTTTCTGTCAAGGAAGCCTTTGCTTATGTTTCAGGTCCGGTGGAGGCAACGAACGATCACGACTGGATATGGAATACTAGGGTGTCCGAGAGGTGTAGGATGCTCATTTGGTTAGCGGCTGATGGCAAGCTTGTCACCAATTCCGTGAGGCATAATAGAGGTTTGTCGGAGAACGGTGATTGTTCGGCGTGCGGAGACCCAGATGAAATATTGACCACATTCTGATGCATTGTGATATGGCCAGAGCTATGTGGAGAAAAACCTTTCATCCAGTCGACTTCCAACATGGCATTCCGATTGGGGTGAGGCGTTGGCTCAGTAACAACTGCACGTCCAAAACCTTCATACAAGGATGTCAGTGGTCTACAATCTTTGCCTACACAGCCTGGGAACTTTGGAAAGCCAGAAATAAGAGTCTCCGAGCGTAAAACCACTCCACCAGAACTCATTTTGCGTCGGGTCGAAGCTTTGACAGACGAGACAATGGCTTGGAATGCACGACGCTTGCTGGGAGCTACGGATGGTGCGTCTAAAAAGGGTTCGGGACTAGCCAGTGCAGGGGGCTTAGCGCGTAACCACCAGGGTGAATGGCTATTTGGGTTCACCACTAATATCGGGAGTTCGAATAGCTTTGCCGCGGAGCTGTGGGGCCTAAGGGAGGGTCTACGGCTGGCAATAGCTAGGGGGGTTAACAGAGTGATATTTGAGCTTGATTCGGAGGCTGTTGTATCGGTTATGGGTAATTCCGACGAAGATATGTGATGTGCATCTACACTGTTAAAGGACTGCAAATACATTGCGGGGTGTTTGGGGATGGTGCGGTTCCAACATACGTTGAGAGAAGGCAATAAGTGCGCAGATCACCTTGCCAATATGGGCCAGACGACTGACTGGGGTATGATTCAGTTAGATTCCCCACCGGCATCCATTATTCCGCTCCTCGAGGCGGACGCTTTCGGCGCTTGCACCATTAGAGTTTGGAAGTAGCTTTCCTCGTCTTATCGGGCCAATCCCACAAAAAAAAAATGGTTGGAGAATGTGGGATTTTATAGCTAGAAGTCCAGAACCAATCCTGATTGAAATAGGAATTCTGTGCAAAATTGGACGGAAATTGTATCTGGACCGAAATTGGAATTCTTTTATTTAATTTACAGAAATTGCCGCCATTTTCTTTGCTTGGAAATTGTGCCCTTATACTTTAATTGATTTGGAATTTAGTTGCAGCAATTGAAATGGAATTCAGCGGCACTTTGTAATACGGCGTTGTTGTGTTCACTCGACGCATCGAGCGAAAGTTCGACGCATCGAGACCTGCTGGTCTCGGCCGAATTGTGTACTGCAGTCGAACTTGTTGTGTACGCGCATTTTGGTCCATTTTGACTCCAAATTTGTTTTCGAACTTCCCTTGCTCTTAACCTTAACCTACAATGGTTCAAAAACACTAACAAACACCGTAAAACATTCAAAACTAGTGTGTGAACCATAACTAAATAATAAAATAAAGAATTATGCAATTAAATTACCAAAATCATGAACTTAAGCATAACAAATATAATTAAATCAATACTAGAATATGCACAATTAGGCTCACATCATCTACCAAGATGAACGATATGCTGACAACTCTATCTTCCATACAACTGCAACTGAAATTTCCTGCTACGGATTTACAAGAGAAGCAAACAGCTGAACTTCATCGCCACAGTCATCTACTTGACAAAATCACCAAAGAGCAAAACAATCTCAAGCATTCTCAATTCGGCCTCAAAGAAAGAGTTGATCTAGCCTACACGAAAGTTGATATAGCCAGTGACAACATGTTTCGGATGAGTGTCAACTGCAGATTCTTGAATATGTCAAAGATCTCATTCTTGCAGTCAACAAGCTTGTCAAATCCTCTGACCCGCCAAGATATGATGCCAAAAAGGGAGAAAAGATGAGGAAAGATGACGATGATGAGGACGATGCGAGAAATGAATCTGAAGCACGGCAAACTGAAAGAGGAAGCGAAGAAGGAAGAAGCGCAAGATCACCACCTCCAGCCTCCAAATCTCCAGCATCCAAGTCTCGACAACTACCATCTTCTAAGTCCAGACAACACTCCATCAGACCTCAACAATCTTTTGGATATACTTCTGAATACAAATTTCGCGGAAGAACGAACAGAGAAAAGAAGAGCCTTCGTCAAAGATTAATGCGAGACATGAACACAACCATGGATGCTTCAGGAAACTTCGTCACTTACAAAGAATATGAAGTGGGAAGTGGGAAACGTTTTGAAGGATGCAACTTGCCTACATGGTCGAAGAAGAAAGACAACACCACAAGACAAACCTATCAGAGCATGAAGAATGAAGAGATAAAGAGAGCAAATCTAGATCTCTGGAACAAGCAAGAAGAAGCCAGACTTCTTAGAGAACAAGAACTTCTTTAGCACGAAAAGATGCAAGAAAAGATACGAGATGTCACAAATTTTGGAAAAGATATTGAACCTAGAGTAAAGTATAATGCTGTGTTCAAAATTCACAAGGAATCGGGAAAGAGCTACACTGAAGGGATGAATTTGTTTGAGCTCGTGTCCTGGTGTAGGCTTGGCATTATCAATGGAGAAAATATTCTTGAGGCATACAACAATTACCTGAGCTGCAACATAGATGGACAGTATGAAGATCTAGTGAAAGAAAATCCTATCCGAAAGTTCAGAGAATCAATCAACAGAGACATTGATATGGACAGAATGCTCAAAGAACAGAAGAAGAGAGACGACAAGGAACGAAAGGAAGCTCAATTACAAAAAGCGAAGCTTTTAGAAATGTAGAGACCTTTCGTCTCCACTCTCGATATTTTGTAAGTTTCTGATCTATATAAAATTACTCTTTTGTCCAAATCTCTCGTGTTCATAATTGAATTACTTGTTAATATTCCATGTATTCTCGATATGCTTAGAAATCTTATGTAAACTCAACTATGTGGCTGTTTTGAAATGAAAAAAAAATCCTTTATGGGATGTTTGTCAGCGTTATAGCAAGAGTATAGGTTTTGGCATCATCAAAAAGGGGGAAATTGTTAGGAACATATGTACTTATATTTTGATGATACCAATGTTGCTAAGATTGTAGACCCCTATTTTTCTTTATTGTTTTCTGCTACCTTCGTGTTAGACAAAAGTTGCCATAACTCATCTTGTGATTCGTGTTAAGCTAGACAAACACACGAAACTGAGGTATGATCTAATAGATAGGTCTACCAGAATGAAAGAAGATCGAAGAATGAAGATAAGCTACAACAGCCGAAGTATATATCTCTCGGCTAAGCCTACAAGTAAAGAAATATCTCTTAAAGCTGCTTATCTAGACGAAAGATAAAGTCAATCTTTCCTTAAGAGACTTTAAGTCTAAGTCAGACTTTCGAGACAATCCTTTTCTAAGAACACAAGAAGAATGTTGTCTAAGTCTCAGCAGGGCAATCGTTCTTGGAAAGAGTAATCCTAAGAATAAGGTGCACACCAACCAAGGAGTTGGTACTTCATGACAGAGCTAGAAGACAAAATTTGCAGATGTTCTTGCTACCAACGGCTACATGGTACAGCCGCATTAAATGCATGGTGAATCACACTCAAGGGCCAACAATGATTCAACAACCAAGCAGTGATGAAGGTATCTCATTCACTCAAAATGACTTTAAGAAGTTTCTGGAATTTGTTCAAATGCAGAAATTATCTGGGGAGAAGGGATCCTTGAGTACACCTTTTGACCAGCCAGCTCAGGGGACACATGCCAACATCATATCTGCTAATCTCATGCCTGGGGCTCAAACTGAAGGTACTGATCCTTCCTCTAACTCTGCAAATGTTAAAGAATATAAATGGATATTGGATAGTGGTGCTACCCACCATATTGTGTGTTGCTTAAGCCTGTTGACAGATCCAAAGGAAGCCTATAATATGCATGTTAGCCTGCCTAATGGGCAGCAAGTGGCCATTACTTATGTTGGATCTGTACACCTGTCACATGAATTCATACTGCACAATGTGCTCTTTGTTCCTGGTTTTCAATATAATCTCATATCTATGGGAGCCTTCATTAAAAGCTCCAATTGTACTATAGAGCTGCAAACTGATAAGTGCACAATACAGGGTGCTATCCATGGCAAGATGATTGGGCTGGCTGAACTCAAGAATGGCTTATATCATTTGATTTTCCCTGTTAGACCCTCTGTAAATACTGTTCCCATATTGAATAAATGTGCCTTGTGGCATGCTAGGTTAGGGCATGCCTCACATGCCAAGATTCAGTTGCTACATAATGTTGACTCAACAATTCAAGTGAATAAAAGTTTGATTTGTGATTGTTGTCATTATGCAAAACAGAAGAGACTTCCTTTTCAATCCAGTAATTCCATTTCAGCTGCCTGTTTTGATTTACTACACATGGATATTTGGGGTCCCTATAAGGTTGCCACCATTCATGGTCATCATTACTTCCTCACCATAATAGATGACCACAGTAGGGCAGTCTGGGTACATTTGATGAGAAAGAAATCTGAGGTTAGAAGTTTGGTTGTGGGATTCTATAAAATGGTTAAGAATCAGTTTGGAGTGCACATCAAGAACATAAGGACAGATAATGGTCTAGAGTTTGCCATGTCTGATTTTTTTAGTCAAGAAGGAATACTGCATCAAACATCTTGCACATACACACCTCAACAGAAAAGTAGGGTTGTGAGAAAGCATGGACACCTCCTATCCATGGCCAGGGCTCTCAGATTCCATGCACATTTTCCAGAGAGCTTCTAAGGAGAATGTGTTCTACATGCAGCCTATCTCATAAATAGGTTGCTCTCTGCTGCTATTAATCAACAGATACCTTGCCATGTCTTGCTCAAAAAGGTTCCATAATACCAGCATTTGAAGGTTTTTGGTTGTTTAGCCTATGTTGCCACCTTGGGTCCAAAGTTGAAGTTTGATGCTAGGGCCAAGAAGTGTGTTTTTTGGGCTATGCCAATGAAACTAAAGGATATAAACTCTATGATCTATACTCCAAAGTGATGTTTCTGTCAAGAGATGTGGAATTTTATGAAGATATGTTTCCTTTTCAGTTAACTGCTCATCCTGAGAAGCAACCTCCCCAGATCATTCTCCCATGTGATACATCAACAGGCCATCTTGATGACTCTCAAGGCCAATCCAATATTACTCTTGACAGTCCTGAGCCTCACAGTTTTGACAGTCCTGAGCCTCACAGCCTTGACAGTCCTGAAGATCAGTCATATGTTGAGCCTGACAATTCTCAAAACAACTCTCAAAACAACTCACACACTGCTGATAGCCTTGAGCAGTCTCAGATTGTTGAGAAATCACTAGAACAGCCTCAGCAGCCAGCAATCAATAGATCCACCAGGCAGAAGTATACCCCAACTTACCTAGGGGACTATGAGTGTCAAAGTTCTGTTGTAAAGTCCTCCCCTCATGACATATCTAAGGTGGTAAATTATACTAAACTCTCAACCTCTTTCCACTCATTTGTCATGAATATTACTTGTCATATTGAACCTAGAAACTACAAGGAAGCAACAATGTATGATTGCTGGAAGAAAGCCATGAATGGTGAATTGGATGCCTTGAAGGCCAATAATACTTGGGAGTTGGTGGACCTACCACCATCTAAGAAACATATTGGGTGCAGATGGGTTTACAAGATTAAGCATAAGGCTGATGGAACCATTGATAGGTACAAAGCAAGACTGGTGGCCAAAGGTTATACACAAACTCTTGGCATTGATTATTTGGACACATTTAGTCCAGTGGCCAAAATGACCACTATCAGGACTCTCCTAGCCATTGCAGTTGCAAAGGGGTGGCACCTTCACCAAATGGATGTTAACAATGCCTTTCTTCATGGAGACTTAGAGGAAGAGGTTTACATGGAACTGCCTCTTAGATATACAGAAGGGAAGGCTGGAAAGGTTTGCAAATTAATAAAGTCCTTGTATGGTCTTAAACAAGCTAGTAGACAATGGAACAACAAGCTATGTGCTACCTTGCAGAATATGGGATTCAGACAGTCTGTTCCAGACAATTCTTTGTTCACCAAAGGAGGTGGATCATCATTCATAGCCCTACTAGTTTATGTTGATGATATAGTAGTGGCCAGTGCTAATCTAAAGCTAATCCAACAAGTTAAAGTTCATCTTAATAATCAGTTCCAAATTAAAGACTTGGGGCAGCTAAGATATTTTCTAGGCTTAGAAGTAGCCAGACAAAAGAAGGGGATTGCAGTATCACAAAGAAAGTATGCTTTGGAGTTGCTAACTGAAGCAGGTTTTCTGGATTCAAAGCCAGTTCACAGTCCTACAGTACCCTCACATAAACTGAGTGCTGGTGAAGGTGAGGTTCTTGATGATAATACTCAATATAGAAGGCTCATTGGAAAGCTTCTGTACCTAACTATTACAAGGCCTGATATATGTTTTGCTACACAACAACTATCACAATTCTTGGACAAGCCTACACACCTACATCTACAGGCTGCTCACAGAGTTCTTAGATACATTAAGAAAGCCCCAGGCCAAGGGTTATTCTCTCCTGCCTCCTCTGATCTACAATTGAAGGCTTTTTTGGACTCTGATTGGGGTGCTTGTGTAGACTCTAGGAAATCAGTGACTGGGTTCTGCATCTTTCTTGGCCAAGCCTTGGTGTCTTGGAAATAAAAAAAAAACAAGCCATGGTGTCCAGATCTTCCTCAGAAGCAGAATATAGAGCTTTATCAACAACCACATGTGAGGTGCAATGGTTACTCTATCTTCTTGCTGAGTTTGGACTGCATCATCATGCTTCAGCTGCTCTCTATTGTGATAGCAAATCTGCAATAGCAATCACTGAGAATCTGGTCTTCCATGAGAAGACTAAGCATATCGAATTAGACTGCCATTTAGTCAGAGAGAAGCTACACAAGGGAGTCATCAGACTCTTCCACATTGCATCTGCAAATCAGCTGGCAGATATCCTAACTAAAGCTCACTGTCCAAGCTCATTCCATAGCTATGTTTCCAAGCTGGGATTGCTCAACTTATACAATCCAGCTTGCGGGGGGATTTCAAGAAATAATAACGAAGCAGAAGCATAACTAATCAGCTGTTAATTGCAGTTAATAAACCAGCTCTCAACAGCCTTTGTTAGAAGTTAGTTAAAAGTTAGTTAACTTTCACTTAAGGAGCTTGTGTTAGTATATAGTCCATCTCTGTACTCTTTCTGGATTTGATGAATAATGAATGTCCTTTTTACTTCCTTCCAAATCTGTTAGCTCTCAATTCATTCCATTGTCTTTCATTTCCGCAATAGTGGGCACGGAGGAGGATGCCATCACGGTTGCTGTGGCTACCATGGAGGCTGCAGCAGGTGCTGCTCATACAAGGGGGAGCCCGTGGATACAGAGCCATAAGCCTCACCGATATATATATGGATTCCATAAATGCATATGAAATAGTGTGTATTGGCAATCTGTAATATAATAATGCATGTAGTGAAGTAACACTTACAGTTACTTCTCTGCAATATCCTTATCATAAATAAATCAACTGGTTGCCTTACAATTGTTTCCATCTGTTTCTTTCTTTATTTTCCTTAAAGTAGCCGACCACGAAGGTCTGCTGCTCTCTCAAGACTCAAACTTTATGATTGAATATAATTACCCTTCAATTTAGAATATTCTTACGTTCCAGATAAGATACGGTGGTGTTTGAGAAATACGGAGTAGCTGATAGCAAATTTGGTTAACGGGTTTAACTAGCTGATAACATTAGTTGGTTGTAGAAAAATATTTGGTAAAATAATTGATAGCTGATTACATGTAAAATGATCTTTAAGGGTATAATTTATTTTCTCAAAAGACTATTTTGAGAAGCTTTTTACATTTTAGCATTTTAGAGTAATAAGTTGTTACAAAAAACTGATTATCCAAACACTCATGTTGGGTGTTTAACTAAGTCAAACAGCTAATAGTGATCAAACAAGACAAAATTGACTGATAAGCTAACTATGTTACCAAATAGGCTGTCTGCAACAATAAATTATTATGGTGATACAATGCATGTATTAAAAGTATATAGCTACTTGGCCTCTAGGTTTTGGCTTCCAACCCGGTGGATACCCATGCTTTTTATAACATTTATCCTCTGTATGTCCTGTGTATCCACAGAAAGTACACACGGGCTTTTTGTTGTTGCTTGCAAACTTCTTGTAGTTCTGCTGAAAACCACCATTTGCCCTAGCCCTAGTCATTAGAGCACTTCCAATAGCTCCATTCTCACCAGCTTGATGCATTTGGTTAGTAAAACCACTAGATCCAATATGGAACTGTCTCTCTTGCGGTGCTATCATGGAATAAGCTTCACATACATCTGGGAGTGGTCTCATGAGCATCATTTGATTCCTTACACCAGTATACCTATCATGTAAGCCAATAAGGAATATGGACAACTTGTCCTTTTCAACTTGTTCATTTAACTCATTTATCTTCTTGCCACATTCGCATTTAGAAATGCACTGACAAATTGTGGTAGGCCTGAGAATTTGAAGTTCATCCCACAACAATTTTTGTTGAGTGAAGTACTCATTCAAACTGCTATCACCTTGTTTGGTTTGATAGATTTCACACTTGATTTCTGCGATCCTGAAGAGATCCTGTTGGCTGAATCTTCGTTTTAGATATCTCCATATGTCGTATGCAGTGTCAATCCAGAGTGCACTGCGTCCAATCATCGGAAATAATGATCGGATGATCCAAGTCATCACAAGATCGTTGCAGCATTCCCACACTTCGTACTTCCGATCATTTTTCGAAGGTTTGAGAATAGAACCATCGACGAATCTGAGTTTATTTTTGCAAGATAACGCCATTGTCATGGCCCTAGCCCATGGATGATAGTTCGAACCATCCAAGGGTGTGGAGACGAGCATCAACGCTGGACTCTCGTTAGGATGCAGGAAGTAGGGATTCGACTAGGATTCCGGATCGTATGTCACCTCTGTCACGTTTGATCCGGTCGTCGGAGTTGGAGCAGGCGTCTGGTTTCCAATTGTCGCCGCTGCCGCTGCATTATCCATTGGAGTTCCTCTTGTGCCAATAGATGGCCACGCTGTTGTTGCCATGACGATTTACTTCAGAAAGCTCTCAGTGGCTCTGATACCATATTGCGGAAATGAAAGACAAGGGAACGAATTGAGAGCTAACAGATTTGGAAGGAAGTAAAAGGACATTCATTATTCATCAAATCCAGAAAGAGTACAGAGATGGACTATATACTAACACAAACTCCTGAACTGAAAATTAACTAACTTCTAACAAAGGCTGTTGAGAGTTGATTTATTAACTGCTATTAACAGCTGATTAGTTATGCTTCTGCTTCGTTATTATTCCTTGAAACCCACCGCCGTGTCCACCGTGACCATAGCCGCCACCGCCGTGCCCACCGTGCCCATACCCACCACCGCCATGTCCACCGTGCCCATATCCATTTTCCCATCCACGTCCAAATCCAGCAACCCCACTTGCTTTCTCAGCTTTTGTTGCTACACCACCAGAATATAGATGCTTATAATTAGCAAATAATCAAACTAATTATTACCAATATATCTGTACAAGGATGTCATATCTAAGGCCAATAAATTTAATTAACAAAAGTATTAAATCACCGCTAAAGATCTCACTGTTTCTGTTTTATTCCAGTGACCTTCCCTCAAGGAAAGCTAGGGAGGTGTCATCTGAGCAAAATGTCATATTTTATTTTACTTGTTGTCAATACATTTTATATCATCAATAAATTAGAGTAATGTACGCACTATATAATTAATTATAATAACTTACGTTCAACTGAAGTAGTAGTAGTCTCGGCCGTAACCTCGGAAGCGATCAAGAGAAACACAGTCAAAGAAAGGCCGAGGAGAACAAAAACCTTTGAACCCATTTTTAAAAAGTCTTTACTATGTAAGATTGATAGTTGAAGGATGAAGAAAACTGAAGAAATGATGTGTGTATTCAGTATTTATAGGAGGATAAGGTGTTCATGTTAGTACGTAGAGACACAGCTCATTAATAGTGTTGGACCACTGTGTTTATGGTTTTCAAATCTACACAGATCTTTACTACTTTGACTTGGTCGTATGGTTACAGCAATATAATAATTCTGTACTTCTATTTTCATATATTTCTTGTTATATATATATATATAGGGTAGGGTTCCAGTGAGAACATGTGCTTAGGTGAGAATGTGAGAACACATCATGTGCATCCATCTAATATTTTTTAATGGTCAATATTAGATTAAGTGTGTGCGAACGCGCATTAAATGTGAGCAAACGCGACTTAGTGCGTTTGCACGCATTTAATGTGCGTTCGCACACACTTAATCTAACCTAGACCATTAAAAAATATTAGATGGATGCACATGATGTGTTCTCACGTTCTCACCTAAACACATGTTCTCATATGATCCTAAATCTATATATATATATATATATATATATATATATATATATATATATATATATATATATATATATATATATATATATATATTTTATTATTTTTTTTTTGGTTCCTGTGAGGTCAGGTCTTCCCGTGCGATCAGTGCGGCATACACCATTAAGTATGCATACAGTGTTCGAAAATACACCAGAATGAAATGTCAAAAAAATACACCACACATAATGATGTATTTACGAACACTGTGTGGTGCATTTATGCATACCTAATGGTGTATGCCGCACTAACCGCACGGGAAGACCTGACCTCAGAAGAACCTGACCTATATATATATATATATATATATATATATATATATATATATATATATATATATATATATATATATATATATATATATATAGAAGAGTGCTCATATGCGGCGGGGTCTTACGGTGCGGCGGTGCGGTCAAATTCCAGAATACACCAACAGTGTTAACAATATGCACCAACAGTGTAATAAAAACACACCCCAATGAAATGTAATAAAACATCACAAAATACACCACAGACTCAAAAAAACACACCATATAACTCACCACCCCCAATGGTGTATTTCCGAACAGTGTATGGTGTTTTTACTCACACCTAATGGTGTGTGTTTGGTGATGCGGGGCTCTGTTTACTCTATTTTGTGTGGTGTATTTCCTAACGTTGATGGTGCATATTTGGTGAACTATTGGTGTTGCCGCACCGTAAGAAATAACCGCACCGTAAGACACTGCCGCACCTGAACCCGCCTATATATATATATATATATATATATATATATATATATATATATGGGCGATCAAGTGTAGCCATGTTGTAGGTGTGGTCATATGGTCAATTACAGGCCATTAGATTAGATAGATGCAATGAATCCCATTAATCAAAATTCTTCCCGTATTTTCGCGCACGGTCTCCTACGCAGCGAACTGTAAGGGTAAACTCGTCATAAGGCACCGAAATAAGAGAAATTACATTGTTGTGTGTTTTATTTGTGTAATTGGTGCATTGTTAGCCTTACTCTGGTGTATTTGTAGATTCCCATTGGTGCCAAGTTTACGTGCGGCAACGCCTTCCCGTGTAGTCAGTGCGGCCGCACCAATTGTTATACAAATATACACCATCCATGTTATGAAATGCACAGCAAAAACATACACAAATTAGGTACGCATCACAAAGAACGCACCATTAGATATGAATAAATACACCATATAGTGTTCGGGAAATATACACTATTGGTGTGTTTCACTGTGGTGTGTTTTATTACACTATTGGTGCATGTTGTCAACATTTTTTGTGTATTCTGGAACCCGGCCGCTATAAATGTCCAATGTAATTACCATAACACCCCCACTTACCAAAACGCGCGAAAATCCTCAAATCCTTATAATTAGCCACTGTCGTTAGATTAAACTGATTCAACGACACAGATATGACCACACCGCCACACCTAATGACATGACAACATATGAGCGCTCATATATATATATATATATATATATGGGGAAGGGATCAGGTGCGGGAATGGCTTCCCGTGTGGTTGTGCGATTAGACGCACATTAAGCATTAAACTGGCGCACTTTAAGTACACAACACATGCACATTAAGCACACAAACAAAATACTTTAAGAACATAAATCACACACCTTAAGAACACAAACCACGCACCTTAAGCACATAACAAAGCACCTTAAGAACACAAACCACGCACCTAAGGTTTTAAAAATGATTCATTTTAAGTTTCACACAACTAATGCACCTTAAGCATACAAATCACGCACCTTAAGGATTAAAACAACGCACATTAAGAAGGAACTCACGCACCTAAGTTTAAGCAACTACTCACATTAAACATAAATCCACGCACCTTAAGCACAAATTAAAACTCACACACCTTAAAGCACGCTCATGCACCATAAGCATAAAACCCACGCACCTTAAGCACAAAACTCACGCACCTTATGTTTCAACAACTACTACCATTAAGTACACAACTCACACACCTTAAGCACAAAACTTACGCATCGTACGCAGAAGACTCACGCACCTTATATACAAAACTCACGCACCTTAATCACAAAACTAATCACCTTAATTTTGACCTAAATGCAAAAATTACCAAATTGTCACCGTATTTTTTTTTAATTTTGGTAATCTTGGACGTTGATTTAAGCAGAATCAATGGCTCTGTTTTAACCGCACAACCACTCCTGGGCTGTCCACCGCACATGAACCTATTGTGTGTGTGTGTGCGCGCGCGCGCGAATGAGCTCCCATGTGAAAAATGTGCATAAATCTCATATTTAATCAAGATCAACTGCTTTTTTTAAAAAAAAAAAAAAAAATTCGACACTTCTAATCTATAAAAATATGCATTGAAAGGCATAACAATGTACACTGGAAAACAACAAATATGTACTACAAGACACAAATTAAAATGTGCAATCAAAGCAATTATGATACTGGGATTGGAGGGGGAAAAGGAGGCTGCAGAAATACATCCGGGGATTGGAGACCTTGGGGCAAGCACATCTGGGACAAAGAAAGATGAAAATGTGCAGCAGAATGTTCAAGAAGGGATCTATGACACTGGGAGAGAGGGAGCAGGAAGGGGGAGGGGAGGATCAGTTAGAGGGAGAGGGGGTAGAAACGCAAATAATTATGGAGGAGGTAGGGGGCAGTTTAGAAAGCAAAATACTGGAGTGGTGATTAGGGAGCCTTGTGAGGGGGAACCAGTGGTGGAGAAGGAGACAACTCAGTATGGGAAGGGGAAAGAAAAGGAAGCAGAAAGGGTGCAGGTGGTTGAAGGGGGTGGTTTCAATGCCCTGTACGATGTTGATGAGGAAGGAAATCAAATAAAGCCAGAGGAGATTGATCCTGGACCAGAACTTGTACCAGGCCAGGACAAGGCAGCCCATAAGGATGATGTCTCTGATGAATTGTCTGATGTTAGGGACTCAAGTGAAGAACAAGAACAGAATCAAAGGGTTGCTGAAAATGAAGTAGAAATTGAAAATGATTGTAAGAGGATGCATGTATCACCAGTGGGAACAAGGACAAGGGCTCAGGTTAGTCAGAACTTGAACCCTCAGCAGAATCAGGAGCAAAACCAACCTCAAAGGTCTATCAAGAGGGGCAAGAAGGCATCTCCTAGGAAAAAAAGATGAAAGTTATATGTTGGAATGTGAGGGGAGTGGGCTCCCAAGGCTCCCCTCATAGGATCAAAAACTTGGTGAGAATGTATAGGCCAAAAATTGTGTGTCTGTTGGAGCCATTTAGAGATGCTGCACAAATAAAAACTTTTGCAATATCAATTGGGCTTAGTGATGCTCAATTGTCAAAGTTGCTAGAGAAGGATTCGGCCTTTGGGCCTTTTACATGAGTAAGCCGTGGGCTTTTGGTGGCAGTTTAAGGAGGGGCCTTTGGGCCTGGTTCTATTTAGGCCATTTGGCCTCTTTTGATTTAGGCTCATGGGCCTTTTAGTCTTATAGCCTTTTGTGGTGGGGTGGTCACTTTTGGGCCACTCTTGTACATATATTGTGAGCCATGGCTCACTTTTGGAGCCATGGCGTTCTTGTAAAGGCGTTTGCCTCTTTTTGATGGAATAAATGCACAGTTCATATTAAAAAAAAAAAAAAAAAAAAAAAAAAAGCAATTATGATACCAAAAAGGGGAGTTATTCAACTTCAGTGTTATTTATCCTCACAAATCAATGAGTGGAATGCCAAATTTTCTCGAAAAGTATTGTGGGATGGGGACCAGATTTGGTCCAGAAAATGCTACTTGGACTATTGGGAGTTGAAGTCCAAGTTGCCTAGCTAGATAGCTTGTTACATGTGGCTGTTAGTGAACTTATTGCATAATATGAAAAAGACATTAAGGCTCCGTTTGGAAAGCAGGAAAATGACTTTTGGAAAATATTTTTTTTTTTGGGTGTTTGGTTACACAACGGAAGACTGTCTTTGTGTATTTGGTTCATTTTCCAAAAATGAGTAGGAAAATAAAAATAAATAAATACTTTAAAATTTTAATTATTTGATACTTTTGATAAATCCTTTTGTGAATAACACTCTTTTGATATATATATATATATATATATATATATATATATATATATATATATATATATATATATATATATATATATATATATATATATATATATATATAACATTTTAAAAAATATAACTTTTTTTTAAAATTTTTAAATACAAAAAAATTAATATTATTTGTAGACTTTTTTTTTTTTGAACTTTGAATTGAAAAAAAAAAAACCCAGCAGACCGGCCCGTGGGGCCCGTCAACCCTCATGGGACGGACTTTGGTTGCAAGAACCCTAGCTTGCGAGTTTGGTGGGCCGACTCGCAAAAGTCCGCAAAAAGTTAGGTCGAAAATTTTTACATGTGCATCTCTTGAAAAATGACTTTCCAAAAAAAAAAGGGGGAATACCTATTTTCCCATCATTTTCCATTGACCTCATTTTCCTCCTCTCTTGTCAAATACTAGAAATTCGGAAAACATTTTTCGAAAGTCATTTTCTGAGTTTTCAAATGCACCCTAAAGTAAATTGTGGAAAGGGGCATTGAATTTGCAATGTCACTATGTTTCACAAATATACAAATACAAATTGATAAATAGTGGGTCCGAATTGTAATGAAAAACATTTAGTATTAAATTAATACTCCGATGTTATAAATATTTTATTAGTGGCCATTAAACCATTAGACCTTTCAATAGCTTAACCTTTAATCATGTATTGATGTTGAGTATGTGAAATGTTGTATGAAACTTTATATAATGGAGTGAAGGCTAATGAAATGACACACATATTGTTGTGCCCTACATTTGGTGTTCTTCTTCTTCTTCTTCTTCTTCTCTTCTTTACGTATACACTCATACATATATATGAACCTCCGGGCGAGTTACCGTGCAAACATCACGTGAGAACTGAGCTAGTTGACAGGAAATGTTATAAATATTTTATTAGTGGCCATTAATCTTGAGACTCTCCATTTTCCTTCTACTTAATATATTGTTTATGTTAAGCATATGAAGGGTTATATGGATTAGTATAAATACATGTGAAGGCTTAATGAAATAAAGTGCTCATGTTTGTGCTCTACATCTTGTGTCATTCTTCTCTTCTTACATCTCTACACTTTATAATCTTATATATAATCTCCGGGCAATTACTGTGTAATCATCACGCGAGAACTAAGAAGTTGATAGGCCAAATTACAACACGTTATCAGCACGAATCGCCAACATATTCCTCGGTGAACGGTATGCTCGGACATGTTATAATACATGTTTTTATACTAGGCAAGCATGTTCATAGGTTTCATATAATACATGTTTTTATATGGCACATGTTGATTCTACACCTCTTGATATGATTATGAAATGCATGATTGATATGATACATATTGATTCTACAATTTGAAATATGAATTGCACATACTAGTTCGTATATATATGATTGTGTAAATTCCTGAATATATATTTCCAATTTTATTTTTGATTCTTCAAATTGAAAGAAAAGCATGTGATATATATGTTTGTGTAAATAGAAGTGGCTTTTCGTATGAAGATGCAACACATGGATCAACATACTTCGTGTACTCTTTTCCTCGTCTAGGTTTTTCCCACTGGGTTTTTCTAGCGAGGTTTTTAACGAGGCATGAGTATAGTTATTTAATGGCCAAGGGGGAGTGTTATAAATATTTTATTAGTGGCCATTAATCTTGAGACTCTCCATTTTCCTTCTACTTAATATATTGTTTATGTTAAGCATATGAAGGGTTGTATGGATTAGTATAAATACATGTGAAGGCTTAATGAAATAAAGTGCTAATGTTTGTGCTCTACATCTTGTGTCATTCTTCTCTTCTTACATCTCTACACTTTATAATCTTATATATAATCTCCGGGCAATTACCGTGTAATCATCACGCGAGAACTAACAAGTTGATAGGCCAAATTACAACGTATGTTTGTGTAAATAGAAGTGATTTTTCGTATATACAATGTATGTACACCATGTTGATAATATATGCTGCACATAAGAACATTCATATCAAACTGCATAGATGTTGTTGCTAAATTTACATAAATATTTTTGTTGTATATATTGCTGCAATATGAGCATGGTATTTGAAAGGTTGCAATGCTTCAAAATGTTTTCATGTTTGAAAATGGAAAATTATGTTTTCCTTGTATGGATTCGAAATGAATTTTTTTTTTTTTTTTATTTTCTGCCGAAAGGTTGAATACTCGAAAGGTCATTTTTATGGTTTCTTGTGTGTTTTCGAAAGGTTAATTTGTTCTTTCAGACTTTACCTTTTGACTTCATCTCTGAAAGTTTGATTTACATCTAGAAGATGTCAAATCCCTTATTTTTGCTATGAACATGTGATATTATGAATGCATATGAGAACATATGATATATGTTTTGTAGATTACCCCTTCCATTGCCAAATGTGAATTTATTGAGCTCACCTATGAATGAAGCAATTATTTAGCTTGGGCTCTTGATATTGAAATATATTCGGCATCTAAAGAATTGAGCCAAGTTTTTTGTTGCTAAGTTACAGAGCACCGATGTCTAGAAGGCACAAGCTCCCATTTTCATACGTCACCACTTGAACCACGATCTTAAAAATGAGTATCTGATTGAAAAAGAACTCCTTGAATTGATGGAAGTCCCTGAAGGACTATCCCGACCAGAAGTCATCAAATGTTCTTCTTCAGACACATTTTGACTAGTTTAATCTCATAATTAATTTTGAGATTATAATGTAAGTCAGTGATTAACTATAATTCAGCTATGCACAAAATAGTCTCGAAAGTGAAACTCTAAATAAGAAGTTTTAGAGGAATATTTAATTGCAAAGACATTGCCAACTTTTCATCAAAGTAATTTTGTACTCCAGCAGCAGTATATGATAGCAAATTATGGGAAACATTATAACCTGATTTTTAGCACCCCTTGTGGCTAAGAAACGCAACCATTTGTTGATGAAGAATCATAATGCAAGTATGGTTGTCTCGCACTGGTGCCTGAAGCACATAATGTTGCCCAGTTGAGTAACTTTATAAGGGGTTGTGGTCGAGATTATGACTAGTGTGGTATGAGTTTCGAGCTCAAAATAATAAGAAGTAAAATGATCAATATAATTAAGGACGACCAAATTCATCGAAGCAAAATTCTAGCCAGAAGCAGGTTTGCTATTAATATGGGTGTGAAGGGCATTTGTCCATTCGTGCCGCACACCAAAGCATTTGGTCATCGAAGAATGAATCTCATCTTGATGATTCTAGTTTGCCTGAAGCAAATATTGTGATAAATGATGATAATAAAATTATGAGGTATTGATGAAGAAATGATTGATGTCATGATAATGTTTTGAGTAATGCATGAAAATCTATTCATGGCTGAAAAAGTTAGCTCATGCCTGAAGCATGAAACATCCGAGAAGTTTGCTCATGCTTGAAGCATCAGATAAGTTAGTTTATGCCTGAAGCACCCGAAAAGTTAATTCATGACTGCAATATTTATTGCATGGTCGAGAAATAGATATATTCCAAAAGTTATTTTTGGACGCAAATTATTATGAGTGCAAAGTGATTTTACTACTCGAATTGACTATTCTGAAAGTTTACTTCTCTAAGCTTTAACATGGAGTGGTATGCCTAGAAATTTGTACTTTTCGAATGATGTTTACTTCCTGGACTTTATTTTTCGGAGGAAGTTTACTTCTCGGAGTTACTTCTCTTAGTTTGCATTCTTATTTATGGAAATTTTTCTCATGCATGCAACATGACTCTCGTATGCAATTGACTGGTTGCTAATTCAAAATTTAATTATTATTTGTTACATAAATCCTATACCAATCCCGAAAATGATTGCTATTATCAAGAAATTATGATAATCATCTTTTAACTAAATTTGAAATGTCAAAATGTCAAATCTCTCTCCGCATATGGCTTAGTGCAATTCTGTGTTATTTAAGGGGTGGTATATTATACCCCTTTATAAGAATGATCTTTGACTTATGCCATACATGATATGATTGATTTATATGTTATCAATTTGAAAGATAGAAGAAATGATAGCATATCAGTTTGCTCGAAGCAAACGAGGGAATGAATTATTTCATATCAGTTTGCCCGAAGCAAATGAGGGAGTGAATTATATCATGTGAATTTGCACGAAGCAATTCCCAAACCAGTGAGTGAACTAATGTAAAGTTGAGGATAAGGATTTTTGGGAGATCTTGAAGATCTATTTTATTTGACAAGCTTCTAACTTCCTTATGATTTTTGTGTACCCTTATAATATCATTTGATATGTACGCTTTCATATCTGGTTATATATGTTACTCTTAGATGATTACATATATGTTTTGGGTACTTCATATGTTGCGATACATTTTTAAAGGCTCTAAAGACCCATATTATTTTATAGTATGGCATGAGCTATAGTGCGTCGCCTTGGGAAATTATATATTTTCTTGTTGGGGACATCAGTTTTATATGCTATTGTGATTATCACAATCTAACCTACTACATATCATAATTATCCCCCCCCCCCCCCTAGAACCTAGTACGTGGTATAAAACCAACATTTCCCATCTGCGTTTTATTCACATTCTGCAGTCTTTTTCCTATATCACCATCATAGCGTACCTTTGTGGGCATGTATATGTTGATTATAAACCTCCGTCTGTTATTTAAATCCTTAGAGCCCATGATAAGGGATCAATATATAAATTAGGTACGCTGACTGTACACTTTATGAAGATCATTTCACGGCATTAGGGGGAGATATATAAGAGCTCAAATTTTATAGAATGCCGGGAAATTCTATGAATGATTGATCTTCAATATTTGAATCCACGTACTAGGTAGACTGAACTAGAAGTTCAGAAGAAGTAAACTGAACTGGAAGTTCAGAAGATAATTAATCTGCCAATATATATATATTGATCATAAAAGAGTGACTATGTCCTATATATCTTCCCCAACTTGGACCATATGTATCTACAAATGCTCCTTGATGCCAGAAGCATGGGGACATGTTGGTATAATCCGCGCAAAGCTAAATCTAGTAGAAAATGGTGTCACTCTTGAAATCGCTTAAAGAAGTATGTCGTGAAGACATTCGTCCAGAATGTGAAAAACCCCAGTAAATTTATAGGTGCACCCAGAATCATAATACTGGGATGCGGAACGACCAGATAAAAATATCTTTGGGAAATGGCTAGAGTCTGGTTGAATTAGAAATCGCCATTATTTTATGGGAGAAATTTATGAAAAATGTTATAGTTGTCGACAACACAATTGCCTTATAAATTGCTCTCAATATATGAGAATCTGGATCCAGAGCTAGGCACCAGTAGTGCCCTGATTTTTTAAATGTATAAAAGAGCAATTAAGGCATATACAGCTCAGCTCGCTAAAACTGTATTCTCTTTATAACACGTACACCATTTAATGTTAACCTTGTAGGTTACAAATGGGTGTTTGTACGAAAGAGAAATACAAACAATATGGTGGTATGATATAAAGCGAGACTGATAGGTTAAGGGTTTGCGCAGAGACCCTGAATTGATTTTGATCAAATATTCTCTCCCACAACATATGGCATTACGTTCCGCAAATTAACTTTATTGGCAGTGAATTATGAATTTAGATATGCAGTTGATGAACGTCATGACTGTAATTTACTGGTCATTAGACGCTAATATTTATTTGTAAATCCCCGATGGATTCAACACTTTTGGAATGTGAAAAGTGAAAATCGCAACGTGTATCATTAAACTACTAAAGTCTTTGTATGACTTGAATATTATTGACTGAGTGTTTTCCTCCCGAAGAAGGAATGTATAAATAATATGTACCATTATGTGTTTGTTAAAGAATTGCTAATGGAGTTATTTATTTATCATCTCAGTCGATATTGACGGTTTAAATATCATTGAAACACATAGAGAGCTTGGTGATATCAGCTCATGCCGAAAGATGGAGTTTTAAAATAAAAGACTTGGAAATCCAAGTATTGTCTCGACCTGAAGATCGAGCTTCTCCTTGAAGAAGTTTTATACACCAGTTATCCTACTTGAAAAATGTCATGAAGATGTTTTATATGGATACGTATTATTTACTTATCACACAAACGGTTGTCTAATAATCTCTTGAAGTAGATAAAGGATCATTTAGACTCGAAGATGATAATGAGGATATTTAGGGACTGGAAGTCCATTACTTCATTCCTATTGGAGCACTATTATTGAACTAGAAGTTCCATAATTGCATCAGGCCTGATATTGAATTTGCGATGAAATTGCTAGCAAAGTTTAGTGCTCCCTCTACAATGAAATATTGGAATTGTGTTTAACATATCTTCCAGCATTTTCGAGGTATAAAGATTTTGACGTTTATGTGAGCAAACAATATGTGGTTTTGATGGCTATTTGGGTGCTGGCTCTTTTATTTGATCCATATGATGCCAAGTCCCAAACTGGTTATGCTATGGTTTACCCTCCCAATGTCCCATATGAGGACAAATAAGATTGTGTTGCACGAGTAATTCAAGTAATAGGTTTCTTAAGGGGAACCTTACAAAACATATTGCACATAAGTCTTTCTACACACATGAACTCCAGAAGAGTGGTAAAATTCTTGTTGAGAAAGTTTGTCCCAGTGAACAATCTGGTAGATATGCTCACTAAATTTCTTCCTACATCCATTTTTGAGTAATATGTTCATAAAATTGGGATGCGTGGGCTTAGAAGATTGTTATCTTCAGGGGGAGCGACAACCCCTAACTGCACTGGAATGGATAATCTAGAAGGCTTTTGAAATACTGAAAATTATGCTCCGAAAACATATGGTTGTACTCTTTTCCTTAGCTAAGCTTTTTCCCACTGGGTTTTCTTAGGCTAAGGTTTTTAATGAGGCAACCAGTGCAACACAGTGGTTTGACATACTTCGTGTACTCTTTTCCTCGTCTAGGTTTTTCCCACTGGGTTTTTCTAGCGAGGTTTTTAACGAGGCATGAGTATAGTTATTTAATGGCCAAGGGGGAGTGTTATAAATATTTTATTAGTGGCCATTAAACCATTAGACCTTTCAATAGCTTAACCTTTAATCATGTATTGATGTTGAGTATGTGAAAGGTTGTATGAAACCTTATATAATGGAGTGAAGGCTAATGAAATGACACACATATTGTTGTGCCCTACATTTGGTGTTCTTCTTCTTCTCCTCCTTTTTCTCTTCTTTACGTATACACTCATACATATATATGAACCTCCGGGCGAGTTACCGTGTAAACTTCACGTGAGAACTGAGCTAGTTGACAGGTCAAACTACAACATCCGATATTTTGTTGAGATTTTTTTTTTTCAAAGCAAAATGTGACTTCTATTATTAATTCTCAAAGAATTTGTGAATACGAAGAGGGTGGAGGATTTCCAGCCCAATGTTGATAGTCAGCTTGAGAGCCAGTGACCCATGTTAACGTGTGGCCACTTGGTTAGCTGAGCGGTTGATACAAGTTATTAAATGTACATCAAATAGTGAGGTTAATAGCCTATGACATGCAGTCTTCAAAAATAGCTCCTGCTTAATTAAGAATAGTCGAGTGACCTAGTAGAAATGCCTTAAACAACAGACATGCAATCAGTTTCCACCCATATTTTGGAGAAGTCTTTGTTCTTGATCCAACAATGAGGAACATTATGCGTATGAAGTCGTCCTTGGCAAGGGTGGTGATGATTCTGTGACGCCAATCCCCCATATTTATTTTTGACAGATAAACCAATTTGATTCATATCTTATTACCGCAAATTTAATTATGTTTTTGTTGTAAATATTAATGGTGGCCATTATTTTGTAACGTTTGTAACAGACATATTAATTTCGTGAGAACACATCATGTGCATCCATCTAATATTTTTTAATGGTCTAGATTAGATTAAGTATGTGTGAACGCGCATTAAATGTGTGCAAACGCGATTTAGTGTGTTTGCACACATTTAATGCGCGTTCGCACACACTTAATCTAATCTAGACCATTAAAAAATATTAGATGGATGCACATGATGTGTTCTCACATCCCGCCACTGTGGCTAATACCGGCTACGCCACATATGAATGTTATCGGCTGCAAGTGGGTATACCGCACCAAACGTAAAGCCGATGGCTCAATTGAGCGCTATAAGGCACGCCTGGTCGCTAAAGGTTTCAACCAAGTTGCGGGTGAGGATTTCTTTGACACATTTAGTCCCACAGTCAAACCTACTACGGTACGTATTTTATTTTCTCTTGCAGTCTCCAACAAGTGGACGCTACGCCAACTGGATGTTCACAATGCATTCCTTAATGGCCATCTCTCTGAAACAGTCTATATGAAATAGCAACCTGGTTACGAGGATCCCACACACCCGGACCATGTCTGTCACCTTCAACGATCTCTCTATGTGCTAAAACAGGCACCTCGGGCCTAGTTCAAAAGATTGCACGACTTCTTACTTTCTGCCGGTTTTCTGGCATCCAAGACCGATGTCTCACTTTTCTACTACACGGCTGGGGACTCTAGGGTTTACTTGCTTGTATACGTCGACAACATCATCATGATGGGAAATGATCTGTCTCTGGTTGACACCTTGCTACACCGTCTCTCCACGACGTTCAAGATCCGAGATCTCGGGACTCCAAGTTTCTTTCTGGGTATCGAGACATTACCGGTCAGGGAGGGGCTTATCCTTTCTCAACTTCAGTATATAAAGGATATCTTGGCCCGATCTGGCATGTCCGATTGCAAACCCTTAGCGACGCCAGCTGCGGTGACACGGACGGCTACACCGTCCCTAGAACCATTTGATAATCCCACACAGTACCGCCGAATTGTAGGGGCTTTCTAGTACCTGACTATCACTCGGCCAGATCTATCCTATTCAGTAAACAGGTTGTGTCAGTTTATGCACTCTCCAACCGATGATCACTAGGGGTTGCTAAAGCGGGTCCTCCGGTATATCAAAGGGACGGACGACTACGGATTACAGTTATCGGCATCGGCGTCCTCCGACCTCCATGCCTTCTCTGATTCCGACTAGGCCGGTTGTCCGATTGACAGGAAGTCCACCCGTGGCTACGCAGTTTTCCTCGGTGGTAATCTTGTATCATGGATATCCCGCAAGCAACGCACAGTGGCTAGATCCTCAACAGAGGTTGAATACAAAGGGCTCGTTGATGTCTCGGCGGAGGTAACCTTGGTTGTCTCGTTACTTCAGGAACTTGGGCTACATTCTTGTAAACCGGCATCTCTGTGGTGTGACAATCTTGGGGCCATGTATCTAGCTGCTAATCTGGTATTCCACGCACGCACAAAACATGTTGAGACCGACTACCACTTCGTCCGAGACAAGGTCGTGTCCAGGAACTTCATTGTTAACTTTGTTTCTACCAAAGATCAGTTGGCTGACGTCTTCACCAAACCACTACAAGCACCGCGTTTTCAGGCTCTCTGAGACAAGCTCAATGTTGTTTCTTTACACCCTTGTGCTTGAGGGGGTGTGTTAGCAATAATAATGTAAATAGATTATATTGTATAGTTTATATGTATGTGGCTATAGAATAGGTCAGCTATTTCTAGTCTAGAGTTTAGGAGAGTTTTGTGTTAGCTTTCCTTTAGGACTCTATCATTGTAATCTTCTCAAACTAAATGTGATTTTGAATTCCGTTCTCTCATCGTAACAAATAAAAGTCAACAAGATATGAGTTTAAGTAGAATTAAATGTTGAGGATTAATAAAAAGAGTAGTAGCTCAATAGTCATATGATCATTTGTGGTATTAACTCTTAATATTATTTAGAATTTAGGGATGTTTGGTAAATGACAGTTACTCTGTAAGCTGATTGGATAGTAGCTTTGACTAGTTGATAGCATTAGTTGATTGTAAAAAGATATTTAGTAAATTAGTTGTTAGCTGATATATAGCTGATTACATGCAAAATGGCTTTCTCAAAAAACATATCGAAAAAAAAAGCTACTTTGACTCTTTGAGAAGCTTTTTGAATTTTAGCATTTTGGGACAATAAGTCGTTACAAATAGCTAATTAATCAAACACTTACGGTTTAATCAAGTCAAACAGCTAATAGTTGTCAAATAAGTTAAAATTGACTAATTAGCTAACTATGTTTCCAAACGGGGCCTTTATGTTATTACTTAGCGTGAGACTATAACTATTGAATCCATTTTTCATTGTGATTATAGTTTAAAGACAATTGTGATTTTTAATTTAATTTGTTGAATTAAACTATGTAAACTGTATATATGTTGTGATTGTAATTAAAATGTATGTTGAGTTTTGTGATTTTAATTAAATAAATATAGAGTTAATACCAAAATCGTCCTCGACTATAGTGGTTTTTCTCAATTTCGTCATAAACGACTTTAGTGACCTAATATCGTCCCAGACTTTTGTGTTTCGCTCAATTTAGTCCCAGACTTTTGCATTTTTGCTCAATTTAGTCCCTCATTTGTTATTCTGTCCATTTGGTGTTAAATAAATAGACAATTCAGTAATTTTAATATTGACATCTCTTTACTCATAGACATGTGAACTGCGAAATCCTTTTTTTTTTTACGAATTACCCCCAGAATTACTCCTAAAACTGCGAATATAAAATTTGATTTGCAGGTTCGGGAGTAATTTTGGGTGTAATTCGTACAAGAAAGATGAATTTCGCACTTCACAAGTTGAAAGTAAAGAGAGATCAATATTGACATTATTGAATTGTCCCTTTATTTAACACCAATTTGACGGAATAACAAATGGATGACTAAATTGAGCGAAACACAAAAGTTTGGGACGATACTAGGTCACCAAAGTCGCTTAGGACGAAATTGAGAAAAACCACTATAGTCGAGGACGATTTTGGGTATTAACTCAATAAATATATATATGTTGTGAATTGTGATATTGCGATATTGCATGCACATGGTTTGTAACTTTGTATATATGTTGTGTAAAAATTTATTTAGGAATAAAACAAAATAATAGACGGTTGTTATTTCACAATATCACAATAAACAAAGAAACATATCAGAAACAATTATATTGTATGGCAACCAATTCATTTATTTATGATAAAGATATTGCAGAGAAGTAAGTGTAAGTGGTACTTCATGACTGCATGTCTGCATGCATTATTACAGATTGCCAATTCGCTATATTCATATGCTTATACGGAGTCGGTATATAGTGGTGAGGCTTAAGGCTTTGTTGCATCCACGCTCTCCCCCTTGTATGAGCAGCCGTTCTTGCAATCTCCACCCAGCCTATAGCTGCCATCGCCGCTTCCAACGTTGCCATACCCACCATTGTCACGTCCACTTCCCTGTTTTCCGTGGTCATGTTTGTCACCATCACGACCTTTGTGGTCATTTTTGTCATTTTCATGTCTTCCATAGTCATTTCTATCATCATCACGATCTTTGTGGCCATTTTTGTCATCTTCACGTCTTCCATGGTCATTTTTGTCACCATCATGGCCTTTGTGGCTATTTTTGCCATCATCACATCTTCCTTGGTCATCTTTGTGTCCATCACGGCCTTTGTGGTCGTTTTTGTCATCTTCACGTCTTCCATGGTCATTTTTGTCACCATCATGGCCTCTGTGGCCATTTTTGCCATCTTCACATCTTCCTTGGTCATCTTTGTGTCCATCACGCTCTTTGTGGTTGTTTTTGTCATCTTCACGTCTTCCATGGTCGTCATTTTTGTCACCATCATGGCCTCTGTGGCCATTTTTGCCATCTTCACATCTTCCTTGGTCATCTTTGTGTCCATCACGGCCTTTGTGGTCGTTTTTGTCATCTTCACGTCTTTCATGGTCATTTTTGTCACCATCATAGCCTTTGTGGCCATTTTTGCCATCTTCACATCTTCCTTGGTCATCTTTGTGACCATCACGGCCTTTGTGGTTATTTTTGCCATCTTCATGTCTTCCATGGTCATTTTTGTCGTCATCATGTCCCCTGTGACCATTTTTGCCATCATCACATTTTCCTTGGTCATCTTTGTGACCATCACGGCCTTTGTGATCGTTTTTGCCATCTTCACGTCTTCTATGGTCATTTTTGTCACCATCATGATCTTTGTGGTCGTTTTTTCCATCTTCACGTCTTCCCTGGTCATTTTTGTCACCAACATCTCCTTTGTGGCCATTTTTGCCACCTTCATCTCCTCCGTCGCCATATGCGCTACCCCCCAGTCCTCTGCGGCCATATCTTCCTCCACTATAGTTCTTGTCATCTCTGACAACCCCATTATCTTTCCCAGCTTTCGTCGCTGTATCAGCAGTAGTCTTGGTCAATTCCTTCGCCATAACCTCAGAAGCTATCATGAGAAACACGGCCAAAGATAGGCCGAGGACAACAACTTTTGAACCCATTTTTTTAAACTCTTTACTATGTAAGATTGATAGTTGATGGATGAACAGAACCGAAGAAATCATGTGTATTTATAGGAGGACTGAAGGTGTTCACATTAGTAGGTACAGACAGAGCTAGCTAATAGTTTGGTTGAACGTTAAAATATTGTCTGGAAAATGACAATTTTTATTTTTAAAATATTTTTATTTTCTAATATTTGTTTTAATGTCAAAACATAGTTTTTTTTATTTGATCGAAAATTATGAAATTACATTTTTAATTTTATTTTGTTTTTCCTTTCAAAAAAAATTACTTTTTTTTTTAATTCATTTTTCCTGAAAATTAAAAAATAAATGTTATAAACTTATATGTAATAAAATATTAATTATTTTAATAGTGATAATAATAATAAGTTAATATATAAAAAAGAGTTAAATTTTATTTTTAGTTCAAAATTTATAGGTATGTAATCCATTTTTAATCTTTTTTTTTTTCAAAACATCTCTGTTTGGTCGTTCTAGTTTTATTGTGACATGATCATTGTTAGTTCTGTGTTAACAAAACCGTTTAAATTAATGGCATTAAATAAAATAATATTTTGATGTATTTAGTTCTAAGTGTTAAGTCTTTTTCTTTTTTTGGTCCTAGATTTATATGAGTCATTCCACTTTTAGTCTTTTTCTTTAAACATCCATATTGGTCCTAACATTATTGTGGCATAACTATTTTTTGTTCTCCATCAATAAATATGTTTAAATGACATTAAAATGTCGTTATTAAGAACTCAAAATCCTCCTTTTTTCTTGGTAATAGAACCACAAGCCTTATGGATTTTTATGAAATAGATTTATGTATGTACTACACTTAAAGTTTGCCATGAAGAAGACTTACAATTTTTTCAATTACACTTTTTTAGATTTTGCAGTAGACTTATTTATTATTTATAATAGTTGTTGGTGATAATGAACCACAATCGATTTAATATCGTAAAATAATATTTAGATATACACACACGAAGTATATAAAATATTATTCGATATATATATCCGATATATATATATATATATATATATATATATATATATATATATATATATATATATATATATATACACACAAATATATATATAGATCAGACCACCAAGGTTATATGCATGAATATCTACAGAAAAAGATATATACATATCAACCAAATGGAATTTATAATACACAGATTATAATTCCAACCAAACTATAACATAAAAGGAGGATTTTTGCTTAGAAGCATAATCCAAAACCGAAAGAAGGAAAGATTGGCTCGTGTTTGGGTAAGGGTTTTTAGCGTGAGTCAAGAGACCACTCTTTCCTTAAAACCTTATTTGTCACCTCCCAAAAGTGCTAGGAGCGCCGTGGCCTAGGTTTCCCAGGATAAAACGCGCTACGGTTCGACGTTCGAGCACCCAAACGAACGAACCCGGCGAACTAGAGCAAAGCCTTGAACACAGTTCGGCTTAAGAAAGGAGTAGAAGCAGAGTTTTGAGGAGAGAAAACACTTCCTGTGTTGTGTGTTCTTGTCACTATGTGCTTAGAAAATCTGCTGCACTCTACCCCCTCCTTATATAGGGATTGATGAGTGAATAACCTTTATTATGGCATTTAGGGGCATCCCTACAACTCTTGTAACAGCAACCATTAACATGGGTGTTAATTCAAAATTAAAATTGGAATTAATTCAAAAATTAATTCCATAACAGCTGAATTAAATCCCAACAGTCACAAACAAAAGCTTCAGGCCGAACTTTCTGCCTAATTAGTAGTTTCAGCCATCAGCCAAAACCACTACTTTCGGCTTCAGCCAAAACCACTACTTTCGGCTTCAGCCAAGGGAGCCACACGAAACAATGCATTATGGTTCACATCATTTCATGCATTACATTGTTTCATTCGTGGTTCAGCCAAGGGAGCCACACGAAACAACGCATTATGGTTCACATCATTTCATGCATTACATTGTTTCATTCGTGGTGGCCCACAGTGAAACATTGTTTCATGCATTACAGTGGCCATGCTACACGAAACTTCACACATAAGTGAAACCAAGTTTTATTTCGTGGCTGAGTTGGAAAATTATACTGAAACTTAGCCCGCAAGACCCCCGCACAAGAGATTAGGCTTGATCTAAGCCTTTTCGATCTCATTCTGGGATTTGATTTGCACCCCATTTTCGCGCGCGAGAGAGAGCCTCTATACTATACAATTTAATAAGTTTTAAAAGAGCTCTTGTATAAATAGTGAGGCAAATCCTCTTCCCAAACCAATGTGGGACAAAAGCTCACTTTTTCCCTTCATTTTTCAACTCAAATGGGTCTACTTTGAGAATCAATATCTCATTCGCCCATTATCCGTTTTGAGTGTACAATATATCAATCTCTCTGTCTCACTATGAAGAACCCGAATCCACTATGAGCCGACTCATTTCGGAAGTGGACCCCACTGATAATTGTACCACAAAATAGCCACTTAACATGCCATTTTATGTCATTTTAAGCTATTTTTTTCCAACAATAGTTTTATTACGATCGAATGAATATATGTTGTGTGTTATGATTTTAGTTCAATATAATGAATATATGTAGTGAATTTTTTTATGTTGTGTGAGGTGTAATTTATTTGCATAGGTTTTGTAATAAATAAAAAATTTATAAAATTGCCTCGTCACTTTTCTCTTTAAAATTCTTAACAAAAAAAAACCTGAGAATTTTGTACATGACATCTTGTATCTCATATGTCTTCATCTAAATTACAAACGTATAAAAAAAAGTGATTATACATTTGAAGATGGCAAATAATCTAGTTTTTATTCACTCACTTTCCTCTTTATTTATTTATTGTATTACATAATTTTTTTTCCAACCATCTATAAGTCTTACATTAATGTAAGCATTGATCTTGTCTTGAAAGTTTTGAAGATAGATTAATCCAAGCTTTAAGAACAATTTTATCATCACGGAAATATAATTTTTGTAGGGTTGTCATTTTTATTTAGAATCATTGGGTAGAAAGTGGTGCTATTGTGTCAACTGTCAAGTGAGATGTGTAAGAATGACTTTAGATAGAGAAAAATATTTATTGCTTAGGAACTTATTAAGTGAGTTCTAGTATGATCAATCAAATATTTCTCATGAAACAAATACTTCTCCAAAGTAGATGGGATATTAAAATGAATGGTTGACAGTAGAGCTGATTTTGACAAAAATAAAGTTCACTAAACTGCCAGTCTGCTACCATCAACCTGCCATTCAAATCCACCCAACAAATTAATAAGGCATGCAGTTTCTCTCTATGCCACCATATGATAACATTTGCTTATTCATGTGTAATACCGCAAAGTTGTAATCAAATCCCTTCTTTCAGTTCTTGACAGGGAAGGTTCTCATTTTAATTAATTACATTTTAATTAAACTTCTTATCGATTTTAATGTTCAATTACAAGTTTGTATTACAACTTTAGTATTCTGTTATTTGATCTAGTGATCACATGGAGATAGTTGGTCAGTCGCTTTTTTTGTTGTTAAATTAAAGTAAATAAATCAAGGGAAATAGATTGAACCAAATAAGGGGAAAAAAAAAATTAAAATGTATCATCATTTCAAATTTCGAAAGTGGTTTAAGATTCTATTAAATTGAAAGACATTAAAATATGAAAAGGACAACAGAAATAATTGATCTAATAGGAATTATAAAATTTGAAATTATTATTAACATCAACAACTTAATTGGGAAAAGAATTTGTAAATTTACAAACACACAGAAAGAAAAATGTTGAACACAATATATAAGTTAGCATTGCAAAATGATTACTGCAATACATTTTTTATTTGAATCCTAATAACATTAACTGTACTCTTATATAATTTGTTGAATTCACGTCAAATTTTTTGGTTTGATTCTTTTGGAAGTGAAGCATGATAGGATATTGAGAAAATAACTGAAAATATGTAGATTCATATATTAAAAATTCTTGTAAACATAATGATTACATCATGTATGTATATATATATATATATATATATATATATATATATATATATATATATATAGAATTTGATTCATGTGAAAACCCCTCTTAAAATAAAAACGTGTGGACTATTTTTGAGTGTTGGATGATGCAGTTGAATGGCTCAGATTTGGGCGTGCATTCATCTACTTTTTTGGGTGTTTTTATTTTAAGAAGGGTATTAATGTATTTTTGTTTGGAGA